>NC_138357.1:8528221-9128221 GCF_046562875.1 Panthera onca | reverse complement strand
GTCTAAACCTTTGCGCCAACGTGAATGTCAGACCGGAGAGGGTAAGACGAGTCACGAAGACTTGTAAAAGATGGTACGTGGGCTGTGAGAAGAAGAGAGCCTTCAAAAATCACGATAGGGGCGCCTGGATGGCGCAGTCGGTTAAGCGTCCGACTTCAGCCAGGTCACGATCTCGCGGTCCGTGAGTTCGAGCCCCGCGTCAGGCTCTGGGCTGATGGCTCGGAGCCTGGAGCCTGTTTCCGATTCTGTGTCTCCCTCTCTCTCTGCCCCTCCCCCGTTCATGCTCTGTCTCTCTCTGTCCCAAAAATAAAATAAAAAACGTTGAAAAAAAAAATTTAAAAAAAAAAAAAAAAATCACGATAGGTGTTTGGCCTGAAAAACCGGAAGTGAACGGAGATGGAGAAAACTGCAGGAGGGGCTCGCCTGGGGAAGAAGGTCAGCAGTTCAGCCGGACATGTTAGACATCTAAGTGAAGACGGCACGTAGGCAGTGGAATATATTAATAGGGACTTCGGGGGAGAGCTCCAGGCTGACGCTATAAATCTGAGAAACGCGAGCAAATAGATAAAAATTTAAAATTAACGTATGGAAAGAGATCTCCAGTGGAATGAGTATAAATCACAATAGAGGTCCAAAAGTGGGCCTCGTGCTTTCCAAGGTTTAGAAGACGGGAGGGCGAGGAGGAATCAGGAGAACGAGAAGGAACAGCCCAGGAGGGCTTGGGAAAACACGGTCCTGGAAGCCAAGTGAAGAAAATGTTTCCGAGAGGAAGGAGGAAATCAGCTATGTCAAATGCTGCTAAGTCCAGCGAGCAGAGAAGTGAGGACTGGCCACGGGACTAAGCAACGCACAGGTCAGCGGTGACCCTGGCCAAGAGCACTTTTCCTGGAGAGGCAGAAGGAATGGGCTGGTTTGAAAGGTCAGGAGGGGGAATTCAAGACGAGCTACATAGCCAACTATCTTCAAAAGTGCTGCCGCGAAGCGGGGCGGAGAAACGCGGTAGCAAACAGCTAAGGGGGAAGAGTGATTAAGAGGTCAAGATGGCTCATTTTCGGTTTGGGTGATTCTGTTTTGTTTTGTTAGATTTAAAAAAATTTTTTTGGATGGGGGAAGTAATAGCATAGTTGTCTTCTGAAGTGAGATATCTGCTAGGAAAAGGCATGATGTCAGGGGTGTGGCCAGGATTGGGCGAGCCACATCCTCCTGTTAGAAAGTAAGGGAGTTCAGGGTCTGATCCGAGAAGTGGGCGGAATGGTCCTTAGGTGGGAGCACAGTTCAGGCCCCGTCACCCAGGAAAGACAGATCCGGAGGGCTGGGGAAGTCTCCTCTAATTGCCCGCACCTCCTCAGTGAAATAGGCAGCGTGGCTGTTTGTTTCTTTAAGTGTTTGCTTGCTGATTTTCTGAACTTCGGAGCGCACTGCCTTAATCCATTCACCCTGCCAGCCTCTAATTGCCTTTTTACTCTATGTGAAAATCCCCTGGTGACCAGAGGTCTCGCAGTCAATAACATCTACGGAGAGAGAACACAAGAAGTGGCCAAATAATTCCCATTGATACGGTGGAGCCGAGCTCGGCCTGTAATGCACAACCAAGAATTTTCAGGGGAAATTACCCGTCTTGAGTCGGAACTTCCCATCGAGCATATTTGATCCACTTCTATGACATTTCTGCTTCTACCCGGCTCTGCTAGCGTCACTGCAGTACTCAAGGCTTTGGCCGTGGGTGGCAAGACTCTTTCTAGTTCTCATGGTCCACATTAAACAAGATCCTACACCGCCGGCTTTCATCTTAAAGATAAGAGACGTCGTCTCTGGAAAAAGGCGGCACATATAAAAGCCTTAGAGAGGCGGTTCTCAAACGCGGCTGATCGTGAGACTCATCTGAATCAGCCATGAAAAAATACACACCCCAGGGCCTCTCTCTCGACTGCAGATTAAAGCAGGGCCCAGATATGATGTACCTAAACTCAAGCAACGTTGGTGGACTCAAGAAAACTAATGCTCAAGTAAATCCGTAAACCGGAGCTGGAAACACCTTCTTATTTCTAGTACAGTGCCAGGACTGCCTTCGAAGTGAAAAGAAGGTTTAAAAAGTGATATCTCCCTGCCCTTATTACCCTTCTCCCCTAGCATACCTGGTCCTTTCCCTATTCTTTGTCATTGTGGTAAAAAAAAAAAAAAAAAACAAAACCACATAGCATAAAATTTACCGTTTTAACCATTTTTAAGTGTACAGTTCAGGTGCATGAAGTACATTCGTGCTGCTATGCAACCCTCCCTAGTTTTTCATTTTTATCTTTTACAAAATTTTTTAACATTTATTTATTTTTGAGAGACAGAGACAGAGCATGAGCGGGGGAGGGGAAGAGAGAGAGGGAGACGCAGAATCCGAAGCAGGCTCCAGGCTCCGAGCTGTCAGCACAGAGCTCGGACGCGGGGCCCGAACCCATAAACTGTGAGATCATGACCTGAGCTGAAGTGGGACACTCAACTGTCTGAGCCACCCAGGCGTCCCTTTCCTCCCTAGTTTTTTAAGTGTGTACCTTTTACTGGCATACTTTTCCATTCACAGAAAAAATGCAAAGATATTACAGACTTCCCACATACCCTTCATCCAGTTTCCCCTATTGTTACCATCTTACAATACGACAGAACATTTGTCAAAACTAAGACACCAACACTGACTCTAGACTTAATGCACATTTTAATTTTTTTTCATTTAAAGTTCTTTTTCTACTCCTGGATCCAATTGGGGACACACCCCTCTTAAAAAAAATTACCTGCTAACTTCTTAGCAAGTGCTTTCTAAAATCATTACACTTCAGGGACGCCTGGGAGGCTCAGTCTCAGTTTAAGCATCTGACTTCGGCTCAAGTCATGATCTCACGGCCCATGGGTTTGAGCCCCGTGTCGGGCTCTGTGCTGACAGCTCACAGTCTACTTGGGATTCTGTCTCCCTTGCTCTGCCCCTCCCCTGCTCACTCTCTATCTCTTTCGAAATAATAAATAGTAAAAAACTGTACATCATTACACTTTAAATACCTGAGATGCTTTTTTTGCTATTAACCAACTGATTTTTCCCCTATTTATGTATTAGGGTAGAAACAACCCATCCCTTCCAGGCACCAAGAAAAAAATATTCTTCCTCATGGACAAGTAGTATATCCTCCAGATGCCATAGCAGCTCGTGTGCCAGCTGTTGATACAGCTCTAGAAGCAACTTCCATACCCTGACTGCAGTTTAGAGAGAGGGAGTAAGAAATGGTATATATGAAGCTATACTGCATAAAAGACACTAAGTGTTATGAGCAAGGTGGTCCTACTCCTTGGCATGGAAAATCTAGCTCAGGCTCATAAAGGGATCATTTACTCCTCCAACATAAAGTGATCGTTTACCCATCCGACATTTATTGTGATCCTACTATATGCTAACGTTATGGCAGACACTGGAAATACAAAGACAAACGAGGCAAAGTCTGTGTCCTCGATTTGCTCAGTTTAATGGAGGAGACCGACCTGTATGCAATCAGTTGTAATACGCCGTGATAAAGGCCAGAATGGAGGTGAATGTAGGTTTACGATGACTGTGATGAGGCCAAGTAAGCCTTTTCCCAGAAGAGATGACGGCTAAGTTGAAAGGAGAGAAAGCTCATCGAGGACGGGGAGAGAGTGCATCACAAGTAGGGTGAACGTGAATGAATGGAACGGGGACCTGAGAAAATGTGGCAATCTCTCAGTACTTTGATACGGCTCAAGTATTAGTGTGTGTACATGGGAGTCGACAGCATCTGACTGGAAAAGGATGAGACTGGTTATGTGGGAAAGACTGAATGTGTTATGAGATGTTCATGAATTAAGACTGAATTCCGAATGGGATTAGGTTCACTAAAGAAACGATCAACTTCTTATTTCTACTAAATTATCCTTGCAGGGATGCCAACGCTACACCAATGCCAAGAACTGCCTATCTCCAGGCTTCTTATTTTCTGAGAAGAACTAACTTCTATTTGTTTAAGCTACCGTAAATAGTTTCTACTAATCGTAGCCTTATCAATTCTTTGCCTATAACGTACATGGTGCACTATCGCCCTACATTCTGGTCTCTCATCGAACTTCTGTCTTCACGACAGCTGGGAGTGCTATCCCATCCCCAGACTTTTTCCCAGCAAGGCCACCGTTGCCAGACAAAGTAGGCACACACGCAGAATACACTTGAGGGCTACGGAAAGCACTTAACAGCGTTACCATCCTGTAAGAAGAGAGAGAAGTGAAAACACGGGATGCAAAATAATCCCCTGACATTTCCACAGCTGCCTTGCACGTAAGCTGTAGTCCACGACTCGCTGACAGCTCTGCCTCTGAAACAAAACTTGCGGCCAAAGTTAGAACCAGAGGTACCAACAGCTCTCGGCGTTGGGTAGACTCATCACAGGCTGTTTCGGCCGATTAGTCAGAATGCGACTGACCGAGGTGGGAAAGTGTAAGTGCAGGAGGGCCGATGAGCAGGGGATCTGACCCTCTGCGTTATTTACGCGGGACGGTTGGTCAGCGTGAACACTTTAAGCGCAGTCATTTAACAATTCGGTCCTATTAACTCTATAGCCTAAGAGGAAAAGGAGTGAAACGGGAAAAAGGCATCTCGCTGTAATGAAGTGCCGTGTTTTCAATGATCCGAACTGCTATTTTTCACCAGAATGTTTAAAAGCTGAATAACAAGCATGTCTTGTGTTTTTTGCTGTTCGACTAGAATTTTGAAAAAAGATAATCAAGGTTATATTAAATGCCACCATTCCAGATGAAATAGTGTCAATAAACTTTGAATTATTGAGTGCATTTTCTTCATTCCGTTAATTACACTCTTCGGTGCAATTCTGGGCTATTAGAAAGGAAGTGTGCTTAGTAATACCAAAGAGACAAATAAAAATCTTTTGAGAGGATTATCAGATAAGTGTTCGGACCACAGAAACTAATGAGTTTTAGTGAATACTTGTTCCAAATCGCAGTATTGATAATCAATTCCTAAAGTGTTGAAAGAGCATACTTTCTAAAAGTGGTTTATCTGCTTCTTTTGCATATTACAATGACTTTTCTCGCTAACATGATAATAGTAATACCATCTCTGAATCTTACTTATTCTAGCTGTTAAATGGTTACAATTCTTGCCATGTTAGGTGTTATGAGGATTAATGAGAAACTTCTCATAAAGTGGTTAGAGCTCTGGGAACAATGATCTTCTCTGTATAGAATGTTCTTCTGTCTTTAGGGAGGCATCACAATGCGGTAGAAAACCACAAGCTTTGAAAGAAGAGAGACTTTGGTACAAATATTAACTCTTGTCGGACAAGTCGTTAACACCGGATCTCAGATTTCTCACTTTTAAAACAGGGTCAAATATTCATTCTGTTAGAATTATTTGTTACATAATGATTTTTTACATAGCTTATTTCGAGATGCTTTAAATCGCAGGCATCGTGTTGCAAAACAGGTGTAAGCAGGGGCGCCTGGGTGGCTCAGTCTGTTGAGCGTCCATGTGACTCTTGATTTCAGCTCAGGTTATGATCTCACGGTTGTGGGATCGAGTCCCACATTGGGCTCCACACTCAGAGTGGAGCCTGCTTAAGATGCCCTCTTTCCCTCTGCCCCTCTCTCCCACTTGCGTGCTCTCTCTCTTTCTCTAAAATTAAAAAAGAATAGGCATGCACACAATTTGGTGATTTATATCTGCAGAGGCCAAACCAATAATGTCTCAAAATGACCATGAGAGAAACAGGACAAGACGCCCAGGGACACACAGGACCAAGATCAGCTGAGGAGCACAGAAGGCCAAGAAGCTTCAGGAGCAAACATCCCCTTCCTTAGCCCCATAAGTAAGTGGTCTGAACCTGATACAACCTACTATCTAGAAGCAGGGACCTGAAATGGAAAAGGTTTAGATTTGGGCTTCAAAATAATGTACCCCACATTATGCATCAATCACTTTTCTGCTTTTAGCAACTTTGGTGAGTTCTTTTTAATGGATATGAAAAATTTGCAAACTGGCTGGTAGTGGCTTTCTCGATTACTGTATTTTCAAAAAACAGTACTCCAAAAAACAAAAGTACACTCAAATTCTTTTTAGTTTCAAAAATGCTCCCGTATTGTAGATGCATATTTTTGTTTAACTGAAGTCATTTTCATTTTCCAATCCAAGGTGACTAAGAAACCCAGAAGCGAGCATTTTAACCATTAACGGGGACTTGGAAAGAAGGTACTATATATTTTCTGAAGAAAAAAAACTTGAAAATACTGGAAAACTGATCTCTGGCTCTGTGCAACCTTACCTAGCCTATAGGACTGTCCCAAGGGAAATTATTCCCTAAGCTCCCCTAGTAGTAATGTTTGAGATTCTCCAAAAATACATCTTGAGAAAAATTAGGCTTTAAATTATGAGAATTTAAAAGGCTGTCCTCTTTTTTAAAGTATTTGCTTGTTTATTTATTTCCTGCAACAGCATGAGCAGGCATGCATGAGTGAGGGGAGCAGAGAAAGAGTAAGGGAGTGCAGAGCCCGATGGGGGGCTTGAACCCACAAACCACAATATCATGACCAGAACCCAAATCAAGAGTCGGACACTCAACTGACTGAGCCACCCAGGTACCCCCAAAAGGCTGTACTCAACATATTTTTTAGTCTACTTTTCTTCTTTTAACAAAATAAAACTGGTTTATGAAAGATGCCAAGATATGGAAGCAACCTAAGTGTGTGTCCATCAATAGATGAATGAAGAAAGAGGATGTGGTACACACACACACACACACACACACACACACACTGGAATATTACTCAGCCATTAAAAAGAATGAGATCTTGCCATTTGTGACAACATGGATAGACCTACAAGATACTATGCTAAGTGAAATGGACAAAGACAAATACCACATGATTTCACTCATATGTGGAATCTACAAAACAAAATGAACAAACAAAGCAAAACAGAAACACACTCATAGATACAGAGAACAAAGTGATGACTCCCAGCAGGAAGGAGGGTTGACAGATAGATGAAATAGGTGAAGGGGACTAAGAGGTACAATCTTCCAGTAATAAAATAAACAAGTCACGGGGATATAATGTACAGCATAGGGAATACAGTCAATAATATTGTAATAACTCTGTATAGTAACAGATGGTAACTAGGCTTATTGCGGTGACCATTTTGTGATGTATAGAAATACCAAATCACTATGTTGTATATCTGAAACTAATACAATATTGTATGTCAATTATTCTTCAAGTTACAAAAATGTTCACTCATTTCCATATCTGAGCATGGTACTGTTAAATGCTTATATTTTAATATTACTAATGTGATTTACAATATAAAATTAGGTAGATATTTAATGCTGCAGTCTAAGGCAATAAAAATAAAACTGAACTAAATTCATCCTGAATCAAAGCATCTTTCACACACAAATTCCGATTTATAAAGATAAGAAACACGTTCCAAGTATTCTCTCCCCTTACCCTTTATTTCACTCAACTTCCCTACCCTCAGATATTTTGGTCATGACCAGATCTCCTGGAATATCTTTACAAAACATTCACAGCATATGTGAACACTAGGTCTTCCCCATTCCCTTCTACATTAAGTACCATTCGTACTAAACACAAAAATATTCTCTAATACGTTTTTAATTCAGAAAACCACACAGGCACAAACCCTAGCAGGAATCTGCAGAGCGTTCATCCCAAAGAAATACTACAATCCTTTGTCAGCCTGGATACTCAAATTTAGGACCCTGCTCATAAGTAAAGAATTATAATACAGGGAGTAATCATACAGAGATAACGTAACTTTGGGAGTATATGATTTCGGAGAATGCGCATGAGTATATAAACTAGCCACTGCAAAAAGGGGATTTTGTTCAGGTTTGAAGGGCCGTGTGGTAAGGAAGCTGTAGGGCTCTTCACAAGATGACGGCTATCCTCCGGGCACAGGGTAACGGCACTTCTCCACCGCTCAGAAGTTAGGTGGCCTAACTTGCTCTGGCTTTTGCTGTGGAGCAAAAGTGACACACTTCACTGCTGGGCCGAACAGAGGCTTCGAGAGCCTTGACACTCACTTCCCTCCTTTGCTACAGCATCTGGCCACATTCCATCTGGTGGCTGTTTCAACAGCCTGGGTCGACAATGTAGGAGCAGAACCCTGAGCCAACCCATGGAGGATCTGTAGTGTGAGTGAGGCGTGGACTTTGTTGCTAATTTAAGTCACTGAGATCGGGGGGCCATTTGTCACTGCGGCATTCTCTCGCTCATCCTGCTTCTCAAGAAACGGCTGTTTCTTGAGATTCTGTGATTCTACATTATTTGCAGCTTTGCATTCAGAGTCCGAAATACTGTAAAAATGAAATCACTGCTCACAAAAATCGTCACTGCTAGCTAACTGGTAAAACTATGTCAATCAATGCCTATTAAATGTACAATCTCTCAGTCCTATCTTCTGAGTCCTTGAAAACATCTAAGTCAGTTATCAAAATACTTGCGCACCTTTCCTAACCTGACAGTAGTCGGCAAAAGACTGAAAATACGTCTGGTTCAACGTTTTCTTTTTCAGTTCTGTCTTTTGACTAAGATGATAGAAAACATGTATTTCTTTCTTCCAACGGTGTCCAAGCTTTGAATTCAAAGGATTACACACTATCTGGATTAAACTGTCAGCTTGTACAAGCTCGAGCTGAGAAAAGGAAAAGCGTCGTTCAGCGTCTGAAAAAGTATAGTCCGTTTAACACAGAGTCATAGCGATCCCTGAAAATTGTAGGAGGTGGTGGTGTGGAGGAAGGAAAAGGTAAGCTCAAATCTCAAAAACCTACTGGCCCCAAGAATGGATAAAGAATATTTGACAGAGGCATTATCGAAATGGCAATATCTAGCATTCACTACATCAATAGAATACACATGAAAAGAATCTGAAACGCCTATAGAATCACTTCCAATTTGGGGGCGCTATATAATGGGAAGCAATGTGACATGGAACTTTAGTTATTTAATAAAAACACAGAACCAGAAAGTTATAATAATGTATCTACTGGAGGACAACATCAATATGTTCATATCAAAAATGGCTACGGCAGCATTTCCCAAAATGTCCTGCAAAATACTCTTTTAAGGTGTGCCCCCCAAAAGGTATTCTATGTAATGTATCCTTCTCTTAAAAATTCACAGTGTAGAGAACAAACTGAGGGTTGATGGGGGGTGGGAGGGAGCGGAGGGTGGGTGATGGGTACTGAAGAGGGCATCTTTTGGGATGAGCACTGGGTGTTGTATGGAAACCAATTTGACAATAAATTCCATATATTAAAAAAAAAGAGGAAAAAAAATTCACAGTGTATTAACATGTCGGAGTTTCTGCAGAGGCCTGCAACAAAGAGACCTATGTAACTTAGTGCAGTCTAGCATTTCCCATACTTTCCTGTGAATGGAATACCGTTTTGAGAGAAGGGGAGCAGCTCTGTCTTTTTTTTTTCACTCGACTCTAACATTTCCCTCTCTTCCTCCCTTCTGATATCCGCCACACCCCAGTTAACCTGTGTTAACAACTTTGTACACACAGATCCCTCCCTATTTGGGAGGCTCATATTAATCCCACACAATATAACATACAGGAGAGGTTTCACGTCTCGATTACTTGTTTTACAACAGTGAAATAATTTCTCATATACCTTACTGTACTGATCTTTTTCCAAACGCTAGTGCTGATGGAAATCCCTTCCAAGTCAACTGGTATACATCTAATTGGTTCTTTTCTCATAACTGCATAATATTCTATCATGTGAATGTATTCATGATGGTCGAAGCCACTGCCATATTTCCCAGATCAAGCAGCACTGGAACCTCGGCCAAGATGTTCTCTGTCCTCCCCAATGCTTCCTCTTCAGTAACCTGAGGTCTTTAGAACATTTGTATCCTCTTTTTTTCTAGCCATTCCTACAGCAATACCACCACTACAACTGCAAAAAGATGTTCACTTGTTTTGGCCTTTCCTCATTTCCAGGTGAAAATAGTTTAGCAGTGGTTCAAGGTTCCCTTACATTATATCCTATCTCTAGAGCCCTTATTTTGCCCTTTAAGGCACATTACTCCAACCTTTCTAACCTATTCCATTTGTTTCTACTCTTTTTCTTCTCTTCTATCTTGAGGGTTCTTTTCTGCATACCTTTAGTGTTTGGATATTATATTTTTCATTCAAGTATTCTCTTCATATGAGGTTCACAGATGATGTAATCTCTAAATTCTCATAGATTTCCACATAGCTTTGTTTTAGTATATCATTGACATATCTTTGATATCTTGGCTAGAGTATGGTTCTTGGGTTATGGTCAAGCCTTCTTCTAACATTTGTGGAGCCCAGAGCAAGAATAAAAACAGAAGCCCACACACCATATATCTAAATAATTAAAAGCTGTAAACCGAGCTAATAAATCATTGAACATGTTCTAGTATCCTATCTTGCTACGCATACCTTTATAATGGCCTGAGAGGACAAGTTCCCCAGAAAGTCCTTGACTCCCGCTCTGTACCAGAAAGTGGTGGCACGGGGGGGGGGGGGGGGGGGGGGCCAGCTGCCGACTCCTGGAACCCGGCTCCAGACGGGCATGGCCTCTTTACTCATTAGACTCACTGCCCTGTGAGGACGGGCAGAGACAGAGGAAGGTCGATGTGTTCACTTTAAACAGCAAGGTTCGTGGCAAAGGGTCCTTTTGCTTTGGTCTAAGAGTGTGATTTTGTTGTGGTGCTTTTTGATCAGTAGTCTACAGATGCTTGTCAAGAGCTTTCCGGTGTCAGTGTTGCAAATAAGAAATCCAATTCCAATCTGATTATTTTTTCCTTTCTAGGTAATTTATTCTTTCTGCATTAATGTTTCTAAGAGTTTCTCCTTATGCTTGCAGAGTTCAGCAAACTACAGCCCACACATCCTATTTTTGCTGTAACTATGAGTGGCTTTCACTATTTTCAAGGGCTGTCAAAAATAAAGAATATATGACTGACAAGTTTTGTGGACTACCAAGCCACATTTACTCTCTGACCCTTTACAGAAAATGTTTATTGACCCCTGGAGTAGAAGAATATTAGCAGAAAATGCTAAGGTGTGTATTTCTCATCAGTCCAACCTGAAATTCAGTGAGCTGTCAACCAACAGATTCAGCTCACTCCCTAGCTCAAGTATATTTTCTTACGTTATTCTCCAGAACCCAACTCATTTTAACTACCATGCTATGGAATCCACAGGCAAATCCTTACAGAATGTATCCATAATAAAGAAAACCAGTGAAGGTGAATGGATGTTGAGGTATTCTGATATTTTGCTTCTTTGTAATTTTCTAGAGTCTTCATCAGGATTATCACTTAGTGTCACACAAGCTGTGCACTGCACAACTCCAATAGGTGCCATTTACGGAGACTAAGCTGTGAATTCTGCTCCTCAGAGTTGTACATGATGGCCTCATCAGAGAGGCTCTCTCTGTTGCAAAGAACACAATATTACAAAGGGGGTTGTAATCTAGTGGGCTAGATTACACTACTGGATCTAATCTAATGGGCTTATAAATTTGGCTGCAAACAAATTTATACAGATATAGCAGAGCCTAGAGCACATCTCCAGATACTGTGACTTTACTGTTTTGGGGTGGGGCCCTGGCATGAGTATTTTTTTAAACTTCACAGATGACTTTCATGTACCGCCATGGTTGAGAACCACTGAGGTAATATTTTCAACGTATTAGTGATTACATTCTGTGTTAGTCTGTCTGGCTTGCTAGAACAGAATACCATAGATCGGATGGCTTAGAAACGGCATAAATTTATTTCTCACAGATCTGGAGGTTGGAAAGTCAAGATCAAGGTGCCCGTGGATTCAGGGTCAGGTGAGAGCCCTTGCTGTGTCCTCGCACGGCAGAAGAGGCAAGGGAGCTCTCTGGGGCCTCTTTTATGAAGGCACTAATCTCATTGGTGAGGGCTACACCCTCATGCCTTAATCACTTCTCAGAGGCCCCACCTCCAAATACCATCACACTGGGGGTTAGGATTCAACATGTGAATTTGGGGAGGACACAAACATTCAGCCTATATATAGCATGTTCTAGGGTCTGTGTCGCTAACATAAATGCCTATGAGGAAATGGGCCTTAAAAAAAAAACCTGACAAAACTTATTTTGAATGTAAACTTAGTGCTAACTGATGCTCCTAGATTGACACATGCATCTAAGTCTTTTGAAGTCCAGAAGCCAAACTCTTACTCATTATGCTCTGGCATCCATATGTACCAACGTGTAAACAAATTAAGGATACTTCATTCTTTAGTTACTTGGATTTAATAACAACAGTGCTATCGTTATGTCTCCAAATTCTAGAAACCCTAGACCTACTGTAATCAGAATACATGCTAGGCAGGTTTCCATTGTCAAAAAGTGGATATGGACTCTTTCTACTAGTCTGAATAATCCATTTAACGGAATGTTAGTGACTAAAACCCAAAGCTGGATCTGAACCATTAAGTACCCCGCATTTCTAAGTGACTAGGTAATAATCAGTAGGAGATACTTCAGTCTTCCCCTGGTCTAGAGAAGGAGTATAGGCGACGGAAACACTAGCTTTATGAGTTGTACGGCATTTCTTACGGGGAATTACTTCTTCCTTTCCCTGTGGGAGAGTGGATGGTGTCCTATCTGTCACTGACAAAGGCCAAGTCAGGCCAAGGAGCAGCTTTAAGAAAACCATTCAGAGAGACCAGGGGTGCTTGAAAGAAGATGAGCTGCCTCTCACCTCCTGGATGAGCCTGCTAAGGCCATGAGACAGGAGAATGGTAAGAGAGTTCTTGAGGATCGTAAGGAATTAGAGAAACATATCCCTTTTTGGTACCGATATTGCTAAGCGTAGGAGCCCTGCAGGAGTTGCCCCGAGCAGCAGGACCAAAAGTATGGTATGCAAAGTATGCTTTGGAAGAATATGACAGAGCCCCTCTCAGTCATGGGCCCGGGAGGACTCAGAAGAGAACCTCGGCACAAAGGGTGGTAGCTGTAGGGCTATCTAGAGAGACGGTGAGTGACGATGATGCCTCTTTTCTGAGGCAGCCTTCAGTGACAGAAGGGGCCAGAATGGAGTTGAATAGCACCCCAAGAAAGCCACTTGACATCTGAGAAGACCACATAGCAGCAGAGGCTACAACTGGGATCCCCGGTCACAGAAAGTGACCAATGAATTCTGTAAGAAGATCTCTGCATCCACCACTCCTCCTTCCCTTTCCCCAACACCAAAAGAACCGGCTTGGGAGAAGGAATGAGATAGAATACATTTCAGAACCAGTTAACACTGAACCCCCACGCCACTCCCTGCCACCCAGACTGTTCTCCAGACAGCCAGGGTCATGGCTCTGGTCTGCACTTGCAGCAGAAGGTGGGAACAGCTCTTGGACTTTTACATTAAAGTGAATAAGATCTGAATAAATGTAAATGGTTGCAAATTAATAGAATCTGCCAAAGATGTTGCTAAGGGACAGCATGGGTGACCGAGAGAGCATGGTTAAAAGCAGTGCTTGGGAAAAAAAAAAAAAAAGCTGTTTCGTGTTTATATTTTTTAGAATCCTCCCACCATTGGCAAAAGATAGCTATGGTTCTATCTTGAAACCTTTGTCATGGCAAATAAAATGTTCTATCTTGAATTATCATTATTTGAGTACTTCTCTTATCCTTTATGAATGGAAACCCGTGTTGTCAATATCTGTATTTGATCATATGTCTATTTTTTAATGGGACTGACAGGCCCTTGTGGTAATAGCCATTCCCATATACATATGGTATACAAGTTTTGCAGGGAGGAAGACCCAGGTTCAAAACCTGCTTTGGCCATTTGGTAGACATGCCCAACTTGGGAGATACGGCCCATATATTCTCAGTCTCACAGTTGTGTGAGGGTTAGGCAAGATGCTATGTGGAAAGCGCCTGGCATAATGCCAGTCACACAGTAGGTAGTCAGGCAATATCAGCTTCCCTTCACCCCCTCCCTTCCCTGTGCAATACAAAATACTGACAGACCTAGCTAATGTATTTGCTCTGGCACTCGGAGATGGGGGTACGGTGAAATTAACGAAGCTTGAGTTCCAGGGCCTCTCGCTTGCACCGGCCCCACAAAATAGTCTTTCTCACCCTTCACGTTGTATTTGGATGCCGCAATTGTATTAATTTCAGTCCTGTAAAACCTGGATCCGCCTCTGGTGGTATTTACAGCTTTTTTTGTTCCTTTGGTCAAGTCTCGGTGACACAAGAAAACTGAAAAAAAGCTTCAGTAGGAACAAACCAAAAGAATGTGCAAACTAAACAGAAACTCACCGCCCATTAAACTAGCGATATCTATTGCTAATTGAACCCTAAGTACCAGTGTCACCTAAAATATTATAAATGCAATTTAAAAATATAAAACATGACAGGTTGCAATTGAAGTCCAATCAGATAATGAACAAATGTCAAAAGGAGAAGAACCCAAGCAATCATGTAGGCCAGGAAAATGAAATCTTTTCTTATGGCCTTCAGCAAGTAGAGAAGGAAGGCAGCTTCTAGACATATGGCTTCGTGTTTCACTTATGCAGGACTTGGGAAAATGTGACCTTAAAAAAGCTGCTTTGTCTTCTCAGGGCCTCAGTTTTCCCATCAGTAAAATGAGACTGTACTAGGAGATCTGTAAGGGACCTGTGGTTCCAACATTGCACGTATGATTCTATTAATCAGTATTCTATGTTCCTATGAATTTGGTGGCAATGAAACTTCATTATCTCATCACATGGCCTGAATCAATTTGGGTGCTGCCATTTATACTTCCCTCCTCCCTGGCTACTCACTAGTACAAGTGTCAATGAGCAGTGAAATAGATGAAGTAAAGGAGAAAAAGAGACAATGGGCATCAATGTCCACCAAGAAAAGAATGATGTCAACTGTGGCTATTTTTCTAACAGCTTTATTAATTAAAATATTTAGTTTTCCCATTGCTTCCAGTGTAGACTAAACATCTTCAATTACATGCTAGAATTCATTTTAATCCAGTTCCTTCATCACTCACCATGACATTATATGTCACTATATATGAGTTCCAGCTTCAAAGCACAACTGAGATTTTTGCCCTGTGTAAATTTTAGGAGTCAAATATACAGTGGTTTATGGGGCGCCTGGGTGGCGCAGTCGGTTAAGCGTCCGACTTCAGCCAGGTCACGATCTCACGGTCCGTGAGTTCAAGCCCCGCGTCGGGCTCTGGGCTGATGGCTCGGAGCCTGGAGCCTGTTTCCGATTCTGTGTCTCCCTCTCTCTCTGCCCCTCCCCCGTTCATGCTCTGTCTCTCTCTGTCCCAAAAATAAATAAAAAACGTTGAAAAAAAAAAAAAATTTAAAAAAAAAAAAAAAAAAATATACAGTGGTTTAACATACCATGAGACTTCATTCTTTTTAAAAATCTTTAAGTTTTTTTATGAGAGAGAGAGCGAGAAAGGGAGAGAGAGAATGATTAGACTAGGGGCGGCGGGAGAGGGAGAGAGAGAATCCCAAGCAGGCTCCATGTTGTGAGCACAGAGCCCCACACAGGGCTGGAACTCATGAACCATAAAATCATGACCCGAGCCAAGATCAAGAGTCTGACACTGAACCAACTGAGTTACCCAGGTGTCCCATCATGAGATTTCATTCTAACCATTTGGCAGCCAAAATAGGTAGCAACCTGCTTCATTTCTGATTGAAATTAAAAGCTTAGAAAATATTCACTATCTTAAATAAATTAAAATAGTCTTTTAAAATATATCTATCTGGGAAGAAGGAGGGGTACACAGACAGGTCTGTTATAAATCAGGCAGAGTAAAATGTTAGAATCTAGGTGATGGCTATACAGGTGTTGTCTGTAAAATATTTCCAACTTTCCTATATATTTAAAAATATCCATGAGGAGTGCCTGGGTGGCTCAGTCAGTTAAGTGTCAGACTCTTGACCTCGGCTCAGGTCATGACCTCACGGTTTATGGGTTCAAGCCCGCATGGGACTCTATACTGACAGTGTGGAGCCTGCTTGGGATTCTGTCTCCCTCTATCTCTGTCTCTCTCCAGCTCACAATCTCACCTTCTCTGTGTCTCTCAAAAAAATAAATAAAAATATTTTTTAAATGTTCATAATGAAATGGAAATTTTTTAAAAATCTATATTAAACAGAGCTAGTTCTTAACAGTGCGTGCGTGCGTGTGTGTGTGTGTGTGTGTGTGTGTGTAGTCACTGAGCAATGTGTGTACTTCAAACAAAATATAAAGCCATCAAACAATATGGATAACTTCTATATCACTTTGAAATTAGATCAACAAAATGTAAACCATCTGGAAACATTAAAAAAATAATACTTTTGAACAGATAAAATGAACAAATGTGCATTAAATTTTGGAAAATATTTCAACACAAAGCATCAAATTTACATCAAATTGTCCAGTATCTGGGGTCCAGTTACACCTTTTCATTAAAAAAGGAAAAATTCAAATAGCTTGAAAATCATGCCAAATGAAATCGCCTCACAAACAGCTACTGTGCACCTATTTTGCCAGACACTGTGCTAGATCAAGGGATATAGTGATGTGCTCTTCTCATGGAACTTAGTGGGTTCTGATAGAGAAGTTTAGGAAATACACAAGTAACAGCATAATATGATACAGAGTAACAGGTGTGGGAGCTGCAACTTCAGGAGGTGCTCAGGCTAACGCGATAAGAGGAAAGGAGTAAACCTATTAAGATCTTAAGGGCAATAATCTGCGGAAGAGAATACAGGAAGTACAAAAATGTGAGAAAGAAGGTAGCTTGGTGTGATGGAGGAACAGAAGGAAGACCAGCATGGCCAAGGATGCAGTAGGGAATACTGACGAGAGGCAGATCATCATGGCTTTGCAGGCCACGGTTAAGGAGACTGGATTTTATCCTGAGAGCCATGGTAAGCCACTAGATGGTTTTACATAGAAGACTGGCATGATCTGCTTTATATTCTCCCAAGATCACTTTGGCTACAAAGAGAAACAAGGGTACCCAGTTAGCTCAGGATATAAATGATGGTGTTTTGGACTAGAGTAACAACAGTAGAAATGGAGGGAAAGAGACAAATTTCAAAGACTGTACACACACACACACACACACACACACACACACACACACAGACTGAGAGACAGAGAACCTATTGGACTTGCTAGGGCTTGGATACAGGGCACGCAGGAAAGAGAGGAACCAAGGATGATGCCTAATATTTTGGTTTGAGCAAGTGCACGAGTAGTGGTGCCAGTCATTGAGATTGGTAAGAAAAAGAGGGAGTAGGCATAGGGGGAGAGTGGAAGGGCAGGGATCCAAACTTCCCTTTTGGCCACGGTGAATTTAAGAAGGCTCTCCAAGTGGAGATGGCATGTAGGCACTGAAAACGTTAAGTCTGGAACTTAGGAAGTATTAATAAATAGGGTTGCCTGGGTGGCTCAGTTGCTTGAGCATCCAACTCTTGGCTTTGGCTCAGGTCATGATGTCACCATTCATGGGCTTGAGCCCTGCATCAGGCTCTGCACCCACAGCATGGAACCTGCTTGGGATTCTCTCTCTCTCCCTCTCTCTGCCCTTCCCCTGCTCGCTTGCTCTAAATAAATAAATAAATACATACATACATACATAAATACATACATACATACATAAATACATACATAAATACATAAATAAATAAATAAATAAATAAATAAATAAATATTGCAAATCATAGCAATACAGATAAAATACACTCCTAGGACTGAAGAATAAGTATAGTTAAGGGCAAAGATATAGCCTGTAAAACTAGGGCAGAGGAGGAAGAGCACATAAAGGAGACCAAGAAACAGTGGCCAGGGAGGAGAACGGGGTGTCACAAAAGGCAAGAGATGATGAGATTTACAGTGGGCTTGGCCAGATGGGTAGAGTAACCAAGCATTACTCACTGCATTTGGCACTACGGAAGTTGCTGATGATGTGGACCAGAGCACTTTTAGTGGAGTGGAGGGGACCCGAGCCTAAATGTGTGGAAGCTAATGACATAATGGCTGCTATGGTAGGTGAATACCAATACGCCAATTTTGATGTGAAGGACAGACAGAAGCAAGGGATGAAGAAAGAGTTTAGTGTTAAGATGGGAGATGTCAGGGCATATGTATTTGCTGCTGAGAACAATCCAGCAGAGGATGAGAAACTGATGATGCAGGAGAGAGAGGATTGGCTGAGGGTCTACCATCCTTGAACATGCAAAAAGGGATGGGATACGGGCTGTAAATGGAGAAGAAGACCTTTAATGGGAATGATGCTGTTTCTATCGCACTTAGAAGGTGGAGAACACGTGTATGCGAACATGCTTTTGTTTACTCAACTTGTACTGAAAATAAACCTAATAGCTATGAACGGCCAAAGTCTTAATGTTTATTAGACAAACTAGAAGTGAAATAGTTACCAGAGTAAATTTCCGGTCTGCTAGAATAGCCAGAGGACATGGAATTGTATTTGTATAAAGTACTACAGTGTGTGTGCCTCTTGCCACCGGAGGATACTTTTGTAAATCAGATACCAATCTAGATGTTAGGCTACCCACAAAAATGAAAGGAATAGAACCACCCCCCCCCCCATCAACTGTCTCAGCAGGGAAATCACTAGCAGTAGAGGGAGAGGTTCAGAGAAGCAGAAATCTGCAGACCCATACAAATAGAGAAATAAGCCATTTCCTGGGTAATGAGAAGTCATCTTGCAGATCCAATTTAGAGGAAAACAGCCTTCTTTAGAATCAATTGAGGAAGAGTTGTTATTTAAAAATCTGAACTTTAAACAATTCCAGATGCAAAAGAGACCTAGACTCCTCTGCAATTAGTAATTAAGATCTTACTACAAGAAAGAGATCATTCCGGGATAGCCAGTGAGACCCCGAAGCGTGGCTCTAAAAGGATACTAAGCAGCGCCTGGATGCAGGATCTGAGAAAAATTTAAGGAGCAAAGAAGGGAACCGTTATTTTTTTCAGGCTTCCAGCACTTCTTTTTGGATGGGAATTACGAACTAATACATGAGCACTGTTTTATTCTCATTTTATTGTCGTTGCAAATTGCAAATGAAAGAGCTCCTTCAAAAAGTCCTGATATATACATACATACATACATATATGTGACGGGCAATAATCCAGGTTTGCAACTGGATTGTCACAGTCATGAAAGCAGTGACTCTTATGGAATGATGTCACAATAATGTATACTCTTATGAGTTCACTATACACTGCCACATTGCACACTTGTGAGCAATTTTAAGCTTGTTCGTGGGTCAGTTTCCACATCCGTAAAAGGAGGGAGTTAGAGCAAGTGGGCTTTGTGCTCTAGCCACATCTATCACTCTAGGCACTGTTAACTATTTTACAGTATCTATCAACACTGGATACCTTATAGCTTAACCCACATGTTCTTCAGGAATTTATAATCACCATTTATCAGCCTCAATTCCTAATTTTATCCATCCTGCTCATATTACCATTGTATGTGATCCTTGGTAATGTGAAGGTTAAAATGAAGGTGGATCCCGGTTTGTTTGCAAATTTTTTTAATAAAAACAACTTCGAGCACTTAACCTTTCAGCTGTCCTTCGTACTGCTCTGGGAAGTAGATAAGGCAGGATGTATAATGAGCTGATCATAGGATAGGAATACGCAAATATTAATTCCTTGGTCTTGAGCCAAAAATGCTCTTTGCATGTCTTTCTAATATGATGACTCAACTAATTCTGGCTTGTGTAACCAGAACCTGTGTAGTGAACACAAAAGCCTCTGCTACGGGGCCAGAATTGCTGGAGGAGTTGAGGGAAGTCGCCTTTTAAAATCCACTAGTCTGGAGATGTGATTTTTAGCAAGTGCAGACTAAATATTGAAGTGGTAAAATTGTTCTTCCCAAACAAAAATTGAGAGACTTTTAAAATAACTGCCATGGCACTAAAACAGACACACAGAATGGGATCATAAAATCGGTTTCCAAATGGCACTTCTTGCAAAAAATGTATGGTAGGGTATAGGCATATAGGTTACCATCATAAAAAGAACATATGTTTTTGAGTCCTCATTAGCCATGTGCTAGCTGGCAGTACTTGGGTAAATTACTAAGATTCAATTTCCTTATCTGTAAAAATGAGATTCCATTATAAGGTTAAATGAGATTTAACATATAAAGGGCCCAGCACAGAGCCCGCCCTTCAATAGATGCTTAATGAGTAACCTTTGTCACCACCGTTTCCGTGCATCACCTGCTTCAGGATCCCCCCAGAATGGTGTGCTGACAGCCTCTTATCTCCAGCTGGCTACGTGATACGTGGGTGTGGGAACCTGCCTGTTCGTGGGTGTGGGAACCTGCCTATTCGTGGGTGCGGGAACCTGCCTATTCGTGGGTGCATGTGTCCACATCAGGAAAGGTCCATTTGAAATATAGGGAATTTTTAACAAGTCCTTTACAGGAACCATATGGTCTGTGCTAAAATCATAACAGGACTGCAGATGAGATTACACTGAAACGTGGCCAGGAAAGCAGTGACTAGTCGCCCCATGAGAATTCGAATGGACACTCTGGCTCCCACATTTAAGGAGCCATCTCAGAAGGACAGAACTTACACAGTGAAATTCTGGCTGGCTCATAAAATCCATCATTTCCCTCTGGCTTTGATAATTACATTAAATACAAACTGCGAGTCGGTAAGGTCTTATTATTTCTTAGTTTACACTGCCCCCTGGAGTCAAAGTGACTGCAACAACCAGTCAGCCTTTTTCTCTGCAAGTTTTATGGGGATTATTGACGGTGGAGAACAAATACCGAATACTCCAAAGTTTAACCCTTTGGTCTGAGATACATACAGATCACATGCATAACTTGTATGTGTTAGCTATGATAAATACGGGCCAGCTTCAACAGAAATGACAAAATGAGGACAAATCCTAAACCCCGGAACGGTGGCAATTTTAAAACCCTCTGGCAGACGGCTCCTTAATATTTTGCCCAAAGTCTCCAACCTGTGATCACATTGGCGTAAAATAATGGCGCAGCATTTAACTTACAATATAATAACAGATAAAGAGAAAGAAAGCATGGGGTATCTTTAAAGAGAAATCATGATGTGAAAACAGGCAAGGTCCAGTATGTAATGTTGACATTAAGAAAGAACACTAATCCAGCAAGCAACAACCGACGAGCCATCGATGATTCTTCAGGTCAGAAAATCAAATGAACTCCTATATAATAAGACGTTGATTTGAAAGGCATTTCTTCAAAATAATCGCTTCAACGGCCTCTCAATTATGTCCTTGGTGTTAATCACTTCATCTGAAACTCTTTTGAGACTTCCAACTTTTCGCTGACTTTAACGTTTTTGCTGTGTACAAAGACTCTCAGGTAAGTGGATTCAAATTACATTTAAATAAAATGTACGTAGAATTAATTACAATCATTGTTATTACACCACAGGAGGAGTCTCGTCTGTATTAACTTCCTTTAAATGAGTCTGTCAGAATACTCATTACAGTAAGAACTCATTCCAGGTCAATTCTTACTAATCAAGTACTGTAGTAGGAAAGTAAGAGTCTATAAATACCTTTTAAGCTTCTCTGCTTCACAGTTAGCGGTATATAATATTGGAAGATAAACTTTTGTAGATCGAATATTTTAATTCAATTCCACTGTTTTCTCTAAATCCAGATTCCTCTAAGACTCGTAATGAAGATGTACCGAGAGGGTTCAGTGAATATTTTTCTAGTCACTAGGCACACAGAAATAATACACAGACCCTGTTCCCAAGAATGAAAAACATGAGAGAAAACATGTTTACCTCCTTTCCCCAACCTTCCTCCCCTGCCAGAAACACAGAGTACGATATGTTCAGCGGCACAATGATGCAGAACATAAACAAGTAGTCTAGATGAAAGACGTATCACCTCTTTTGTCAGAAGGAGATTTCACAGAAATTATCTGACTTTGGACTGAGGTGGAGGCCTCCGTGACTGGGTAGAGGCAATTGTTGGGCAGGCGGGGGGCGGGGGGAAGCTTCTTTTTAAAGAAAAATGAAAAATCTAAAACACACACACACACACACACACACACGCACACATATATTACTAAGAACAATCAACAAAATCAATCATGAAGAGGAATGGACTCCAGATGAAATGAGTTGTAGCATACAGTGGGTCCAGTGATCGTCATGCTAAATCCAGCTCAATGCCTGTTTTTGTAAATCAAGTCTCATCGGAACGCAGCCACGCCCGTCCATGTACGTGTGTTCTCTGACCACCTTCACACTACTTAGGCAGAGTTCTGTGGTTGTCTCAGAGTCTGGCCCACAAATCCTACAATATTTACTGTCTGGCCTTTTACAGAAAAGGTCTGCTGACCCTTGAATTAGAGAAAGACTTTAAAAGAAGTATTTTAGGGCACTCAAAGAAATAAATAAAGCAACTACCTGCATTAAAAAAAAGAAATTACTGACAATGGGACAAATGGAACAGGGCAGATAGATAGGAAAAAATGAAATACTCAAAATCCTATAAAATAAACAGAAAATTGGGCAAAGGATAGGAACAGAGGACACACACACACACACACAATGAAACCCAAATAGTCAATAAATATGAAAAATATGTTAAGCCTCATTAGTAATCATGGAAATGTAAAGTAAAATGAGATATCACTTAGTATCTATGAGAATGGCTAACAGATGAAATTCTGAAAATATTAATTGTCAGTGAGGAGGGGAAGAAACAATAAGACACGGCTCACTAGTTACAACCACTTGGCAGAGAAAAGCAGCGCGATGCCTAGGAAAGCTGAAAATGTGCACACGCTATGATCCTGCAATTCAACCTCTAAGATGTGTCCCTCAGAGAAACCCACACGTATGTTCCAGGAAACCTGCACATTATTTATAGCAGAATTGTTTTTAGTAGTAAAATACTGAAAACAAATGTAAAATGTGTCTCAGTTATACCTACCCCCCAAATTCAGGGGCTCAAAACAATTCTCATTTATTCCTGCCCACTTGTACGTAGACAGCCTGACGAGGCTCCAATGATCTCAGCTGGGCTGATCGGGTCGGAGGTCCCGGCCACAGATTTGGTACAGCTTGCTCCATGTGCCTCTTTTTTTGTTGTTTTCTTGGACAAGGGGACTAGCTGGGGCATTTTTCTGCCACGATGTGGGCAGAGTGCAAGAGGGCAGGGTCAAACGTAGAGACTCATTTCAAGCCCACTGTTGCATCACGCCCGTTAACATTCCTTTGGTCAATGCGAGTCATGTGGCCAAGAGTCACACTAACTGGGTGGGCAAATACATTCTGCCTCTAATGGAAGAAATGAAAAAGTCACATTGAAAATGTGTGGCTAGGGGCGCCTGGGCGGCTCAGTCAGTTGAGCGTCCGACTTCGGCTCAGGTCACGATCTCGCGGTCCGTGAGTTCGAGCCCCGCGTTGGGCTCTGGGCTGACGGCTCAGAGCCTGGAGCCTGCTTCCGATTCTGTGTCTCCCTCTCTCTCTGCCCCTCCCCCGTTCATGCTCTGTCTCTGTCTGTCTCAAAAATAAATAAATGTTAAAAAAAAATTTTTAAAAAAAAAAAGAAAATGTGTGGCTATAGGGAGGGGTAAAGAACTGGGAACAAGAATGCAATCTACCTACCACAGGGTCATAAATAAGAGAGTAGGTGCGGTATACGTTCACTGGAATATTCTCTAAAGCAATAAAAACGAACAAATTCCAGCTCTATATATCAACAAGGCTACCTCTCAAAAACCATTAACAGCAAAAAACAAACTATGAACGCCTTGCAAAAAACTTCTATGTATTACCTAGACACAAGTATATATATAAACGCATGGTAGAAACATACATGTAACTGATATTGAATTTAGGTTAGTGGTTACCTTTGGGAAGACAGAAGAGGAGAGACTGAGAAGGAGTACCTGACGAGGAGATTTAAACTGTCTTCTGTGGGGTTGTTTTTTTTTTTATAAAAACATGTGAAGCAAATATGCAAGTGTTAATGACGACACGTGAAAAGCAGTACAGTGTAAGTGGTTAAGAGAAAGACTGCCCCCCACGTTGGGTGATCCTGAGTAAGTTGCATAAACTCTGAGACTGTTTTTATCTGCAACACAAGAATAACAATAATAGCCTATCTCATAGCACTGTTCATGGATTGAGTTGATACATGTAAAACATACAGCACAGTAAACAGAGTTTATACTTTATGAAGTAAACACAGAGTATTAGCTATAATATTCGTCTCCATACTTTTCTCCATCTTTGATGTATTTCCTAATTTTTAAAGCATATATAAGATAGAGGACGGAAACGGGAGATAACATCAACAAGTTAGGAATTTAGGTCACGTAGTTCAAATCTTACATTGTTACACTGGAGAGAGATTTTTCTATCCCATCTGATCTAATTCTAAGCTGAGAGTATCTTTCAAAACCAGTAGATTGATACTTGCATTCTCCATTAGACACCGTAGCTCCATCGTAAGATTTCTGCAAGATCCTAGGATTTTCAGGGAAGGATACAAAAATGAGATAGACTTCCTGATAACTCCGTGATCCCACAGGGTTACCAACTACATACAGATTATTCTACAAATGTCCTTACAACTGAAGGAGCCCACGTCCCTGAACTGCATGACTTCCCTGAACTGGAATCAGGACACGATGGCTCTCAGAAGCTCTTCCCTTGTGGGGCTTAGACCCACAGTGAATCCTTGTGAGGAAAACAATCCTATATAAGCACAGAATAACAGAATATATTTGAGGTGGCAATTAATTCATCTTTCTTCACCGTCCGTTACTCTTTATGTAGGTGGGATTTTTCTCTCCGTAGCAAAGTAGAAAGGAGCGGGTAGAAGAACCACCCGAACTCTGCCGATCCCCTACCCACCTCCAACTCCCACTTGACTCTTCCCACTATTGAAAGCCTGAGCTCTGGTATCCCAATGCCGGGAGAAAAGCCAGTGAACCATCTGGCATGCCCACGATGGCCCATCACCGTGTTCCAACATGTTGGCTTCTGTATCCCATCCTACAGCACAGATGCGAACATCTCTGGTTCCTAATTCCAACTTAAGGTCAGCTAATGCCACTGGGCCTCATGTCTCTATCATCTTTGATCATCTCCTTACCGTAACTGATCATAATAACAATACCTTTACTTAGCACTTATTGCGTGCTGAGCACCAAACATGCATTAATTCATTATTCTTCATAATAACCCACGACGTGCATATAACTCCATTTTACACGCAAGGAACTTGAGTTAATAACTTGTTCACAATTACAGGGCTTTTAACTGCTGCACCCAGGATTTAATCCACGTTAATATGATACCAGGGTCCACACATGTCTCTATTATTCTTTTCTCCATACCACTCTGTACTTCTCTCAATGATACAAGAACACACACACACACCTTCCCCACTCATCAAAAAAAACAATGTTGGAGCACCTGTGGCTCAGTCGGTGAAGCGTCCGACTTCGACTCAGGTCACGATCTCACAGTTTGAAGGTTCGAGCCCCACTTTGGGCTCTCTACTGTCAGCACAGAGCCTGTTCTGGATCCTCTGTCCTCCTCTCTCTGCATCTCCCCCACTCATGTGCGCGGGGGCGTGCGCACTCTCCCTCGCTCTCAAAAATAAATAAACGTTTTTTAAAAATTAAAGAAAACAGTCTTTTCACCGGGCCATTCATGCACCTCATTCAATGGTATGCTCCTACATGTCCTTCAACTCAAATTCGTCACTAAAGTCAACTGAAACCTGACTTCCCTCAGAGGACGCCATTCCTCTGACACTTAATCAGAGCCTGTTTATTATCCAACACTCCGCATCTCCACGTATTTTTACACCCGTGTTAATAAAAGAAAGAAAGTAAAGCTTTGCCACCCCACTACACCATGCTCTAACCCCACCGATTACCGTTATCTCCAGGCCTCCTCCCGAGGCGCTCACTACCAGTCACCGGGCATGTTGGGATATCCGTAACCCACTTGCCCCCACCATCCTCGGGCAAGTCACCGTCGGTGTGCACTTCCCATGCCACCACTGAGCCTCCTGGCTCCTGCGTCCTGCACTGACTGTCACCGCTACACGTCCACAGCCATCTGCCTCTAGGGCCTCGGTCAGAAACACTCTGGAACAGATTCATCTGCTGAAAGAAAACAAATGAATCTCTGGAATTCTTCCCCGTTCTCACATAGCCAGTCTGACTCTGACCATCTCTCTTCTTCAGCTTCACTGAGACCATTATTGTCTCCTTCAGTTTTAGCATTTTTTTTTTTTTTTTTTTTACAATTCTCACCCTACCTCTGTACCGTGCATGTCCCTATACGGTGCCTGGTTCCCATGGCTTGTCACCTGGACTCCTCTCTCACCCGCACCGTCCAATCCTACCCACTTTCATATGGACCTTGTAAAACCTCTGCTCTGGGCTGGTGCAGGGGCGTGAGTACGCCACTCGTGAACCCAGACGGTCGCACGCAAGTGGAAATGATCAAACAGTGCTACGGACGGATTTTCGGTCTCAACAAGGCCCTCACTACTGCTTGTGAGTACCCGTCCTCCTTCGTCGGCACGTTCTAAATATTCACAACTCTCAAACTCCATGCTCATTTGAAGCTGCTGACTTTATTTATAGGTCATCATCAAGAAACATGAGACCATCCAGCGTGTCCTCCCTTGCCTTCCTGTACACTATTCCGTTACTTGCATACATCTCCTTTCCCACACCGTTCCTCCAGTCTCCCTGCTCTTTATCATGACCAGTTCCTTCCCTGTGCCTTCAATCTCATGCCTTACAGCAGGTCCAGGACTAGGATAAAGCAGGACTGGTACCCAGGGCACCATATTTATTTTTTTTTCCAATATATGAAATTTATTGTCAAATTGGTTTCCATACAACACCCAGTGCTGATCCCAAAAGGTGCCCTCCTCAATACCCATCACCCACCCTGCCCTCCCTCCCACCCCCCATCAACCCTCAGTTTGTTCTCAGTTTTTAACAGTCTCTTATGCTTTGGCTCTCTCCCACTCTAACCTCTTTTTTTTTTTTTCCTTCCCCTCCCCCATGGGTTTCTGTTAAGTTTCTCAGGATCCACCTAAGAGTGAAATGATATGGTATCTGTCTTTCTCTGTATGGCTTATTTCACTTAGCATCACACTCTCCAGTTCCATCCACGTTACTACAAAGGGCCATATTTCATTCTTTCTCATTGCCACGTAGTACTCCATTGTGTATATAAACCACAATTTCTTTATCCATTCATCAGTTGATGGACATTTAGGCTCTTTCCATAATTTGCCTATTGTTGAGAGTGCTGCTATAAACATTGGGGTACAAATGCCCCTATGCATCAGTACTCCTGTATCCCTTGGGAAAATTCCTAGCAGTGCTACTGCTGGGTCATAGGGTAGGTCTATTTTTAATTTTCTGAGGAACCTCCACACTGCTTTCCAGAGCGGCTGCACCAATTTGCATTCCCAACAGTGCAAGAGGGTTCCCGTTTCTCCACATCCTCTCCAGCATCTATAGTCTCCTGATTTGTTCATTTTGGCCACTCTGACTGGCGTGAGGTGATATCTGAGTGTGGTTTTGATTTGTATTTCCCTGATAAGGAGCGACGTTGAACATCTTTGCATGCAGGGCACCATATTTAAGGAGCGCTTCCTTTCATGGTGCCAACCTTGTACTTGCACAACTCTGAGAACGAGCGCCTCCCTAAACTCTGTGCCCTGGACCCTTCTGACACCTCACCCTCATCTAGTCCTTGCCTGCCCACCTCTTCCAGAACCTTCATTCATCATTCGTATCCCCTTCTTTTATCTTCAACCTCTCCCTTCTACATAGTCTTTCCACTCACTCTACACAATGTTCGAATCATGCCGTTTCTTCATGTCGTAAATTTCACAAATGGCCTCTGTCTTCTGTGGAGGCCATAAGTAGTCTGCAATCTTCTATAACTAGGCAGGTAAATATGACTAATTCTGGCATTCTATAGAAGGCAGTGAATTTGGCTTTCATACCCAAGTGACATTCTCCAATAACAACTTTGTCATTAATAAAGACGATACATGAATCATCTTTATGATCATCATGTATCATTTTTATGTCCTACTCCTCTTTTTTCCCCCTGAACTTACTCAAAGCTTAAACAGTGACTACATTCAATCTTAAACGTGGCGCTCCTTCTGCCTAGAATTAGTCTATGGCCCAACCCAAACCAATCAATTCCTATTCATCCTTCAGCTCTCAGTTACAGTCTGAGGGAAGCCTTCTCCCAACCTAACCAGAAACAAGAACAAATATGCCCATTATGAGCTCTCCTAGTTAAGTACCTCTCCTCTGCATCAATTACCGTGGTTGTAATTTTGGATTTATTTGAGCAATTATCTGATGGGGTCTTTTAATAGAATGTAAGTGTTAAGAGAGCAAGAATGATTCCCAGCGTTTCTCACCATATAGCACAAGTACCTAGAACAATGCTTGGCACGTTCATAGCAGGTTATCAAAGCACGATTGCCAAATGAGTGAATGGCGCACTTCGGATCTTACATCACCTAGGAAGCCTTCCCTGACAAGCCTCCGTTTTCCCATGACAGCAATGTGGTTCACTTCCGTTTCCCTGAACACAATGCAGTATGGCTGTGTATCACTTCATCTCCATGACCATATCCTGACCTTTTTGAAGTCAGTTATATTCACCTTTGAATCTAGCAAAACCCCTTTCCCAGGATAGGGAAGCAATAAGTTTTTATTGAATGCATGAAATTATGTAGGTGTTACTCCATAACAGAAGTAGTGGTCTTCAAAAGTTAGATAGCAGGGAGAGTTGGAGAAAATAGGTCAGTAGGTAGGGGTGCATAGCTGTGAAAAGTTAGCAAAGCTAATCCTGGCAAGAGTCTGTGATGTTCGGAGTTGATGACATGGCAAATGAAAGTATATGACGGGAAAACAAGTCTTCTATCTTGTTTAAATAACCAGTTTGCGATGCCTTTTTCACCAAAGTAGTTATGCAGCTTCAACACCCTTTCCAAGTGCCTAAGTCAACCTCAGGTGCCCAAAGAATGAAGCCACTGCCAAAAATAACGCAAATAAAATGTAATTCATTAAAAGAAAATCAGAACCAAGTTACAAAATGGAACATACAAACGTGACCATCGTTCCTCCTAAAAAATATACGATTTCCCCAATGCCTTCATCAGAACCATGGGGACAAATACTTCTTGCCCAAATCTGAAGGTATTATAATCGTACCCAGAGAAAGGCCCAATATTAACAACAGAACACTGAAAACTTATAGATGTATATAGCACTTGATAAAATTGTTGCATATGTATCCTATCATTTATGTTATTAAAAAAAAACCCAGAGAAGAATGATTATCGTTCCCATTTTATTACCAAGAAAACGAAGGGCTACAATGCTGAGGTGATTTAAGGTAACGTGGTGACCAAGTCTGAGAGCCAAGATTTGTTATACTACATCATGCAGCCTCACTAGCAAAGAGTAGCTCAGTGTATCTTCATCTGTCCCGAAAATTGTAAGGTCAACATGTAAACTCCAATAGCTAAAACATCTTAATACATCTCTATTAATAGGATTCAATGTTTTGGACACAAGGGCTGGAAATGGCCTTCACAGGTTTGGTGGGCTCTGGAAAAGTCTGTACTATAATAAACAGCAGGGATTTTGTTGAAAGCTTTTTATGGCCAAATAATTTTCTAGCAGTCTTGGATGTCTCGATCCTTGTTATTATCAGCCACACAAGAAAATCTACTCTGTAATAACACTTGCTCTTTTCAACTCCAAACACCAATTCTTCTTATTCTGAAAACCTTAAAAAGTCTGGTATTTGATCTTTTATTTTAAATGCTGCTGAATCTATAAATTAGCCTTGGCAAACAATCCTTCAAAATACCTGCTGGGATACTGTTTCATAGCTTATCATTTTGACTTTTAGATAAAACAATATGATGCTAACTGCTTTCTTCTTTATAAGAATGCCAATTTGTTAGTGCTGAGAAAGACTTTAAAATGGTTTACCCCAAAACATAAACGTGTTCTATCAAATCTAGTCATTTATGAATGAACGTAGAAGGTAGAGCAAGTAAGGAAAGAGAAACCCTTGCTCCCATCAGTAAATGAAATAGGCAGCTTACTGGAAACAAAAAACAAGCGCATTCCAAATATTGGCTGTGTCATGCTACTTTTTTACAGTTCTATGTCTTTGTATTTACTATATAGAGTATGTACACATATCCTAAAACTGTAGCTAGTTCATTAAAACTGTGATTTCGTGGGTATTACTGCCTAGAACAAAATAAAGGTTAAGTGGAGACGTTAGTCATGAGTTGATTCAAAGGAAAATGTTAAGGAAATGACATAGGTGACACACAAATGCCTGGCCTTAGGGGGAAACTTGGTTTAGAAACTACGTAGTGTGGTCATCCCTTTTGTAAACTTAACTGAGTAAGTTCTAAAGGGATGAGGGTGATGGCCACCATAAAGCTTTGAACACCTCCTGTCACTTGCGTGTGCCCAAAGCCCTAGAGGAACTTGGCACAGGGCAGGAACTTGCAGGGCCAGGAGACAGGAAAGGGCAAGAAGAGAGAAGAGAAAGGGAGGTCTGAAGCACATGGCTGTGCTCAGGGTTTGGAATGAAGGATGCGGGAACCTGGGAGAGAGGCGTGTGGGCTGCTAGAGATGGGAGAGAGTCTACATGGCAGGATTCTCCAGTCCCAATCGGAAAGGATGAAGCTAAGCACAGTATAGTTTTTATCATTCAGATTGAACACTGACCCAAGGTCCTTGAAACGATTTGTATATCTGAAATCTCTCTTGCCTTAGGATGAATTCCTCCCAAGAAGACTCCACGGCCCCTCATGAAAAATGGATCCCCGGAGGTTCTGCCTGATAGGCCCTCCAAATGTGCCCAGAGGCGTCTAAATTCTAGGCTAAACACAAGGTACACTGCCACACAGAGGTGCTACAGAGGAGGCACAAATAATACAACTGAAGGTAGCAAAAACTACACATACCTGTTCTAAGTAATGGAATTAACGGAGTGCCAAGGGCTTCAAAGAGATAGAGATGAAATAAAAAGCAGAGAGCACTGCCTCTTATTTACACGTAAACTTTCTCTTAGAAGTGTGATTTTTGGAACACTCGTGGGGGCCAAAAAATTAAAGGCGAAAAATGATAAAATGACAATATAATGGTATGCATAGATGCAGATCACAGAAACATGCATATACACTTGCAGGGTTATTTTGAGGAGCGTTGATTGTCACTTAAATGGTGACTAAAACAAAAATAAAAATGTTAAATCTCATTTCCAATACAGGTGCTATATGAGGTTTTGATAAATTTCTTCAATATTTTCAGTACTATACGTTGCTATATGTTTTGACCCGTGATGGGAAAAACGTCAGTTACCTAGCCTCCACCTGCAAATTTATTTGCATACAAAGCTACCTTTCCTGTTTTACTTCTAAGCACAAGGCTTACTCCTCTTGTGGTCGAAATCCTACCCCCACGGCCGCTTCATAGACTTTTCTTCATTAATCACTGACCTTCTAATATCACTTGAACATCTCTATTTTTACTGATGTCTTCCTATCAACATTTAAACAGGTTCACTTAAAAATAAACAGCATTATTTGATCTCGTGTTGCCCTACATCTTCCACTCTCTCTTATTCCTCCTTCACAGAAAAAAAAGTTATTTTGAGAATTGTCTACACTTTCATTCTCCAATGTGGAAGGCTTTCTGGGTTCCTAGAGTTAACAGATGTCCTACTTTCCCTAGGAGACTCCCATTTATGCCTGCTGTTCAGTGTTATAATCAATAGTGCCCCCTTTCACTCTCAGAAATGAAATGGCTTGGACGGTAGAACTATATAGTCACCCTATAAATGAAATAATCTGTTAAAAATAACTTGAAAAAAAGAAAGTATCAAATTCCTATAGTGGTGAATACATACACACAGTCCCTAGAAGTAACATAAGCCATTTTTTACAGTCATTTTCTAAATTCTACCCAGAGACATAAAGATGACAGAAGTTATACAATGACTGCGAATTAGAAGACCATCTAAAGATGATAAAACAAAAAAATGTAAGTTGAACGGAACTACAATTATAGTCCAAATGGCATTTTTCAGGAAACTTTACAAAACGATACATATATTTATATAGAAGGGAATGTCAAATAAGTGTTTGAAGAAAGAATAATCCTGAGGGAAAAAGGAGATAAAAGGGAAATTAAAGCATATTATTAAGCAAAAATCATAGAAATCATGTCACAAGCAGTATGTGACATGCAAAAAAAAAATTCACCAGGGGTGGGATGCAAAATATTAGAAAATGCATTGCCACTTGATCTCAAGGTATAAATTAATATTAATGTTAACATATGAATTGACAGTCGTACCAGTATGTAATCAGATGAATACATGTATATCAGTGGAACATGCACAGATATTTTGTCTTTGTAGGCATGCGATCAAAAAAGTTTGGAGACCTCTCTACTACATAATTCAGAAAAAGATCTCGTCATATATAAAATGTAATGCATGATAAACAACATAAAGTACTGGGGAAATGATAAATGATGCTGGTACCATTTTTTGGTTTGGGGAAATGAATTTATACAGTCATCTCATTTCATGCAGCAGAATGAGTTCCAGCTGAATGAGAGAAATAAAAGTAAAACTAGTCAACAAAATTCTAGAAGAACACAGAAATCAATATTTTTTCAAGTATGGGCAGGGGGATTTCCTCACTTTCGTAACAGAAAGAAATCACAAAGTAATGTTGACATAAATAACTGAAATAAATCACAAAATTTCTGAGTTTCAAAATATAACTTGAAAAGTTAAAAGGCAAACAAGAAATTGAGAAATGTAATAAATACGGCAATTTATTCTAAAAGCTCAATATAAATGTTTAAGGAAGATGTTAAAACCCTTTATATACAATTAAGCAATTGATAAATAACCGAGAATTCACAAATGCTGAAAAACAAATTGTTAAGAAGTTTGGAGAAAAAAGGTTCAACATTAGTAGAAATCAAAGAAATAAAAATGTAGAAAATAAGCTCCTATTTTTCTCATCAAAGTAACAATATATGGTTCTACTTTTGACCTACTAAGAGAGTCATTTTTTTAAGTTTATTTATTTATTTTGAGAGAGAAAGAGAGAGAGTGTGAGGGGGCAGAGAGAGAGAGGGAAAGAAAGAGAGAGAGAATCCCAAGCAGGCTCTGCACTGTCAGCATGGAGCCTGACAAGGGACTTGAACTCACAAACCACATGATTATGATGTGAGCCAAAACCAAGAGTCAGATGCTTAACCAACTGAGCTACCCAGGAGTCCCTAAGATAGTCAATGTTTAAAATGAAAATTTAATAATGTACTTTTGATCCAGTAGGCATATATTTCTGGCTCAAGAAAATAATCCTGAGTTTGGGAAAATCTTGACATGGGTAGATATTTTATTACATCATAATTTACACAGAGAAAAAGAGACATACAATACTGTATTATTCCAACTATAAGATATTCTAGAAAAGGCAAAACCATGGAGACAAAAGATCGGTGGTTGCCAAGGTTGGGAGCAAGGGATGAACAGAATGAACGCAGAGGATTTTTAGGGCCTTGAAAACACTCTGTACCAAAATGATGGATACATGTCATTAGACATTTGTCCAAACCTATAGAATACACAACGTCAAAAGTAAACCCAAACACAAATTATGGACTTTGGCTGATAATGATGTGTCGATGCAGTGTCATCGGTGGTAACAAACACACCACTCTAATGAATGATGTTAATAATGGGGGAGACTGTGTGTGTGTGGCAGGGTATTATGTGAAATCTCTCTATCCTTCCTCTCAATTTTGCTGTGAACCTAAAACTGCTCTTCAAAAATGACTATTTTTTTAATGTTTATTTATTTCTGAGAGACCGAGCACAAGCAGGGGAGGGTCAAAGAGAGGAGAACACAGAATCCGAAGCAGGCTCCAGACTCTGAGCTGTCAGCACAAGCACAGAACCTGACGTGGGGCTCGAACCCACGAACCGTGAGAACATGACCTGAGCTGAAGTCGGACGCTTACCAGACTGAGCCACCCAGGCGCCCCTAGACACACCCAAAACTTTAAAAAATATGGGAATGATAGCTCATTTATCATTGAGATATCAGGCAATGATTAAAAAGATGATTCAAAATTATCCTATAATCACATGGGGAAAAGTAATTTTATAGTGTTAAAGTAAAAGCAATCAAGAGTATAAAATTATGTATTCTCTGTGATCTCAACCACATAAATAATTTTCCACATAGGCACAATCCTGGGCTAAGGAAATATTAGGTCTTGAACGTGTCATGCAGTACCAAAGCAGCTCATATTTCTATGTTTACTACCCAAATAACTCGTTTGGCTGTTTTTGCTGGCACTTACCAGTGTACTTGGTAGTAAGACCATTAAATCTAAATCTCCATTAGCAAAGGAAAGCAGAAAATACACCATGGTATGCAGATAATGGTGGACAATATGCTCTGTTGAACTGATTTTCTTGGCAGCTGAAAAGTGTACCTTTGATATTTGTCTCTAACTTCTATCTACTCGTTCCAGTTGGAAAACAGATTATTAGTTTGTGACAGTGTTTAATACAATGCCTTGCCACAGTAAATGCTCCAGATATACTTACTAGTGAAGGTTATTGAGGCACTAGACCTATAAGGGGTAAAAGTTATAAAACCAACCCAAATTTTTTGGATGTCACTTGGAAAGTATTGTACTTTTGAAACAACTTTTAAATTATTCAAAACATTTTTAAAAATGAGAACACTGTTTTATAAAAGCAAAGAACAAGGCAAATGGCAGTCAAATTTATGGGCCATTAAAGGGGAAAGAATTAAGTGGTGGGGAAAGGACCCTCCTGAAATATGCCTTATTATTTATGGACTGCAGTGGACAGGAAATTGTAGGCAAAGAGAGGCAATAAACATGCAAAAAGCATTAGTTTCTGTCTCCAAGTTTAATGTGTCAGCGGTCATGTGCCCAAATTCCATTAGCATTTGGCACAAAAGCCAGATAAGTAAGTGAAAACTCATCTGGCAGAGACAAAAATGATACAGACTCCTTAGTAAAGAAAGGTTCCCTTGTTTACCATGTATCTTAACATGAATATAAATACATAGACCTGAAGGAGGGGGACAGCTGCAGATAAAATTGTCATGAGGTTGAGTTATAGGAGACCAGCACTTGGTGTTCAGCATTTGGATCACAGAGCATCACACTAGTAAACAGAGTCCTGCAAAGAGCAGTGAATGTGGCCTCTAATTTATAAATCCCAGGCTTCACTTCTAATTCCTGTTTAAATCTATTTTATTTACTTTTTTTTGGGGGGGGGGCTTGATCTCAACCCATTAAAGATTAAGAATAGGAAGAGGAGACATCACAGATGCTTTAAATTCCATCCTCAGTCATTGTTTTCTAATCTGCCTGTTTCTGTAAATAAAGATTTATTGGAACACAGCTACACCTATTCATTTATTTATTGTCTATGGCTGCAACAGACTGTATAACTCACATATCCTAAAATATCTGCTATCTGGCCTTTTACAGAAAAAGTCTGCATAAGTCTTAATTAGATAAATATATGATGCTAATAATTACATAGCAACCAGGGAATATATGAAAATATTCTCAGGCAAAAGTAAACACAGAAGCCAGGAATCTTGCAAGCCAAGCATCTACCTCCTCCAAAGGCTTAGAGCCCAAAGAGCCAGGTGGGTCTCCCAGGACCTTTCAAAAGGCAGGAGGCAAAGGGGTCCTCCCACAAAGTGGAAGGACTTCCTTCCATTGGCTGGAATTTTTCCCACATTGCTAGTCTTCCAGTTACTTTGTAGGAAACGTCATGAAAAAAAGGACTCACCAACAGCTTCAAGTATCAAAAATGTCATAAACGTATGGCTGAGATCCCAGAAGAAGAAAGTCCAGTAAAACCTTGGATTGTGAGTAACTTGTTCTGCGAGAGGTCTGCAAGAGGAACAAACATTTCTAATATATTTTAACTTGATAAACGAGTGATGCCTCGCAATAGAAGTACTACGTGACTCGGAATGTCACCTGATCACAACTGAGCCAATGGTGCTTCTGTGTGTGTGTGTGTGTGTGTGTGTGTGTGTGTGTGTGTCTCTCTTTCTCTCTCTCTCTGCGGGATTGTGGGTAAGCGTCTCCCATGCTTGGATGTTCAGTCTCAGACACGGTGTTTGGCAGAAATCGGTGATTTTTCAGAATGTTGGAAGGTGCCACAACTGGCACTGATGTATTTTTTGTCACTTCAAGGCACCTGTGGACAGTCCTTTGCTTTTCCATCCAAGAGTAAGCTTAGGAATGCTTTGCTTCCTTCTAGGCCAGGCTGCCTGCAGATAGAGACCCTTTCCTCTGCTGCCTTATTGCCAGTTACATTCAATACAGCATATGACCAGAGTTTATTAATACTATACCGTAGTCAACATCCGTGCGAGTGTATTACAATGGCCCCCATGCAGAAAAAGGTTCCATCGAGCCAATAGGTAAGTGATTCCATTCGTGACAGTGAAAGTTGTCCTACACAATCACCCTCCTCTCTCAGCTCCCTCACACCAGCCACATAGGTTTTCAAAGAGAAGTGCAGGTTAATTTGTTTTTCTTTATCTTGTGTATTTTCTTTATTATTTTGTACTATATGACAGTCTTGTAATCGTTTTTATATGAATAGTTTTGGGTTGTGGAACGAATCATCTGAGTTTCCATTATTTCTTATGAGGAAATTCACTTTGATACAGAAGTGCTTTGGATGACAAGCATGTTTCCAGAACAAATCATGCTTGCAAACCAAGGTTTTACTGTATATGCTTTGAGATATCAAACCCTGAAGTTTAAGTGACAATTCATATGAGTCTGTGGTTTACATTGGTATTCATTCAGTTTGCCTAAGTGTGTTGGGTTTGATGATATCAGAGCCAAAGTGGAGTATTTGAAATATTCTGTGGAGAACCCACTGTATTATTTGTTAGCATCTTTTCCTTTTTGGGAAACAGTAAAAAAAAAAAAAGGAGTCCAAAGACTTGTCAACTTGTCAGGTTGCATCTTAAACACATCCTTTAAGGGATTTGTATCGTGCTGCTGTCCCTGCCTAAAGTCTTCATAGTTTTGGAAAACTTTCTCCTTTTCTTTGTAATTAAATTCTTTCTATTTTGAGCAAAAAACATTAAACTGGACAAGTTAAAATATTGCAGTACGAGTACTCCTCAAAAAAATTTCATTTTCTCCGTAGACCTAAGGAAATTCAATATATATAAAGATATTTTTTAAAAAATTTACATCCAAATGTTTGTGGCTTTATTATGTAAGCAATAAAAATAATACCTCAATGTTATGAAGAAAAGAATGGACACATTTGTCTTGGGCTAAACTAACAAATTCAGTATGCATAACAGTGAAGGAGTCACCTGTCCCAGGATTCAGTTGTATAATTACTCATTATTACTATGACGGTCCTAAGCAGGTTGTTTTATAATGACTCACTTCCTCCATCCTAAAAATTGGAATGTTTTACCTTGCTTTGCCTGTACTTCTCACTGGGCACGTAATGGTTAAATGCATAGCAAATTATATCATGCTGTTTCCTAGAGAAAATCAGAGGATTAGAACCCAGCCTAATTAATGTGTACTGCAAAAATGCTTTGAGACCTTTGTTTTTCTCGTGAAAAATTACTGGATTTTTCCATAACCTAGTCGCTGAAAATGGTAAAGCTTCTTTCAAATAGGTTACATGTAACTGTGTGTATTCTTATTTCACAATTTTTAAGTTTCATAGTTGCTATGATATAATTAGAAAAACATCATACAGAAGAAATAACATTTCTTGACTCACTCCATCTCCAATTTGTTAATGGGGTATAGATTTTTACAAAATTTTTTAAAAATTACTTTTCATATTATGAACTCTTTAGAACTTGTAAATTATTTCGATTTTACATTTGGAAAATATTCAAGGTGATAATTTTTGCCAGTTTATATATGTAAGATAACTTTTCACAGATTTGGAATCTATTCCCTCCAATTAATTTAACTAATATCACATTGATTTGGACTTTATAAAAAATTAAGACAATTTCTGGAAAAGCTCTATTGCTTTGGGTTTCTCTAGACTTAAATCCTCTAAGTTGTGTTGCACTGAATTTGTCTTAAAAATTGCTGTTGTTTGTGGGGCATCTGGGTGGCTCAGTTAGTTAAGCGTCAGACTCTCGATTTTGGCTCAGGTCATGATCTCCCCATACGTGAGACCGAGCCCCGCATCTGGCTCTGGGCTGACAGCGAGGAGCCTGCTTGGGATTTTCTCTCTCCCTCTCTCTCTGCCCCTCCCCTGCTCATGCTCTCTCTCTGTCTCAAAATAAATAAACTTAAAAAGAATTATTGTTCTTTAGGAAGGCTCTCCCTCTGCTGTCCTGTCCACTGCTCCCTTGTAGTGTATTCAGTAGAATAAACTTCTATGTCCTTTGTTCTGTCTTGAGTAATTCTTTCACCACCTCTGCCCCCCTCCCACCCACACCCCCACCCCACCTCCACCCTATCAGGTCGCCCCACATTTGGTGGCCCTCAGGGACAACCTCTGCCAGGTGGGACTTTCCTCGGATTCTCAGGGAATCTCTCAGGACTTTCCCTCTCTTGGGGAACTGATAGAGGGCTACCGCCAGTGAAGATCCAAAGCCCCAGAGGGAACCAGCCAGACCACCCTTGCCCAACAGGGTGGAGGATCCTTCCCTTCCTGCATCTACTTTCTTTCCCACAGTCTAGCCCTCATACTCCTCAAGACAACAGCTTGCTCTGAAGGTCTCGGGGCAAACAGGTGGGATTGTCCAGCCTGTGAGGGTGAAGGACCCCTTTCTTCCCCTCTCCCATTCTATCCCCCCTAAGGTTAAGGAGTGGTTTGGGAACCCTTCCCCGATGCTGGCTGACTCTCAGCCGCCTTGCTTCCTTCGCTGCCCCCTTCTTCCTTTGTCTCCACGGATCCAGCCTCCATCTTGATCTACAGACAAAATACTTCCGTACACGTCTGAGCGGCTTCCTCCCTCTGGGACCGTGCAACACGAGGATGGTCTTCCTGGAAGGAAACCTGGTCATGCTTATCCTGGCTTCTTCCCTTCCCCAGGACCTCTGGCCTCAATACTCATACTCCTAATTACTGGTTCCCCTTTGTTAAATCTCTTTGTTAAATTTCTCTTCTAGAATCCAACAATCCCATATACGGATGATGATTCAACAAGGATCCCCTCCCCCAAGTCCCATGGTCCAGGCCACCAAGTAATTTCACTCAAATTGCCGATCAGAACATTACTCTACCACCATGCTCTGACCTGTAACTGCACAGAACCCCTGATGGACCAACACGTTTAGGTAGAGACAGCCTGCCCCAGCATGAAGCACCCACTAAAGATGACATCTCCGCCCAAATGCCAAAGATTCGTTATTGTTGGGAGCAGGTAGGGGGATGTAGAGACTGCTTTCAGGCAACAGGCTTGAGCGATGGAAACCCGAGTAGGGTAAAAGGGCCCTCGGTGACCACTGGGCCGAATGCAAACAGGCTCACAAGGCGACCACCTCAAAACAAGCATAGGCCCTTGCTGACCAATGAGCTACTTACAATTGAGCACAAATACCAAAAATGGAAAACTCCGTACATTCCCACACCTACTCACTCCTCCCTTCAACTATAACGCCCCACCACTGCCTCCTGGCAGGCAGTCTCTCCTTTGCTCTCCTGCTGGCTGCTCCCTTGCAGTAGATCCAGTAAACTCCTACCTCCTTTAAAAAACCAGCGCTGTTTAGTTGTAGGATGATCTTTACTTGGATTACAGGTTAGTTAGCAGTGAAAGAAGAAGAAGAACCTGCAGAACAAGAGGGTGAGGAAGAGAAAACAATCAGGAAAACAAAAGGACTCAGAGTAGAAAAGAAATAGTAAGAAACATTAAAATTATCAAGCTTAAAACAAAATAACAGAAGCAAGACAATAATGCATATGGGTGAAACCTATCTGGTAAAAGAAAAATAACAATATTGTGAGCTAGCAATGAAAACAATCTACCTAAAACAAAATTAAACCAAAGGATTAAAAATGAGAGAATTGATAAAGTAATACCAGATGCAAAAAAATACTTTCGGCATTTTCAGTGTATCCTATACTAATTAGTAAGAAAATACTTTCAGGGACTTGTTATGATGATAAAAAGCAAAAATCCATGATGAGTAATGAATCATTTGTTAATACTGTAAGGAAAAAATGAAAATAAACCCATTTTGTTATCCTCAAGGAAATGAATCACCAATTTGAAGAGATAGATGCACTCCTAAGTTTACCGCAAAGATATGGAAGCAAACAAGGGTCCACCAATAGATAAATGGATAGGGGCGCCTGACTGACTCAGTAGAACACGCAACTCTCAGTCTTGGATTATGAGTTCAACCCCCACGTTGGGTGCAGAGATTACTTAAATAAAAACTTCTTAAAAAAATAGGTAAGTAGATCAAAAAGATGTGGAATATATACACACAGTGGAATATCATTAGCCATAACAAAATGAAATCTGGCCGCTTACAACAACATGGACGGACCTAGAGGGTATTATACTAAGTGAAATAAGTCAGACAGAAAGACAAATGCCATATGATTTCATGCATGTGAGCAATCTAAAAAACAAAACAAATGAACACACAGAAAACAGAAAGAGACTCATAAATACAGAGAACAAACTGGTAGTTGCCTGAGGGGAAGGTGTTGGGGGATATACAAGGTTGGCCAAGGGGATTAAGAGACAAACAGCCAGCTATAAAAAAAAAAACAAGTCATGGAGATAAAAAGTACAGCACAGGGAGTACAGTCAATAATACTGTAAGAACTTGTATACTAACAGACGGTAACTACACTTACCATTGTGGGCATTTTGCAGTGTATACAGATGTCGAATCACTATGTTGTACATGTAAAACTAATATTGTATGTCCACTATACTTCAATAAAAAAATGAAAAAAATGCCAAAAGACCTTTCTCTCTATATATGTATCATGTATATAGATGCACATGTGTGCATGTATATGTGTATGTGCATATATAAACACAAATGGATGGATGCAAGGATGGAAGTTCAAGTGAGATACATTTTCATCCTTCAATTTAATAAAAACATAAACAATAATATTCAATTTCGGTGAAGGTTCAGTGAGATGTAAAACTTTACACCCTACTGATAGATAAAATAACACAAACCTTTTGGAAAATATCTTCTGAAGATCTATCACGTGTCATAAAAATATAATGAGATGTGGTTAACTCCATATTAACGTGAATGAATATTCAAGAAGTTAAAGTGATGTTTACAAAGGACATTTTACGAAAAAAATGTAGGGGCACCTGGTTGGCTCAGTTGGTTGAGCCTCCGAACTCAGCTCAGGTCATGATCTCGCAATTCATGAGTTTAAGCCCCACATCGGGCTCGCTGCTGTTAGCACAGAGCCCACTTCAGATCCGTTTTTCCCCTCTCTGCCCCTCTTTGCTCACACTCTCTCAAAAAAAAAAAATATTTTTAAAAACGTATATTCACCAGAGGAGCCAAGATGGCAGAACAGCATGGACGTTTTCTGTGTGTCTCGCGTCCATGAAATATAGCCAGACCAACACTAAACCATCCTGCATACCCAGAAAACTGCTCTGAGGATTAACGCAACAATCTGCACAACCCGAACCACAGAATTCATCAGGTGTGCGGCAAGGAGAGGTGAACTGGGGGAGAGAGAAGCCGTGGAGGGCAGGGAGCCGCTTTTGCATGTGGAGAGAGGATGGGGACGGTGAGGGGGGGAGAATAAAGGAAAAGCACCCCCCCCAAAAGCAGGTGGAGAGAAAGCAGAAAATTGGAAACAGCCGCAGGGACTGAACTAAAAAGGGAGAAGGGAGAAAGGAGAAAGGAAAGGATTTAAATTCCATTAAGACTATAAACAGGGGGAGTGCAGAGTCTGAAATTCCATAGCTCCAAACCTGGGGTGCTCTGGTGGGAAGGGTGAATCCCCAGGAGCACAGTGGGGTCCGGGGTTCTTCAGGCCACACGGGGAGAGGCAGTTCCCCTGCTGGGAGGACACCTGCTAGAGGCTGTGTGGGCCCCCCAAAGGCAAGGCCCCAGTGGGCCCGGGAGAACAACCACATTCACTGTTGTGAGAACAAGGTCATTAAGGGTGAAGCCTGGTGCCAGATTGTGTTGTGATTTTCCATAATCCCTGAAACGCTGCTGCTACACTATCTCGCGAACTTTTTCTGGGGCGGGCTGGCACCCGGCCACAGTCTCTGGGCATCGGCAGCAGCATGGCCCTGCAAACGTTCCTGGGTGCGGCCGGCACCCAGCCACTGTTCTGGGAGACCCTCCGCAGAGGGGCAGAACGGGTCAAAACCGCAGTCCCTCAGAAGTAAGGGGTCGGGAAAAATAGCCACATCTGAGACAAAACTCAGGAGGGAGGTGCTGCCTGGGGCTTGGTCACGGACAGTGTAAAAGCGGGGAATGGACAGAAGCTGAAGACAAAGGACGGGTGCGCGATTGCTGATCAGGGAGAACAGAGTTCCGATACTAGAGACTGGGTAGCTGCGTGACGCCATTGTCACTGCTCCCGCGCATGCGCATACGCACCTACAAGCGCCACAACAATCCACCGCAGTAAGCTAAGTAGTGCCATCTAGTGGAGAACGGAGCTGTTACACTAAGCCCTGCCCAACTGGGCCAACCTCGCTCTTCAGGAACACAAGTCTCTCCGCCTGCTTAGTTTATGGACTATAAAGTGCCACACAGTCTGACATCTAGGGGAAAATGAAGTAATTTCAGTCGTATTTTAGTCTGTTCATTGGCCCATCTATTCAACTTTCTTTCTTTTTTCTTTTTTCTTCTCTTTTTCATTTCATTTCTTTTTCTTGAATACAGAAAGAGAAACAATTCATTTTTATTTTCAATTTTGTATTAAAATATTTTCCTTTAATTTTTTTCTACTATGTTTTTACTTTTGTGTAAATTTTTTCAAATTCTATTTTACTTCTGTCATTTCATTTTAGTCTACTTCAGTGTATTCATTTTTTCAAATTTTCAAGTGATTTACTTTTCTTTTTCTTTACCCTTTTTCTCTAATCTATCAAGCCTCTTTCAACACCCAGACCAAAACAGACCTAGGAACTAGCATCAGTTTTTCAATTTTGTGTGTGTTGTGTGTGTGTGTTTGTTTTAATTTTTTAATTCCAATATTTTTTCTTTTAATTTTTTTCTTTTAATTTTTTTTTACCTCATTAATTCCTTTTTTCCCTTCAAAATGATGAAATGAAGGAATTCACCCCAAAAGAAAGAGCAGGAAGAAACAACATCCAGGGACTTAACCAACACAGATACAAGCAATATGTCTGAACCAGAATTTAGAATCACGATAATAAGAATAATATCTGGGGTCAAAAATAGATTAGAATCCCTTTCTGTGGAGATGAAAGAAGTAAAAGCTAGTCAGGATGAAATAAAAAATGTTGTGACTTGAGCTGCAATCCTGAATGGATGCCACAGCGGCAAGGATGGATGAGGCAGGACAGAGAATCGGCGATATAGAGGACAAATTTATGGACAATAATGAAGCAGAAAAAAAGAGGGAGATTAAGGCAAAAGAGCATGATTTAGGAATTAGATAAATCAGTGACTCATTAAAAAGGAACAACATCAGTATCATAGGGGTCCCAGAAGAGGAAGAGAGAGAAATAGGGGTAGAAGGGTTATGTGAACAAATCATAGTGGAAAACTTTGCTAACCTGGGGAAAGACACAGATATCAAAATCCAGGAATCACAGAGGACTCCCATTAGATTCAACAAAAACCGACCATCAACAAGGCATATCATAGTCAAATTCACAAAATACTCAGGCAAGGAGAGAATCATGAAAGCAGCAAGGGAAAAAAGTCCTTAACCTACAAGGGAAGACAGATCAGGTTTGCAGCAGACCTATCCACAGAAACTTGGCAGGCCAGAAAGGAGTGGCAGGATATATTCAATGTGCTGAATCAGAAAAATATGCAGCCAAGAATTCTTTATCCAGCAAGGCTGTCATTCCAAATAGAAGGAGAGAGGGGCGCCTGGGTGGCTGAGTTGGTTAAGCGTCCGACTTCGGCTCAGGTCATGATCTTGCGGTTTGTGAGTTCGAGCCCTGCATTGGCTCTATGCGGACAGCTCGGAGTCTGGAGCCTGCTTCAGATTCTGTGTCTCCCTTTCCCTCTGCCCCTCCCTTGCTCATGCTCTGACTCTGTCTTTCAATAATTAATAAACGTTAAAAAAATTCAAAATATAAGGAGAGATAAAAAGTTTCCCAGACAAACAAAAATTACAGGAGTTTGTGACCACTAAACCAGCCTTGCAAGAAATTTTCAGGGTGACTCTCTGAGGGGAGAAAAGATGAAAACATACATACATACATACATACATACATATCAAAAGCAACAAACATTAGAAAGGACCAGAGAACACCACCAAAAACTCTACAAGCAACATAATGGTAATAAATTCGTATCTTTCAGTACTCACTCTAAACACCAATGGACTCAATGTTCCAATCAAAAGACACAGGGTAACAGTATGGATAAGAAAACAAGATCTATCTGTATGCTGTTTACAAGAGACCCACTTTAGACCTAAAGACATCTTCAGATAGAAAGTAAGGGGATGAGGAAACATCTATCATGCTAATGGTCAAAAAAAGAAAACAAGAGTAGCCACACTTTTATCAGACAATCTAGATTTTAAAATGAACACTGTATCAAGAGATGAAGAAGGGCATTGTATCATAATTAAGGGGTCTATAGACCAAGAAGACCTAACAACTGTAAACATTTATGTGCCAAATGTGAGAGCACCCAAATATATATAAATCAATTAATCACAAACATAAAGAAACTCATTGATAGTAATACCATAATAGTAGGGGACTTCAACACCCCACTCACAGCAATGGACAGATCATCTAATCAAAAAATCAATAAGGAAACAATGGCTTTGAATGACACACTGGACCAGATGGACTTAACAGATATATTCAGAACATTTCATCCAAAAGCAGCTGAATATACATTCTTCTCCAGTGCACATGGAATGTTCTCAAGAATAGACCACATACTGGGACACAAATCAGCCCTCAACAAGTACAAAAAGATCGAGATCATACCGTGCATATTTTCAGACCACAATGCAATGAAACTCAAAATCAACCATAAGAAAAAATTTGGAAAGGTAAAAAATACTTGGAGACTGAAGAACATCCTACTAAAGAATGAATGGGCTAACCAAGAAGTTAAAGAGGAAATTAAAAAGTATATGGAAGTCAATGAAAATGATAACACCACAATCCAAAACCTCTGGGATGCAGGAAAGGCAGTCATAAGAGCAAAGTATATAGCAATCCAGGCCTTCCTAAAGAAGGAAGAAAGATCTCAGACACACAACCTAACTTTACGCCTTAAAGAACTGGAAAAAGAACAACAAATAAAACCCAAAACCAGCAGAAGACAGGAAATAATAAAGATTAGAGCGGAAATTAGTGCTATTGAAACCAAAAAAACAGTAGAACAAATCAACAAAACCAGAAGCTGGTTCTTTGAAAGAATTAACAAAATTGATAAACCAGTAGCAAGTTTGATCAAAAAGAAAAAGGAAAGGACCCAAATAAATAAAATCAAGAATGAAAGAGGAGAGATCACAAGCAACACAGCAGAAATAAAAACAATAATAAGAGAACATTATGAGCAATTATATGCCAATAAAATACGCAATCTGGAAGAAATGGACAAATTGCTAGTACATATACACTATTTCTATTTCAAGAAATAGAAAATTTGAACAGACCCATAACCAGTAAAGAAATCGAATTAATAATCAAAAATCTCCCAAAAAGCAAGAGTCCAGGGCCAGATGGCTTTCCAGGAGAATTCTACCAAACATTTAAGGAAGAGCTAACACCTATTCTCTTGAAGCTGTTCAAAAAAATAGAAATGGAAGGAAAACTTCCAAACTCTTTCTATGAAGCCAGCATTACCTTGATTCCAAAACCAGACAAAGACCCCACTAAAAAGAACTATAGACCAATTTCCCTGATGAACATGGATGCACAAATCCTCAACAAGATATTAGCCAACCGGATCCAACAATACATTAAAAAAATTATTCACCATGGCCAAGTGGGATTTATACCTGGGATCCAGGGCTGGTTCAATATCCACAAAACAATCAATGTGATTCATCACATCAATAAAAGAAAGGACAAGAACCATATGATCCTCTCAATAGATGCAGGAAAAGCATTTGACAAAATACAGCATCCTTTCTTGATAAAAACCCTCAAGAAAGTAGGGATAGAAGGTCATACCTCAAGATCATAAAAGCCATATACAAAAGACCCAACGCTAATATCATCCACAATGGGGAAAAACTGAGAGCTTTCCCTCTAAGGTCAGGAACAAGACAACGATGTCCACTCTCGCTACTGTTATTCAACATAGCATTGGAAGTCTTAGCCTCTACGATCAGACAACACAAAGAAATAAAAGGCATCCAAATCGGCCAGGAGGAGGTCAAACGTTCACTCTTCACAGATGACATGATACTCTATATGGAAAACCCAAAAGATTCCACCAAAAAACTCCTAGAATTGATTCATGAATTCAGCAAAGTTGCAGGATATAAAATCAAGGCACAGAAATCGGTTGCATTCCTATACACCAACAATGAAGCGACAGAAAGAGAAATCAAGGAATCGATCCCATGTACAACTGCACCAAAAACCATAAAATACCTAGGAATAAATCTAACCAAAGAGGTGAAAAATCTATACACTGAAAACTATAGAAAGCTTATGAAAGTATTTGAAGAAGACACACAAAAAAGGAAAAAGATTCCATGCTCCTGGGTAAGAGGAACAAATATTGTTAAAATGTCAATACTACTGAAAGCAATCTACATGTTCAGTGAAATCACTGTCAAAATAACACAAGCATTCTTCACAGAACTAGAACAAACAATCCTAAAATTAGTGTGGAACCAGAAAAAGACCCTGAATAGCCAAAGCAATCACGAAAAAGAAAACCAAAGCAGAAGGCATCACAATCCCGGACTTTAAGCTATACTACAAAGTTATAATCATCAAGACAGTATGATACCGGCACAAAAACAGACACTCAGATCAATGGAACAGAATAGAGAACCCAGAAATGGACCCACAAACATATGGCCAACTCATCTTTGACAAAGCAGGAAAGAATATCCAATGGAATACAGACAGTCTCTTCAGCAAGTGGTGCTGGGAAAACTGGACGGCGACATGCAGAAGAATGAACTTGGACCACTTTCTTACACCATACACAAAAATAAACTCAAAATGGATGAAAGACCTCAATGTAAGACAGGAAGCCATCAAAATCCTCGAGGAGAAAATAGGCAACAAGCTTTTTGACCTCAGCTGCTGCAACTTCTTTCTTGACATGTCTCTGGAGGCAAGGGAAACAAAAGCAAAAATGAACTATTGGGACCTCATCAAGATAAAAATCTTCTGCATACCGAAGGAAACAATCAGCAAGAAAGGCAACTGACAGAATAGAAGAAGATATTTGCCAATGGCATATCAGATAAAGGATTAGTATCCAAAATCTATAAAGAACTCACCAAACTCAACACCCAGAAGACAAATAATCCAGTGAAGAAATGGGCAGAAGACATGAATAGACACTTTTCCAAAGAAGACATGCAGATGGCCAACCGACACATGAAAAGATGCTGAACATCACTCATCATCAGGGAAATACAAATCAAAACCACAATAAAAAAAATTAAAAAAAAAAAATCAAAACCACAATGAGATACCACCTGACACCTGTCAGAATGGCTAACATTAACAACTCAGGCAACAACAGACGTTGGCGAGGATGTGGAGAAAGAGGATCTGTTTTGTACTGCTGGTGGGAATGCAAGCTGGTGAACCAGTATAGAGGTTCCCCAGAAAACTAAAAATAGAACTACCCTACGACCCAGCAACTGCACCACTAGGCATTTATCCAAGGGATACAGGTGTGCTGTTTCAAAGGGACACATGCACCCCCATGTTTATAGCAGCACTATCAATAATAGCCAAAGTATGGAAAGAGTCCAAATGTCCATCAATGGATGAATGGATAAAGGTGATGTGGTATATATATACAATGGAGTATTACTCGGCAATCAAAAAGAATGAAATCTTGTCATTTGCAACTACGTGGGTGGAACTAGAGGTTATTATGCTAAGTGAAATTAGAGAAAGACAAATATCATAGGACTTCACTCATATGAGGACTTTAAGACACAGAAAAGATGAGCATAAGGGAAGGGAAGCAAAAATAATATAAAAACAGGGAGGGGGACAAAACAGAAGAGACTCTTAAATATGGAGAACAAACAGAGCATTACTGGAGGGGTTGTGGGAGGAAGGATGGGCTAAATGGGTAAGGGGCATTAAGGAATCAAATCTTGAAATCATTGTTGCACTATATGCTAACTAATTTGGATGTAAATTTAAAAAATAAAAGTATTAAAAAAAGTAAAAAAATAAAAATGTATATTCACCAATTGTTTCCTAACTGCCTAGAATGTACAACAATGATAAATATATTTAGGAAAATAAGCTGGAGTAAAATAATTGAAAGAGTCAATACTGGTTATTGAAAATATTCGTGGTTTTTCTTCTTTGTACTTTTCTATATTTAAAAAAAAAATTTAATGTTTATTTATATTTGAGAGAGAGAGAGAGAGAGAGAGAGAGAGAGAGAGACAGAGTGCTAGTGAGGGAGGGGCAGAGAGAGAGGGAGACACAGAATCTGAAGCAGGCTCCAGGCTCTGAGCTGTCAGCACAGAGCCCGACACGGGGCTCGAACTCACAAACCGTGAGATCATGACCTGAGCCAAAGTTGGACACTCACCCGACTGAGCCACCCAGGGGTCCCTACTCAACATGTATTTTAGAATCAAAATGTACTCATTTCCTCAAAAACATGACAGTCAGCAGTTTTCGCGCTAGTGATTTTTAAATTATACACTACGTAGGTCTAAGTAAAACCTACGCAGGGTAGGGGAGTGTAAACATCTTATATATACAATAGTCACTCTCTCAGGCTGGATCTCTCTTAGAAAAAATTTTAAAAGTCTAAAGAACTCTCAAAGTTGTGCAGAAAAACTTTTTTTAATTGAGTAATACAATTAGAAATTACAGCAAAATATTCTGCGAATGAACAGAATGGACTTTGGGGGCCCGGTGGGGCGGCGGGGGAGAAGGAGCTTTGGGCTCTTACAGAGAAAACTTCTTAACCTCTTCAGGACTGAATGAACCCGTTTTGGAAAGGATGGCAGGACTTGGACTGCTGTAGTACACTACACTTTCCACAAGGGGGCAGAAGAACAATACAGATTTTTTTTTTAATTTCGTCCTAGAAATATTTCTCTGAAGCTTAATTTTAACAATCACAGAATTATTACTATCAGTACTCTTAAGCCATAATGTCACAATGTGTTCCTCCAGCTTTTTCACGTTTCACTCGAAAGTGTTTATCCTGTACTACTGGTAAAAATGGAAAAACAATAAATGACAGGATAGAGAAATAGGATTAGTCATACATCCACAGTATATGCTTTCTCGTAGACGTTAGGAAGCCACAGCTACATGCTTGGGGTTTTGTTCGTTTTGTTTTGTTTATCCATTCATTTAATAGGCTTGAGTATGGGTCCTTCACCGACATACCTCAGCAAGGTACCACGAAAATAGATGAAATCAGCTGGAATCGCACAAGCCTAGCGTGTCTGGCCTCTGAGGAGGCTTCAGAGATCACGTGATTGAAACCTTTCGTGCTACTGATGGAGAAACTGAGGTCCTGCAAACAACATGCCCAAAGGCACCTGCTACATTAAAGTCAGAGACAAGAGTAAAAGGCGTGTATCTCCTGACAACCAGATCAGCGTGGCGATAATCCGAAAACTCTGAAGGTTTGATGGCTTGAAGACATCCTCTAGAAGGGGTAATAATCCTGACTTCTCTGTGGGTCAGATGTCAGAGGGCCAACTCTGGCTGCAGCGCCACTCTCGTGTCAGGCATGGTCTAGGATGACATCCGTGTCTTTTTGTCATGTCAGAACGCAGATTCTCCAGGTGGCCTTACAGAAACCAAGTGTATCCTTCCCGAACTGATTTCAGAGGCAGCACCTCTCCCAAGCCAGGACTGAGGTAAAAGTGACCCTTTCCTACTAAGTGCTGTTAAACAGAGAGTTATGGAGGCTCAGAATGATAAAGGACCTTAGGAACATTCTAGATGAAGATTCCATTAAGCCCGCTATATAAGATGGTGAACAGGCTGTTAACCAGTCTCTTCTTACTGGATTTGAGGCAGCAAGTTTAGTGTGAATGCTAGCAGTCAGTAACTACATCCGTTTAGTCAAAGTTGTTTTACTCCTCAGCTAAAAATAAATAGGTGCTTGAGAAAGTTGGTCATAAACACATAATGCGATTTTCAGGGTTTTCATAAAAGCATTTTGAAGTGTAACAATGAAAGAGTCATTTAATATTCCACCCTTGTCCTGGTTCCCCAACCCCATCCCAATATGCCCTTTGCTGACACAGAAATACACTCCATCGACTTTTGTTTGAGGGGCAGATTTTATGCTGACAAGTGAGCTCATAATTAAAATGTTGCCTTCCCAGGTCTTGGGCTCTCTTAGCATTAGCTTGCAGAGCTCCGTCCTACGGTCCCCTTCCCTGCCCCCCCCCCACCAGCCACTGCCTCCACACAACGAACCCTGCATTTTCTCAGATATGGAGGCCCCCAGGTCCCCTTCCTCTCCAAGGAGATGAAAGAAAAATCATCCCATCCTGGCACCCCCTAGGGATGATGCTGATGCACACCTCTGAGTGCTGTTTGGTTCTCTTTGGTGAGATTTTGTGGGTTGTTTTAGTTTTTGGTTTGTTTGGTTGGATTCTGTTTGGGGTTTTGTTTGTTTGTTTCATTTGGGTTTTTTTCCACTTATTTTTCCTAAGGAGTAGATGCAAGGGGATACTTATAAAAAGTGTAGAGGGGCGCCTGGGTGGCTCAGTCAGTTAAGCGGCCGACTTCGGCTCAGGTCATGATCTCGCGGTCTGTGAGTTCCAGCCCCGCGTCGGGCTCTGTGCTGACCGCTCAGAGCCTGGAGCCTGTTTCAGATTCTGTGTCTCCCTCTCTCTGACCCTCCCCTGTTCATGCTCTCTCTCTCTCTCTCTCTCTGTCTCAAAAATAAATAAATGTTAAAAAAAAGTGTAGAATGTGAAACATAATAATCTATTAATGTATGCTTCTTGTGCTTTCCTATCTCATCTCCTTCCCACCTCTCCAGCCATCCAAATAATAGGTATTTTCCATATACCAGCCCCTTACTTCTCTTCATAGTTTATTATATGTATTTGTATCCCTAAATATTATATTGTTTATTTTTGCCTGTCTTTGAATGTTCTATGAATGGAAGCACACTGAATGTGTTCTTTTTGCTCCCCCTTAACTCAGACTTTTCTTACAGTTTCTTGTAGTAGAAATCATGTAGTTTCATGGCTGTAATTTATTAATTTTTCATTATACTTGACATTTATTTTGTGACTATATCAGAATATATTTATTTTTTCCACTATTGACGGATACTTGGGTTGTTTCAGGTTTTTGCAATCATAAACAAAGGACTTATGAAAATCCTTACACGCATCTCCTTGGTCATCGGCACAAGAGATCGGGATAAGAATTCGCAAGAGGACTTCCTGGATCATGGGGGATGAGCACCTCCCAATTTCTGAGAGAATGGCAAATTATCTCGCAAACTTCTTGAACCAACTTACTGTCCTGTGTACAGTAATGACAACTTTGGGTTGCTCCACATCCTAATATTTGGCATTATTAGACTTGTATATTGTGGATACGCTCATGGGTATGAAATGATGTTCCATTACTGTAATGTGCATTTCCCTAACTACTAATGAGGCTGCGCATCTTTTCAGATATTTATTTGCCACTGTGCTTCTTATGTAAAGCACCTGTAAATTATTTGGCATGTTTTTCGGTTGGATTATTTGTGCATTTTTTAGTGTGTTCTTCAAACATTGTGCCTACTAATTTGTTGTCAGTTACATGTGTTGCGATGTTTTTCTCCTAGCTTATGTCTTGTCTTTTAGTTGTATTTATAGGTATTTTAAGAATAGTATTCTTAATCTTTTTTTTCCTTTTTATAAATTTTTATTTAAATTTTAGTTAACATACAGTACAATATTGGTTTCAGAAGTAGAATTCAGTGATTCATCACTTACATACAACACCCAATGTTCATCACAAGGGCCCTCTTTTTTTTTAAGATTTATTTTGAGAGAAAGAGAGACAGAGAGAGAGTGTGTGTGTGTGTGTGTGTGTGTGTGTGCGCGCGCTCATGCGCGCACGCATGCGTGTGAGTGCAGGGGAGGGCAGAGTGAGAGGAAGGGAGAGATTCCCAAGCAGGCTCCATGCTGTCAGCATGGAGCCCAACCAACATGGGGCCCAATCCCACAAACTGTGAGATCATGACCTGTGTGGAAATCAAAGAGTCACATGCTTAACTGACTTAGCCACCCAGGTGCCCCAACAAGTGCCCTCTTTAATACCCATCACCCATCTAGCCCATCCCCCACCCACCTCCCTCAATCAACCCTCAGTTTATTCTCTACAGTTAAGAGTCTCTTGTGGTTTCCCTCTCTCCTTTTATCCCCATTCCCATATGTTCATCTGTTTTGCTTCTTAAATTCCACATATGAATGAAATCTTTCTCTGATTGACATATTTCACTTAACACAATACATTGTTGCTCCATCCATATCATAGCAAATGCAAGATTTTATTCTTTTTGATGGCCCAGTAATATTCCACTATTGCATATGTGTGTGTGTGTGTGTGTATATAGACATATATACATATACCACATCATATATATGTATATATATACACGCCACACACACACACACACACACACACACACACACCTTTCATCAGTCGATGGAGATTTGAGCTATTGTTGCTAATGCTGCTATAAACATCAGGATGCATGTACCCCTTAGAATTTGTATCTTTGGATCCTTTGGGTAAATACCAAATAATGCAATTTCTGGGTCATAGGATAGTTCTATTTGTAGTTTTTTGAGAGAACTCCATACTGTTCCCCAGAGCGGCTGCACCAGTTTGCATTCCCACCAAAAGTGCAAAAGGGTTCCCCTTTCTCTGCATCCTCACCAACACCTGTTGTTTCTTGTGTTGCTAATTTTAGCCATTCTGACAGGTGCGAAGTGGTATCTCATGGTTTTGATTTGTATTTCCCTGATGATGAGCAATGCTGAGCATCTTTTCATTTGTCTGTTGGCCATCTGGATGTTTTCTTGGGAAAGTGTCCATTCATGTCTACTGCCCATGTCTTAACTGGATTATTTGGGTTTTTGAGTGTTGATTTTGGTAAGTGCTTTATAGATTTTGGATACTAACCCTTTATCAGATATGTCATGTGCAAATATCTTCTCCCATTCCATCAGTTACCTTTTAGTTTTGTTGATTGTTTCCTTCACTATTCAGAAGCCCCAGTGTTCATTTTTTTTATCTTGATGAAGTCCCCAGAGTTCATTTTTGCTTTTGTTTCCCTTGCCTCTGGAGACATGTCTAGTAAGAAGTTGCTGCAACCAAGGTCAAAGAAGTTGTTGCCTGTGTTCTCCTCTTTCTGTCTCACATTTAGGTCTTTGATCCATTTTGAATTTATTTTTGTGTATGGTGTAAGAAAGTGGTCCAGTTTTCCTAACACCATTTGTTAAAGAGACTATCTTTTTTCCATTGGATATTATTTCTTGCTTTATAGAAAATTAGTTGACCATATAGTTGTGGGTCCATTTCTGGGTTTTCTATTCTGTTCCATTGATCTATGTGCCTAATTTTGGGCCAGTATCATACTGTCTTGATGACTACAGCTTTGTAATATAGCTTCAAATCCAGAATTGTGATGCCTCCAGTGTTTTCTTTTTCAGAATTGCTTTGGCTATTTAGGGTCTTTTATGGTTCCATACAAATTTTAGGACTGTTTGTTCTGGCTCTGCGAAAAATGCTGATGGTATTTTGATAGGAATTGCATTAAATGTGTAGATTGCTTTGGGTAGTGTAGACATTTTAACAATGTTTGTTCTTCCAATCCAGGAGCATGGAATGCTTTTCTCTTTCCTTCATTCCTCTTCAATTTCTTTCTTAACTGTTCTGTAGTTTTTAGAGTACAGAGCTTTTACCTCTTTAGTTAGTGTTATTCAAGGTATGTTATTGTTTTGGGTGCAAATACACATGGGATCAATTCCTTGATTTCAATTTCTGTGGCTTCATTGCTGGTTTATAGAACTACAACAGATTCCTGCATGTTGATTTTATATCCTGGGACCTTGCTGAATGCATGTATTAGTTCTACCAATTTTTTGGTAGAGTCTTTCAGGTTTTCTACATAGAGTGTCATGTCATCTGCAAATAGTCAAAGTTTGACTTCTTCCTTGCCAATTTAGATGCCTTTTATTTCTTTTTGTTGCCTGATTGCTGAGGCTAAGACTTCCAGTACTATGTTAAATAACAGTGGTGAGAGTGGACATCCTTGTCTTGTTCCTGACCTTGGGGAAAGCTCTCAGTTTTTCTTCATTGAAGAGGATATTACCTGTGGGTGTTTTGTATGTGGCCTTTATGATGTTGAGGTATGTTCCATCTATCCCTACTTTATTGAGAGTTTTTATCAAGAATAGATGCGGTATTTTGTCTAATGCTTCTTCTGCATCTATTGACAGGATCATATGGTTCTTATCCTTTATTAATGTGGTGTATCATGTTGATTTGCGAACATTGACAGTGTTCTTAATCTTAATATGGTTGAATCTAAAATATTTTCTTTGTAGTTTGGGTTTTCTATGTTATTTTCTTCTATTCTAATAATGATTTTTGGTCACATTTACATCTTTAATTTGCCTGGAACTGATTTTTGTTTCTTTATATGAATAAGCATTTGCCCCATCAGCTTTTATTGAAGAATCTTCCTTTCCCAAGTGATTTGCAAGGCCACTTCTGTCATAATTTAAGTTACTGAATATGTGGATTCCATCTCTAATCCTTCTTTTCTATACTGCTCACCTGTTTGTCCCTTCCTCAGCCAATACCCCACGATGTTTTAATTGCCATAGTTTCATTAAAATTACTAAAACCTGGTAAGGTAACACCTTCCCACACATTGGTGGCTACTTCAGGACTATTCCGGGACTTTTGGTTTCCCAAATAAATGTTTAGGAATTAGCCTCTCAAGTTCCACAACACAGTGTATGGATTTCAACTGGAATTTTATTGTCTTTATAAACCAACTTGGGGATGATTTCTATCTTTTTAACATAGAGCCTTCTAATCCATGAATGTGGTGTTTCTATTTACTTAGATTTCTTTAATACCTTTTCATTGAAATTATAGTTTTCTCCTCAAAGGTCTTGCGTATTTTGGGGTGAGATTTATTCCTGGGTAATGTATTGATCCTTCTATAACTGATAACATTTTTATTGTATTTTCTAACCCCATATAGCTGGAGGATAGAAATACCTTTTATGTGTGTTCACCATCCACCCCAACATTCAGCAAAATCATCCTATTAATTCTAACAATTTATTTGTATATATTTTGCATATTGTACATAAATGATTATCATATGTAAATAACGAGTAGCATTTCTCTAATCCTTACGTTTTCTCTTTTCTTGCACTATTGCACTGACTCGGATGTTAAGCATGGTGTTGAATAACATAACGGGGTTGGGACTTTTCTCATTCCAGATTTTATAGTTATTTATTTATTTATTTGTTTATTTTAAATAAGTTCCACACCCAGCATGGAACCCGACATGGGCTTGAACTCATGACCCTGAGCTCAAGACCTGAGCTGAGATCAAGAGTCAGATGCTTAACTGACTGAGCCACCCAGGCGCCCCTCATTCCAGATTTCAAATGGAAGTTTTCATTACTTCATCATTAAGTATGATGTTTTCTGTGACTTTTTTATAGGTATCCTTTATCAGACTAATAAACATGTATTCTATTTTTGCTTTGCTGAAGTTTCTTTTTTTTCTTTTATGATAAAGAATGGTTGTTGAATTTTATCAAACTTTTTTTCTGCACCTATGCAGATGGTCATATTAAGTACCCCTTTAATAGGTAAACATGCTACATTCATTGATTTTCAAGTGTAAGACCATCTTTACTTTTCTGAGGTGAACCTAACTTTGTCATGTTAAAATACTGCTGGATTTGTTTTGCTACCATTTTATTAATGATGATTACATCTATGTTCATGAGAATGTTGTCCTATCATTTTCCTTATTATACTCTCCTTGCTCACTTTTGGTTTTAAAGTTTTGCTAGTTTCATTAAATGAGGTTTTTTTTTCTTTTTTTCCTATAACAGAGTGGTCTGTGTGAGATTGGAACTTATCCCTTGTCTCTTTGGAGAAATCCAAATTTCTCTTTGGAGAAATTTAATAATATAAATGCTGACACACATGTGAAAAGTTTCTCTATGATATTTTCCTAGGACAGCCACTGAGGTTTAAGCATAACAATTATATTTTTCATTTCTAGAAGTTCTGTTGATCTGTTTTTAATAATATCTCCTTCTTATGTCATATTTTAGATTTATATCTTTTTTAAAATTTTTTTAACATTCATTTTTGAGAGACAGAGAGAGACAGAGCGTGAATGGGGAAGGGGCAGAGAGAGAGAGAGAGAGAGAGAGAGAGAGAGAGACAGAATCCAAAGCAGGCTCCAGGCTCTGAGCTGTAAGCACAGAGCCCGACGCAGGGCTCAAACTCATGAACTGTGAGATCATGACCTGAGCTGAAGTTGGATGCTTAACCAACTGAGCGACCCAGGCGCCCCTGGATTTATATCTTTATTTTTTTTTTTTAATAAACCCAGTTTATAGACTTTTATGTTAAGTATTTTATGGTCTAAACTTCTTAGAAACATAATCCTGCTGTTTTTCATGTCAGTTGATTCTCACGTTGGTTTTGGAAATCTGGATTGGAAATTCGTCCTCAGCTTCATGTTTGACAGTTGTGATTTTCAGGAGTTCACAGCACGTCTCTCCAAAGAGATCTTGTGTTTGCTTCTGCACATGCTAGCTGGTAACAGTTTTTATATTAATATCTCATCTTAAAGTTTCTATGCCTTGCATATAGTGTCAGTTTAACCTGAAAAGCCACAGAGGGTAAGCCCCTGGTTACACAGTCAGGGAAGCTCCCTCGTCCCACAAAGCTCGGGAGACTGACAAACGCTGTCAGCTCTCTGTGCTTTTTCTAGTGGATTTTTGCTGTTCTTCTACTTCACTTATACAGGGGTCTAAATTCCCACTCAAAGACTCATGTGGGCCCATACGAGACCATTAAAACCCAAGCTTCTTGTTTAAGGATGCTAGCCTTCTTCCCTTTTTGCCTTTCACCTCTAGAAATGTCCCTTACTTTTTTCCAAACCCTTTGTACTTTTAAAAAGATGTTTTCTCTGTTTCTGTGTGTTTTTCCCAGAATAAGGGTTATCAGATTCCCTAATGCATGTCTTTAGGAGACAATCAGTGAGCGCTTCCTCAAAGCTTTCTCCCAGAAATGACCAACTAAATAAGATAAATTTGTGCTATACGTCTGGCAAAACAAACATAAAAAAAGAAAAAAGGGCACTCCAAACTGCTTTTTACCTTCTACCCTTCTTCCTTCCAAAATGATATAGAATCTGTTATCACTAAGAACTCAAGAAAGTGAGTCTGCACAATGTCTAAAGTTTCTAGAAGTTAACTGAGACATATAGAGATAGATACAGAAACAAAGAAAGCAGAGTGAATGCACTTTATTTTTACTCCTGTTGGGATAAGTTCATACTTTTCTCAAAGTCCTCTGTTTCAACCATTTATCTTTTATATATGTCAAGTGGGGAATGGTTGTGGGGAATCACAATGAGACAGAGAAGAGAATAATCTGAGATAGGCACATTTCTAAAAACGGGATTTAAACCTCTATAATGAAAAGTACACCCAATTTTTCTAACACGTCTTCTGTGTTCGTGGACTATAGTACTGGCATTGTCCTACAATGTCCTTTAATTACTTCTTCTAGTTATCTACTCGATAGAGATTCATGACTCATTTTCTGATTTTGAAAGCAATCCACTTTTGCCTCAAGCCATATATATCTTTCAGATATCCAGTAAACATGTTCGGTATTACAAATTAATATTATCAGAATCCATTTTGGGAGAATATTTCTTGAAATATGGTGGTTGGGGTGGGGAGCAGCTATGTTTTATTAAATCTCACTGGCATATACTTGAAATTGAAAATGATATTTCACAAACGTTGGCCCTTTGGATGTTATACTTCTTTAGCTGCTTTTTGGAAAAACTTAGTTCCCCATAATTGTCACTGAGTGAATTAATACTGCATCTTTTAAAAATTCCGTGTTCAGGGGGCACCTGGCTAGCTCAGTTGGGAGAGCATGCAATTCTTGATCTCAGGGTCGTGAGTTCAAGCCCCACATTGCACACAGAGCTTATTGAAAAAAAAAAAAATTCCGTGCAGTATTCCCATTGTGCAACAGTGAGGGTGTGTAAAGGAAGACAGAAGAGGAGAAGGGGAAGACCGACCAACTGTGCAGAGGGCCAGGAATTGTGCTCTATGCTTTCGCATTTTATCCACAGCAATCTTGTGAGTCAAAAATTATTCTTGTCTTACAGACGATGACAACGAGGCCAAAATAATACATGAGATACCTCAGTTCACATTTTTAACTGGCAGCACGTTCTGTGTCCAACTCAGAATACAGTGTTTTGTCGATGACACCATGGCTATCCCCAATTCTACCGTGGGAGCCCGGGGTTCCCAAAATGTGCCACAATAACATATTGATTATTTCGAATTAAAGCTACTTAAGAAAGCGCTGGTGCAAAAAAGATACTCCAACCCTCTTTCGTCCCACTGAAGGCAGGAAATCCATCTCCCATGTGAAAAGTACTCCCCCTGTGCCAGGAGGGAAAGAGACATCCTTATCAGCAGAGACAGGGAAGAAGACTGTATAAACCAACCCTGGTACTTTCAGTGATCTACTATCCCGGCCCAAATCCTGTTAAGAATTCCCTAACTGAAACTTCTAAACAAGTTTTCTCTGTTGTGTCAGTTCCTCACGGATTTATAGTTCTTTATCTAAAACATATAAAAGCCGTCTGCCTTGGTCATCTCTTTGGGTCTCAATTTTATTATTGGGCCTTTGTGCACACATAATTAAACTCTGCTTTTGTTCCCCCCTGTTAATCTCTCCTATCAATTTAAGTTTTCGACCAGCTAGAAGAATCTGGAAAGGTAGAGTACACACTTCCTCCTCAACACTACCAAACGCTGGACTCAGAGCAGGCATTCGGTACTCTGTCCCAAGTATATGTGGTTCAGCAACCAACTCTATTAAGCGGGAAGGGAAAGGAGATGACCAGTTAATACTAATAGCACAATCTGCACGTTTGAAGCCAGAGTCCAGGCCCGGTCTTCAGATAATTAACAAGATCCATAAGTTAGGTATGCCAAGACATTCTTGATCCGTGGAACAATGTACATTTTCTGAAAATAAAGAAACCTACAGTACCAGCTTCCTAGGATCGTATTACCAAATTATCACAACTGGGTGGCTTACAACAACAGAAATTTATTGTCTCACAATTCGGGAGGCTAGAAGAGCAAAATCAAGATGCAAGCAGGTCCATACTTTCTCTGAAGACTCTGAAGATTGCCTGAGACCAACCTATCCTTCTTTGGGCTCATCATTTGCGTAGGTGAACGTTCGTATAAGCGCTCACAAACATTTTGTTTCTCAAAACTCTCCAGAGAAGGGGAAAGTATTACATCCTGTTCCAGAATTATTTTTTCTCCATAATTATTCTTTCTGTATTTTATCTCCCCTGTTAGACGATAAGCTGACTGAGGGCATGGGCATGCTCTTAAAATTTATATCTTCCACAATATTTAACTTACCTTGTCACTTATTCAGTAAGCATACATTTACTGTGTATGACTATTCATAAACAGTTTATATGCTTGTTTATTAATTCTATAAGCTCTTGTAAACTTTATGTATATCAGAGTAGAATTTGTATTATTCATTAATTCATCCAATTTATTTATTTATATTGGTAGGAAGAAATGGGATTTAACACCTTTCCCTTCTTGTTGCAAGTTTCCTCCTCACTTGACGGCCATTAAAATGGATTCCTATAGGAAATGCCTCTGAAAATGAAAAACGATTCTATGAATGATGGATGGAAGCCACAATCTGGAACTAAAATGATAATATGGATATGCAAACTAAAACATCTCATAGCCTGCAGTAGATTTTGACTGCTTATTTATGAAACCCCGAAATGTGGGGTCTATAATGAAATTGCTGCTAGACCCTTAGCTGTAACATCTATCATGGAGGGTGATGGTACGAGGCTAAATGATAAATTGTTAAGGTCAAGCTACAATCAATATGCAAACACTAGATATAGAAATATGTGACTTATGCACACCAACAGCAATAGATTAAAATATTATGGATTCAATCTCTTTTTCCTCCCAATGGAGACCGTCTTTAAGATAAATGATGTAAATAACTTTATGATAAGGTCACACTTGGTTTTATTTATTTAGCCTCAAAGGTAGCACAAGCAAATTACTTTTTTAAAAGAGGAAAAACCCTTGATTTTTTAAATCCCAGTCATTATGCACACCTCAATTTAGCATATGGGGAAGTCAGATACCTCAGAATTATACATACTCACATTATAATGCTTTTCACATAGTTTTTATCATGTTTCTCCTGCGAATTCTTTCCCTTCCAAACTGCACCAATTTAGACTGTCATCAGTTCTTTTTACAGTGGCATTCTAAATTTTTTTTTTTTTAACATTTGTTTTTGAGAGAAGGGACAGAGCGTGAGTGGGAGAGGAGCAGAGAGAGAGGGAGACACAGAATCCGAAGCAGGCTCCAGGCTCTGAGCTGTCAGCACAGAGCCGACGCGTGGCTCGAACTCACGGAATGTGAGCTCATGACCTGAGCCAAAGTCAAGACACTTAACCGACTGAGCCACTCAGGAGCTCTTACATTGTCTTCTTTATATTTGTTATATCCCCAAATGCAAACATTGCATGTACCATCATCCCTTCAGGTCCAATGTAAAAACTAGCCGGTCTGATGGCACAGCTTGGCCGACGTGTTTTCCCAGGTAATACTTACATTCTCAGGATTCTCCAGAGAAGTAGATGGAGATATCTATGTCGATATCGATATTGACACAGACATATCTCCAATTCATATAACATTCTGTGAATTGGTTCATGCAGTTATTAAGGCCAAGAGGCCTCATAATCTGCCACCTGCAAACTGGAGGAGGAGGAAGCCAGTTGTATAATTCAGAACTGAGTCCAAAGGCCTAACAACCAGGAGTTCAGATATTCGATGGCAGGACAAGATGGATGTCCTAGCTCAAGGAAAAGGAGCAAATTTGTCCTTCCTCTGCCTTTTTATTCTGTTTGGGGCCTCAATGAATGGGAAGATGTCCATTGCCGAGGGTGATGATCTTTACTTAATCTACTGATTCAAATGCTAACCTCTTCTGGAAACACCTTCATAGACATACCTAGAAATAACATTTTACCAGCTATCTGGGCATACTTTAGCCTGGTCAAGTTGACACATAAAATTAACCATCACAATACTCAAGCATTTAAACTGGAACATTCTATAAATAATGTGTCCTCATCTGTTTTGTAATCAGCTAGAAATTGTGGGGATTTCAGTAAAGATACAAGAGATGCCCACTGTTATGGAGACTATTGAAAGGCAATTTAGGGAAAGATGTGGGCATGTAGGCAATAGCTTAGTTTACTAAATCATTCTATAGTCTAGGGTTTAAATATAATCTTTAGCCTCAGACACATCTGCTTTATATCTCAGCTCATCCATTTGTTATCTGAGTGACTAAGCAAGTTTCTTAAGCACTCCAAGCCTCAATTCCTTCATATATAAAAGGGAGATAATAATCCCAACCTGATGGAGTTGTAAAGTTTAAAATAGATCATTGGTTTACAAGCTACTTGACCTTGGGCAAGTGCCTTCATCTCTCTGGACACCAGTGGGCTGATTTGGAAGATGCTGATAGCAAAATCTTTATTAATAGATTGTCATAATGATCAGATTTATGTTCCTTCAGGTAGTAAAAATGCTTAAATGTGATACTCGTACAAGTCAACAAATATTTCCTGAGCACTCACTATAGGTTCATATAAAGCATTTAGCAGAGGACTTCTTGCCCATGGTCAATGTTCAGTGAATGTTAGCCATGTGACCATAATCGGTGCTGGGAGACACCGCAGCTCTGCTCCCTCCCATGCTGACATATGGTTAAAATACCAGGGAGCCACCTTTTACTAGCAGGCATCCTGGAGCTCACCTGTTTTCACAGTGTCCTTTGGGGATTATTGTGCTTCTGGGAAGTTGTTTGCAAAAGGAAAGGAGTTTTTTCTAGAAGTTATTTCCCGGTAAGTAGCTAACAAGACACTGAAGAAATGTTATTTTCCCTTTCTTTAATCTATTATGGATTTATACAAGTTGTTGAGTCTCCAGAAATGTGCCATTTGTACCAAATCCATGCCAGAGAGAAGTTGATATTTTCCTAGTGACTTGAACGTTGATACACATGTCCAGTGCCAGTATCCTTACCTTTCCAATATTTGTTCCTATTTGTTAGAAGCAACTTTTTAATATTTTTTAAATGTTTGTTTATTCTTGAGAGAAAGAAAGAGACAGAGCGTAAGTGGGGGAGAGGCAGAGAGAGAGAGGGAGACACAGAATCTGAAACAGGCTCCAGGCTCTCAGCTGTCAGCACAGAGCCCCACACAGGGCTCGAACACACACGCAGTGAGATCATGACCTGAGCCGAAGTCGGACGCTTAACCGATTAAGCCACCCAGGTGCCCCCATTTGTTCGTGTTTTTAATAAGCCCTTAGATTAAAAGATACGTAGCTTTTAAAATAAGCTTTCTTCATATGGTCCCCTGCCTTTAAACTACAAAGAAACCCAGAGAGAAAGGTAGATAGAATGTTCTTTTTTAATGCAGGTTTAACACACCATTTTGTTATAACACCATTTGTTATATGCCAGGGAAATACCGCTCTGCTCTGGGTTTGTACCTTAGGTGTGCTGTTTTGCCATCACTCCCATTCTAAAGAAGCACTTTTATATTTAGAATTCCAGCAATGCAATTCCCATGGCTATTCATTAGGGTCTGTGAATATTTGCTTTCATTAAGTGAAGTCTGTGGATTGAAGAGTCAACTCATTCCCTCTGCTACTGAGTGGCCACCTATGCTGCTTCTCTCTTGGGCCGGAGAATGCAAACAAATGTAACTATGAGCCGAAGGAAAACAAAAATTCGATGAAGGAAATAATTTAACTAGAAACATTATTCAGTGATTCATAACTAAGCAATTTCCGGATTAATTGCTCTTTAGGGATTATTCACGGCATAAATTTTCAGGACAATCTGTCTGTACATCTCTCTGTTAGTTGGCCTGCCTATCTATTAATCATCATCATCTACCTGCCCATTCACTTTCACTTAAGTGGTCTAAACAAGACACAGGCAGAGGAAAGTATAAGATTGCTGAAACCCACTCAAATTTAACTATTAGGACATCATTTTCCTTTAGCAGCTTTAGTCTTTAAATGACCTCTTTTGAAAAAGAAAATTAAAAAATAAATGAGCTCTTTTGGATGAGCAATAGGATTTTGTGAAGATGAGAATTCTAGGATAAGAAGGAAAGTTAAGTCAAAATCCTTATAAGGAAATGAATTTTGAGACAGGAAACCCTCCCCAAGGAAATGTGACCTCTAAGGATTTATGACCCCAAGTATTCCCTCCTTTCTCCACGGCAGTCATGTTTTGGATGGCAGTCTTTCTGCATAAACAAACGGTGAACTTTTATTCCAATCATTCTATGCAATGAACATGGAGTGAATACCTACTATGTGTTGCGGATTGGTAATCTGAAGGTGAAAAAGCAGTTTCTCACTGTCACGGTCTAAGTATACACACAACAAATATACATCATGCTTTAAGAAAAGGGGTGACGTGGTGGGGCGCCTGGGTGGCTCAGTCGGTTAAGCGTCCGACTTCAGCTCAGGTCATGATCTCACGGTCCGTGAGTTCGAGCCCCGCGTCGGGCTCTGTGCTGACAGCTCAGAGCCTGGAGCCTGTTTCAGATTCTGTGTCTCCCTCTCTCTCTCTGCTCCTCCCCTGTTCATGCTCTGTCTCTCTCTGTCTCAAAAATAAATAAACGTTAAAAAAAAAAAAAATTAAAAAAAAAAAAAAAAAGAAAAGGGGTGACGTGGTCATAGGTTTAGACAGACTACTAAATTGACAATATGGAGAAAGGATTTGAGGGGGAAATACTGGAGGCAGGCTATCTATTAAGCCTCTGTGTTTTCTACCTTAGAACAGCATTCCTGATCTATTCTGTCTTATGATCACTTTGATAATAAGTGATCTCAACACAAATGATTTTGTTCATCTCTCACACACGCAGAAGACTTGAACAACTATTAACATAGCATCTAACAGCCTAAGGCCACGACCCCGGCCATGACACCAGCCCTCCTTAAAGTGCCTGCTTGGGAAAAGTCAAGGCTGCCAAAAGAATACACAGTTTGTGCCAGCCAACACCTGAAGACAGAGCCTGTCTCCCAGACTCTGCGGGAGGGGAGGAGCCTTACTCTGACAAGCACCAGTCAGCAAACCCAGGTATGTTTCACAAGGACCATCCCCAGCTTCCTACGTTTTGTAATTTCCAGCTTCCCTAGCTCAAGACTCCACCATCTCCCTTCACTCCTCCTTCCTGCTCCCTTTACAACACCCTATCATCTCTGTACAAATTGAAGTTGAGTTCTGTTCATGCTGGACTTTCTTATCTACTACACAAGTATGCTTCTGGTTAAAATCTGTTATTAATTTTAACTAGGGTCCAGCTATGTTTTATCCTTTGAAGAGGGAGCATGGGGCAAGCTGAGGGCAAAATACAGGCCGGCACACGCCCCGCCCTTCCCCTCCCCGCCAGTGGAGTATGTGTGATACTCCTCGGACACTCCTGGCTACCCAAGAACAAAGAAAAGGGGTTTAAGTGCTTGCCATGGTGATGTGGGAAACTAAGACAAATGAAAAATTAAATTCCCCTACTGCCTACAGCCCACTGACATGTCCTCGAGACCGGCAGAGTGACCTCCCTCTAGGAGCTCAGCTGCCTCAGGGATGACACTTTGCTGGGGGCAAAAGAGAACCTTAGCTCAACATTATCCCAACCTCGGGGATTGTGTAACTCTACTTCCTTTACCTCCACTGCCCCCAAGATACGTGCAGGCAATGATAATACCCCCAAGCTTATGCACACCCCCATATACATCTGAAGGGTCTCATGACTAAGGTTTTATTAAATGATAATAAATGGCGTTTACCTAGCAACAGCTAGCCCCTCCAGGTCCTGGAAACCTGGCTTCCAGAATTCCTTAGAGACTTACTCTGTCCCTGACCCCCTCCCAAGCTGAAGGTATATAATGAATTACCCGTCACCACCCCAGTGCAGCTCTTCCTGCCCACGGGTCCTGTCCCCCTGCTTTAATAAAATCACCTTATTGCACCAAAGACGTTTTCAAGAATTCTTTCTTGGCTGTCGGCTCCAGACCCATGAGCCCCCCATCACCCCAAAACTTCACCACCTTGACACTAGTTTGAAATACATTCCTAGTAAAAGTCCACTTTGCTGGCACACACCTCATTTCTTTATCCTTTCAGCTACCTTTACACAGACTCCACACAAATTAAAAACGCCCCCCCAAATAAAACTTAATACATGAACAGAAAAGTGAGACAAGAGCCAGTGGTTGACTATTTTGTAAAAGATGGTGGCAAGCAGGGATGTGACAACAGTATCAGTAAAGTTCAACTACATAATGGAAAATTTCAATTTATATTACTCCCTAATTTTATGACAAAAGAGACACGATATATAACCAAAGTCCCCCCTTGCCAATTCAGGCTGCATTGTTAGCAACAGTCCTATTTATACAGAATTAGAACATAGCACACAGATAAACTATGCAACTTGTGTCTATGACGGCAGACATGGGAATTCCAGCAAGGGAAAAATAATCCCTGTTGCTCAGTAACTGTGGCATTGTGTCAGTGTGCTGTATAGTAACATCAAGTCCAGCCCCGGAAGTAAGAGTCCAATTCCTTTTCCGTGGAAGTTCACTACACACACACACACACACACACACACACACACACACACACCTCCCCAAGTTCTGTGTTCACTGTCATCTGCACATTTTGACACATATTGTTTTTATCATCACTCCCATTGAAGTATTCCATTATTTCCCTTATTTACACTTTTAAATTTAAATGTTATTAGTATATTTTTTCAGACAAGGCCTTTTTAAGTTGTCTCCTTTGATTGATATCTGATTTTAATTTCATTGTGGTCAGGGGATTATATCCTGTATGATGCTGATTCTTTAGAACTTATTTAGATTTCTTGGGGCACCTGGATGGCTCAGCCGGTTGAGGTTCTGACTTCGGCTCGGGTCATGATCTCGTGGTCTGTGAGTTCGAGCCCCACGTCAGGCTCTATGCTGACAGCTCAGAGCCTGGAGCCTGCTTCGGATTCTGTATCTCCCTCTCTCTCTGCCCCTCCCCTGCTCATGCTCTGTCTCTCTCTCTGTGTCAAAAATAAATAAACATTTAAAAAAAATTTTTTTAAAAGAACTTATTTAGATTTCTTTTGTGTCATGCTTGAATTTGTGAATGTTCCATTTGTGTTAAAAATAACATATATTCTTGTATACCTACAACTAATACAATGTTATATGCTCATTACATCTAACTATAAAAATACTGTTTACTCTCTGTTGGGTATAAATCAATACACATTTATTGATGATAATTAATGTGCATCTGATACTGTCTAAACAGTTTAACTATAACTCATTCGTTCCTCACCAAAACCCAATTTCACGAAGGAAAAAAAAAACACTGAGGCAAAGAAATGTTAAATAATTTTCCCAAAGTCATTCGGCTAGCAGAGAGTAGAGATGGGATTTCAACCCAGGCTGTCTGTCTTCAGAATCTATGCTTTTAGCTACTACTTTTTATCACCTCCCTTACCGGTATTATTTTAATCTTCTAATTCATCAAGGGATTTCTGTATACTTGTCCAGCAATTCCCAATAGAAATGTGTTCATATTAACACCTAAAATTTTTGACATGTCTTTTCTCTGTGGTTCTATTATTTACAGCTTTATAGGTCTGTTCTCATGATATTTACATCTTCTTGATCCATTTTTCCTGTTATCATTAAATAACACATTTGTCTTTTATGATGTTTTCACTTCAATTCTATTTTAGCTGACATAAAGTTGCAATAATACCTTTCCTTTAGCTTATATGTCTCATCCATAATTTGGCATCCCTTTAGTTTGATTTTATGTACGCCTTTGTCTTGTGTGTTTCATATATAGGGTGGCCATATAATTTCCTGCTGCAAGTGCCTAAGTGCGGAGTAGGGTAGAGGCAGGAGGAGGAGAGAACGTTCAGGAGAGGCCCAGCTTGCCTGCACTTGTTAGCGGTTCCCCATCCGGTCAGGCTGCAGCACAGAGCTGGTGCTAGGCCAGGTGCAGCTTTCCCCTCTCGTGGGAGCAATGGGACATAGATGATAATATTTCCATAACAGGGTGATGGTGCGAGAGTGGGGTGTGGGATTAAACACCAAGAAGCTCTTCCCCAACTCTGCATCCATCTATGAACTCTAGGTACATTTCCTTTCTAAGTGATTTCATCTTTTCTCATGACATTAAATCCATCTACAGCCTCATGAGTCCCAACTACATGGTTCCGGGCCAGATCCAACATGTCCCTTGAGCTCCAGAATGAAATATCCAACTATATACTTACCACCTCCACTTGGATATCTGATAGGCATCTTGAATTTGCCATGTCCGTAACATGTCCTTGAATACCCACCAACACCTTATCTCCCTTAATGGTATTTCCACTCTATCAGATGCTCAGGCAAAAACTTTGGAGTTAACTTTGACTCCTCAATTTCATTCACACAACCAATCTTGTCCATTAGCACTTAAAAAGATTTCTAGAAATAAGTCGATTCCAGATCCCAATAACAACATTATGGTCTAAATATTACCTCTAGACTGGATTATTGCAATAGCCTTCAAACTGGTCTCCCTGCTTCTGTCCTTTTGACCGAGATGACAATCTGATCATAAAACAAATCAGCCAGAGATATTTGATTAAACATAAGTCAGACTGTACCAAATCTCTGCTCAAAACCGCGATAGCTTCTTAATTTTTCCTGAGTAAAATTCAAAATCCATACTCTACCAGACAATCCCTGCCACTGTCAACCTTCTGGCTACTTCTCTGAACTCACTGTGTAACACTCACCCCTTCACTGATTGCACTCTTGATGAAAGGGCTTCCTGGTTGGTATCCCCAATCCTAGCCCAACCCTAGTCTAATCCTAACATGTCATAAATAGTATTTGGGGGCACTTTGGATTTTTCCCTGCCTAGAACACACTGTTCTGTCTCCAAATATCTGCATGGCTTGTTCCTTCACTTCCTTCAGGTCTGTGCTCAAATGTCACCTTAAAAGAAAAAGATCACTACATACAAAATAGCAACACTCTCCTCTTAATATTCCATACGTCCCTTACCATGCATTATTTTTCTAGAGCATTTATGAAGTTGATAGATGATTTATTTGCTTATTTTCTGTATCTTCCTACTACAATGTAAAGTCTACTAAACTAGAGATTTTCTTTCTTTGTTCACCGCTGACTTTCCAGCTATAGTAATGTCTGACATACAGTAGACATCTAATAAAAATGTATAGACTGAATGAGATATAACCCTGCTCCTATCACCAGCTGATTGTAGATAAATTCAGAGTCAGATAGGGGCGCCTGGGTGGCTCAGTCGGTTAAGCGTCCGACTTCGGCTCAGGTCATGATCTCGCAGTCCGTGAGTTCGAGCCCCACGTTGGGCTCTGTGCTGACAGTTCAGAGCCTGGAGCCTGTTTCGGATTCTGTGTCTCCCTCTCTCTGACCCTCCCCCATTCATGCTCTGTCTCTCTCTGTCTCAAAAATAAATAAACGTCAAAAAAAATTTTTTTTTAAAAATTCAGAGTCAGATACAGAATAATACAGCTATGCCTTACCTGGATCCATGTATGATCAAGAACATGGGACTGCAGGCTATGGTAGGAATACCATAATGGTTATGGATTTTTTTAAGATGAATGAAAAGTTTAGACCCATGTTCTAACCAACCAAAATATGAAGCTAGTGTAACTGAGAAAGGGGGTTGTTTTATTACCCACATGGCTTCATAGAGGTTTTCTAGAGTCGATATGACTTTCAAAGCACTTTTCCACTAGGCAGTGGTTGTGGCATCGCAGAACACGGCACCTGTGTGCTGAGTCAAAACTACCTTTAGTTTCAGATGTTCTAGATGAGACGGTGGAATATTTTCACAGCTTAAGCTGCATTATGTCACGTCTTTGCCAAAAACACTGCAGTTTTCTCATCTCACTCAGAGACAAAGTCGAAGTCTCTACAGTCTCCTAAAGGCTCTGCATTACCTGACTCCCTCCTTCCAGTTTCCACTTGGCTCACGTGCTCCAGCTGCCTAGGATACCTCCAAAACGCCACAAACGCTCCCACCTCAGGGACTCTGTAATCACTATTCTCTTCCTAGAATGTTCTTTCTCATTATATCTTCCTAGCTCTACTACTCGTTTCCTTTAGATCTGCCTTCACTAAAAAAAAATCACCTTATCAGTGAGGCTGTACTTGAGCACACTAATAAATTACCAAAGTCACATTCCCCAGCACTCCTTAACCCCCTTCCTTGATTGATTTTCTTCTCCATAGTGCTTATGGTCACCATCTCAGAAATAAGATATCTAGATATCTGGATAGATATACACGACCACACAAATCTAAATAGGATATCTATCTAGATACACATACACACTCTGTTTGTTCATGGTCTCTCTCAATCTGATTAGGAAGTAAGATCTGTGAGAGTAGAGAATTTTGTCCATTTTATTCATACTCAAATCTCTGATATTCATCTCAGACATTCAACAAACATTTGTTGAATGGAAGAAAAATAAACGAATAAAGCATTTTTTTGTCATTCACATTTAAAAAAACTCACTTTAAAAGGAATTTTCCTGGGGTGTCTGGGTGGTTCCGTCGGTTGAGCGTCCGGGACTCTTGATTTTGGCTCAGCTCATGACCTCATGGTTTGTGAGATGGAACCCCGCATCGGGCTCTGTGCTGACAGCGCAAAGCCTGCTTGGGATTCTCTCTCACTCGCTCTCTGCCCCTCCCCCACTCACGCACATGTGCTCTCTCTCAAAATAAACATTTTTTAAAAAGTAATAAAAAAATAAAAGGATCTTTCCTATGCGGCACAGGGAATAACCTCTATGGCACCGTAACAGCGCTGCATGTGACGACAGTAGCTGTGCTTGTGCTGAGCACAGCGTAACGTGCACAGCTGTGGAATCGCTATGCTGTACACCTGAAATCAACGTAACCTCATGTGTCGACTATGCTCGGAAAAAAGGAATTTTCCTAGTAAACATTTTAGTCATCTAAAAAAATGCCTTTATTAACTAAGCATATTAGAAAAAAATATTCTAATTCATTTTGTGTGATAGGTGACCTAATAATATTAATAGCTGGTATTTGGGGTGTCTTCTATTAACAGGCACAGCGTGAAGCCCCTTACATACGTATCATCTTACTAAAGACCATGCATGAGAGCTATCAGTATTTTCACTTTACAGATGGGAGAAGTGGACTTAGAAAAACTAACTTGATCAAAGTGGTAAGTCTACTATGGTAACACTGTGTGTCAAGTATATGCAAATAAAAAAAGTAACAAGGGGGAGGGGGCGCCTGTGTGGCTCAGTCGATTGGTTAGGTATCGGACTTCGGCTCAGGTCATGATCTCAGGGTTCATGAGTTCCAGCCCCGCGTCGGGCTCTGTGCTGACAGCTCGGAGCCCGGAGCCTGCTTCGGATTCTGTGTCTCCCTCTCACTCTGCCCCTCCCCTGCTCGTGCTCTGTCTCTCTCTCTCTCTCTCTGTCTCTCTCTCTCTCTCTCTCAAAAATAAACATTAAAAAAAAGGTGACCAGGCTACTAATGGTTGCAGTGGGACTCAAACTAAGGTGTCTGTTCCCCAAAACCCTTTTAGGCTCCTTCTAGAGTCCATTGTAAATGATGAGAATCGTATCAGCTTATCCCTGTAGATAATGAAAGTAAAAAAGCAATCATCTGGAATCCACTCGGCTACCACTACCAGCTTTCAGTAACTCACATAATAGATTGTTTTTAATGAGCAAGAACCTTTATACTCAGACTATTAAAAATAGAATCTGAGAATAATACATTGTAAATAATCACTTAAGTTGCTTTGGCTTAGGTATTTAGTGATAAAGCTACAGTATTATAGTTCTCTCTTTATCCACAAAGCTTTGTATATGTGTGGTAATGACATGTTTTCTTCCTACTGGTCTCTATCAAAATGCACATTGCTTATGAACTCAAAGGGCTTTTAATCTCATGTGATATGGAAAATTTCCAGTCAGGGTTAATTAAGCAGGAACTACAGTACTTATGGTAGTGACTAATGGACCTTAAATATCCTGAGTTATTTTTCTACTAGTTCTGCACAGTTGGGACTGAGTGGCCTTCCAGATACATATTGCCAATATACGATCCTCGTATTGATTTGAAATTGATTTTTATTTTATTTTATAAACCCCTATTTTTGTAACGGGTCTTCACACAGTTGCAGCCACAAAAGTTAGAATTTTACATCGAGACCTTGCTATGGTCTGAATGTTTGTGCCTTTCCAAAATTCAAATGGTGGAATCCTAACTCCTTAGAGGTGTTTACATTAGTAGAGAGGGTATTGGGGAAGTGATTAGGTTGAAGGGGGAGAATATGTCACTTCAAAATATGCCTTTTTAGCAAATAGATTTTCTTGAGCTAGTTATTTTTAAGAAAAAGCAGACAAGACTAGCTGTGAAAAACAAGTAGAAGCTATCCTTTTGTAAGGAACACTTAAATTTATAAGGGAATCCCCATCCGTAAGGGTGTCTCCCTTTCTGTACCAGGAAGAGGATGTCTCTAATCTATAGAAACTCTTATCAATGGAGAAGGCGATGACTTAAATCTGCATAGCAACCTCACCCTCGTTTACTGTGCTTTTTCTGGTTATTTCCCATAACTGGCTCCCTCCACCCCCAGATCTTTCTTTTGTCTTTTGCTAGAGATGGTATTTAAAGTGGTGGCTCAGGCCATTTCAGGGAGTTACTCAATTTTCCAGGGTTTCTCACATGTATACAAAACACATACATATTATTAAACTTCTGTTTCTTTCCCATTCATCTAGCTTTATTACAGGGGTAGGTCTCAGCCAAGAACCTAGAATGGTAGAAGGAAAAGTAATTTTTCTTCCCCTACACGGTCATGACAGTGGAGCCCTCGTGAATGGGATTAGTGCCTTGTAAAAGAGGCCTTAGGAACATCTGTGGCCCCTTCTGCCACGTAAGGACACAGCAAGAACTCTGCAGCCCAGGAAAGTGCCCTCACCTGACCATGCTGGCACACTGATCTCTGACTTCCCTCTTCCAGAACTCGGAGAAATAAATCTCTCGTGTTTACAAGTCACACAGTCTCTGACACTTTGTGATAGCAGCCCGAATGGACTAAGACAGACCTGACACTCTATTATGACATGAAAGAACAGTTAGCACAGCTTAGCCACTTTCACTAATAAGAACGATGAAAAGATCATAGGGGCGCCTGGGTGCCTCAGTCGGTTAAGCCTCTGACTTCGACTCAGGTCATGATCTCGAGATGCGGTTCGTGGGTTCGAGTCCCGTGTGGGCTCCATGCTGCCAGCTCAGAGCCTGGAGCCTGCTTCGGATTCTGTGTCTCCCTCTCTCTCTGCCCCTCCCCCCCCTCAAAAATAAATAAACATTAAAAAAAATTAAATCATTCCACTTTAAATACCTAAGATCATGCTTTATTTTGCTATTAACAAATTGATTTTTCCCCTTTTATTAGGGTACAAACAACCCATACCTTCTAGGCAGCAAGAAAAAGTATTCTTCCTTGTGGACAAGTAGTATATCCTCCCCTACTTGCTCTCTCTCTTTCTCTCAAAAACAAAATTAAAAAAAATTTTTTTAAACATTAATGATGGGGTTTTAGGGTGACGGTGGGGGCTCGGAGCTGACAGCGAAGAAAGAATTCTTGAATACATCTTTAGTGCAAAAAAGGTGCTTTTCTTAAAGCACAGAGACAGGAAGCTTGGGCAGAAAGAGCTGCACTGGGGTTGTAAAGGGTGACTGATTATATACCTTCAGGATGGGAGGGGGTTAGGGACAGCGTAAGTCTTTAAGGAATTTTGGAAGCGAGGTTTCCAGGACCTGGAGGGGCTAGCTGTTGTTAGGAAAGCACCATTCATTACTGTTCAGTAAAAGCTCAGTCATGAGGCCCTTCAGATGTATATCAGGGGCCATATGCTCGGAGTATAACTGCCAACATATACTTGGGGGTTAAAGATAAAGGAGGTTTGCAAAGTAATTTTTATGTGTTTAAAGGAGGTTTACAAAGTAATTTTTATGTGCTCAAGGGGACTCACAGGATCCTGGGGGGTCAGGATAATGTTAAGCCAAGATTCCCTTTTGCCCCCAGCAAAGTGCCATCATCGAGGCAGCTGAGCTCCTAGAGGAAGGTCACTCTGCCAGTTTCAAGGACTTGTCAGTGGGCCGTAGGCAGTGAGGGAATCTAATTTTTCACTCGCCTTAGTTTCCCACATCACCATGGCGAGCGCTGAAACCCCTTCCATCTTGATGAGGGTGATATTAGGGCTCCAGGAAACGGAGTCTATGGGTTTCTGGAGATCAGGCTATGGATAAGATTGCCTCTTTCCTGCAGTTTACCAAGTTCTCCGTAAACTGAAGGAGACTCCCGTCCTGCAGGACTGTGGTCTCTATCAGTCAACCAGCTGCTTTCTTTCCTTTCCCCTGTTCTTGGGCAGCCGGGAGAGTCTGAGGAATATCACACGTTTCCCACCTGGGGAGGGGGGAGGGTGCTGTTAGCCTGTACTTTGTCCTCAGCTTGCCCCAGGCTCCCTCATCAATAAGAACGATGAAAAGATAATGAAATATAGATGATATGAAAATCTTTTATGATGTACAGATGTTGGGGTTTGGAGCAAACAGTCAAGAAAGAATTCTCGAGAAGTCTGCAGTGCCAATAGGTGGTTTTATTAAAGCATAGGCACAGAAGCCATGGGCAGAAAGAGCTGCACTGGGGTTGTAAGGGAAGACTGATTGCATATTTCAAGTTGGGAGGGGGTTAGGGAGAGAGTAAGTCTCTAAGGAATTTGGTAGCAAGGTTTCCAGGCCCTCGAGGGGCTAGCTGTTGTTAGGTCATTTATTACTGTCTAGTAAACCTCAGTCATGAGACCCCTTGGATGTGTATCAGTGGGCCCTATGCTTGGAGGATGATTACTAACATATAATCTTGGGGGAGAGAGAAAGAAAGGAAGTTTTCAAAGGAATTTTTATATGGTAAAGGAGACTTACAGGATCCTGAAGGTTGGATTAATGTTAAACTAAGATTGCCTTTTGTAATTTTTTTTTAATGTTTATTTCTTTTTGAGAGAGAGAGAAACAAAGCACGAGCAAGGGAGGAGCAGAGAGAGAAAGAGACACAGAATCTGAAGCAGGCTCCAGCCTCTGAGCTGGCAGCACAGAACCCGACACGGAGCCTGAACTCACGGACCGCCAGATCATGACCCGAGCCAATGTCTGAAGCTTAACCGACTAAGCCACCCAGGCGCCCTGATCGCCTTTTGTCTTTAGCAAAGTATCAACTGAGTTCCTAGAGGAAGGTCACTCTGCCTATCTCAAGGACTTGTCAATAGGCTGTAAGTTATAAGGAGATTTTTTTTTTCTTTTGCCTTTGTTCCCCACATCAATTTAAACACTCTACAAAAGGAAAAGCCATGGCTTGAGGAATACCAAGTGCATTGAATTATACTTTCTTTCTACATGCTTGCAAATATATTATATCCTTTAGTTCTTACACTGGTTTCTATCATTATCATAACCCTTCTAAAAAATAAAGAAACAGAAACTCAGAAATATTACGCGAATTCACCAAATTCATGATGCTAGTAAGTGCTAGAACCAGACCACAATTCTACAACTCTATGGTCAAGGAAAGAATATCCAATGAGAAAAAAGACAGTCTCTTCAACAAATGATGTGGGGAAAATTGAACAGCAACATGCAAAAGAATGAAATTAGGCCACTTTCTTACACCATACACAAAAATAAATTCAAAATGGATTAAAGGCTTAAACGTAAGACCAGAAACCACAAAAATTCTAGAAGAGAACACAGGCAGTAACTTCTTTGACATCAGCCATAGCAACATTTTTCTAGATATGTCTCCTGAGGCAAGGGAAACAAAAGCGAACTATTGGGACTATATCAAAATAAAAAACTATTGGGACTATATCAAAATAAAAAGCTTCTGCACAACAAAGCAAACAATCAACAAAACTAAAATGCAACTTGCTCAATGGGAGAAGATATCTGCAAATGACATATCTGATAAAGGCTTAGCATCCAAAATATATAAAGAACTTATACAACTTAATACCCAAAAAATGAATAATCCAATGTAAAAAAATGGGCAGAAGACATGAACAGACATTTTTCTAAAGAAGACATACAGGGGCGCCTGGGTGGCTCAGTCGGTTAGGCGTCCGACTTCGGCTTAGGTCATGATCTCACGGCTCGCGAGCTCAAGCCCCGCGTCGGGCTCTGTACTGACAGCTCAGAGCCTGGAGCCTGTTTCAGATTCTGTGTCTCCCTCTCTCTCTCTGACCCTCCCCCGTTCATGCTCTGTCTCTCTCTGTCTCAAAAGTAAATAAACGTTAAAAAAAAATTTTTTTTTAATTAAAAAAAAAAAAAAGAAGACATACAGGTGGCCAAAAGACACATGAAAAGATGCTCTTCATCGCTTGTGAGAAGTAAGGGAGAGGATTCATTTTCAGAAATACCAAATAAAAGCTGTGCTGTCTTGTTAACAGTAGGTTTACAATCTATTGGAAATATGTACAAACCCCATCCCCCCACCACAATGGAGTCCCAAACATTTAGACACTTCACTTTCTGGTTCTTCTTCCCCTCTCTGTTTTGCAGGCTTATTTTCACAAGCTTTGCAAGGAGCATGTGCCAAGGAACAAAGGGAGGAGGGACTGAAAGTGTCTGTGTCACCTCAGGAAACCACATTTGTTCCAATCAGACGACTTTTTGTCTTACATGTGCACAGGTGACTTCCGGGTAAGGCTGTAACCTCCATAGTACTCAGCCAATGAGAAACCAGGGGAGGGACTTACATGCTAGGAGATAAATCGTCTGCTGTAACCGCCCTGAGTGTGCCTGTCCATTGGATACCTGCTCTTGCAAGGACTTTGATTAAAGTCTCGCTTCACTGTGCTCCAAGTCTCCGTGTCCTTCCTTTGGTTGAGTCAATGGGCTTATTTCCAACATCATTTATCATCAGGGAAATGCAAATCAAAAATACAATAAGATACCACCTCGTACCTGTCAGAATGGTTAAAATGAAAAACTCAGGAAAAACAACAGATGTTGGCAAGGATGCAGAGAAAGAGGAACCCTCCTGCACTGTTGGTGGGAATGCAAACTGGTGCAGCCACTCTGGAAAACCGTGTGGAGGTTCCCCCAAGAAATTTTTTAAAAAAGTACCCTACAACCCAGCAATTGCACTACTAGGTATTTATCTAAAGGATACAAAAATGCTGATTCGAACGGGTACTTGCACCCCAATGTTTATTTTACAGTAGCACTATCAACAATAGCCAAATTATGGAAAGAGCCCAAATGTCCATCAACTGATGAATGGATTAAGAAGATGTGGTGTGTGTGTATGTGTGTGTATATATATATATATATATATATATATATATATACACACATATAATGGAATATATATATATATAATGGAATATTACTGTGATCAAAAAGAATGAAATCTTGTCATTTGCAACAATGTGGATGGAATTAGAGTGTATTATGCTAAGTCAAATAAGTCAGTCAGAGAAAGACAAATATCATATGATTTCACTCATATGTGGAATTAAGAAACACAACAGATGAACATAGGGGAAGGGAAGGGAAAGTAAGATAAAAACAGAGAGGGAGGCAAACCCTAAGACACTCTTAAATACAGAGAACAAACTGAGGGTTGCTGGAGGGGAGGTGGGGGGTGGGCTAAATGGGTGATGGGCATTAAGGAGGGCGCTTGTGGGGATGAGCACTGGGTGTCGTATGTAAGTGATGAATCACTAAATTCTACTCCGGATTCTACTATATGTTAACTAACTTGGATTTAAACTTTTTTAAATGGCTAAAATCAAAAACACAAGGAACAACAGGTGCTGGCGAGGATATGGAGAAAAAGAAACACTCGTGCACTGTTGGTGAGAATGGAAACTGGGGCAGCCGCTGTGGAAAACAGTATGAAGATTCCTCAAAATGTAAAAACAGAACTACCCTACAATCCACCAATCACACTATTGGGTATTTACCCAAAGAATACAAAAGCACTAATTCAAAGGGTACATGAACCCCTATGTTTATAGCAGCATTATTTCCAATAGCCAAGTTATAGAAGCAGCCCAAGTGTCCATTGATAGATTAATGGATAACTTAGATGTGATACACACACATACACACACACACACACACACACACACTGCAATATTATTCAGCCATAAAAAATTGAAATCTTGTCATCTGCAATGACATGGATGGAACTAGAGTATAATGCCAAGTGAAATAACTCAGAGAAAGAAATACCAGATGATTTCACTCATGTGGAATTTAAGAAGCAAAGCGAACAAGGGAAAAAACAGAGATAAAGAAACAGCCTCTTAACTATAGAGAACAAACTGACGGTTACTAGACAGGAGGTGGGTGGTGGGATGGGTAAAATAGATGATGGGGATTAAGGAGTACATTTGTGATGAGCGACAGGTGATTCAAATAGAACCTTTTAAAAAATCAGACTGAGGGGCACCTGGCTAGCTCAATCAGTAGAGGATGCGATTCTTGGTGTCAGGGTTGTGAGTCAGGGCCCCGGGCTGGGTGGAGAGATTACCTAAAAATAAAACTTTCAAAAAGTAAGGGAAATGGATTTGAACAGATATTTAGCCAAAGAATACATGCTACTGATCAATAAGCACATACCGTGATCAGTATTGATTAGTTATCAGGGAAATGTAAATTAAAAATAAAATGAGATACCACTTTGTAGTCACTAGGTTATAGCAAAAAAAGACAGACTGTAACAAGTACTGGTGAGGACGAGGAGGAACCGGAATAATCACACACTGTCGTTAAGACCGTAAATTAATTCAGCCACTTTGGAAAACACCTCAGCTATTCCTCCAAATGCTAAACATAGAGTCTCCCTATGACCCAGCACTTTCACGCCTAGCGACATACCCAAGGTAAATAAAAATAGGTCCAGACCAGAACTTGCACATGAATGTTCAACGTAGCATTGTTCACAAGAGTGAAAAATGGGAAACCACCCAAATGTCCATCGACTGACGGATATGCAAAATGTGGTCTATCTCTACAACAGAATAGTATTCAGCCATAAAAAGGAATGAAGTCCTGAAACCTGCTACAACATCTATGTGTCTTGAAAACGGTAACTGGGAAAAAGAAACAGGTATAAAATACCTCACGTTATTATACGACTCCATTTATATGAAATACCCAGAAATTCCAAGCCAAAGCACATAGATCAGCGGTTCCCCGGGGCGAGGAGTAGAACAGGAGGCAAATACAAATCAGCAATACATTTCTTTTAGAGCTGAAGGCAATGTTATCAATTTAATTGGAGTCATGGGTGCACATCTCTAGATTTACTAAAGCTCACTCAATTGCATAACGTGAAACCGGTATATTTCATGGTATGTCAACTATACCTCTAATTTTTTTTAAGAGGCAGAGAAAACAGGGCCATAGCCGGCGCTCTACTCAGGAAGGTGGCGTTGCACGGATTATAATATGAGCTGCACTCTTCTGAGTGGGGCAAGGCCTAACAAGGCAAAGCTTGTGGCGGGCTTGGGAACAGGGTAAGGATAAAGCCCAGAGTTGCCCTCCTTTGAGTCAGTCCCCGGTAAAAATAAAAAAAAAAAGTTAGCAATACAAAGTGGGGTGCAACTTTTTTTTCTTTGCCTCAGGCTGCGATATAATACCATGAAGACTGGCTGGTCCAACTTGTTTCTTTAATTTCACTACTGTATAAGTGTTTCCCTCTGTCTGAAATGGTATCGCGATTTCTCCCCAGAAACAATCTTGAATCTTGATAAAAACGATACAGGATGCTACGAATTCCACCCTTAAAAACCCCTGGCAAATGGATTATTTTGCCCATTAATGCTCGTTAAAATTTTGTACGAGAAAGTAAAGAATAAAGCATCTGGGAATATTCTAGAAAATAAAAGTTTCTATACTCACAATGCAGCAAAACGTCCGGGAGGGCCGCCTGGGTGGCTCAGGCGCTTTAAGCGTCCGACCTCGGCTCAGGTCACGAGCTCACGGATCGTTGGTTCGAGCACCGCGTTGGGCTCTGGGCTGACCGCTCAGGGCCTAGAGCCTGCTCCCGGTTCTGTGTCTCCCTCGCTCTCTGTCCCCCTCCCACTGTCGCTCTGTCTCTGTCTCTGTCTCTCTCCCAAAAATAAATAAAAATATTTTTTAAAATTTAGAAAAATGTCCCGGAAAACTGCAACAAAGCCCCGGCCTCGGCCGGTCAGGGCGGTGGGCAGGAAGCCTCTTGCTCCCTGAGGACGTGGTTCAAGTTGTCCTGAGCCAGCAGGACGACGTCTGCAGCCTTCAAGAAACTTAAGCTCTTGTCCTCATTGGGGAAAAGGCGGGGACATCCGCAGGCCCACCACACATGCGCACCGCACGATCCAGAAATGGCGGGTTGGCGCGCCCCCTGCTGGCTAAAAGGGCACCGCTCAGGAAACTCAAACCAGGGTGTTCAAAGGCGGCTGTGCCCTTTCTCGGTGATTTGCCCACATTCAGTATTCACATCCACCAATGCCATAATTTGGGAAGCTCAAACAGAAATGGAGCTCATTGTTCTGTGCCCGGATGAGAATTTATAGAGATACCGTGAAGCTAAGTTCAAAGTCAATATACAAAATGCGGTTGATTTTCTAGATACCAGTAATAAATAATTGCAATACGAAAGGCAGAATACCATTGACAATACACCAAAAAACAGCAACAGAAAAAGAAATCCTCAAGTACAAATCCAACAAAATATTTACAGATCTTTGTGGGGAAAAAAATATGAAACAGTCTTGAAAGCAATGAAAGAAAAATAAATCTGTTGGGATATATTCCTTGTTCATGATTTTATTTTCTCTGGCGAGAACACTTAAGTTCCACTCTCTTAGCGAATTTCCATGATACAATACAGTGTTGTCAACTATAGTCACTATATTTTATATTAGATCTTCAGACCTTATTTGTCCAGTAGCTAGAAATTTGTACCCTTTTATACCAACCTTTCTCTATTTTCCCCACCTTCCACTCCTGATATATTCCTAAAAGTTCCTATCGCAAAGCAAAAAATTGTAAATATGCTGATGGATGTTAACTAAACTTATTCTGATAATCATTTTGCAGTATATACATATAGAAAATCATTATGTTGTACACCTAAAACTGATACGTCATATGTCAATTGTTTGCACAAGTAACTACAGCCAAACAGATACTTTAAAAGCTCTTTTCTCTATTAATGGTGGACTAGAACTAATTATGTGAAACTTCATAGGAATAAGTGTGAAGATTTCCACAGAAGTTCATAAACTAATGTAGACATATAAAATGGGGGAAACTGTCTTAAGAATTGTTTAAAGGGGCGCCTGGGTGGCGCAGTCGGTTAAGCGTCCGACTTCAGCCAGGTCACGATCTCGCGGTCCGTGAGTTCGAGCCCCGCGTCAGGCTCTGGGCTGATGGCTCGGAGCCTGGAGCCTGTTTCCGATTCTGTGTCTCCCTCTCTCTCTGCCCCTCCCCCGTTCATGCTCTGTCTCTCTCTGTCCCAAAAATAAATAAAAAACGTTGAAAAAAAAAATTTAAAAAAAAAAAAAAAAAAAAGAATTGTTTAAAGAGGTGGGGATATGGAACAGCTTAGCACAGAATGAAGAGTCGAAAAATGTAAAGTTTCTGCTTGCCTTTAAGTCAATTTATACTTTTATCAGTTACTAATTAATTAAATTAATTTTATTTAGCTAATTTTACTTTTACGAACTTACAATTTACTTTTCCTCTTTAGTTTTGTCCTCTTTAAATATTTTACAGATTCTTCCGTTTAAGGATGTTGGAGGTCGTTTAAAAGGGGGTCTTACTGGATTTATATAGCCCAGGAATTATTTCTGGAAATGTTATTAATATAATCACTTTCTTATATTTCAAATCAACTAAAATGTATTGAGGATAAGTAAATATTTTCATTTGCTGGATACAATCTATTTCTATGACAGTTATTTATTTAGAAAATTTTAATGAATTACCTCTATGTACCAGGCACTATTTGTTTGCTTGGGTTACAACAATACTTGAAGACAGACCAAATTCCCGTCCTCGTAGAGACTACATTGTAGAGGAACGCACTAGAAAATGAACGATTAAAGAAGTAAAATACATTGTGTGTATATCAGGTGATGATACATGCTATGGTGAAAAAACACAACAGGTAAGAAGAGGGAGTGCAAGGAGAAGTACGTTAGTGTAGTTTTATAAATGGGATTGGGGATATGCTGAGAGTCTCTAAACACCTTCAACAAAGATTTTAATTGGGTAGCATAGTTGGTATGGTTTCTAAGTTATGATTGGGGTTATAAGGCATGAGACAGAGGGGCACCACAGCTTATCTAGCTTTTTACCTATTGAGGGATGTATTGTTCTCCAGGTTTTGGCTATTATGATTAGAACTGCTAAGGGAAATCATGTACACAAAATCTTGTGTAAATACGTGTTTTCATTTCTCTGGGATAAGTACCCAGAAGTTCAAGTGCAATGTGAGGTGTGTTTAATTTTTAAGAAATCACCAAGCTTGTCCAGAGCGGCTGTTCCATTTTGTGTTTCGACCAGGAATGTAGAAAAGATCGTTTCTCTGCACCCTTGTTAGCATTTGGTGTTGTCACTATTTTATATTTTAGCTCTTTTAATAGGTGTGTAGTGATGTCTAATTGTGGCCTCAATTTCTATTTCCTTAATGTCTATGGATGTTGGATATCTTTTCATGAGCTCATTTGCCACATGTATCTCCTCTCCAGTGCTATGTCTCAGGTCTTTCCCATTTTCTAGATGAATTTTCTCTTTATTGTTGAGGTTTGAGAGTTCTTTTCATATTCTAGAGAAGAGTGCTTTGTAACATACATACATGGTCTCTCTACGTCTGTAGCTTGATGTTTCATCCTCTTAAAAAGGCTGTACATACAACAGAAGTTTTTAATTCTGACAAAGTCCAGTTTGTCATGTTTTTTCTTTTATGGATTGTGCTTTTGGTGTCAGTGGAAGAACTCTTCACCAAGCCCTAGGTCCTGAAGTTTTTCTCCTATGTTTTGTTTGCTGTTTCGTTTAAGTAGGCTTCATACCCAACGTAGGGCTTGAACTCATGACCCTGAGATCAAAAGTTGCAAGCTCTACCAACTGATCCAGCCAGGTGCCCTTCCATGTTATTTTACACCTCTACATTTTGTTTTTTGAATCTAGGATCTAAATCTATGATTTTGAATGTGTTTTGTATTTTGACACAGTTTTCATTTGGGAATGATTTTAGATTTACGGAAGAGTTGCAAGTATAATACATTTTCACCTGGTTTCTACTAATGTGAACATCTTACATTGTCATGGTACATATTTCAAAACTAAGAAATTAACATTAGTGCATTACTATTAATAAAAGTCCAGTTTTATTTGGAAATCAGCATTTCTTCCACTAGTCCTTTCTATTTTCCAAGATTCAATCCATCCCTGTCTTCTGTTTGAATTAACTAATTTTTCTCTTGTTAATGTAGCTACACCAGCTTTCTGTTGGCTGACTTTTGCCTAATATGTCTTTTTCCATGGTTTTACCTTCAACTATTATGTGTTCTTGTTATTAAGGTATGTTTCTTATAAACCGCATATATCTCAATCATGGGATTGACTGTATTTGATCCTTTCACACCATCATTCATATTCCCACCTTTTCCCATTTCCACCATGTTGATATTTAATAGACTTTTATTTTAGTGTAATTATGGCTACCTTTACTCTCCCTCTGTCTCATTCTCTCTCTTGCTCTCTCACTCTCATCCATTTGCCACAACAAACTTTACCCTGAGAATTTATCACCTTTTCTTCTATATGTTCTTTTTTTTTAATGTTTATTCATTTTTGAGAGAATGAGAGAGAGAGAGACAGAGCACGAGTGGGGGGACAGGCAGAGGGAGAGGGAGACACAGAATCCCAAACAGGCTCCAGGCTTTGAACTGTCAGCACAGAGACCGATGCAGGGCTTGAACCCACAGACCACGAGATCATGACCTGAGCCAAAGTCAAACGCTTAACCGATGAGCCACCCAGGTGTCCCTCTTCCATATGTTCTTAAGCAGCTGCTTGAATTTTTTTCTTCTCTTCTTTAAGTACTATAACTGTCTTGGCTGTAAATATCTTGTAACAAAAAACTTCTATGGCTTGTATGTGTGTGAATACTTTCATTTCGCACTTACATTTCAATGACAGTTTAGATAAATACATGCTTAATTTTATATTCTTTTTCTTCAATTTCTTTTTCTTCAATTTCTTGCATCATGTGCTGCTATTCAAAAATGTGATATTAGTATGACTTGGTTTTGCTTTATGTCTCTACACAAACTTCTAGAATTTACTCCTCTTTTTTTGTTGTTGTTTATTTTTGAGAGAGAGTGCCAGTGAGGGAGGGGCAGAGAGAGAGGGGGACAGAAGATCTAAAGCAGGCTCTGCACTGGCAGCACTGAACCCAATGTGGGGCTCAAACTCACGAACCCGGAGATCGTGCCCTGAGCTGAAGTTGGATGCTCAATCGACTGAGCCACCCAAGTGCCCCATCTTTGACATTTAGAATTTAACTCGTGAGTGAGTGTGTGTGTGTGTGTGTGTGTGTGTGTGTGTGTGTGAATTTATTTCTCTTTCTTTTTAGTATACTCCGAATCTCTCTTATTTTGTTTATGTGTATATTTCGTTAAGTCTGAGAAATTTATCTTTATTGGCTTTACAAATACTTCCTTCCTTCTCTGTATTTTCATTTATCTTTCTGGGCCTCTTATGGTGCAGATAGTAACACATCAATGAATGCATATATCCTAGCTTCTTTTATCATTGTCCATTTCTTCTGGTTCTTCTAAAATATTTCCTCAAACTAAAATTTCTTCTGTACGTGATCGCTTTATGCTTCCCAGAACAAAATTGCATCTCCCACATTTGCACACAATTTCCATTATTGTACACGGGGATTTACTCACTTCATCTCAGGCTCCTGCCTTCAAATTCAAGAATTGTTCATTGTCAGATACCTTTGAGGTCTGCATGTGTGGCCTATCCTCTCTATTTACTGCAGGTCTTACTACTATCCTCTCTCCACTGCATTTGGCAGCCCTGACATCTTTTCATTATTTGGGGTTTTGGCTGCTCCTGGCTTCATATAAGAGGTGTGCATTTCCATGGCTTTATTCTCCTTGTGAATTCCAAGAGGAGAAGGGAGATAAGTGACTTTAAACTAATGTGCTCGTACTGGAAATCCTTTATTACGGTATTTCATTTCAAGTCCCAAAACAATGAAAGCAAATTTATAATCCTCTTAACTCTGAGCAAGACACAAGGGGAAAGTACGGATTGCCTCCTTCTTCTCTAATTCTCTAAGACAAATTGTTTTCCTGCACATAAGTCCCTATGAGAAATGACTCTTTTTCTATTTGCACTAGTTATGGTCTTTTATTTGTTCTTTTATCTCAGTGTAGTTCTTGAGACATTTGACTAATTTTAAACTATTATTTCCCGAGGAATCCGACTGTATTTTTTCTGCTTCATACAATCACACCCCCCCCCCCAAAGCTTGTGCTCTTTGATCTTCTACCTAAGTTGACTAGATATTTATGATGTTTCTATTTTCTCGGTTCATAAGACGTGGTAGTTAGTAGTTCTAAATGTTAAGTAGTTTCTTCTATGTAACTGCAAGGAAGATTTGACGATATCAGGTTCATTGCAATATTTGTATAGCTGAGAGGGAGAGGGGAAAATGGGAGATGGGCAGTGAAGAGGGCCCTCGTTGGGATGAGCACTGAGTGTCGTATGTAAGCCGTGAATCACAGGAATCTACCCTTGACACCAAGGGCACACTGTATATACACTGTATGTTGGCTAAGTGGGCAATAAATTATATTTTAAAAATAAAAATAACAAAACTAAGTTACATTTTAAATTTGTATGAGAAAAAAATATTCGTAGAGCTGATGGCTCACATTAAGTGTATGTTTTCCTAAATCTGGATTATTCAATGGTAGTTTTGCCATAGTTAACAAATATTAATAGCAGACATCCAGTTACATTTGAACTTTAGGTAAACAACAGTATCTGTTTCCACACACGTGCCATGTCTTTACGAATTCAGTAAAGGCTTTTATAATTTAAATGAAAACATTAGGAATATTGGCCTGTATTACAACTGTACTAATCCAATTGAAACCTGAGTTGTGGTCAAAATGAATAACTTATTTAGTAACTGAAGCATTTTTTTGTTATATTTTACAGATGTAAAATGACCTCAAATCAAGTAATTAAGCATATTTACAAACGTATCTAATTTTAAACACCAGTATCTGCCTTAAACAACTTATCTAAATTTTTTAATATATTTTTTTATATTTATTTTATTTTTCTCCTAATTTTATACCAGTGAAACCAGATGCTTCAAGAGTTAAAGATCACTGAGCATTGCCCAATGTCACATGTTTCTGTGCACATGGAGATCCTTCCCAATAATCCAATTAATAGATATAATATATTCTTTTTGATAATATGGGGGAAGATTTATAAGAATGTTAGAGAAACCTGTTAACATTTAATTTTCTATTCACTACCGTTATGTCAGTGAATGATAAGCCATAAACTCAAAAACATTTGAGACTATTAGTTTCTATGAAATACTTTGTAAGTGTATACATTTTCTTGGAGAACATTATTGATAATTTCCCTTTACTAAAAAAAAAACTGACTCTAGTAATTTTCAGTTTATATATTTCCTTAAACTCATTATTCTCATGAATTACTTCATATTATTATGACTATAATTCTACCTGAAACTCCTAAAAATTCTTATGAAGAATTTCCTCAACAGGTTGACTTAATAAAATCACATCTTTTTTATTTACTTTGCACAGCTTAATGACCACAAACAATTAAGTAAGCTAGTTAAAGCCTGCGTGAATTATGAATTATGTTATTTTGGTTGGAATGAGTTAATTTTTGTATCAACTGTGAAGTTTAGGTCCAGGTCCTGTTTTTTCTGCCTATGGATATCCAATTTGGCACCATTTGTTGAAAAGACTATCTTTCCTCCATTGAACTGCTTTTTCAACTAGGTCAAAACCCAGTTGTTCATACTTGTGTGGGGTCATTTCTAGGTTTTCCTTTGTATTCTATTTATCATTATGTCTATCCTTCCATCAATACCACATATTCTTTTTTCTAAATTTTTTAAATTAATTAATTTATTTTGAGAGAGACAGAGAGGGTGCGAGTGGGGGAGGGGCAGAGAGAGAGGGAGAATCCCAAGCACAGCATGGGGCTTGAACTCACGAAACCATGAGATCATGACCTGAGCCGAAACCAAGAGCTGGACGCTCAACCCACTGAGCTTCCCAGGTGCCCCAATACCACATACTCTTGGTTAGTATACCTATATAATATGCCTTGAATTTGGGCAGTGTTTCTTCCCATTTTATTCTTTTCCAGAATGGTTTTTTGGCTATTCCACTTTCTTTGTCTTTTCATGCAGAGTTTAGAATAATCTTGTCTGTATCTACAAAAAAAATATTGCTGGTATTTTAATAAGAATTACCCAAAACCTGTATAGCAAGTTCAGGGGAATTAACATTTTTCTCATGGTGATTTCCAATTCATGGATATAACATGTCTCTCCTTTTACTTAGATCTTTGTAATCTAAATAAAAACATTTTGAAGTTTTCTGCATACAGGTCCCGTACACATGTTTTGTTAGATTTACACCTAAGTATTTCATAGTAAGTGATTATAATGGTGTTGTATCTCAAATGCTGATTTCTACATGTTCACTACTAGAATATCAAAATAAAATTGATTTTGATATGCTGATCTTGTGTCCTGTGACCTAATTAAGTTCATTTACCACTTTCAGAAGATCATTTGGGGATATTCTTTTTGGATATTCTATGTAAAAAAAACCATGCTTTCTGCAAATAAAAGCAATTTTCTTCCTTCCTTTCTGATTTATATGACATCTATTTTTTCTTATTTTATTGTGCTGGATAGAATGTCCAGTACTATGTTAGTAAGCAGGTGAGAAATATTCAGCTAGATCTTTTTGGTGAGTTTTTTTTAATGAAACGCAAAGAATGAGGGTAGTAGATGACTTGAGAGTATAGAAATCCTGCAAGAGTGCTCTTGAACATGTGCAGGCTAATCTCCCTGAAAGGCATGAAAAAGACTGGGGTGAGGGTTGGAGGAGGTGAGCAGCCATTGCTGACAGAAAGTCGTGAAGATTTGCCCAAAATCTTCTCCACTATGGAAAAAAATGTCTTAAGCTTCTGGGGGGAGGGCAGGAAATCTTGTTTTACCTAGGACACAGAATAAGACCCATCAAAGCTAGGTAAAAGAAAAGTAAAATATTCTCTACTTCTGGGTGAGGGACAGGACGACGATCTGGGCTCGAATCATGAGAGGTTTCTTACGGCTGGAGGAGGGGCAACATTGTTGAGATATGGGGCTTGCTTAAGACAGGTTGTACCAGGAAAATGGACAATACTCCCCAATATCAGGCTAGAATGCAGTAACATGTTACAGAAATCTACTGACAAGAGGATGGGCAAGGTCACGTATAGCAAGGATCGGCATTCACAAAAAACCCACAGCAACAATGTCATACAGATAATGGTGAAAGACTAAATACTTTCCACCTAAGATTGGGAACAAACCAAGACTACTTACTCCTACCACTTTTATTTACCATTGTATTAGTGGCCCTAACCACCTGCATTGGAAAGAGACAATGAAAACTGTCTTTATTTGCAGAAAACATGATCTCGTCTGTGGAAAATCCTAAAGAATCCATGCACGCGCACACACACACGCACACACACACACACACACGATACTACAACTAATAAGCAAGCTCAGCAAGGTCTCAGTACCAAGGCCAACATACAAACATTAATAGTATATATAATACTAGCAATTAACAATTCAAAAAGGAAATGGAGAAATCAATTCCACTCACAGTGTCATCAAAAAGAATAAAATGCTGAGAAATACGTTTCACAAAAAACATCCATGTCTTGTACACTAGAAATAAAAACTGCTGGGGACGCCTGGGTGGCTCAGTCGGTTAAGTGTCCGACTTCGGCTCAGGTCATGATCTCACGGTCCGTGAGTTCGAGCCCCGCGTCGGGCTCTGTGCTGACAGCTCGGAGCCTGGAGGCTGTTTCAGATTCTGTGTCTCCCTCTCTCTCTGCCCCTCCCCTGTTCATGCTCTGTCTCTCTCTGTCTCAAAAATAAATAAACGTTAAAAAAAATAAAAAAGTTAAAAATAAAAAAAGAAATAAAAACTGCTGAAAGAAATCGACAGTGATGTAAACAAAAGAAAGAACATCTCATTAATCAGAAGAATCAATAATGTGAAGGTGGCAATACTCTTTAATAGGTTTGTAGATTCAACACAATCTCTATCAAAATCCCAGATGTCTTTTTTTCATAGATATGGACAAGCTCATTCAAAACTTCCTATGGCATTGGGGCGCCTGGCTGGCTCAGTCAGAAAAGCATGTGAGTCTTGCTCTCAGGGTTGTGAGTTTGAGCCCCCACGTTGGGTATAGAGATTACTTTAAAAAATAAATAAACTTTGAAAGTAAAATAAAAGGAAAAGACCTCTAAGAGCCAAAACAATATTTAAAAAGAAGAACTACATCTGAAAACTTACACTGACCAATTTTAAAACTTACTACAAAGCTACAGGGATCAACACAGGGTAGTACAGGGTAGTGATCAAGACAGGGTAGTGCAGTGATCAAGACATATATAAATCAGTGAAATAGGACTGATACATTTGATTATATTTATATAAAACGTCCAGAAATGACAAATCTATGAAGGAAAAAAATCAAATTACTAGTTGTCTTGGGATAGAAGTAGGAACAGAAGTTGATTGCAAACAGACATGAGGCATCTTTTTGGGGTGGTGGAAATGTTCTAAAATTAACTTGTGCTGATATTTGTCAAACGTTGCAAATGTCCTAAAAATCTTGAAATTATACAGTATTAAAATGGCTGAATTTTATGATATGAAAATTATATCTAAATAAAACTGCTTGTGGGCCACCTGGCTGGCTGAGTCAGTAGAACATGTGACTCTTGATCTCAGGTTCATGCTTTCCAGCCCCACCTTGGGCATAGAGTTTCCTTAAAAAACAAAAATTAAAAATAAGTAAATAAATATGGGGCATCCGGGTGGCTCAGTTGGTTAAGCGTCCAACTTTGGCTCAGGTCATGATCTCACGGTTCATGGGTTCGAGCCCCACATTGGGCTCTCTGCTGTCAGCACAGAGCCCACCTCAGATCCTCTGTCCCCTCTCTCTCTCTGCCCCTCCCCTGCTTGTGCTCTCTCTCTGTCTCTCTCAAAATAAATAAATAAAATAAATAAATAAATAAATACATAAATACATAAATAAACAAACTGGTTTTTCCACCAAATTATCTTATCAAAGACCATCATTCTGCACTGTATTTTCTTGGATTTACTAGATGATTAATACTGCCTAAACTATATATTGCAGTACCATAATCAGCAAATCACATGTACAATAGAACAGATCAACTTCAGACAGTGTTCAGCTTTCAAGACCCCATGTTGTTTAGACTTGGGTTCTTCACCTCTATGCTAAAATTCTGGTCTTCACGTGGTCATTTCAGAGTCACATGGCAGGCAATTCATAGACTTTGCCTGTGGCCATCTCTTGAACTTTGGTTTATCTGAGACCTTGAGGCAAAAATGACAATTAATTGAAAGTAGTGGTTAATCATAGCCAATATGCAGGATTATTTCAGATAATCACATCCTGATATGTAGATAATTGGCTTCTTAAGAGGATATCAAGAAAGCATAATTAAATGCGTATTTTGGCTTTGAAATGTGATGATTTAATAGCTTGTTTTTCTCTCTTCCCAATCGCCAGAAGAAACTGAATCCTCAAAATTAAGACAGTCTGCATCATAGAACATTTACATGATTCAAGTGAGGTTATCGACAAATACACACCAAGCAGTCCCCTGCCATGTAAGTCGTCTTTCAGCCTTCATAATTATAACTGTTGCTGTTGTGTCTTGTTTTTATATTAAGTATAGCTAATATCTTTGGTTTACAGAAAACTTACGGTCTCTAGAAGTTTAGTGACTTTTAAAATTTCCACAATAAAGGACTTGCCTATAGAATCTTTCCTTTTTATCACTTTATAGCTCTATTGATTATTTTAAGTAACAAAAGAACTCCTTTTCACCATCTCAGCTGGAACTAGCTAAGGATATGTAATAAAAGTTAGCAATTGCTCTCCTGGCTACACCAACCTTTGGTGCCTACACTAACCTTTGGTGCCTCACACCTTTTTTAGTAAGAAATAGTAATAATTGTGATGTATTTCCTAATTCTTCTTTTGCTCAAAGAAACTTAAAAATACATATACCTGTATGTATTCAAATATTCCACAGATAAACAAGATTTTTATTGTCCTTTTTTGTAAACTGAGAATGATATGTTACTTTGCAGAATTGGAGGTTCGTAATTTGATTAATAGAAACAATTCATAAATCAAAAGTTAGCACTGAAAATGGTTTTATTTTTATTTATTTTATATTTATTTTATTTTTAAGGATGGACCTAAGCATTGTAAAGCCCTTCAGTGATAATTTTTCATACATTAATTTTTGTAGGCACCCTGACAAACCTGTGATACAGAATTAACAACTACACTGTATGGTTTTTGTGTGGGAAGATTAAGCAAAGTAATCATATAAAAGCATTAAGTATATTGCTTGTCAGTTACAGAACAATGAAGCAAAGTTTCCTCTCATTTGTAACAGCATTGCATTTTGTCTTTACATTGTGTCCTATTGGAAGAGGAATGTTTGCTAATTTTAAATAGTAAATAATGTAAAGATACAAATGAAAATAAGATGATCTCCCATCAGTCCTTTTTATAAATTATATATTTAAGTTATAATTATAAATTTCTCCAGTCCTTTTATAAACAATGTAAATCGTTCAGTGTATCTCCTCCATACTTCTCTGTATGCTCAAAAGAATCCCGATCTATGCATATATACGAACACATACAAACTCTAAAACACTGTTTTGGCGAATCTTTTTTTGTAGTGGGGATTATTGTATAAATGTATTTTTTTATTTTTCATCACACTACAGACACCGAGTACATCACACATGTCTAAGTCAGAGTGCTTTATGGATTAATGTTTGAAATCTTTGAATATTACAAAATTTAAGTTTTGGTTTTTTTTAACATTTTTATTTATTTTTGAGACAGGGAGAGACAGAGCATGAACAGGGGAGGGTCAGAGAGAGGGAGACACAGAATCCAAAACAGGCTCCAGACTCTGAGCTGTCAGCACAGAGCCCGACGTGGGGCTTGAACTCACGGACCGTGAGATCATGACCTGAGCCGAAGTCGGCCGCTCAACCGACTGAGCCACGCAGGCGCCCCCAAAATTTAAGTTTTAACCCATGTGGGCTTAATTGAGGTTTGTGATTTAATTAAGTGTTTATGTATGTTTTCTGCCAAATATCAACTTTGTGTCACAGCTACCTCTCAAATAAGTTGCAATTACCAATTATTGAGACAGCAGCAGTTTGACTAAATTATTACAGCATTATAGTCATGAGGATCCTGTTACTCAATATTTTTCTACTCTACTTATCCATTGCTTTTATGTCATATACCAATTGAGTTTTAGACTCAAAAAAGTCACCAAATTTACATTAGCTTATGTTAGAACTTTTAATTCTAAAATGACTATGAGCTAATTAATGAAGTATTAGCAACCGTACAATAGTAAGTCTCTTCTTTCCATATATGTTTGTCACTATTTTCCAAACTTCTTTTTTTTAATCTTTCTGTGAAAGTTTTTTTTTGGTTTCATCATAAATGTCCTTAAAAATACCTGGTAAGTTCATCTCTTACAATTTTAGAGTATATCTCTCCATTTTTTTTTTTTTTTTTTTTTTTTGTGGCTTTCCTTGTTTTTCTATTTTCATTACTGGCAGATTAATTTTGGTAATTGGAAAAGCTATTGGTTATTGTATAATTTCTGTCTGCCTATTTCCTTCCTGAACGAGCTAGAAGTTATCAATTTTTCAGCACGAGTTGCTAGATTTCCCTAGCTGAATAATAATAGCTCTCTTTCATAGATGACAGTTTTTAAAAATCCTTCATACACATCATCACAAAAAATATGTGCCTTATGTTCTCCTTTCAACCAGGACTTTGGGATCATGCTTCATATGTGCCTCTTAGACCGTTGACACTCTTCAGTATTTTGTATTAGCTAGCAAATAGATTTATTCAAGTTATGCACATGCTACTAAGTTGTAAGTAAAAACTCAATGTTTCTTTCTCTTTTTTTATGTGTATTTATCTTTGAGAGAGAGAAAGAGAGAGAGACAGAGCATGAGCAGGGGAGGGGCAGAGAAAGAGGGAGACACAGAATCCGAAGCAGGCTCCGGGCTCTGAGCTGTCAGCACAGAGCCCGACGCGGGGCTCGAACTCATGAACTGTGAGATCAGGACCTCAGCCGAAGTCAGACGCTCAACCGACTGAGCCATCCATGTGCCCCTCCCATATCCATTTTAGCTGTGGATTCTCTTTGATGGTTCTTTTAATTTTTGTAGCTTTTTAGTACAGTTTGGTGTGTCAAATATTGTCCATCGGCATTCTCTATTAGGTTTCTTGTATACATTTCCACTTGTTTTTTCTTGCATGTGGACGATAACAACACTATGCCCTGTATCTAAAAACCAAAATCACTTTCAAATTATAATTTTACTATTTTTCAGTATATTCTCTTTGCATTTAAAATCTGTTGCATGTGTAAACACACATAGAAGACAGTATTTATATACACTCAGGACATATATGCATTTAAACTTATTCATTGGCCTTTTTTCACTTTTTTTTTTCTTGTTGCAGATAGTTTCTTTTATGACTTGCTGTTTCCGAAAGGTTTTTTGCCAATACACAGGGAAGACTTTAATTGCATATACTTCCTGAAACACTATCTTACCAAATTATATTACTGATTTACTTGGGGTTAGATTTACTTGGGGTTTTTAGTGATTAATAAGAATATTTATTTGTTTGGGGCATTGGGATATTAAAACCAAACTACAAACTGCATCATCATAATCAGACTATTTCATGAATAATCATATGAACTAGTTAAGCAACCCTTTTATTTTAGGACAACTTAGTCCAACTTCACATCTCGTAGATGGGAAAGTGAATTCTAAACAAGAAACCAAATATGATTATTAAATGTGTATTTTTATGAAATTAAATGTTATGGTAGTAAAACCATTTCTGTTTCTGTTGTTACTTCTCAGATTCCAAAAAGGTGTTTACATATGGTGTGCCACTGAATTCTCTTGACAATTCCGTGATATACAATTCGTAATATTTTTATAGCATAAGCTCTCTGCCAGATACATAAGTAAGCTTTAAGTGTTAATGATTATCATTGTTATCATTACTTTTTCATGTTTGTAATACTATATCAAATAACTGGTCTATGGTACCATTGTTTCGTAATGTCCCATAATAATTTTCTCAATAATATCGCAAATTCTTCTTCACCATTACTAGTGATACCAGGCAACACGACATAATGAAGACAAAAGTAATACCTTTTCCAGGCACCCTTCATTTCATATTTCTTCTTTAATCAATATTTAATTGTCTGGTTCATTTTATTTAAAATCTGCCACACGTAGAACGATACGTAATACTCCAAAATTGCATGTATTTAGGCATGTCTTTACAGAGAACCAAATATTGTGATAACATTTATGTTTCTCTTTCTCTTCAAAACCAGTCCGTAGAGTCTGGCCTTGACAGCTTCTGGAAACACAGGACCATACTTGTCCTTTAGATGGGCTGTTCAGCACTGCGCTTTCCGGTAATTACCTTGGAGTGCTTTTCCAAGGGAGTTTATAACATTTGGCTATGTCTACATCTTGATCCCACAGCTCATGGAAGACCTTGAAACGAAATAGCATTTTATCAAGTGGAATGAATCTCACATAATGCATCTTTTTTGTTAAACAACTAACTCACTGTGAACTCCAACTAGGTGAAAGTAATTAAGGTCTTTTTTTTAATTCAAATTTTAACATAGGCAGACGGAGTTTGAGTTTGTTATAAATTGCTAATATGTCTGTGGATGTTTATAGCTGTTAAATATCTACCTTATGTGAGAGCAGTTGAACTCAATTCGGTTTATTGAATTTTGTCAACAACGAAGCCAATAGCTCAAGGTTTCATTACTGTAGCATTTTATTTTATTTCTTCTTTTGAGTCATTTCTATGCCCAAGTTGGGCATGACCTCAGACTCATGACCTCAGAGATCAAGAGTCCCATGCTCTCCAACGGAGCCAGCCAGTTGCCCCAAGGTTTCGTTAGTGTAGCATTGTAATACCATTGAGGATCTGGTGTTTCAAATGCCTGATAGCTATACCCTCTTTCTTTAAAGATTTCATTAGATATTCTAACCATTTTTTAAATAAATTTTATTTTTTGAAGTTTATATATTTTGAGAGAGACAGAGACAAAGAGAGAGAGAGAGAGAGAGAGAGGGAGAGAGAATGCAGGGAAGGGGCAGAAAGAGGGAGAGACAGAGAGAATCCCAAGCAGGTTTCACACTGCTAGTACAGAGCCTGACGTGAGGCTTGAACCCGTGAATCACAAGATCATGACCTGAGCCGCAATTGAGAGTCAGACGCTTAACCAACCGAGCCACCCAGGCGCCCCTCCACACATTTTCTTTCGGATGTTAACCTAAACATCTGCTTCCCATATTTATGAAAATGTCATAAATTTGGGCTTTTGTCTAGAGCTGAGCTAGACTCCTCCATGGCATGGCTGCGTCAGCTTTGATTTTCTTTGGCCAAGTGGCTTGCGGTGATCCTAAACTGACATATGTGTATGACCTACGTAGCACATACATGCTAGTCTCTCATGCAAGCACATGACCTACATAGCAGCAGCAGAGTCATAAGGAAATGGAAGGTCCTGATATAACTTCCCAACAGTCCTTGTGATCAATAGTCAACCTGTCTCCTAGAGCTTTGGCCTTATGTCCCTTACAAAGACACCCACGGGGCTGACCAAAAACTCCATTCTTCTGGTTTGAATTGACCAATCCAGCCTTAGCCCAGAAACCCCCAAAGCACTCCATGGAGCCTAATAAAGATATGTGCCGTAGGTCCTGTCTCTCCCTCTGGCTATACTTTGCCTTCACTTCCCCATGTGGTCCCTTGAGATGTGCTGGGTACTTCCTCCAGGACCTGTGGATAATGAACTTCTCTATTTCAATTTCTCTTGTGATCTGGCACCCTGAACTCTAAATTCACAACCGTTCATTTGACAAATCCACAACTTTTCATTCTGGAATGACTAAATTAATTAAGGAAAATGCAAGATCTTTCAAACCCGGAGTCGTCTCCTTTTCTGATCTGTGCAATTGGCCATTTTTAGCAAATTTATTTCTTTTCTACTCTTCAGTGAGATTTTCTTTTCTTACTCTTAAATATTTTAACAGTACCTAAGTCTAATCCTGGGAATTTTGACCATTTTGTTGTCGTTGTGATTGTCTTTATTTTTTTTATTTTATTGCCTTTTCCTATGGTCTTTTGTTTGCTCAGAAATGGAGACACTAATTTTAATACAAACATTTAGCAGTTAGCATCATTATTTTTTGAAATTATGTTTTGTTATTTATTTATTTTTATTTATTTTTTTTAATTTTTTTTTAAGTTTATTTATTTTTGAGACAGAGAGAGACAGAGCATGAACGGGGGAGGGTCAGAGAGAGAGGGAGACACAGAATCGGAAGCAGGCTCCAGGCTCCGAGCCATCAGCCGAGAGCCCGACGCGGGGCTCGAACTCACTGACCGCGAGATCGTGACCTGAGCCGAAGTTGGATGCTTAACCAACTGAGCCACCCAGGTGCCCCTATTTATTTATTTTTAAAGTTATTTTTTTGTGCATCATCCTTTTTTTTAATTTATTTTTATTTTTTTTTAAATGTTTATTTATTTTTGAGACAGAGAGACAGAGCATGAACAGGGGAGGGGCAGAGAGAGAGGGAGACACAGAATCTGAAACAGGCTCCAGGCTCTGAGCGGTCAGCACAGAGCCCGACGCGGGGCTCGAACTCACTGACCGTGAGATCATGACCTGAGCCGAAGTTGGACGCTTAACCGACCGAGCCACCCAGGCGCCCCTTGTGCATCATTCTTGACGTGTACTTCTTAGATATTGGATGTTTACTTCTACTGGGGACCAAATTCGGAGTGAGTTGATTGTCAACATATCAAGATAGTCTATAGGTAGATAATTCAGTTCTGAATAGAAAATAAATATGTGTTAGGAAAACTTTTTGTTAGGGAATTAAATGTTGGAATACTATAATTGCATCTATTTTAATATTGCTTGGTAGTTTACAAAAATATTTTCTCATATTATCTTGTTCAATGTTCACAACAACTTCATGAGGTACAATTAATAATTTCAAGGCCAGTTTTTTGAAGGATTTATGAGATAATCTACATGAAATTTTAAAGCACTCTACCTGTCAAGGATGTAAAAACTATATAAAGATTAATTGCTTTTGTGTGTTTTAGTAATATAAGAGTAAAAATTATTGTTTTATTTTAATGGTAACAAAAGTTATATCTTCTGGAGATTAACTATATTACATTTATTTTCATTTTTGACCTATACTGTATTGATTTTGATTAACATGTTAATACCTTTTCAATCCAAACCGTGAAATAAGGCAAAGATCCTTGGTGAAAAATTAATAATCTAACTTAAAAAAATGTTTTCTGACGTTTATTCATTTTTGAGAGACAAAGAGACACAGAGCATGATCAGGGGAGGGGGCAGAGAGAGAAGGAGGCACAGAATCCGAAGCAGGCTCCAGGCTCCGAGCTGTCAGCACAGAGCCCAACATGGGGCTTGAACTCATGAATGGTGAGATCATGACCTGAGCCGAACTCGAATGCTTAATCGACTGAGCCACCTAGGCGCCTCAATAATACAACTTTTAAACTAAATTTACTACATTGTTTTTATCATTCAACACTTTTCATGTTAAAAATAAAGCATATACCAATGTGTGTGAAAATGTATAGCTACTTTTTTTCTTTTCATTTTTATGGATTTTAAAACTTTTAAAAAGTTTTTATTTTGATATAATTACACAGACAAGAAGTCACAAAAAATGTCTGGGAAGGTCCGGTGCCATCTTTCTCCAGCCTTCACCAGTCTTGCATTAAGTGTAATATTATATCAAAACTCTGCTTGTAATGATGTATCTGTGCAGTCGACATAGATACAGTATCACTGCTCGTTTTTAATGGGCAAAATACAGAGCAATAATATACACATTTTTCTGCAAATCATTTTATGTCATAGACAAGCCGTATGCGCTTTTTTCTGGATTAACGTTTCGCAAAAAATAGGCTGCGAGCTATTTATGAGTGGTGACATCAGTGGACTTAAGTGACCTTATTTTGTAAAGGAATAAAAGAGGGTGCAAAGGAATAGAAGAGATTTCATTGCACGTGGGTATTTCCACTTTTTCATTATCACACCGCATTGCGTTTCAGTTTGCATATGTGTGTGTGTGTATGCATGTACGTGCACACTTTTACAAGGATGTGTACCAAAATTTGAGATGTATTGTGATAGTATAATGGCTTATGTTACCATGTTGCTTCTAATCTTCTAGAAGAACCTCCTCGTGGTGTCATGAACGTCCTCACTGACACCTCATGGCAATCCTGTGATGAAGAATTAGTAATATTTTCTAAATCATAGGATTGTTGTGAGGATCACGTGAGATTTTCCATCTATTAATACTAACAAATTATCATTATTGTTCTCGTTATTTTTTATCATTACTTATTTTTGACTTCATATTTTGAAATGATATTTTTAAGTTTTTCTTTTCCTTATTTTGAGAGAGATAGAGTGCAAGCAGGGGAGGGGGCAGAGAGAGAGGGAGAATCTCAAGCAGACCCCGCATTGCCAGCGCAGAGCCTGACGCAGGGCTCGGACCCACAGGGCTTGGACCCACAAAATCGTGAGATCATGACCTGAGCAGAAACCAAGAGTCAGACGCTCAACCACCTGAGTCACCCAGGTGCCCCCGAAATAATTTGTGATTCCCAAGAAGTTGTAAAAATAGCACGAGGAGCATCCATATATCCTTCATTCGGCTTTTCCTTGTGATAACATCCTATATACCGTGGTCCATTATCAAAAGCAGGAAACTGACATTGGTAGAATACTATTCATTAGACTACACACTATTCCGATTTCAATACTTTTTACATGTACTCATTTTTCTCTCTCTTCTCTCTCTCTATAGGTAAGTTCTAGGGAGTAGTGGCACATGTATGGATTTGTGTAACCACGGCCACAATGAAGATGCGTAACCGTGCCATCACCACAAAACAATTCCAACCGACGCCCCGTTACAGACACACTCTCTTTACCCACCTCCATCCATCCAACCTGGGAATCCGTTTTCTATCTCAACGCTTTTTAAGTTTACATAATGTTACACAAATGGAGTCATAAACATGTAATCTTCTGACATTCTATTTTTTCACGCAGAGCAATAACCTTGAGCTCCATCTAACGTGTGTGTATCAGTAGTTCATTTTTAATCCCGAGCAACACTCCGTAGTATGAACGTACCTCAGTTGGCTTAACCGTTCACTCATTATGGACATCTGTGTTATTTCCACTTTTTTTTTAATCCCAGCCGTTATGAGCCTTCATGTATAACCCTTTTGCAGACAAATTTTTGTCACTCTAGGATAAATACTGAGGAGTACAATCCAGAGTCATGTGGCAAGTGTATGTTTTATTTTTAAATTATCTACCAAACTGTTTTCTAGAGCAGCTATACCATTTTACATTCCCTCCAGCAATATATGAGACATCATTTCTCTGCATACTTATGAGCATTGGATATCATCACTGATCTTTTGTTATATTTATTTATTTATTATTTATTCATTCATTCATTCATTCATTCATTTTTATGTAATCTCTACACCCAGTGTGGGGCTCGAACTCATGACTCCGAGATGAGCCATGGCTCCAACTGAGCCAGCTAGGCACTCCTCATCACTGTTTTTTAATTCAGCTGTTCTAATAGTACGTCATGATATCTCATTGTAGTCTTAATTTGCATTTTCCTCATGGCTAACGATGTTGAGTATCTTTCCATCTGTTTATTTGCCATCCATTAATTCTCTTTAATGAAGTGTCTACATGCTTCTGTCTGGATATTTTCTTCCAGTTTATTAATTTCCTTTTCTTCTGTTTCTGATCGGTTGTTAAAATCATCTATTAAGTTTGTGTTTTTAGTTCTAAAATTTCCATCTGATACTTTTTTATGTTTTAATTCTCTCCTGCATTATTTTCTCTTACAATATGAGACATAGTCATAAAAATTGTTTTAAGATTCATGTCTAGGGACACCCAGGTGGCACAGTTGGTTAAGTGTCCGACTTCAGCTCAGGTCATGATCTCACGGTTCGTAAGTTCGAGCCCAGAATTGGGCTCCATGATGACGATGTAGAGCCTGCTTGGAGTTCTCTCTCTCTCTTTCTCTCTCTCTCTCTCTCTGCCCCTCCTCCACTCTCTCTCTCTCTCAAAATAAATAAACCTTCAAAACAGATTCATGTCTACTGACTCCAGTATTTTGATATCCTGTCTGAGAAATATATATATTCAGCCAGGAAAGAAGAAAATCCTGCCATTTGTGACAACATGGAATTTTGGACTTTATAAGTGAAACAAAACACAGAGAAGGAAAAACACTGCATGATCTCATGCACATGTGGAACCTAAATAAGTCAAACAAATTCATAAAAGCGAAGAATAGAATGGTGGTTGCCAGGAATTGGAGAGTTGAGGAAGTGGGGAGACATTGGCCGAAAAGTACAAAGTTTTATTTATAAGATGAATGTATTCTGGAGATCTAATGTACAGTACAGTGACTATAGGTTAATGCTACTGTATCGTATCCTTGAACTTTGCTGAGAATTAATCTTAATTGTTCTCACATATGAAAAATGGTAACTGTGAAGTGATGGATATATTAATTAGATTGATTATGGTAATCATTTCACAACGTAAAACATTACATTGTGCACGTTAACTATATACAATTTTTTAAATGTTTATGTATTTTGAGTGAGAGAGAGAGAACAGGTGAAGGGCAGAAGAGAGGGAGAGAGAGAATCCCAAGCAGACTCTGGGTTGTCAGCACAGAGCCCAATGTGGGGCTCGAACTCCTACACTGTGAGATCGTGATCTGAGCCCAAATGAAGAGTCAGATGCTTACCGATTGAGGCACCCAGGTGCCCCAAATACATACAATTGCTGGGGCGCCTGGGTGGCTCAGTCAGTTAAGCGTCCAACCTCGGCTCAGGTCACGATCTCGCGGTCTGTGAGTTCGAGCCCCGCGTCAGGCTCGGGGCTGACGGCTCAGAGCCTGGAGCCTGTTTCCGATTCTGTGTCTCCCTCTCTCTCTGCCCCTCCCCCGTTCATGCTCTGTCTCTCTCTGTCTCAAAAATAAATAAACGTTAAAAAAAAAAAAATTAAACCAAATACATACAATTGTTATTTTTCAATTATCTCTCAATGAAGCTGGAAAAAAGTAATGGTCCTAAGATATTTATTAAACATGTTTTTCTTCTTCTACACATATTTATTTATTTATTTATTTATATTAAATTATTTATCTACTTTAGGGTTTTTTTTTTTTAATGTTTTATTTTTGAGAAAGAGAGAGAAAGAGCACAAGCGGGGCAGGCCCAGAGAGAGAAGGGAACAGAGAATCCAAAGCAGGTTTCGCTGACAGCAGAGAGCCCCATGCGGGGCTTGAACCCCTGAGCCGAAGTCATACGCTTACTCCACTGAGCCACCCAGATGTCCCTGCACCTATTTATTTTACAAACATCTGGTGATTGACTAGACACATGGTACAAAATTCGGCCCAGAGAAATTATTAATGTCCCTCATCATGTTTGTGTATGCCTGCACATTGTTATACTTCTCTGTGGAGTCAAAAGAACTTTTTTATGTGTTGATGTGCTTCCCATTGAGAGCCTCAAAATACTTTGTTCATTTTGTGCTGGATTTCGCCATGAAAAAAATATTTAAGAGGGCATTAGTAAATTTGTAGATCACATGCTTGTTGTGACAATGAAGTGGGCACAATCCATATGAAATACTAAGTATGGACTTTTCTTTGGGGTAATCAGAGACTAAGTAATTTAGGCCAACTTTCTCAGGGAGAACAACTAATGTTGCCAACCAAAACCAGAGCTCAACTTGGAGGAGGTCATCAAGAGGACATAACCTCTGATTGACCTAGTAACTGGCGAGGGTAACCGTCATCCCCCCCCACCCCCCACCTCCCCCACCCCCCCCACCCCCACTTGTCCTAGAAATGTACACTCTACCTGCTGTTCCCAGAGTGGTCATCCCGTTCAAGGGTGCAGCATGGAGGGCAATATGCTGTTGAGACCCCCTGGACGGTAGATGGGACTGAACGCAGTTAAGACTTTCATATCCACTTTTAGGATTCTGGCGGGTGATCCAGAGATCCTTCTCGCTGATGCCAAGATAAACCTTGCGGATAAGTCCCCTTGCTGGTTAAACCTGCCACCTCCCAATGCGGAGCGGCCTGCCTTTTTCTTCGTCTCTCCCTGCCCTTCGTGTCTAGGGCCCAGTTTGCGAACCAACAGAAACCCAGAGGTAAGCCTGGCATTTGGGGCCGAATTTTAGTGAAAACATCATCATCCTCTACCTCTCCCTAGTTTCCCATCTGCTTCTCAGTGAAAGGGCGGGCCTACGCCAGCCGACTCCATCTTGTTCTGTGTCCTTCACCTAGACCACGCCTCCACCCCTTGAGTAACCTCCCGCTCACCCGTTCAAACTTCCTGGTCAAAACACGCCCAGCGACCTGCGTAGGACTCCGACCCTTCCCCAGCCAATCGGCCGAGGCCACGACCCTTCCCCAGCCAATCAGCTGAGGCCACAGCCATTACCTCACCAACTGCCCCTAGACCCCTGTAAAACCTTTGTGCTTTTGAAACTCGCTCTCTCTCCCTGGTATCTCACCGCTGCGTCGGTGCAGGTAGGGGATTGAGCTCGAGCTAGCTCGAAGAAAGGCTCTTTTGCTTTTGCATCGGACTCGGCTCCCTAGTGGTCTTTGGGGATCACGAATTCTGGGCATAACATTCAGAAACGCAAAATGCCTTCGCAGTGCCATTAATTTTTTTGTGCTCTCTGCCTTTCTTACAAGTGTTTCACGGGCAGATCTCAATTTTTAGTGGTTTGCTTGGATTTTTTGAGTGATTGATACATATATAACACCTATATATAATTGCTAAGCACCGTGCTTGATGCGTATTGATTAAGCTCAAAGGCTGGAGCCTGCTTCAGATTCTGTGTCTCTGTCTCTCTTTGCCCCTACCCTGCTCATGCCCTGTATCTGTCTCTCTGTCTCAAAAATAAATAAACGTTAAAAAAAAAAAAAAAAACCAATAAAACTACACCGTATGAAGCATGTGCCGTACTTCCTCTGCTGTGAAAGATCATCCCTCGGATATTTGTATTACTTTATCCTTAAGACCTAGTTTTTGCTGAAATCTCAACCTCACAGTGACGGCAACCCTGACCACCCTATATAGTATGACAACCCGTAGCCATTATCTTCCTCCATATTTTCATTTTCCACAAAAGTCTTTACATTCTAAAATATTATATAATTTTCTTACTATTTATGCGTATAGTTTATTACCTCTCTTCTTCAATGTAACGTAAAGTCCATAGGGGTACAGATGTTTGAAAGTTTTGTTCTCTGTTATAACTCAATTCTAATGGGGTCAGACATATAGAAAGTACTCAATAAACTATTGTTAAATGAGTTAATTCATTTCAAGGTAAACTTTTTCATTTTACTTAATACTTTCCTTGAACTTTTTTTAAGTTTATTTATTAATTTTGAGAGAGAGAGAGAAAGAGAGCAGAGGAAGGACAGAGAGAGAAAGAGAGAGAGAGAGAATCCCAAGCAGGCACCGAGCTGTCATCAAGGAGCCTGTCGCAGGGCTCTAACTCATGAAACACAAGATCATGACCTGAGCTGAAATCTGGAGTTGGGTATTTAACTGGCTGAGCTGCCCAGGCACCCCTCTCTGAACTTTCCTTGATAAGTATTCTTTGTTGATTGTTTTCATTTTCAATGGGTTCTTTTGCTCATTTTTTCAGTTGATTAGTACAACCATAAAAGGGAATCGTTATCTTCATCTTTCTTTGTTCTCCCTGTCTTTTTATGTGTCCAAAGCATTGTAAAATTAAAACCCAGGCCGACTCTCCACCACCATAATTAAAAGTTCTATGTATGTTAACTGGGGTCAATAGTGATGACCCCCCTTTCATTTCTGGTATTGGTATTTTGTATCCTTTCTCTTTCTTCTTGGTTTATGTGGAAGATATTTATCACTTTTATTGAACTTTTCAAAGGACCAGTTTTTTATTTCTTTGATTTTCTTTATTGTTCGGCTCTTCGATTTATTGATTTTTATCCTACTTTTTATTACTTCCTTTCTTATGCTTGGTTTAGTTTTTTAATTTAATTTTTTCGTGTTTGCCTATTTTTGACAGAGAGAAGGAAACCGTGAGCCATGGAGGGGCAGAGAGAGAGGGAGGCAGAGGATCCAAGGAGGCTCTGCCCTGTCAGCACAGGGCCCGATGTGGGGCTTGAACTGACGACCCCGAACTGGGAGATCATGACCCGAGCGAAAGTCGGACACTTAACTGACTGAGCCACCCAGGCGCCCCGCTTGTTTTAGGAATGAATTGCTGTTCTTTCTCTAGTTTCCTGTAGTGAGAGGCTAGTTATAGATTACAGATCTTTCTTCTCTTCTACTATATGCATTCAGTGCTATAAACCTCCTTCTAAGGACTGCTTTCCCTGTATCTCACAAATTGTGATAGGTTGTATTTTCATATTCATACGGTTGAAAATATTTTAAAATTTCTTGAGACTTTTTCTTTGGCTTATATTTTATGTAGTAGTGTGTTGTTCAACTTCCAAACATTTGGAACTTTCCAAGAACCATTCTGCTACTGATTTCTGGTTAAATTCTATTATCTGCTAACATAATTTGTATAATTTCTATTAAATTTGTTAAGGTGCACTTTATGGTCCAGGGGGTGATCTGTCTTGGTGAATGCCTTTGATTCGTATAATTCGTTTATTCTGACGCGCTGTTATTAAGATACACACACATAAAGTATTTTTATGTCTCCCTGGAAAATGGCCCTTTTCATGATTATGTATGGACTCTCTTTATCCCTGATCAATTTTCTGGTTCCGAGGTCAGCATCGTCTAATCTGAAATTAATGTTGTTACTCCAGCTTCCTTTTGCTTAATGCTAGCATGCCGTATCTTTCTCCATATATTTGCTTTTTAAAAAAAGTTTATTTGCATTTATTTTATGCAGAATGACTCCCAGGCCGTAAGTTTTTGTTTCTTCTGTTTCTTCTGGGATACCTTTTTCATCTGTGCAACTTCCTCTTCTGGCTCAGGAACAATCTGCTCGTTTTCAGTCAGGATCATCCCATCATGTCTGGGTTAATCCGACCAGGAGCCCTGTAAATTCTACGCGCGTATTGGGGGCTTGGTTCACCCGGATGTGATCAATGACCAGAGAATCTACATCTGAACCCTTAAAATCACCATTACTGTTTGCATTTTTAATCATGTGCAGTAAAAAGGCAGCCCTCCTTTTGGGCCCCTGACCCTGTGTCCAGCCCCACGGTTTGGCCTGGGCGCACCTGCCAACCCCATCGTTGTAGCGACAGAATGGCACACGTTGCTTTTGCAAAGTGACATCTTTCAGATACATTGTGGTTTTTTGGGTATGCATACCGTTGATGGTCTAGGCAGTTTCACACGTGTTCTTAAAGTGAAGATGAAGATTTGAACCTCTTGCTTTGCATGATCACGGAGGGTTTTCTGGGTCAAGTGAATAGCAAACCATTCAAGGGAAGAGCTCCATATATTTGCTTTTAACTTATGTTTTTAGTGTAGATATAGACGCCATAGAGTTAGGTCTTGGTGACTTCCCCCACCCCTTGCCAGAGACATGAGGGAGTTCTTTTTTGGCTCTTGAGCATGAGGACCTGATGGGATTCCTGGAGGTAAAATTCACAAACGTGCAGAGGCCTCCGGAAGACCGCAGCCTGCAAGAGTTTCTTGCTCTCACACTCATTTACACACTGCCTCCAATAATTTCTCAGTTAATATTTAAGTGTTCTTACCAGTTTATGTCTCTACTGGCTTCTGATCCCAGTAAAATGAGCTTCGTTGTTCTCTGTATTCACCTTTCTGTCCAGATTTCAGGATACGGTTTGACCCTCAACTTCTATTCTCTGATGGTCCAAGGAAAGTCACTGGCTTTTAGTTTGTTCAGTATTTTCTTCTTGTATGTAGAGGAGTGATGACTTCCAAGCTCTTTACATGCTGGAGCTGAAATAGGAAGTTGTTCTGTTTTTCAGCTCATTAAATATGATATGCTTATGTTTGTTTAGGGTTTTTATGTGAGGTTATTCTCTGAGTTTCTGGCATCTCTTGTTTGCTGTAGGTAATTTTGGAAAATTCTTGACCATTGTTTCTTCAAATATTTTTTTCTGTCCCTTTCTGCCTTTCTTCTGGGAGTTCAATTGTACATATGTAAGACTTTTTTTAATCTTGTACCACATCTGTTGGTACACTGTAGATATCTTAGCTCCTAAATAATTAATGATTGAGACCGAATGTCATTTTTGGAAGAGGGTAGAATTTTGAAGAGTAATTTGACAGATTTAAGCTTGAAAAAGAAATGATATCAGAATTGGTGGAAAACTGGAGAGAGGAGAGAGAGCACTCTTTAATAGGGGATATTGACTTGAGAAAAGTTATCAGCTTATAATTGTAAGGTGTTTTTAGCAATCAGTGAATAGAGCAATCTGCATATGATGTTCATTTTATTTTATTTTTTAAATATTCATTTATTTTTGAGAGAGAGAGAGAGAGAGAGAGAGACAGTGTGAGTGGGGAGGGGCAGAGACATATGGAGACAGAATGTGAAGCAGGCTCCAGGCTCTGAGCTATCAGCACAGACCTGAGCTGAAGTTGGACGCTTAACCAACTGGGCCACCCGGGCGCCCCTATGGTGTTCATTTTAGAAACCGATAAGGCATATCTCTTTTTGCTGACTTAATACCTACTTACCTTTCAAAACTTGGTTTAAATATCAGATCTTTTAGGAAGCATTTTCTGACCTTTCCGAAACAGATTTGGTCCGCCTGCTTTACATTTTCATAGAACTTTGCATTTAAAAAAAAATTGAAAAAAATCTGTATTTTAGAGAGAGAGAGCATAAGCAAGGGAGAGGGGCAGGTGGAGGGAGAGAGAGAGAAGAAAAGTGAGGGAGAATCTCACGCAGGCTCCACGCTCAGGGTGGAGCCAGACACAGGGCTCAATTCCACGACCCTGGGATCGTGAACCGAGCCGAAAAATCAAGAGTTGGACCCTCAACAGACTGAGCCACCCAGGCGCCCTGAACTTTGCATTTGTTTTTGTTTTTGTTTTTTTTTTAGTTTGTGTATGTATGTATTTTTTATTTTGTATTATAGTAGTAGCAGCTGACATTTGTTGAATGATTACTATATGCCAGGTATTATATTAAGTAATTAAGAATGATCTCATTAAAGTATACATTTAAAAGTTGTCTTTTACTTTAGACTGTATGTACCATATAGTGAAATGACAAATATCATAACTTTTTGTTCACTATTGTATCCCTAGTGTCTACCACAGAGCCTGGCACATCATAGGTACTTAATATAGCTTTTTTGAGTGATCAAGTAGTCAAAGATGTCATTGGTACCTTTATTGTTTAATCTTAGCTAATTAAGATATTTTTTCTTTCTAAGGGCGCCTGGGTGGCTCAGTCAGTTAAGAGTCCGACTTCGGCTGAGGTTATGATCTCATGGTTTGTGGGTTCGAGCCCCACGTCAGGCTCTGTGCTGACAGCTCAGAGCCTGGAGCCTGCTTTGGATTCTGTGTCTCCCTCTCTCTCTGTTCCTCTCCTGCTCTCACTCTTTCTTTCTCTCGATCTCTAAAAAATAAATAAACTTTCAAAAATATTTTTTAAAGATATTTTTCTTTCTAGTCCATTGGATTTACATGTTAATATTGCTAAATTACTACTTTGGTTAAAACTTTTTTTTAAAGTTTATTTATTTTCAGAGAGAGAGAGAAAGAAAGAGAGGCAGAGACAGAGAGGGAGCGTGCATGAGTTGGGGAGGGGCAGAGAGAGAGAGAGAGAGAGGGAGAGAGAATCCCAAGCAGGGTCCACACTGTCAGAGCAGAACCCGACCTCACGACTTAGGGGCTGGAATCCAAGAACCGTGAGATCATGACCTGAGCTGAAATCAAGAGTCAGACGCCTCACTGAGCCACCCAGGTGCCCCTAGTTTGGTTAAAACTTAAGGCTAGTAACTTCGACAGCTTCTAGAATGTCCCTCTGGTACGGTGAATGATTTTAGAGTTCAAAGAGAGAGAAACAACCACCGACTAATTCACTCTGCTCTGTTGGGACCGCATAATCACCTTGTGAAGTAGCTGCCACTTTTAAATGATTTGAATCTTCGATAGGTGATTTTATTTGGGATTTCAGAGTTTATTTAACCATGAGTTTCTTATGGAAAACTGATCTAAATGCATACTGCTGTCAAATTTATTTTTCTGCATTCTGCTCGTATATGTATGTAGTTTCTACTCGGTAGAAATAATCTTAGTATAAAATAAAAAGATTCTAAACCCATTTAATAACCATGTGTAAGAAATAACTATATTTCTCCGATCTGTCAGCAAAATGTTAGTCTTTTTTTTTTCTTCCCAGTGACCTAGATACACCCAAAGCCTGTGAGAGTTACTCTGAATTTCTTTTGCAAAAATCAATACCGGTTTTCCCTTGCCTATTTCTATAGGGAATATTTTCTTTTTGCCTTCCATCCATCCACAGTAGAAACTTTCGCCAGAGATAAAGAATATGACAAGCTTTCCAGATTCATCTCCCAGCAAAGAAAGGGATTTTTCACACGGGTTCATTAAGTTGAGATATTCTGTCCTGAGCGAAGTTTCAAGTTAGCACTTGCTGGCTGATGTTCAAAATAGATAAAAATAGAATGATAGATTTCAATCATCTAGTATAATGTTTGCAAAGAAGACCGTTTCCTCGGTGATTGAATCATAATTTGTGTTCAGTTAGTTCCAAAAGACGAGCACAATAACCTGTGATACTTGTTTAGCCTTTTGTCAGTTTTAAAGGTTTTCACATCTAGCATCCCAGTTGATCCTCGTGTGAAAATGAAGGAAACCTCTTGAAAACGGAGTCTGAAGCCCTGAAGGGGGAGCTCCTGAGCTCCTCTCCCTGCAGCCTGCATCCCCCGAGGGAAGAAGGAAGATAAGAATTACCTTGACCAGGGAGGACACTTTTCACAGAGGAATGTCGTCTCCTCCACGCTTGTTCTTCTCCCATGAACTTTTGTTTGAGACAGACCTCCCCAATTTCCACCTAAAACCTAATCAAAGCTGACCTTCCCTTTGTCTCTCGGACTCTCCTATGTTTCGTCATAGTTTTCACGTCTCAAATTCCAATTCCCCTGCCCTTCCTGAATAAACTCCTTTTCCTGGTAAAATAAGTGGCCGTTGAGTTTTTAAGGTTGACACAATGTTCGTTACTTGACCCTTTCTCTTGTGCATTCTTCTACTCCAGAGCTTGGAGTGATAAATGCTTGGTTTTCTAGACTCCCCTGCAAGTGAGGCCGACCTTGTGACGCAGCTCGAGCCGGAGAGATGAAAGAAGGGGAAAGCGGAGCGTGTTCTGAGAAATAGTTTTGATCACCGATGAAAAGAAAGGCAAATGCAGCCTCTTAGCGTCTTCCGCCTGGAGCACACAGGTGTTATGCCATCTTACAACCACAGGGTAATGCCGACAAGACGGCAAGTTAGAAGGAGCCCCGACGTCTGCATTCATTGTTGGGCGCCCGAAGCTCAGTTTGGCATTGTTGGTTGTGAGAGAAGAGAACTCCTTTTTGGGCCACTGCGATTTTGGCATTCTGCCATGTGCTAATACATGCCCAGTTACTGGAGTTAATTCACCACCACTAAATAGGTGAGGAAAATGATACTGAAAGGACACGCTCTTTAACACAGCAACAGTAGGGGAATGTTGCTTTGGTTTTGTGTGGATTTTGTTTTATGTATTTATTTATTTTAGAGAAAGAGAGAGAGCAGGAGCAGGGGTGAGGAGCAGACGGACAGAGAGAATTGTAAGCAAGTTCCACGCTCAGTGCAGAGACTGACACGGGGCTTGATCCCGTGACCCTGGGATCATGACCTGAGCAGAAATCAAGAGTTAGACATTCAACCAACCGAGCCACCCAGGGGCCCCGAGTTTTGTGTAGTTTTTAATATATATATATATATATATACACATATATATACATACATATATACATATATATGTATGTATATATATATACCTTATATACATATATATACATATATACATATACATATATACATACATGTATACATATATATGTATATATATATACCTTAAGGTGGGGGGTGCCTGGGTGGCTCAGTCTGTTAAGTGCCCAACTCTTCATTTCAATTCAGGTTTTAATCCCAGAGTTGTGGGATCGAGCCCTGAGTTGGGCTCTGTGCTGAGTATGGAGCCTGCTTGGGATTCTCTCTCTCCCTCTCTTTCTGCCCCTCCCCCCTCAAAATGAATAAACATTAAAAAAAAAAACCTTAAGGTTGGTAGTCGTTTCAGAAAACATGGGTACGCTCCCCCATATTTAGAATTCGTATACTCACCAGGAGAAGAAATACTACCTATGATTCCTAGCTTCATCAATAATGTGTCTGTGGATTATTTGTGGTTTGGGCCATTAGGAAAAGTACTGTCATGGGAATCCCTTTCAATGTCTTCCGGTGCATATATACATACACTTTTCTATGGTCCTTACTCAAGAGTGGGATTGCTGGGCTACAGATCACGTATGTCTTCAGTTTTACCAGCTACTCCTCAACTCTTTTCCAAAGTGGTTATATTAATTATGTACTCCTACCAACAGAGTATTAGAATTATATCCTCCTCACCAGTGGGTATTATCAGATTGTGAAAAGTTGCCAGTCTGCAATGTGGGTAATGATCTCGTATTGTGGTTTTGATTGATATTTTCCTGATTACTAATAAGGTTGAGCTCCATTGCACATGCTGGTTGGACAGCTGGAATTTCTCTGTTTTGAAGGAACTACAAATCTTTCCATCTTTCTGTAGAGGTGGGATCTGTCTTCTCATTGGTTTGTTTCTCATATTTTGATTCCTATTATTCATGGGATTTATGTTCTGTAACTACCATCATGAACACCGAATTAGCAAATGCTGAACTATGTGCTCAGGAAGAATACAGGATTAAGTTCCAGTGAGCCACTGGTCACATTTACATCAACGGAAACACCTTGTTTACCTTGTAAACCAGACAAACTCATCAGTGTTGGAAATCTGCTCTTCCCATTACCTTCTCCTGTATGACACTTAACAGATACTTTTGTCTTTTCTTTTCTTTTAAATATTTTATTTCAAGTAATCTCTATACCCAACATGGGGTTTGAACTTACAACCCCGATATCGAGAGTCACAGGCTCTACTGGACTGAGCCAGCCAGGTACCCCACTTAACAGATACCTTTAAAATTCTTCCGGCGGGGGGGGGGGGGGGCTGGGTGGCTCAGTGGGTGAAGCGTCCGACTTCGGCTCAGGTCATGGTCTCCCAGTTAGTGGGTTCAAGCCCCATGTCGGGCCCTGTGCTGACAGCTCAGAGCCTGGAGCCTGCATCCGATTCTGGGTCTCCCTCTCCCTCTGCTCTTCCCCCACTGGCTCTCTGCCTCTCTCTCTCTCTCAAAAATAAATCAACATTTAAAAAATATTGAAAATTCTTCCATAACCTCCTGATCTGCAGCAACTGCCTCACCTACAAGTTTAGCGATTTCCACACCGTATAGCCTTTTGAAATATGCAAGGCAAGCAGCCAACACTGCTCAACAAGAGTTTAACGTTTCCTTGACCCCGGGCAATCTGAGTGTCAGTTTCTTTGGCTTTCAGCGTCTCAACTGTCTGTTACGCTTTCATTAACTTGTTATCATCTCCCAACTCCACAAAGTTAGCCACTTTTCCATCTCCTCCATAGCTTCCTCACGCCTATAGCTGTTATTTTAGCACTTTCCAGAGCTGCCTCATGCAAAGATTGACGAATTCCCTCTTCCTTTTTCTGGATATACCTGTGGAAGTGTATTAAACCGCGGGACATGAGGGGCACCTGGGTAGCTCAGTGGGTTAAGCGTCTGACTTCGGCTCAGGTCATGATCTTGCGGTTTATGAGTTCGAGCCCCACGTCAGGCTCTGTGCTGACAGCTCAGAGCCTGGAACCTGCTTCAGGTTCTGTGTCTCCTCCTCTCTCTGCCCCTCCCCTGCTCATGCCCTGTCTCTGTCTCTCAATAATAAATAAACGTTAAAAGAAATTAAAAAACAAACAAACAAAAACAACCTTGGGACATGAGAGATTCCATTTTGAGGAAAGCTCCATTCCCCCCCACCCCCCCACCCCGCCCAGCCCCGCCAAAACAGATGGCTAATGAACTCTTGAGTTAGGCAAAAAACAAACTCCTGGCTGGGCCAGAAGCCGCAATTGTTTTATAAGCCATTGTAACGTCTGGTTATGGACTTTCTGAAGACAGAATAGTTGACTAGTGTGTAACCCAAAGCAGCTTGGCCTGTTAGGACCAATTGACAATCTTTGTTTCTCTTTTATCCATCATGTAATTGCCTCCCTCCTTCCTCTTCTTCATAAACCCCCCTGGCTTTTAGGACACTTCTCTGGTTACTGCTGGAATCTGTGCTCCCCAAACTGCAATGCTTTGAATAAACGCTTCTTTGCCTCTCATTGTTGCTCTTACTTCTAGGTTGACATGAAGTACCTCACAGCCTTCTCAGGAACACTAGACATCACTTCCACACTGCTGAAAGCCACATTAAAAGGCAAAATCATCAGCAGCAAGCGCAAAATCAAACATGTGGCACTCAACGGACCTTGAAAAGAACATTTGTTTACGGTATGGGAGCTCAGGCAAGAAGGCAGAGTAGCACCTTGTTCAGCCTCACCTGGCAGTGTCTACACCGAGTGACTCAGATCTTCCCGTGATCACCAATGTCCGCAAAGTACCCTAAGTATTGATTTGGGGATTATACATACATTGTCGTGAGCAGGGGATTTCGCAAACACAGAATCTGTGAATAATGAGGAGGGGCTGTGTGTATTGATATACAAGTATGCCTTGTTTTACTATGCTTTGCTTTATTGCACTTCAAGGGTAATTGCATTTTTTACAAATTGATGGTTTGTGGCAATCCTGTTGAGAGTCTACGGGTGCCATTTTTCCAACAGCATTTGCTCACTTTGTATCTCTGTGCCACATTTGGTAATTCGCACCGTATTTCAAACTTTTTCATTTTATATTTGTTATGGTGATCTGTGGTCAGTGATTATCGTGGTGTCTATACGGGGTGTCTCTCCATCGGATGGGGGCCGGAAGCCAATGGGGAGGGAGGTGAAATAATTTACCTGTGGCTGAACAAAGGGGGTACAAGTTTACTGAATACACCACAAGGGAGCTGTGGGCAGGAGAGCAGAGAGAGGCTGTCTGCAAAGAGGCAGTGGCTGGGAGCTGTTTTGTTTCTTTAATGTTTATTTTTTAGAGACAGAGAGAGAGACAAACAGACAGACAGACAGAATCCAAAGCAGGCTCGAGGCTCTGAGCTGTCAGCACAGAGCCCGACTTGGGGCTTGAACTCAGGAGCGGTGAGATCATGACCTGAGCTGAAGTCGGACGCTTAACTGACTGAGCCACCCAGGTGCCCCTAATTTTTATAATTTTTAAAAAGATTTTATTTTTAAGTAATCTCTATGCCCAATGTGGGGCTTGAACCTACAACCCCAAGATCAAGAGTTGCATGCTCCACCGACTGAGCCAGCCAGGTGCCCCAACATTTTTTAGTAACAAAGCATTTTTAAATTAATGTATGTACTTTTTTTAGACACAATGTTTATCGCACACTTAATAGACTACAGTATAGTGTAAACAAAATGTTTTAAAAGGTTATTTATTTATATTTACGTAATCTCTACACTCAACGTGGGGCTCAAACTCACGACCCCCAGATTAAGAGTCAGATGCTCTTGGGGTGCTTGGGTGGTGCAGTCTGTCAAGTGTCCGACTTCTGCTCAGGTCATGATCTCCCAGTTAGTGGGTTCAAGCCCCGTGTCGGGCTCTGTGCTGACAGCTTGGAGCCTAGAGTCTGCCTCAGATTCTGCGTCTCCCTCTCTCTCTCCCCCTCCGCCAGTCACGCTCTGTCTCTCGCTCTCCTTCAAAAATAAACGTACATTTAAAAACTTAAAAAAAAAAGTCAAACGCTCTTCCGACTGGTCCAGCCCGATGCCCCCAAACATAACTTTTTTCAGGTTTTTTTTTTTTAAGTTTATTTACTTATTTTGAAAGAGAAAGAGAGCAGGAGAGGGCCAGATAGAGGAGAGAGCCCAAGCAGGTTCTGCACTGTGAGCATGGAACCTGAAGAGGGGCTTGATCTCACAAGGGGTGAGATAATGGCCTGAGGGGAAACCAAGAATAGGGCCATCCAGTCGCCTCCTCAACCGTAACTTTTATATGCATCAGGAAACCAAAAAAATTCTCTTGACCCACTTGATGGTGATACTTGCTTTGTTGTGGTAGTCTGGAACCGAGCCCACAGTATCTCCAAGGTGTGTGTGTGTGTGTGTGTGTGTGTGTGTGTGTGTGTGTGAAAAAGTCAGGGTTAAATTTTTTCCCTGTGGTTACCAATCGTCTCATCACGTTTAGTAAAAACTTAACCTTTCCCCCACTCTGCAGTGCTACTTTTGTCATAAATCAACTGTCCATTTATGCAAGGCTCTATGTGATACTGTGAATTTTAATGAATATATTTTGATCCCGCTTCTGGCTCACAGCTCCTCAAACCCTAGGAATTTCCTACGTGCGGAGCGGCAGAAAGGTGTCTTGTTATGTTAATGAGGTCTCTTTTAGAAAGGCCCCCGGGTAGCCTGAAGGCGGGGGCTGGTTGCCAGGGGAACCAACCACGCGACGGGAGGGTGGGAACTTTGGGAACCGCCCCCTGACTCGGGGGAGAGGCGGGGGCTGGAGGCCGGATCAGCCAATGGGCAATGACGCCTCTGTAACCAAGCCTGCGTAAAACCCGACAGGAGGGCTTGGTGACCACGTGGAGCGGCGGGGAGAGTGGCGGCCTGGCGAGGGCAGGGAAGCTGGGGGGAAGCTGCCCGCCCGCCCTGCACCCCTCCTCCTCGGGAACGCGCCCGCCTGGCCGTGTTCCCGAGTCCCAGCCTTTCTGAGTCACCCCGCGATCTGGTAAGGAAGCCGGTTCTCTAAGTTCTGTGAGCCGCCCCGGCATCTTACTCGGACCCAAGGAGGGCGCGGTGGGAACCTTTGCCGCGGCTGAGTCCCAAGCACCCGGGCTCGCAGCTGGGTCTCGAGTCGGGGTGGGGGTGGGGCAGCCCTGTAAATGGAGCCCTTCACCCTGACCGTCGGAGCTCTCTCCGGGCAGACAGTATCAGAATCGGGTTCAATTGTAGGACTCTCAGCTGGTGTCCCGAGAATTACTGGTTGGTGTAGGAACTACCCCCCCCCCCCCCCCACATTGCAAATTGGTGACCTGAACCCTTATACTCCATTTCTACCTTGTCTGTTCTGTTCTGTCCTACTATCCCTTACACCAATATCACACTGCCTTAATTACTATGATTTTATAATTATTTTTGATAGCTGGTAGGCCAAGTCCTTACATTTTGTCATCTTTTTGAAAAGTGCCTCAATTATTTTTGCCATATGTTTCTATACACATTGTATTCTCTTCTTTTTAAGTTTATTTATTTATTTTGAGAGAAAACAAGCAGGGGAGGGCAGAGAGAGAAGGGGACAGGATCTGAAGTGAGCGGGCTCCATGCTGACAGCAGGGAGCCCGATGTGGGGCTTGAACCCACGAACCGTCAGATCGTGACCTGAGCCGAAGTCGTGACGCTTAACCTACTGAACCACCCAGGCGCCCCTTCTAGATACATTTTAGAATCATTTTGTCAATTGCCACAAAAATATGTGCAGATATATTGATTAGGTTTGCAGTGGATTCATTGATCTTGGGGTTAATTGACATTTTACGAATATTGTTTCCCAAACCATAAATATGGTATATTTAACGTTGATTTAAGTCTTTAATTCCTCTCAATTTCTCACAGAGGCCTTTACATCTTTTGTTGTGTTTAATTTTAGGTTTTTTTTTAAATTTTTTTTTTAACATTTATTTATTTTTGAGACAGAGAGAGACAGAGCATGAACGGGGGAGGGGCAGAGAGAGAGGGAGACACAGAACCGGAAGCAGGCTCCAGGCTCTGAGCCATCAGCCCAGAGCCTGACGCGGGGCTCGAACTCACGTACGGCGAGATCGTGACCTGAGCCGAAGTTGGACGCTCAACCGACTGAGCCACCCAGGCGCCCCAAATTTTAGATAATATATGTATATAGATAGATAGATATTATATATATTATTTTACTTTTGATATTATTAAGCTCTATGCCCATCTTGGGGCTTGAACTCACAACCCCAACAACAGGAGTCTCATACTTCACCGGCACAGCCAGACTGGCTCTCATAATTGATATTTTTATGGCTCTGTAGATGTTGTCTTTTTAAATATCATTTTTTGTTGATGGTATGTATAAATTCCATTCCCTTTTATGTTTTTATTATGGAGAACTTGCTAAACTCATTCGAATAACTTCTCTCTATATTATTTACACTTTATATGCATAATCATAGAATATATGTATAATGTCATCTTTTCCGTGCTTTCTAATGAATACAACTTTACCATACTGGCTGGACCTCAGCACAGATGTTAAATGGAAGTGGTGGCAGCAGACATCTTTGTGTTGTTCCAGATTCACTGGAAATTTCTCAGTGTGTCACCGTAAAGCATTTTTTGTAGCTGTCAGTTTTCAAGCAAAGGAAGTTCTCTTATGTGTATTTAGCTAAGTTTTTGTGTTATGGATGCGCTATTAATTTAATCCAATGATTCTCTTCCATTTGGACGATCATTTGATTTTCCTTTTTTAATATGGTAACATGGTACATTACATTAACTAAAATTTTAAAGTGAAACAAACCAACATTTTTGAACGAACTCCACAATCTAATGATGTATCGTCCTTTTTTGGTGTTGCTGATATTTCGTGAGGATTTTCACAAGTATACTTTTGAATGAGATGCACATGTAATTTTCCTTCCTTTCCTGATAAATTTCCTTTCCTTTCCTTTCCTTTCTTTTATTGTTAAGAGTCTGTTAACAAGGTGTTCGACTCATGGAATGAGTTGTAAATTGTATCTTCTTATTCTGTTATTGGGAATAATAGTTTGTGTAATGCGGGAATTGAATTACTGTTTTCTTGAAGTTCTTGTACCTGCAGCTTTCAATGCAGAAAGATTGTTATTACTAATGCAAACTGTTTAATTGTTACAGAACTGTTTTGGGCAAATTATATTTTTCTAGGAATCTATAAGCTGTATCTAAATATTGAATGTATTGGCATAAAGTCGTTCATGATATTGTCTTAGTTTATTGTCTGAGGGATCTGTGACAGTGTTCTGTTCATTCTCACTGTTCTATGGCAGAGATTTAGGGAACTTTTAGAAGAAACATGAATTTTGGAACAATTTTAGTTACTGAAAAATTGCAAAGATAGTACAGAGAGTCCTTGTATACCCTTCATGCAATTTCCCTTATTATTAACATGAGTGTCATACATTTGGTAAAAATAAGGCACCGATATTTGGTACACTATTATTAACTGAAGTCCATACTTTACCCAGATTTTCTTACTTTTCACATAGTGTCCTTTTTCTGTTCCAGGATCCCATGTTACATTTAGTTGCCATATATACTGGGCCTCCTCTAGGTAGTGACAATTTTTCAGACTTCCTTGGCAGTTTTGGTGTCAATGTTTTAAGGAGTATCGGTCAGCTATTTTATAGAATATCCTCAAATTGGGATTTGTCTGAGCTTTCCTGGTATCCAATACATGATTTGTCTATTTCTTTCTTATATTTTTATCAGTTTTTTTCCCCACGTATTTTGACACTCTGTTCACAATATACACTTGTAGGATCATTATGTCTTTTTAAAGAATTTAACTCTTCCATTATAAAACGTCCCTTGTGATGATTAATTTTAAGTGTCAACTTGGCTAGGCCACAGTACCCAGGTATTTGGTCAAACATCGGTCTGAATGTCCTTGTGAAGGTGTTTTTTAGGTAAGATTAGCATTTAAACCAGCAGATTATCTTCCATCATGTGGGTGGACCTTATTCAACTAGTTGAAGACCTTGGGGGAAAATAAGAGCTGTCCCCTGTGATGGTTAATTTTATGTGTCAACTTGACTGGGTTGAGGTATAGCCAGATAGCTGGTAAAACATTATTTCTGGGTGTGTCTGTGAAGATATTTCTGGAAAAGATTACCCTTTGAATTGGTGGACTGAGCTAAGAAGAGCTCCATTGTCTAATCAGTTGAGGGCTTTCATAGAACAAAAAGGTAGAGAAAGGGCAAATTTGTTGCTCCCTTTGTTTAATTTGAGGCGTCCGGTCCTTTCCTGCTCTTAAATATTGGTGCTTTCAGTTCCCAGGATTTTGGACTTGGACTTACACCATTGGCTCCTCTGGTTCTCAGTATTTGGACTTGGATTGAATTGTACTACCAGCTTCCCTGGTTGTCCAGCTTTCAGGTGGCAGATCAAGGGGTTTTGGGCCTCCATAACCACAGAAACATATTCCTATAATAAATTTCTTCTATCTATCTATCCATCCATCCATCCATCCATCCATCCATCCATCCTATTCTGCTGGTTCTATTTATACTGAGGGTGGCTCTAGAGGAACAGAATTTTAAGGATGATTTTTCTGAATTGGTTCTGTTGCTTATGGAGTTGATCCTCTAATCTTAATAGATTGAAAGACACTCACCTCTTTCCAGTGGTAAAGAAAGCACTGATACTCCATGGCATGAATTTTTTACAGAGATAAGCAAAATATCTGCATTGACTGCTACTCATTAGCCACTTACCAAAAGCATCTTGTCAGGACGCCTGGGTGGCTCAGTCGGTTAAGCTTCCACTCTTGATTTCGGCTCAGGTCATTATCTCACGGTTCGGTTCCTGAGTTCAGCCCCCACATGGGGCTCACCAGTGACAGTGCGGAGCCTGCTTGGAGTTCTCTTCCTCTCCCTCTCTCTCCGTCCCTACCCGCTCACGCTGTCTCTCTTAAAAGCATCTGGTCTCTTAGCTCCTAGGTGTTCTCACCAGTTTATGGCTCCAGCGGCTTCTGCAGGTTAGCACTTCTTTGTTACGATTCACCGTACTTGCGGGTCTTTATAGATTTTGGGGTGTAGGTTTGCCCGATACCTGGTTTCTGAAGGATCTAAGCAAAGTTGTCGATTTTCAATTTGTTCAACTTTTCTCTAAGAATGGAAATGGCAACTTTGAAGTCCTTTCCATGGCAGTGCTGAAATCAGAAATCTGATAATTTTATTATTTGTGTCTAAGGACATAAATTGTTATATATGTATTTGTTATTGTGTATTTGCTATTTTCTTTTAAATGTTCATTTTTTTTTTTTTTTTAATTTTTTTTTCAACGTTTTTAATTTATTTTTGGGACAGAGAGAGACAGAGCATGAACGGGGGAGGGGCAGAGAGAGAGGGAAACACAGAACCGGAAACAGGCTCCAGGCTCCGAGCCATCAGCCCAGAGCCTGACGCGGGGCTCGAACTCATGGACCGCGAGATCGTGACCTGGCTGAAGTCGGACGCTTAACCGACTGCGCCACCCAGGCGCCCCTAAATGTTCATTTTTGAGAGAGAGAGAGAGAGAGAGAGAGAGCGAGCAGGGGAGGGGCAGAGAAAGGCCGGGGGGTGGGTAACAGAGGATTCCAAGCAGACTCTGTGCTGACAGAGCCCGATGTGGGGCTGGAACTCACGAACCATGAGATCATGACCTGAGCTGAAGTTGGATGCTCTACCGACTGAGCCACCCAGGCGCCCCAATTTGGTATTTTTTAAAAATGATTTTAAATAATCTCTACAGCCAATGTGGGGTTCAAACCTACAACCCCAAGATCAAGAGACACACACCACTGACTGACCCAGCCAGGTGCCCCTGTTTGTTAGTAATTTGGCTTTCATCTTTAATAATGTCTTCCTTTTATATTTTGGGGGTTTATTTTTCCATTTCTTTTCTAAACTTATTGAAGTAGATGATTGGTGCATTAATTTTCATCCTTTGGTCTCTTATAACATATGCATTTAAGGAATAAGTTTCCTGCTAAGCATGACTTTATCTTCATCCCACATATTTAGATATGGTATTTGTATTAATTTATACTTCAAGATAGTTCTAATTTCTATTAAGACTTTCTTGTTTACGCAAAGATTTTTAAAGTGTTTTTTTTAAGTTTCTAAAGACATGAGAATTTTCATTTTACATTTTTGAAATTGATGTCTGACATAACTTTGTGATCACACAGAATGTTCCATAACTGAAATCATTTGATTTCTACTGAGGCTAGCTTTGTGGCCAAAGATATAGTCCATGTTTACAAATGTTCACTGTGTGGTTATTAGAATTTGTATTCTTCAATAATTACGCAGTAGTTACAATGTTAGAACTGTTAATGGTTTAATTCTAATTTTCAGTATCTTTCCTAATATTTTTATCTGCTTGGCTAATCCATTACCGAGACCACTGTGCTACGTTTGCAGATACTTCAATTTCTCATTATAATTGTACCAGTTAACCTTTTATATACTCTGGGTACACTCTTAGCACAAACAAAATGACAGACATCTGTCATATACTCCTGATGGATTAAGCCTTTTATCCTTATGAAGTTAAGGTCTTTATCTCTACTAATTCATGTTGCTGTAAATTTTACTTAATCTCATATCAGTATAGCTATGCCAGATGCAATTGCAAAGGTACTTATGTGCTGTATCTCCTTGGAATCCAGGGCACATAGGAACGGGAGCGCAGGAAGAGAATGATGGCGGTGATGACCGGCACAGAGCTGGTGGATGCCGGACTGGAAGGGAGAGGTGATTACATTTCTGTCATTTTCGTACCTTTGCTCTACCCTGTGATCAGAGTACAGATGTTCAGTGGGATTAATGAGTTCAAGTGAGAAGTCTTCAGTGCGAATATCCTAATTTTTTGCTCAACAAATACTTAGTACCTGCATTGTACCTATCTCTATCTCTGGTATGTATGTGTGTGTATATGTATATATATATATATGCGTATATTATACGCATGTGTATATATACACGTGTGCGTGTGCAGAGAGAACGTGCACACTGGCACACGGAACACGCCAGCAATGAACAAGGGAAATATGCTTTGAGTGTTTCTATCCTACACATTTGTTACAAGGAAATTAAGGCATAGAGCGGTTAGATGGCGTGCCCAAAGTCAGACTCCTAAAAAGTAGTAGATCCAGGATTTTAAACAGAACCCATCTGGCTCCACTTTTCCTCCTCAAGGATACTGCCTCCTAATGTCATGAGAAACAAATAAACCTAGATAGCTACGGGAGTTTGGAGGAGGAATTGATGGACCCTTTCCCGGGGGTCAGAGGAGATCTCGGTTGGTGGAGTGGGCTCTGACTGGCAAGGGGTGAGAGGGGTGAAGGGGTGCGAAGGCCGTTACAGGTGGAGAAAGGGGTGAGAGGGGTGAAGGGGTGCGAAGGCCGTTACAGGTGGCGAAAGGGGTGAGATGGGTGCGGGGGTGCGAAGGCCGTTACAGGTGGCGAAAGGGGTGAGATGGGTGCGGGGGTGCGAAGGCCGTTACAGGTGGCGAAAGGGGTGAGATGGGTGCGGGGGTGCGAAGGCCGTTACAGGTGGCGAAAGGGGTGAGATGGGTGCGGGGGTGCGAAGGCCGTTACAGGTGGCGAAAGGGGTGAGATGGGTGCGGGGGTGCGAAGGCCGTTACAGGTGGAGAAAGGGGTGAGAGGGGTGAAGGGGTGAGAAGGCCGTTACAGATGGAGAAAGGGGTGAGAGGGGTGGGGGGTGCGAAGGCCGTTACAGGTGGAGAAAGGGGTGAGGGGTGAGGGGGTGCGAAGGCCGTTACAGGTGGCAAAAGAGGTGAGATGGGTGCGGGGGTGCGAAGGCCGTTACAGGTGGAAAAAGGGGTGAGAGGGGTGAAGGGGTGCGAAGGCCGTTACAGGTGGAGAAAGGGGTGAGAGGGGTGAAGGGGTGCGAAGGCCGTTACAGGTGGAGAAAGGGGTGAGAGGGGTGAGGGGGTGCGAAGGCCGTTACAGGTGGAAAAAGCGGCTCGAGCAGCGGCGGTGAGCCGTGACCGCGTGCGAGGTCTCCGGGAGAGGCCGTGGCTCCTGTGCCCGGAGCCCAGGTTGGGTGGGGTGGAGGGGGGTGGTGAGAAATAGCCCGGGAGGAGCTTGGAGCTCCCGTGCTGAGCCCCTTCCCGCGGGGATTGGGAAGTGGGGACCGGGGATTTGGGATCTCGTTCTGTCTCTGTGCCGACTGGGGGCGAGGCCAGAGCGCGAGTGGTGCGAGCCCGACAGGAGGCTGTAGCAACGCGAATGGAAAGGCTGATGAGATTCCGGGGATGGCTTTCTGGCAGAGGTGGCCGAAGCTCGCGGCCGGTCAGATCCGGGGCCGAGAGACGGAGGCGTTCCGGTGCCTTCGAGGCTCCGGTTTTGGTGAAGAGCCTGCTCCTTCAGCCGCGCTCAGCTCGCCCAGAGTCTCCCGAGCGCCTCTGTGCCTGGCACCAGGTGACAGAGAGGCTGGCCGTGGTTTTTTAATTTTTAAATTCGTTACTGAGCCGTGACCGATGGGTAACCTACTAGCTTCAGGCGCAAGACGAGATTCACCATTTGCATATATTGCGAACACACGATCACCGCGGTAAGTCTGGTTAACATCTGTCACCACACGTCCTCACACGTTGTTTTTTCTTGTGATGAGCACCTTCAAGATTTACTGTCTTAGCACCTTCAAATATACGATACGGTGTCGTTAACTATAGTCGCCGTGCTGAACGTGACATCCCCGTGACTTATTTATTTATAACTGGAAGCGTGTACCTTTTGACCCCCTTCCCCACCGTGGCCAACCGCCAATTGCTTATCTGTACCTGGGAGTTCCTTTTTTTGGTGAAGATTCCACGTGCAAGTGAGACCATGTGGTATTTGTCCGGCTCTGTCTGACTCGTTTCACTTAGTGTGACGCCCTCCAGGTCACCCGTGTTGTCGCAGGTGGCAAGATTTCATCCTTTCTGATGGCTCGGTAATCTTCCTTTTTGTTTTTTTTAAATCCGTTCATCTGTGGGTGGACGCGTGGGTGGTTTCCACATCTTGGCTGTCGTGAACGATGCTGCAGCGAACGTGGGGGTGCGTGGATATGTTTCTGAGTCGGCGTTCTCCTCCCCTGGGATCAACACCCAGCGGTGGCATCGCTGGGTCGTGTGGGTCTACGCGAGACCTCGTGACGAGCCTCCGTGCTGATTTCCGCAGCGGCTGCGGCAGTTTGCGTTCCCACCAGCAGTGCACCAGAGTGCCTGGCCCCACACACAGTTTTATACTCTGGGGTTGTAAGCTGGTTGGTTAGAATCAAAATGTGATTAAAAAATTTTTTTAAGAGGTGTGAGGTGATATCTCATTGTAGTTTTGATTTGCATTTCCCTGATGATGAGTGATGATGAATGAACATGCTTTCATGAGCCCATAGGCCATCTGGATGTCTTTGGAGAAATGTCTGTTCATGTCTTCCGCCCATTTTTTAAAGTGTTTATTTTTGAGAGAGAGAGCGAGAGAGAGCGAACAGTGGTGGGGCAGAGAGAGAGGGAGACAGAGGATCCAAAGCAGGCTCTGCACTGAGAGCAGAGAGCCCAAGGCGGGGCTCAAACTCACGACTGGCAAGATTATGACCTGGGCCGAAGTCCGAGCATAACCAACTGAGCCATGCAGGCATCGCTGCCTATTTTTTGATTGAATTGTGTTTTTGGGTTTTGAGTTGTATAAGTTCTTTATAGATTTTGGATATTAACCCTTTATCATATATGTCATTTGCAAATATCTTCTCCCACTCTAGATTGCATTTTAGTTTGTTGATTGTTTCCTTCCCTGTGCAGAAGCTTTTTATATTGATATAGTCCCAATAGTTTATTTTTGCTTTTGTTTCCCTTGCCTCAGGAAAAATGTTTCTGTGGCTGATGTCAGAGAAATTACTGCCTGTGCTCTCTTCCTGGATGTTATAGTTTCAGGTTTCACATGTAGGTCTTTCATCAATTTTGAATTTATTTTTGTGTACGGTGTAAGAAAGTGGTCCAGTTTCATTCTTTTGCATGTTGCTGTCCACTTTTCCCAACACCATTCATTGAAGAGACTCTTTTTCCCATTTGATATTCTTTCCTGCTTTGTCGAAGGTTAATTGACTATATAACTGTGGCTTTATTTCTGGGTTTTCTATTCTGTTCTATTGATCTCCATGTCTGTTTTTGTGCCAGTGCCATACTGTTTTAATTACTACAGCTTGGTAATATCACTTGAAGTCTGAGATTGCGATACTTCCAGCTTTGCTTTTCTTTACAAAATTGCTTTGGCTAAAAGCGGGAGGCATCACAATCCCAGACTTTAGCCTCTACTACAAAGCTGTAATCATCAAGATGGCATGGTATCGGCACAGAAACAGACACATAGACCAATGGAATAGAATAGAAACCCCAGAACTAGACCCACAAACGTATGGCCAACTAATCTTTGACAAAGCAGGAAAGAATATCCAATGGAAAAAAGACAGTCTCTTTAACAAATGGTGCTGGGAGATCTGGAACATGCAGAATGATGAAACTAGACCACTTTCTTACACCATTCACAAAAATGAACTCAAAATGGATAAAGGACCTGAATGTGAGACAGGAAACCATCAAAACCCTAGAGGAGAAAGCAGGAAAAAACCTCTCTGACCTCAGCCGCAGCAATTTCTTACTTGACACATCCCCAAAGGCAAGGGAATGAAAAGCAAAAATGAACTATTGGGACCTCATGAAGATAAAAAGCTTCTGCACTGCAAAGGAAACAATCAACAAAACTAAAAGGCAACCGACGGAATGGGAAAAGATTTTTGCAAATGACGTATCGGACAAAGGGCTGGTATCCAAAATCTAAAAAGAGCTCACCGAACTCCACACCCGAAAAACAAATAATCCAGTGAAGAAATGGGTGGAAAACATGAATAGACACTTCTCTAAAGAAGACATCTGGATGGCCAACAGGCACATGAGAAGGTGCTCAACGTCACTCCTCATCAGGCAAATACAGATCAAAACCACACTCAGATATCACCTCACGCCAGCCAGAGTGGCTAAAAGGAAGAAATCAGGAGACTAGATGCTGGAGAGGATGTGGAGAAACGGGAACCCTCTTGCACTGTTGGTGGGAATGCAGACTGGTGCAGCCGCTCTGGAAAACAGTGTGGAGGTTCCTCAAAAAATTAAAAACAGATCTACCCTATGACCCAGCAATAGCACTGCTAGGAATGTACCCAAGGGATCCAGGAGTGCTGATGCAGAGGGACACTTGTACCCCAATGTGTATAGCAGCACTTTCAACAATAGCCAAATTATGGAAAGAGCCTAAATGTCCATCAGCTGATGAATGGATAAAGAAATTGTGGTTTATATACACAATGGAATACTACTTGGCAATGAGAAAGAAGGAAATCTGGCCTTTTGTAGCAATGTGGATGGAACTGGAGAGTGTGATGCTAAGTGAAATAAGTCATATAGAGAAAGACAGATACCATATGTTTTCACTCTTATGTGGATCCTGAGAAACTTAACAGAAGACCATGGGGGAGGGGAAGGGAAAAAAAAAGTTAGGGAGGGAGCCAAACCATAAGAGACTCTTAAAAACTGAGAATAAACTAAGGGTTGATGAGGGTTGGGAGGGAGGGGAAAGTGGGTGATGGGCATGGAGGAGGGCACCTGTTGGGATGAGCACTGGGTGTTGTATGGAAACCAATTTGACAATAAATTTCATATTAAAAAAATAAAACTATAATAAAAAATTGCTTTGGCTATTTGGGGTCTTTTGTGGTTCCATACACATTGAAGGATTGTTTGTTCTAGTTTTGTGGAAAATGCTGTTGGTATTTTGATAAGGATTGCATTAAATGTGTAGATTGCTTTGGGTAGTGTCGACATTTTAACAATATTTGTTCCCTAATCCACAAGCGTGAAACGTCTCTCCATTTCTTTGTGTCATCTCCAATTTCTTTCATCAATTTTTTTAAGATTTTATTTTTTTAAGTAATCTCTACACCCAACATGGGGCTCGAACTTACAACCTCAAGATCAAGAGTTGCACACTTTCCTGACTGAGCCAGCCAGGCTCCCCTCTTTCATCAACATCTTAATAGCTTTTCAGAGTACAACTCTTTCACCTCTTTGGTTAGGTTTGTTCCTGGGTGTCTTATTATTTTTGGCGTAATAGCACATGTGATTGTTTTCTTAATTTCTCTTTTTGTTGTTTCGTTATTGTGTCTAGAAATGCAACAGATTTCTGCATGTTTGTGTTGTATCCTGTGACTTGACTTTATTTAGTTTCTAGCATTTTTTTTTTTTTTGGTGGAGTCTTTGGAGTTTTTCATGTATAGTATCATGTCATCTGCAAATAGTGAGAGTTTTACTTCTTTCCCATTTTGGATGCCTTTTCTTTCTTTCTGTTGTCTGATTGCTGTGGCCAGGTCTTCTAGTACTATGTTGAATAAAAGTGATGAGGGTGGACATCCTTGTCTTGTTCCTGACCTTGGGGGAAAAGCTCTCAGTTTTTCCCCATTGAGTATCCTTTCCTTTGTATAGGAAACTAATACCCATGCCACAAACCAAACACTGATTAGACCGCTTTCTTGCTAGTCCCCGTGCAGGCAGTAAAGGGAAGTATTGTCTGTAAGGTATTTTAAAGAAAGAATAACATAGAGTAAATGTCAGTCTTTAAAAAAAAAAAAAATGATCACCATGCTACAGCATTTCTAAATAATGCTGGTGAGAAAATAATCTCCTATCCCTCAAAATCTTTGCCAAAGTTGTTTTGCGTTTCTCATAGAAAGTACTATTTTAATCAACAGTTTTATTAAAATATAACTGGCCTGCAAGAAAGTGCACGAAGTGTACAGAGTTTCATTATTTTTGACCTATGTATTCACCAGTGAAACCTTCACCAAAGTCCAAACAGCGAACATAGCTGGGTCCTCCAGAGAAGGGCGCACGGGTGTTTGGGAAGACTAGGTGCCAATGGGAACAGATCAAAGAGTTTCAGGGAAACTCTAGTATATTTCAGAATCATACCTAAGGTGCAGGCATGCCTGAAGGTGCGTTGCTACTCTGACATCTCGAATTTCTGTCCAAACGTTGCATGCATGGTGCCCCACACATCCCGCACTGCTGCTCCCTATCATCTCTCCAGTTTCCAAGAGCATTTCACAGTCTCACCTAAATGTCGTCAACATCAGATATCCCGGAGATCCAAGTGAGGATTCATACTGAGACAAAAATCCCTCCCCAGCTGTGAATATGTGAAGCCAGTTTATATGCTTCCAAATTATAATGGTGGGACAGGCGTAAGATAGACAGTCCGGTCCCAACAGGGAGAACATAGGAAAGAAGGAAGGAGGGATGGATCCTAAGCAAGCTCAAAATCTGGCAAGGCAAACTCCATGAGATCTGAAGTTTCTAGAATAATTCTCTGGCTCCACGCTGTGTCCTTCAGGTTCACTGCAACAGCAGTTCAGTCTTCTGGGTCCACTAGGGGTGGAGGTCTCACCTGAACCCACTGGGGTGGAAGTACTGCCTCCGAAGGTGTCTTCTGGGCATGGATTGCACCTCCGGGGCTCTGTCGTGTGGCCCCTACCGTCATAGAGCTGAGCAGCCCTGCCTCTATGGCTCTGGGAGGCTGTCTGGCCTCCTGGAAGCCGAGCGGTGGCCGGTGGCCGCCACTCTTCTGAAACTGATCAGAAGGCAGCCCTGATCATCTCTGAATCACCCTCAGGGTCTTTTTTTGGAGAATACCGCGTGTTCTCAACCATGTACCTCTGTGGTCCCATCTGTAAAATCTAAGAAGCTCATTGCTCCTCGTTCCTTGTCACCTCCTTCCTCTTCCGTTCAAAATGGCAGTTTCCTCCTGGGGTGCCCGATAAGTAAGTGGTTCACGTTCATACTCATTTCCTTATGAAATGGTCACGTGGCCACATGCTTAGTGTTCGCAAAATTTTTTTTTTTTTTTTTTTTTTGCAATACGGATAGGGTGAGAATTGTCTCAAATCTTTAAGTTCTTCCTTTTTGCCTACCAATTCCATCGTTAAATCATTTCTTCCTTCCTATCTTCTCACCTTTTGCTATAAGCAGTCAGGAGGAGCCAGAGCACCTCTGTTTCAATAAGAATTTCCCTTGATGTTCTCAAGGCGGGCTGTGCAAGTTCGCTTACACCTACTTAACACGTGTCTAATTTTTCAACGGCAACTGATAAAACTTTATGCTAGCAAATGGTATCGTGGCTCGCAAACTTTTAAAAATCATACAATCTTGAAAACTATCCATAATATTTGAGACGCTTTTTCAAATAACATTATGGTAATGGAAGAATGCATAGTTGCTGTAGGCATAATCTGCAAATAGTTTAGTTTGTATGCAACATTCGGCATAGTTTAGAGAACAACTAATTATAGTTTGCAATGTTTTAAAGTCACAAATATTAATGTTTTCTCTTTTATTATTGAAATGTACTCATTTGCTTTCATTAGCATGATTTCTGTTTTCTTCTTCACTGACAGTTGTGCAAATTAAAACATTAATTAAAAGAGAGGTAACAGCATTTTTAAATTTATTCGAGTTTTAAGGGCGTTAGTTGTCTCCTTGAACATCAAACATACACCTGGAATTGTGGAACAGTTTGTTGTGACTGCTTGGTTGCATTTACAGAATTCAACACTTTGGAAACTTTGGCAATTTCCATAATATTTGAGTTTGATTTAGTAATATTTTTTTACATATTTTTTTTAACCGTACGCAACCATAAACGTCCTTTCATGCAAACCCATGAGAAAGGACTCTTGGGGGAGAAACAGCCTTAGGAAGTAGCGTTTTGTTAAATCTCCTTAAGCCTTTCTTCTAAATGTGAGAAGCCGTGCACTGTTTCCAAACATATGTTTTATTAAAGTAATCAATTTACTTTTTAGCATTTTACAGTAGTGACCTCAAAAGCCCATTGCTATGCTGCAGCAAATAACCGTATGATCAACTGAGGAGTTGTGAAGAGGTCAGATGTTGGTGATAGCCTATGTTCTCTTTTCTCTTACGAATCCCAGAGTGGGAATTTGAGTGCGCCTGTGTGAGAACTTTGAGTGTAGCAAGGTGGTTCAATGGATTTGCATACCTTTTGTGAGCACCATTCCGCTCCGTAGACTTCAGTCAGTTACAGTCCCTTTTCTGAGATGAGAGGGACATGGCTTTAGAGAAGGATGCGTCTAATTGAAATCATTGCAATCACCTGGCATACAAATTACTTTGCTATATGGAATTAATATTTAAATTTTCTTAATGTTTGTCCACTTGTGTGTGTGTGTGTGTGAGAGAGAGAGAGAGAGAGAGAGAGAGAGAGAGAGGGAGAGAGACAGTATCTGAAGCAGGCTCCAGGCTCCGAGCTGTCAGCACAGAGCCCGACGTGGGGCTTGAACTCACGAACCGTGAGAGCATGACCTGAGCTGAAGTTGGACGCTCAACCTACTGAGCCACTCGGGCGCCCTGTGGAATTAATATTTTAAGTTGTGAAGTTTGCAATTTCGTTGAGTTATGCTCTTTCCTGCCTATCTGGGTGTAATTTTGAACGTTTCTTAAGGAGAGAATTTTGCTCAAATTTTCAGACTTTTTATGTAGGACATTAATGCTCCCAAGTTTTTATTTAATCACTGCCTTGGTTATATCTCACAGATGTTCATATGTTATGTTTTTCTTTTTTCTAAGATTTTACTTTTAAGTAATCTCTATACCCAACGCAGGGCTCAAACTCACGACCCAAAGATCAAGAGTTGCACGTTCCACCGACTGAGCCAGCCAGGTGCCCCTATGTTTTCATTTTCATTCATTTCAAAATGCTTTCTAATTTTCCTTTTGATTTCTTCCTTGACTTATTGGTTATTCTGAGTTGTATCTTTTAGTTTCCAAGCATTTGTGTGTTTTCCTGAGTTTTGTCCTTTTTGGAATTTTAATTTCATTCCTTTGTTGTCATAAATAATATTTTGTATGATTTGAATCCTTATAAATTCACCGAGCTTTCTCCTTATGGCCCAGAATGTGGTCTACACTGGTAAATGTTCTGTGTTCAACTGAATATATGTGTAATTCTGATGTTGTTGGGTGGAGTGCCCTATAAACGTCCATTAGAAGAAAGTAGCCGAGTGTTGTTCAGGTCTTCTGTCTCATTACTGGTTTTCTTTCTCATTATTCTAATTATTGCATCCATAACTAGGAGAGGAGTGTTGAAGTCTCCAAATATAATTATAGATTTGTCCATTTCTCCTGTTAGGTCTGTTATTTGAAGTTTGTTGTTAAGTGGGTACACACACGGGATTGTCATGTTGTCTTGGAAAACCAACCCCTTTGTAAATACGTGATGTCCCTCTTTATCGCTGGTAATATTACTCCTGAAGTGTAGTTTATCTGATACGAATATAGCTACTCCACCTTTCTCTAGATTTTTTTTTATTCTGTGTATTTTCCCAACCTTTTTATTTTTAATGTATCTATTCCCTTTTATTTGAAAAGGATTTCTTATATCCAGCTTCTATTTGTGTCTTGCCTTTTTAAAATTTTTAAAATTATTTTTGAGAATGGAGGGGTGAGGGGAAGAGGGGGAGAGAGAGAGAGGCTTATGCAGGCTCCATGCCCAGCATAGAGCCTGACGTGGGGCTCGACCTCATCACCACGAGATCAGGACCTGAGCCAAAATCAAGAGTAGGACGCTCAACTGACTGAGCCACCCTGGCACCCGGGGAATATTACGCTTAATGAAACTATAATTGGTTACTTATAATTGGTTACTGCTCTGTGTATCTTTTGTTCCTCTTCCTATGCTTGCTTTTTGGTCGTGTATTTTTATTCCATTTAATCTCCACCATTAAGCAGAGGTCAACAAGCTGTGGCCCACGGGCCAGCCGCCTGTTCGTATATGAATAAAGTTTTATTGGAACACCGCTGAGCCCTTTATGTACATAAACCACAAAAGTGGAGTTGACTAGTTGAACAGAAATCACTTGGCCCAGAAATCTAAAATACTTACTATGTGACCCTTCACCGAGAGCTTGCCGACCCCACGCACTGTTGAGTTGTTGGCCTGAGTTTAAAAAGTGCGCCTGTGATGAATCTTACCTTTAAATTATATTCAAATAGTGTTTGGCTTCGGGAAGAGAAGACGTTCACCTGGGCGGAGGCACTCTGGAGCCTGCCGTGACTCAAGGTCTAGTGGCCCCGGGCACCGGATACCGAAGCGCGCGGCGGCTCCGTGTTCGCACGTGTGTCATCCGCTCGGGCCGCTGGGGTCCACTGACATCGCCGATTGCTTTATCCTCGGCCAGGGCTGCAGGTGATCTGCAGTGGCTACAAGGGTCGTTGAGGTCCTGAGAAGTACCTCCAGGTCCGGTGGCTAGGGACCAGGGGAGGCAGCGGCGGTGGCCAGATCTGGTTGCGCGCGCCCGGTCGCCTGCAGGGGTGGGTTGCAGACACACGTGCGGTTGGGGCAGGGGGGCCTGGGCCGGCAGGGGGGCCTGGGCCTGCAGCGGGGCCGGGTTGGACCGCGGGCGCACCGGCAGCCGCGGGGCCCGTCCGGGGCACCGACGCAGCCCGGGGACCGGTTGGAGGCCGGTGACGCTGTCAGGCGGACGGCCTGCAGGTGACTCACCGCGAGGGCTGGCCGTGGGGGCAGGCACGGCGGTGGGGGTTCAGCCGTGGGGGTCCAGGCGGGCGTTGTGCACGCACGCGGCTGCAGAGGCGGGGCTGGCTGCCAGCGGGGAGCCTGGGCTCCAGCAGCGGGGGGGGGGGGGGGGGGGGGGGGGGCGGGGCTGGGGAGGGAGCCAGAAGGCTGGCGTCTGCTCGGCCGCGAGAGCCGCTGGGTTCTTCCGCGTGACAGCCGGCTGGGTCCGCGAGGAGGTCCTTGGTGACGAAAGCTGAGGGGGTCCGCCGCATCCCCAAGGGCCGTTGAGGTCCTGAGCGGCACGGGCTGCCGGGGTCCTTTGCGGAGCAGGGCCCCGGGGACCCGGATCCCACCGTGGCCGACACTGCTTACCACCAACCTTCTTGTTCTCGGCCAAGGGGAAACCTAAGTGAGGCCTGTGTGCGGTGCCACGAAAGGCTGGCGATCCTGGCCCCTCATCCCGCTCTCCCTTTCTTTCTTTTTTTAAAGTTTATTTATTTATTTTGAGATAGAGAAAGTGCAAGCCAGGGGCGGGGCCGAGACAGGGGGAGAATTCCAAGCCAGCCCGTGGCTTGAACTCATGAGACCTGAGATCAGGACCTGAGCTGAAATCGAGAGTCAAACTCTTAACCGGCTGAGGCACCCAGGAGCTCCCCGCTCTCCTTTTGCTGGTGGTGGGGAACTCTGTTGACTGTGGGTTTCTCCCTTGGTCCAGAGCAGTGCCAGCTTGGGGCACTGGAAGATGTGGGCAAATTGAAGTGTTCTTTCTGCCCTTTATTGTGCAGTTATTCTCAGGTTTTTCGTTCCACTGTGTTGCCGAAGCTTCTTAAGTGGACTCCTGATCTTTCTCAGATGCGTTTTTGTTCATAGATAGTCATCTTAGGGGCACATGGTTGGCCCAGTCAGTGAAGCATCTGGCTCTTGATCTCAGCTCGGTTCCTTTTTTTTTTTTAATGTTTATTTTTGAGAGAGAGCGAGCAGTGAAGGGGTAGAGAGAGAAGGAGACACGTAATCCGAAGCAGGCTCCGGGCTCCGAGCTGTCAGCACAGAGCCCGACGCGGCGCTCGAACTCACAGACCAAGAGATGATGACCTGAGCCGAAGTCGCATGCTCAACTGACTGAGCCACCCAGGTGCCCTGTACTTTCCCAATTTAAAATGATAAAGTCACATTTTAAAAGATAGCAAATAGAAAGTGAAAAATAAACACAGCCATAGCCCCAACCACCCCAAAACAATCCAATTAATTTGATATATACATGTCTTTATGTTGAAATGTATTTGTGATTGACTTTATATAAAATTTGGTGTCTTGCCGTTATTTCTAGGTACTTCGATTCACTTATAGCTCTTGCCAATGTTGGAATATAATTTTGCAGGGAAAGCTATAAATGTGAGCCTTACCTTACATTTATTGAAAATGTAGGATGTAATTTTTCCATATTTTGGGGTCTTTTATATTTTCAGCAGTAGAAACTATGGAAATTCCCCCCAGTTAGGGAGAATTGTTAGGCCAGGTGTGAGTGTTTACTTGCTTCTCCAGTCCCAGTGCTGAAGTAATTTCAGACCTATAGTTTTTTTCTTTTTAATGTTTATTTAATTTTGAGAGAGAGAGAGTGGGGAATGGGCAGAGAGTGAGGGGGGCTGCTGAAGATACTTACTGTCAACATTCATAATGTTCCAACTGAATTTTCCCAAAGATTATAATTTTATGGAATCAGTTTCATCTGAACTAGTCTAATAAGTGTGGCCGTGACACAAATAATTAGGAATCGTTAATTATTCTTTCAACCGGTCCAGTGTCACTTCTTTGACACTAGACCTTCTTGAGGACAATCGATGGATTCTCATCTCATTCCCTCAAAAACCTATGGACGAAACGCTAAGTAGCATGCCTTGTGGGAAGGGAATTTCTTACTCATGGTTTAGCTGACAGTGGGCAAAGTTAAATGTCTTTTCAGAACCTGCTTAAACAGGTCTGGAAGCAAAATGTTTAGAGGCAAAGCAATGCATGTATAGAAGACAACTATCAAGCTTTCAATAGATTTACATTACTATCAAAGCTCTATCTAGTGGCCAAAAGAAGAACTTCTGGTTTCTGAGTAAATCAAGGGTAATAACAAGCAACTAACTTAAACAAGATTCCGTTTTAACTTTGTAAATATTAATAAAGAAGCTGCATTTCAGTTACGGAGTTTGTTTGAGATATATAGAATTCAATAATATTTTTATAACAATTTTTGTCACTGGGTTTGAATTTATCATTGCAAATGTAATACTATAAAGTACACGATTAATTACATTATAACGATCCATTCATTTTCCGTTTTGTGGGTCCACAAAAATACAGAATCATGTGGAGGTTATTAAGTTTATTTTGCAAAAAAAAACGACTTCATCTGTAGCTAAGTTTATACTTGATACTTTGCATCTATAACATCCTTAATTTTCACCATTCCAGAGAATGCCAATACTTTCTAGTTTTTTTTTTTTTTTTTTTTTTGTAGCTAGCATCAAAATGGGTTCCTGTAAGTGTTTACGGCCCACGGCCTTGGGGAAAAATTAATGTTTTTCGTTCAGCAGCCTTTTTTCATTCTGGGTTTTTTGTTCTCATTTAAAAATATAACTATTTGAGGAATAATTTACTTAAAATGCACCTATTTTAAGTGTACATTTTGATGAATCACGATACGTTTATGTCACTAATACTAAAGGACAAATTATGCATGAGCCATGTAAAAGAACAGTAAGGCAGTCTTTATTCAGGAATACTACGATAGGCGTAGGGATCGCTGCCATGGGTCCCTGCCCGGGGGGCGGGGGGGTGGGAGATTGGGCTCAACTTTGAATACTAGCCAAGGAGCAGGGCCAGGGCTCATGGATGGAAAACTGCTAAGGGCAAACATGAGGAATAGGGGGGATTGCGCCGACCTAACGGGATTCTGGCTGAAGACAGGCCCTTACCTCTGGGGGATGGTAGGAGGTGAGGAGCTCCATCAGATCACAGGCGTGATTAGATGGGGAGAATGAGGGATTCTGGCTAAACTGGCCTAAGAGTCTTGCTATTTTAGCGCAGTGCAGAGATGAACACCGAAGTTCAAAAGTGGAGGCCTACTTGAAACATTTCTTAGCACAGCCTGATTAGAGTTTGGTTAAAGAGAGAATCTTTGTCAGTCATTACCACATAATAAAAAGATACAATACTTACACCACCTCAACATAATCCTTTGCGTCTCTTTATAGTCAATCCCCATATTCCCTGGCTCAGCAGATACGCTGTGCTTTCTGTCGCTATTACCATACATTATGTTGTTTACTCTAGAATTGCATACAAATTTTCCATACAAATGCAAACATTGTTCTGCTAAGGATAATGCCTTTGAAACGTATCCATACAGTTGGTAATAGTAGCTAATTCCTCCATACTGCCAATAGTCTCCCAACGTTTGCATATACCCCATAGTGAGTTAAATCAGCATCTAAACATCTGAGAGAAACGATTCTTCCTCCCCAGTCAGAAGAACCGAGCTCCCCAAACTGTGGGACAGATGTCTATTAATGGTTTATCTCTCTCTCTCATTCCAATTTTAGTCTCAGATGTTGGAGAAGAGTGTGGCATAGCAAGGTAAATAAAGTCCCAGTTTTCTGGCAGAAGGATTCTAAAGAGAATCCAAAAATAGTGGGGAGATTGCAGAGAAGGGGAGGAGCTTAAGAAAGCGAACTCATGAAGTTGTTAATAGACTCCTGGACTCACTCCAAAGCTGTGTATGCGTGGGTCTGCGCCTAAGCAGCATATCAAAGACTTTGAACCTGGAAGTAATAGACCGTTGCCCGGTTTCCAGACTGGCCACTACATGGTACATAAATATGAGAGCTGAAACCATGAAACTCTTCGAAGAAGACAAAGCGGTAAATATTCATGAGCTTAAACCTGGCAGAAGGTTCTTAGATATGATAGAAACAACACCAGTAACAAAAGAAAAAGTAGATAAATTTACCTTCATCGATATCCAAAAAATTGCACATTCAGGGACACTATCAAGAAAGTAGAAAGATAATCTACAGAATGGGAGACAGTATTTGCAAATCATATAACTGCAAATCCAATATCCAGAGTATAGAAAGAACTAAAAATCAACGACAAAAAACCCCCAAACAAGACAATTAAAATCAGGGCAAACGACTTGAATAGACATTTCTACAAAGATGATCTACAAATGGACAAATAAGCACTTGAAAAGTTGCTCAAAGTCTTTAGTACTTAGGAAATGCAAATCAGAGTCATAATAGGTACCACTTCATGTCTACCGGGATGGCTAAAATAAGAAAAAATGGAAATAGTAAGTGTAAGCAAGGATGTAGAGGAACTGGGACCCTGGTACATTGCTGGAGGGAACATAAAATGGTGCAGGCATTGCAGAAAACAGATTGGCAGTTCTTCGAAAGGCTACACATAGCTTTCCCATATGACCTAGCAATTCTGCACCTACATACACACCGAAAACAGTGGAAAACAGATGCTCCATTAGATAGTCATGTGCCGGGGGCGCCTGGGTAGCTCAGTCGGTTAAGTGTCCGACTCTGGCTCAAATCATGATCTCATGGCTCGTGAGTTCGAGCCCCACGTCAGGCTCTGTGCTGACATCTCAGAGCCTGGAGCCTGCTTCACATTCTGTGTCTCCCCCTCTCTCTCTCTGCCCTCCCCTGCTTGTCTCTGTCTCTCTCTATCTCTCAGAAATAATAATAATAAAAAAGATAGGTGCCAATACTCATTGCAGCATTTTCTTTTTTTTTTTTAATGTTTGTTTATTTATTTATTTATTTTTTTAATATATGAAATTTACTGTCAAATTGGTTTCCATACAACACCCAGTGCTCATCCCAACAGGTGCCCTCCTCAATACCCATCACCCACCCTGCCCTCCCTCCCACCCCCCATCAACCCTCAGTTTGTTCTCAGTTTTGAACAGTCTCTTATGCTTTGGCTCTCTCCCACTCTAACCTCTTTTTTTTTTTTTTTTTTTTTTTCCTTCCCCTCCCCCATGGGTTTCTGTTACGTTTCTCAGGATCCACATAAGAGTGAAACCATATGGTATCTGTCTTTCTCTGTATGGCTTATTTCACTTAGCATCACACTCTCCAGTTCCATCCACGTTGCTACAAAAGGCCATATTTCATTTTTTCTCATTGCCACGTAGTATTCCATTGTGTATATAAACCATAATTTCTTTATCCATTCATCAGTTGATGGACATTTAGGCTCTTTCCATAATTTGGCTATTGTTGAGAGTGCTACTATACACATTGGGGTACAAGTGCCCCTATGCATCAGTACTCCTGTATCCCTTGGATAAATTCCTAGCAGTGCTATTGCTGGGTCATAGGGTAGGTCTATTTTTAATTTTCTGAGGAACCTCCACACTGCTTTCCAGAGCGGCTGCACCAATTTGCATTCCCACCAACAGTGCAAGAGGGTTCCCGTTTCTCCACATCCTCTTCAGCATCTATAGTCTCCTGATTTGTTCATTGTGGCCACTCTGACTGGCGTGAGGTGATATCTGAGTGTGGTACTGATTTGTATTTCCCTGATGAGGAACGACGTTGAACATCTTTTCATGTGCCTGTTGGCCATCCGGATGTCTTCTTTAGAGAAGTGTCTATTCATGTTTTCTGCCCATTTCTTCACTGGGTTATTTGTTTTTCGGGTATGGAGTTTGGTGAGCTCTTTATAGATTTTGGATACTAGCCCTTTGTCCGATATGTCATTTGCAAATATCTTTTCCCATTCCGTTGGTTGCCTTTTAGTTTTGTTGGTTGTTTCCTTTGCTGTGCAGAAGCTTTTAATCTTCATAAGGTCCCAGTAATTCACTTTTGCTTTTAATTCCCTTGCCTTTGGGGATGTGCCGAGTAAGAGATTGCTACGGCTGAGGTCAGAGAGGTCTTTTCCTGCTTTCTCCTCTAAGGTTTTGATGGTTTCCTGTCTCACATTCAGGTCCTTTATCCATTTTGAGTTTATTTTTGTGAATGGTGTGAGAAAGTGGTCTAGTTTCAACCTTCTGCATGTTGCCGTCCAGTTCTCCCAGCACCATTTGTTAAAGAGACTGTCTTTTTTCCATTGGATGTTCTTTCCTGCTTTGTCAAAGATGAGTTGGCCATACGTTTGTGGGTCTAGTTCTGGGGTTTCTATTCTATTCCATTGGTCTATGTGTCTGTGTTTATGCCAATACCATGCTGTCTTGATGATGACAGCTTTGTAGTAGAGGCTAAAGTCTGGGATTGTGATGCCTCCTGCTTTGGTCTTCTTCTTCAAAATTACTTTGGCTATTCGGGGCCTTTCGTGGTTCCATATGAATTTTAGGATTGCTTGTTCTAGTTTCGAGAAGAATGCTGGTGCAGTTTTGATTGGGATTGCATTGAATGTGTAGATAGCTTTGGGTAGTATTGACATTTTGACAATATTTATTCTTCCAATCCATGAGCAGGGAATGTCTTTCCATTTCTTTATATCTTCTTCAATTACCTTCATAAGCTTTCTATAGTTTTCAGCATACAGATCTTTTACATCTTTGGTTAGATTTATTCCTAGGTATTTTATGCTTCTTGGTGCAATTGTGAATGGGATCAGTTTCTTTATTTGTCTTTCTGTTGCTTCATTGTTAGTGTATAAGAATGCAACTGATTTCTGTACATTGATTTTGTATCCTCATTGCAGCATTTTCCACAAGAGCCCAAAGGTAGAAACAACGCAAGTGTTCATTGATGTAAAAATGGATAAACAACATGTGTATACAAACAATGGAGTGCTATTCAGGCATAAAAAGGAATGAGATAGCAAATGTAGGTGAGGATGTAGAGAAAAGGGAACCCTTGAGCACTCTTGGTGGGAATGTAAGTTGCTTCATCCACTATGTAAAACAGTATGGAGAGCCCTCAAAAAATTAAAAATATAATTGCCCTATGATCTAGCAATTCTACTTCTGGGTATTTATAAAAGGAAAAAAGTAGAACACTGATTTGAAAAGATATATGGATCCCTGTGTTTGTTGCAGCATTACTTACAATAGCCAAAATATGGAAACAACCTCTGTGTCCATCAGTGGATGAATGGATAAAGAAGATGTGGTATATAGATATACACAGTGGAATATTACTCAGCCATAAAAAAGAACCAAATCTTGCCATTTGTGACAACATGGATAGACCCAGAGAGTACTATGCTAAATGAAATAGGTCAAAGACAAACACCATAATAATAAACTATACTTTATCAAAACTAAAAATTTTAGATACAGTTGCCTGGCTCAGTCAGTAGAGTGTGCAACTGTGGATCTCAGGGTCATGAATTCAAGCCCCATGAAAAGGCAAGCTAGAGGAAAAAAAATTTGCAAATCATGCATGTATCTGACAAAATTCTTTTTTTAAAATTTATTTTAAATTTACATCCAAATTAGCGTATAGTGCAACAATGATTTCAGGAAAAGATTCCTTAATGCCCCTTAGCCATTTAGCCCATCCCCCCTCCCACGACCCCTCCAGCAACCCTGTGTTTGTTCTCCATATTTAAGAGTCTCTTCCGTTTTGTCCCCCTCCCTGTTTTTTATATGATTTTTGCTTCTCTTCCCTTACATTCAACTGTTTTGTCTCTTAAAGTCCTCATATGAATGAAGTCATATGATATTTGTCTTTCTCTGACTAATTTTGCTTAGCATAATACCTTCCAGTTCCATCCACGTAATTGCAAATGGTAAGATTTCATTCTTTTTGATTGCCAAGTAATACTCCATTGTATGTATACACACACACACACACACACACACACACACACACACACACACCACATCTTCTTTATGCATTCATCCATCGATGGACATTTGGGCTCTTTCCACACTTTGGCTACTGTTGCTAGTGCTGCTATAAACATGGGGGTGCGTGTGTCCTTTTGAAACAGCACCTGTATCCCATGGATAAATGCCTCGTAGTGCAATTTTTGGGTCATAGGGTAGTTCTATTTTTAGTTTTTTGAGGATTGACAAAATTCTTTTGCTATTTATTCTGATTAGTGTTCTCAGAGTATTGAGTGTGTTGTTTTTTGTTGTTGTTTAAGCATTTTTGATTTATTTATTTATTAAGATTTGATTTTTAAGTAATAGGTACACCCAACAGTGGGGTCGAACTCACAACCCTGAGATCAAGAGTCGCATGTTCTTCCAAGTAAGCCAGCCAGGAGCCCCTCTTAAGTGTTTTAAATGTGTTATTTTACTGATTTCTTTGTAATATGTTTTCTGATGAGGTGTTTGTTGTAATTATCATCTCTCTTCCTCAGTAGGTAATTTTCTTTTTTTTCTCTGGCTGCCTTCAAGTCTGTATCCTTGTCTTTAGTATTCAGAAGCTTGAATATTACATGCTTAAATGTTTTTATATTTATCCTGCTTACTGTTTTCTGTATTTCTTGGAGCTTTAATTTTGTTATCTATTAATAATTTTAGAAAATGCTACACTGTCGTAGACTCTGGGTCTAAAGTTCTGTCTTGTCCAGCAAAAGAGTGGGATACAGGATTGAAAGCGAGAGATGGCTGATGTCTGGGAAACGACAGGAGCCCTGAGTAAGGGTCCTTGCCCCGTTTTTATTAGGATCAGAAGGCTTACAAACCAGGTGATGGACGTACACAAAGGGACAATGAATCTGTGAACATTAACTTGTGGACGTGAGGGAAAGGGGGTCTTGAGGATATTTGTGGTTAGGGGTTTGGGTTAATACAAAACAAAATCCGGGCGCCAGGCAGTCGGGAGGAGGGTTGTTTACAGCGGACATGAGGCAGCACCTCTGTTTACCTCAGCCAGCCTAGGGGATGAGACGGATTGGGGGAGTCACCTCAGGGTTGACAAGGCACCTATTCTTTTGTTAGCCATCTCTACTCCGGGCTGCTTGGCCTGCAGCACAGGGGTCCATAGTCCAATTCACCAGTTTACCTCAGCTGGTCCTATTCTCTTGTGAAAGCAGCTTTTCTGCTATAGTACTAAATTGGGGGTGCTTCTACCCTGAACATCTAATCTTGTTTATTTCATATACCTGTGTATTGGGCGCCTTTGCGCCATTTCTATTTCGGGCTTTTGCCTCTCCCTCTCTATTCTGGGGGCTCTGCACCCCGTCTCTATTTTGGGTGCCTTTGCACCTCCCTATTCCTGGCACTTTTGTGCCTCCCTATTCTCGGGTTGCCTTTCACCCCCTACTCTTGGGGTGCCAGTCTGGTTTACCCAAACTCGGGTGTGAGCATTTTATGGCTGTGTATTTCTTTATGCCTTGTCAACCCATTGGTGTAAGCCCGGGGGATTCCTCAGCTTATCCCCTACACTCCACCTTTATTTCTTCAAATGTTTCTTCTGTCTTAGTCTTTCTTTCTTCTACTGAGATTCTAGCGATGCAGATATTAGACCCACAACTTCTAGATGCTCTTCTTTTCCCCTCCATGTTTTGCTAATTTCTAGTGACCTGTCTTCAAGTGTTTACTGATGCGTCCATCCAAGGAATTCTTCATCTGTGTTAGTGGGTTTTTCATTTTTAGCACTTCCATTTTCTTCTTTTTCTTTTTCTTTTTTTGTTATTTTTTTGGAGAGACAGAGAGAGAGAGACAGAGAGAGAGAAAGAGCATGAGTGGGGGAGGGGCAGGCAGAGAAGAAGACAGAGAATCTCAAGCAGATTCCTTCTGTTTTCCTACAGTTTCGGTCACTTTGCTGAAATTACGTGTCTATTCATGTTTTCTCAGTTCTCTTGTGGCTCTTTTAATATATTAATCATGGTTATGTAAAATTCACTGATAATGACAATATCTGTGTCATATCTGAGTTTTATTTTGATGATTACTTTTCTCTTCAGACTGGAGGTTTTTTCCCTGCTTTTTGACGTGCCTTGTAATTTTTTGGTTGAACTCTTGATATTTTGTGTAGGACGATACATACTGAGGTAAACATTTTCCCACTTATATTTGGATGCGGGTATGCCTTTCTCATGTTACGCCTTTAGTGTAGAGTTTTGTGTTAATCTGGTGGGGTGGGTGAAGGAGATGTACTCTGAAGTTCTGAGTGAACCTTCGTCTTAGGCACCGTGTGAGTCAGTTTCACATGTGTGACCCTTATGAGCGTTTCTGCCACACCATATGTAGTGCTGGTTCCACCGGTCCGTCATGTCCTTCTTCTGGGAACAGTGTTCTTTTCTTTTTCTTTCCCTCCGACTGTAGTACTATATTGTATTAGTCTTGTCGATGATAATCCTTTTCCAGACTGAACCATTGCCACATTTTCACTTTTCCCCTATATCGTAATCCTAATGTAAAGCAGGAAACTAAGCATGGTGATAGTTACGTGGTATGATGAGAGAGGTAATCGATGTGGGTAAAAGGGGCTTAATTTTGGAGTCACTACCTTTGGGAACCTTGCCAAGTAACTTAAATATTCTCGCTTCTGTGTCACTAACATGGTTTGCTAGTCTCTCCCCTCTGTTCTTACTATTAAGACTAGCAAGATTGTAAATTGGCAGAATTTATGTTATATCAAAACAATAATTTGGCTTCCCGTGGCTGAAAGGTGTGGAATGCAGTTACATCAGTATATACATTAATTTTCTCTTGCCGTTGTAACATATTACCACGAGCGTAGTGGCTTAGGACAATACACATTTATTATCCTATAGTTCCGGGGGTCAGAGTCCAAAATGTATCTTACTGAGCTAAAAGAAAGGAATCCGCAAGATGTGTTCCTTCTGGAGGCTCTAAGAGGAAATCCATTCCTTTGCCTTTTCCAGGCTCTAACAGGCTGCCTATGATCCTTGGTTCATGGCTCCTTCCTCCATCATCAAAGACGGAAGCGTGGCATCTTTAAATCTCTCTCTGGCTTTGACTCTCCTGCTTCTACTTATGAGGACCCTGTGGTTACATTAGATCCAACCTGATAGCCAGGATAATCTTATTGCAAGATCTTGAACTTAATCATATCTGCAAAGTCTTTTTTGCTATCTAAGTTAGCATATTCAAAGGTTTTGGGGATTAAGACGTAGACATCTTTGGGAGGGCTATTGTGTTTATCACAGTATATATAAAATTGGGGAGAGGTGGTGTCAGTATGCCTTAGGCTATGAAGCAGTTGTGTTTCCCTTATGTGATGGTGCTAAAGCCTAGCTTTGCTTCAAAAATGAAAGGAAAGACCCCACTCCCACACCAAATATGGGATCCTGGTCTTTGTCCTAGATTTCTCAGTGTAGAACTTTGGAAAATATATTTCCAAGAATCCTCCTTGGTGCATCTCCACTCGAAAATGAGTTTCTAACACAGGGAGTTTCTAAACCAGCACTTGGGATTTTTCTTTACCCTCTTCCAATTTTAGTGAGGGATTTTTCTTTACCCTCTTCCAATTTTAGTGACTTATGGTGTCACGCCATTGATTCCCAAAACTTGTTTGTGAAGTAATTTTCTCACATTGGCATGCAACAAAGAAAAACCATGTGGTCCGAAGTTTTGAGGGTTTCTTCATTTATTCCGCTCTGGGGGTTGTTAGGTATTAGTATCTAATGGCGGCAAATCCCGCAGTACATAAGCCTGGTTAACTTCATTTAACCTAGTTTCTCCAAAACTTATTTGACTACAAAACACTTTTCTGCCCTGAATACTTACCAATATCCCTTTAAACACTCTTTGATAAATGCTTCCCTAGGATCCAGTTAAAGAAAGATCAAGATTTTTGATCCCAAGGAAGAAGAGAATAAAGTATGATTGCATTTTGGAAAATGGGTGTGAGCGTTTCTGAGAAAACTAATAATATCAAGTTACGTATATCTGTGTTCGGTCCAAAATATACTATGAAAGTAAAATGTTCAACTCAGAACTTGCAGATACAAATTCTTCCTTGCCAATATTTTGCCTCGTTTGTTTCAACTCTCAGCTTCTGGACTTTACTATTGCTTGGAGCTCTTGCAAACAATAAGCTACTTTTCTCATGATAAGAGACAAGATGTATCTTTCCAGGTGGCTTTAGAGAAAACGGACTGCTTCAATCTTAAAACATGTATTGGCATTGGACACATAACCGTGTTATGCTTGTCTCCAGAAGATTCTTGATAAAAATTGGAACTGCGATAAGCTAAATAAATATCGAGACTCGTGTCCATAAAAGTGTCAGCAGTATCTCTGATGAGGTTCTTCGGAATGTAGACCAAAGAATCGTGTTCTTTAAATACAAATGAATGAACATTGAGTAGTAAAATTTTGGGACCAACTGGAAAGTTGTATTCTGGGTTAGACCAATTTCAAGGTATAAAACATTGTAAGCAGGTTTACTTTCTGCAAAACTCTGAGAATAAATCAGTCAATGTGCAGCAGATAAACGTACAGAGACTGGAGTTAGCTCGTCTGGATTAAAAGAGCCGGGTTCTGCCATTATGAGTTTTAGGGCTTTGGGTAACTGACAATCTTTCTTTCCTTCTGTCGGTTCATATGTAAAGTGGGGGTAACACTAGTATCCACCTTGGAAGATGTTTTTGAAGATTCAGTTAATCTATGTATAGCAGTTAGAGCAGTTCCTGGTTTATATTATACCCTAAGATCTGCTGTTCTGATTATTACTACATTGAAAAGCACACACCAAATAACAGTGAATCCTCATGAGGTTACTTTTTTAATTTTATTTTTAAGTAATCTTTACACCCAATGTGGGTGGGGCTCAAACTCCCAACCCTGAGATCAGGAATTGCATGCTCCACTGACTGACCAGCCAGGCATCCCCTCATGAGGTTATTTTATTTAATAAAAAAATTTGTTTAATGTTTATTTATTTTTGAGAGACCGACAGAGAGACAGAGCATGAGCGGGATAGGGGCAGAAAGAGAGGGAGATACAGAATCGGAAGCAGGCTCCAGGCTCTGAGCTGTCAGCACAGAGCCAGACGCGGGGCTCGAACTCATAAACCAAACCGTGAGATCCTGACCTGAGCTGAAGTCGGACGCTTCACCCGACTGAGCCACCCAGGCGCCCCTCATGAGGTTATTTTAAAAACTTTATTCTGGTCTTTGTCTCAGAGGGTTATACATTCGGGATAAGTGAGGCTCAATTTGATGGGGTTTTGTTAAAATTGGTTATTAAATAGATCTCAAAAAGTCAATGGCATTTTCTTCAATGTACTTAATAATTTTATAAATTTTCATTTTCAAAATTGTATATTTTTTCAAAATCTCTTTTAAAATTGATAGTAAGATATGGAAAATAAGATCGTTTTGCAGTTTTCAAATAAAAACGTTCACAGGAAGGAAAGTCAACATCCTGAATGTCTTAATTTAATAAGACCAAGCTGGTACTCTGTGCTAGATCATCTCAAATAGTAAGATCCACATTGAAAGTTAAATCTTCCTGTTTAGGGGCTACCTCGTTGCAAAACTAAAATAGCTTTCGGTTCAGAAACTTGAAGGATAGGCTGGACAAATTGCAATTCTAAATTTAGGATCAAAGTTGAGTATTTAATGTATTATTTATTTAAATTGTTCTCTTTTAATAGCATTAGAAACCATTTGTCAATTTGTTCTAAAACTTTCAAATAAAAGCTAACTGAATTAGAATAGGCAATCCTGGGGCGCCTGGGTGGCTCAGCCGGTTAAGCGTCCGACTTCGGCTCAGGTCATGATCTCACGGTCCGTGAGTTCGAGCCCCACGTCGGGCTCTGTGCTGACAGCTCAGAGCCTGGAGCCCGTTTCCGATTCTGTGTCTCCCTCTCTCTCTGCCCCTCCCCTGCTCATGCTCTGTCTCTCTCTGTCTCAAAAATAAATAAACATTAAAAAAAATTAAGAAAAAAAAAAGAATAGGCAATCCAGTTTTGATTAAGAAACCCAGGCAAGTGAGTCTTAGGGACATCATGATGTTATCATTGTTTATTAATGATAATATTATAATCGAATACTGATTATGTGTCCAAGTGCTCTAAGCACTTTACGCACATAATTACATTTAAGCCTCACAAATATCTTCCCGAAATAGATATTTCACCCATTGTACAGAGGAAGAACTAAGTTTTAAGTGACTAAGGACTTACCTTTGTTATGTAGCTAGTGACTTGCAGAAACCAAATTTGAATAATATCGTCTGACGCAAAGATGTACACCATTAACCTCTCCCATATTAACTCCATCAGAAAGCAAAATTAATTTTCTCTCTATTAAAAATATCAAGATGTTCACTTTTTATTAAGAGAAAGAAACATGTAGCTAATGAATACAGGGCGACTTTTAAGGAAATGGTATGATGTCTCAGGCCAAAGAGGGAAATATGAAAAGAGCAGGGATTTTGGAGTGAGAAAGCTAGAATCAAATCCTGGCTTCACCGCTTACTAGCTGTGTGATCTGTAAAACAGAGAGTAACAACAACACAGTCGTCAGGAGGAGAAACATAAGATCTAGCAGAAAGCCTGGAACATAGGTTAGCTAGTCAATAAAATTAGCAATTTCAAGGCTCTCAGAAATACGGCAGTGAAAAAAACATAAACATTTAAGCCCAAGTTTCTCAAGTGGAACTCCTTTTGAATGTCATTTATTTCATGGAACCCAGTGTTCCAGAGGAGCAAGCTTGGGAAGCGTAGTTAAGATAATTGCCATATTTCTGAAGAGAGGATATTAATAAGGGTGCGGTAGGAGTAGTAAGAGAAAGGGAAAGGAGGAGGGGCGCCTGGGTGGCTCAGTCAGTGAAGCGTCCGACTTCGGCTCAGGTCATGATCTCACAGTTTGTGGGTTCGAGCCCTGCGTGGGGCTCTGTGCTGACAGCTCGGAGCCTGGAACCTGCTTCGGATTCTGTGACTCCCTCTCTCTGCCCCTCCCCTGCTCGTTCTCTCTGTCTGTCTCTCTCTCTCTCAAATAAACATTAATTTTTTTTTTAAAGAAAGGGAAAGGAGGGGAGAGCTGCAGAACATACCATTTAGGATGATTCTAGCAGCTTGAATTAATGATGAGGCATGAAGAAGGATAGTAGGAGTCTGAATCGAACTGAAGTGTCTTCAGTTTTGACTCGAGTATTTCTTTAAGATGTATTTTAATGTCTAATGTTGGGGCTTTCTATTCAGGCTTTCAGCATTTTGCAGGGAGGTGTCACTGAAGTGATGGGAATGGAATTAATTGAATTGACTGGCTTGTGGCTCAAATAGGCAGGCTTTCATGGCTGAATGTTTGGCCATCTTGCATTTCTACATTGCCAGTACTGTGTGAAGAGGACTGAGAGACCAAAGTAATCTCATGAGGACATCGTGTTCCCGAGAAAGGCCGTGAACATTTAGATATCTTTGGATTTTGGGAATGAAAGAGTGAATGGTTTAAGTACTTGGTAAGTGGGTCCCACGGGATCCGTCATGATTAAAGGAAACCCTGTCTAATGGAGCATCTTTGGATGTATTGGGCAATGTGGTGGGTGACAGCATTGTCACACACAGACACTTGTATTCTATATATGTCCCTAAATGAGATATTAATGGAGCAAATTGTGAGCTGTATGAATGAATTTGAATGGGCTATAATGAATGTTTGATTTGGGTAACCTGCTGATTTCTTAATCAAGAGGAAAATAAAACAAAATCTTACAGCTGAAGGAGAAACAAAGTTTGGAATGATCTCATTGCAGTGACATTTCTCAGAAAATCATAATTATGTAATAAATCCCCACGTACAACAATATTTCTTAATAGGAAAAAATGAGATCCATTGAAAATGAAAACATTCAGAATGCATAGAAATGGAGCTAATTTTATAGCATTTCAGTATTATGTATTGAAGTTTTTATTCTGTAAACACAAGCAATTTATTTCATAAAAGCAAACTAATTATTCCCTCTCCCTATAAAAAATGGAAAAAAAATCCTGTAATCTGCTCATTCCCACTCAGAGTTAAAGATACACTCCACAGATATGAAATTAGCCCATTCTTTTGGATGACAGTCACTGTTGAGGTGTTATTATCTCTCTTGCTTTCACATTAGGAAGCGACACTATCCTTGGAAGGGGGACAGCAAGCAAATGAAGGAAAAAACAAAACGCAGCCTGAAAGTAATTTCAACAATTTCCTCCGCTTTGTTCTTCTCTTCTCTTACAAACATCAAAGAGTCAGCTGCTGTTTAAGATGATAAGGTGTGGACAGGAAGCCTGGCAGCATCCGTTGGTTTGAGCCAAACCTCTTTTTTATTTCGTGCGCAGGGCCGGCAAGGCAGTGGAGATGACCTCAAACACAGCACGTTTGCTCGCATTCCTCGCTCTTTCATGCGAGGCGGAAGTGCTGAATTACCTCTCCCGGGCCATTCTACTCCGCAGTCCTCCTGCTCCAGTGGGTGACTATTGTTTGGTTGGAGAGAAGTATTCAGACGATTTCTTGTGGGAACAGCATCCCGTCAAGGTTCACATGTTTGTGGCTTTTGCAGTACTCTCGATTAGAAATAAAGCTAAAGAGCAGGAGGTGAAGAGGGCCTCCTGGGCACACCGATGTTCGAGTAAAATACTGGTGAAAAAAGCCATGAGTCCTTGGAATTTAAGCTGAAAAAATCTGTATGATAGAAAAGTAACTCCGTTTTGTAAACATCTGTGAGCTTTAAAAACATGGACATTCACTCAGTATATGAGACAGTTATAGTCACCATTCTTTCATTGTTTATCTCTTAATGTATATAATTAGTTAAACCTAGGCTGGAGAGTTGAAGATTTAGTACCCATTCATTTGAAAACTGAAATTGTCCATTACAACATGTCCTGAATGGATGTCAACTGGCAAGGTCGTTCTACTTAGTGGTAGTGTTTACTTTACTTACCCGTGTAACAGGGGAAAGATCAGTGTATGTGGATTCTGAAGGCACAGACTTACCTACCAACTCTGCCATTTCTTTTTGTATTTATTCATTTAGTTATTTATTATTTACATTTTTAATGTATATTTATTTTTGAGAGAGAGTGAGCAGGGGAGGGGCAGACAGAGAAGGAGACACAGAATCCGCAGCAGGCCCCAGCTTCCGAGCTGTCAGCACAGAGCCTGACGCGGGGCTCAAACCCACGAACTGTGAGATCATGACCGAAGTCGAAGTCGGACGCTTAACCGACGGAGCCACCCAGGCGCCCCTCTGAGTCTGCCATTTATTACCTAAATGAGTTTGGAAACGTTAATTAAAAAATATTTTTACTAGAAAAATATTTTTACTACAAAGTTATGAAATATAGTCTCCTAATGAAAAATCCAAGCAGTAAAAGAGGGTTTACATGGAAAAGTCCTTTCTCCACTCTCGAGTCCTACTGGAGTTTGTGGATCATTCCAGAAATGTTAATGTATATTAATGTAGTTTTCACTTAAAACATATACGTAGGATCAGAGCAAGCATACTCTTCTACAATGTGTGTTTAAAAAATAATATTTCATGGATATTTTTCCACATTAGCACATCCAGACCTTCATCTTTTCAAAGACTGGATAAGTGATGTACTCAGTTGTCTATCGATGGGCGTTTGGATTATACTCAGCCTTTTATTCATAATGTCTTTACATACTGGCACATTGTGTGGCAGTGGGAGAGTCCCAGGAAGCGCCTTCTCCTCAAGTTTACATTTTGCATGGACTAGTGCAGACAATTGGATTTTGGAATGCTCTGTGCCTGGGTTGGCAGTTGAGCCCGAACGCTCAGGATCTCATCGTTACTCGAAGAATGTGGTCATTCCTATGACAGTTCTAAACCAACGAGGTCATGACATGCTAACGTGGTCTTGGATCACTTTGAACGGTAAAAGCGTAGCTTCTGCGTAAAAAGGTCACTGTCACTTCCTGTAGAGGAAGTAACTACGATATCTCAATGTAGACGGCAAAATAAAAGAAATATCTGTTTTTAGTACAGGTTCTAATATTCATCTGGTATCAGTAAAATGGTCCATAAACTCGACGAGCATGCCAAGTTTTAGCTGTGTTGACGAGACATGACGTTTACTGTTTAAATTCAGCTGCCGAAAGAATTCCTTCACAAGAAAGATAGAAAAGAAGAAATTTATAATGTGTGTTCAGCGCCATACTGCATTACTCTTTGGAAACATACGACTAACCAGAACTTTGTTGCTGTGACATCTTTTTCCTTCACATCTACATCATGAGGATAAACTAAAGCTCTTGTTTCCTGGACAGTCTTCTCCATAGAACAGGAAGAACGGCGAACCTTTAGTGAAAGTAGCTGGAGAAGCTCAATGGCCTTGGGTGTTGAGGCAATAGTTTTTATTCTGACAGAAATACTCAAGAATTTCCTTTGCTGGGTGGCTCTTAAAAGGGGAACAGAATGATGAGTCCTTAGGTACTCAGTAGTCCTTCTGCTCTGGCTGAATTTCCAGACACACTCAAAAGCAGTTTCAAAACTTGAACTTTGGTGTTTCCATTTCTCACGAGTACCACACTGAAAAGGTCGGTAATATAAATGTTGGTAATGGTCATGTTCATTAACATTCCAGCCCAACCAGCTGCGTAGCGGACTTAAGGGAACCACAGAAAAAATTCTCAGACTTGATGAATACCTTTAACTTGCTTTGATTTTTAACATTCACTCTTAGGTTATTCAGTGCATTTAAAGCTTTGCCTTTAATACTGTGGCTGGGATGGTTGATTACATTCCAACAATTGGAATACTGGCCAGTTAACAAATTTTAGCTTTGTTAGCTGAAGGCTACATTGTCATCCAGAATGACCAAACTTTTTCAATAATTACAGAATCTTTTTTTAGGCTTTAATAATGCCTCTATTTATAAGCCTATACATACATACATACTTCTATGTATACATACATAAAATAAATGAAATATAGCACTTATCCTTGGTAAATGACTAGATTGGTTGTCAGTTTGAATAAAAAAAATTATTTTACCGTGAAGTCTGTTCCCCAGTTTTAGTTTTAATTTTAATTTTAATTTTATTTAGAAATGTAAAAGGTTTTTGGGGCGCCTGGGTGGCTCGGTCTGTTGAGCGTCCGACTTTGGTTCAGGTCATGATCTCACAGTCTGAGTTTGAGCCCCGTGTCGGGCTCTGTGTTGACAGCTCAGAGCCCGGAGCCTGCTTCGGATTCTGCGTCTCCCTCTCTCTCTCTCTGTCCGTCCCCTGCTCATGCTCTGTCTCTCTCTGTCTCAAAAATGAATAAAAACATTAAAAAAAATTTTACAAATGCAAAAGGTTTTTTTATACTTAAAATTTATGTATCCAAATGTTTCTTTTTCTTTTTGCACCAAGACACAAATATTTTTCATTTCCAGCTTTATCGATATATATTTTACAAATAACAATGTGGAATTTTAAGGTGTGCGGTGTGATTTGACATTTGTATATGTGTTTGTGTGTGTGTCTGTATGTGTATATATATGTGTATATGTGTGTGTGTGTATATATATATATATTGAAATGATTATCATAAGGTTTGTTAACACATCCATCACCTCGTTTGAGCCCCGCTTCTCTCTGTCTCTCTCTTTGTCTCTTGTCCTCTCCCTTGCTTCCTCTCCTTCTCTTCTCTCTCTCTCTCTCTCTCTCTCGTCCTCTCCCTCTGTTCCTCTCTCTCTCTTTCTCCCTCCCTTTGCCCCTCCTAGGATTCTCTCTCTCTCTGCCCCTCGCTCACTTGCATTCTCTCTCTGAAAAAAAAAAAAAAAAAGACACGTCCATTACCTCACTTAGTTACCATTTTATTTTTGTGTTGAGAATATTTAAGACCTACTCTCTTGGCAAATTTCAAGTATACAATACAGAATTTTTTTTCAAGAGAAAAGCCATTTTTATTTCCATTGATTCAAATTGAAAATTAGATGATATGATCTAGGCGTTCATAATTTCTAGTTTTTTAGGGAACAGATTAATTTGGAAATAATTAATATGAAACTAAGCCTTTCTTTGGTACTGTCAGAATCTTCTCTCATTAAAAATATAGTAGGCTGATTTTAATAAATGTATACATTCATTCTTTAATTCAACAAACTTTGTTTAAAACAAACAAAATTACTTTTCTGTCTCAAGTCTTAAGAACTGCTTCTGAAAAACAATGTTCCAAGTATGTGTATAGATAGCAATATCAATTTAGTCTTTTTTTTTTTTTTTCATTTTTTTCAGGAGTAAAATTAAGTGATTCATCACTTACATATGACACCCAGTACTCATCCCCACAAGTGCCCTCCTTAATGCCCATCACCCATTTAGCCCATCCCCCCCCCACCTCCCCTCCAGGAACCCTCAGTTTGTTCTCTGTCTTTAAGAATCTCCTATGGTTTGGAGTGCCTGGGTGGCTTAGTCGGTTGAGCGTCCGACTTCAGCTCAGGTCACGATCTAACGGTTCGTGGGTTTGAGCCTCGCGTCGGTCTCTGTGCTGACAGCTCGGAGCCTGGAGCCTGCTTCCGATTCTGTGTCTCCCTCTCTCTCTGCTCCTCCCCTGCTCAAGCTTTGTCTCTCTCCATCTCTCAAAAATAAATAAATGTAAAAATAATTTTTTTTAAAAAAGAATCTCCTATGGTTTGCCTCCCTGTCTGTTTTTATCTTATGTTTCCTTCCCTTCCCCTATGTTCATCTATTTTGTTTCTTAAATTCCACATATGAGTGAAATCATGATATTTATCTTCTGACTTTTTTCGCTTAGCATAATACACTCGTTTCCATCCATGTTGTTGCAAATGGCAAGATTTCATTCTTTTTGATCACCAAGTAATATTCCATTGCATGCATATATATATATATATATATATATATATGCATATATATTCCATATAATATTCCATTGCATATATATACTATATACCATATATATATACCACATCTTCTTTATCCACTCGTCAGTTGATGGACATTTAGGCTCTTTCCATACTTTGGCTATTGTTGAAAGTGCTGCTGTATACATTGGGGTGCCTGTGCCCCTTCAAAACAGCACACCTGTATCCTTTGGGTAAATTCTTAGTATCGCAATTGTTTAGAAAGTTGTCAATTCTGACAGGTATGAGGTGGTATCTCATCGTGGTTTTTATCTGATAATGCAGTATTGGTAACTGTAGTCACCATGCCCTACATTAGATTTGTAGGACTTATTTATGTTATAACTGAACATCTGTACCCTTCGATCAACATCTCCCCATTTCCCTCACCAACCCCTAGGAACCGCCCGTTTACTCTGTTTTCTGAGTTCAACTTTTTAGATTCCGTATATGAGTGGGATCATGCAGTATTGGTCTTTGTCTGACTTCTTTCGCTGAGCATAATGCAGACGGTAGGATTTCCCTTTGTGTGTGTGCGTACGTATAGCTGTCACATCTTCATCCGTTCATCTGTTGGCCGACTTGGGTTGTTTGCAGGTCTTGGGTGTCGCGCACAAAGCCACAGTGCACGTAGAAGCCCAGACGTCTCGCTCTCCGTCTCCTCTGCGCGGGAGCGGCTCCCCTGCCGCGGTCCCTTGTCCCCTGAAAGAGTATGCGGTGCCTGCTTGGTCCCCTCGCCCTCCTCGGTTAGCACCTGCCAGGTGTTGAGCGGATCACTGTCCTCGGTGGTGCTAAAATCACCCCGATGCTGACGGATCAGATCCTCAGCCGCTCGGCAAGGCCTCACGCCCCCTGATCTCACTCGCTTGTTCCTAGAGGCAGCTTCCGAACCAGGGCCCTTTCGAGGGACGTCGACACAGCGGCCAAGTTCGTTGGGGCTGGGGCCGCCATGGCGGGGGTGGCTGGCTCCGGGGCTGGCATCGGGACTGCGTTTGGGAGCCTCGTCTTGGGTGAGAAGACGAGAAGCCCTCTGTGAAGTAACGGCTCGTGTCCTATGCCATTCTGGGCTTTGCCCTCTCGGAGGGCACTTGTGCTCTTGTGTCTGACGGTGGCCTTCCTCATCCTCGTGGCCGTGGAAAGGAGCCGCCTCCACCTGCCGTAGGTCCTTGTCCTGTGTCTCGTCTGCACGGGTGTTCCGCCTATACCTCCCCAGGCAGCCTTGGCAGAGCGGTTGGCTCAGGGTTTGACAGAGGGAAGACAAATAAATACTGTATTAAGAAAAAAGAGAAGGGGCACCTGGGTGGCTCAGTCGGTTGAGTGCCCGACTCTTGGTTTCAGCTCAGGTCACGATCTCACGCTTTGTGGGTTCGAGCCCTGGGTCGGGCTTTGTGCTGGCAGTGAGGAGCCTGCTTGGGATTCTCTCTCTTTCCTTCTCTCTTTGCCCCTCCCCTGCTCACTCACTCTCTCTCTCAAAATACATAAATAAAATTTAATAGAAAAGAAGAAAGTGCCGATAACTCTTCAAGACAATTATTTCATTTCCTATATATATATGTACATATATATATACATATATACATATGTACATATATATACATATATACATATATACACTGAAAAGTGAGATTAATGGATCATGTAGTCGTCCTATTTTTAATTTTTGGAGGAATCCCCACATTGTTTTCCACTGTGGCTGGACCAATTTGCATTCCTACCAACAGTGCACAAGGGTTTCTTTTCTGTGCATCGCAGTTAATACTTGTTATCTCCTGTGTTTTTGATGATAGCCCTTCTAACAGGTTGAGGTGATATGTCATTGGGGCTTAGATTTGCATTTCCCTGATGATTAGTGATGTCGAACACTAATGTACTTGTTAGCTATTTGTATGTCTTCTGTGGAAACATGTCTATTCAGTGCCTCTGTCTATTTTTTTAATGTTTATTTTTTTTCAATTTTTAATGTTTTATTTATTTTTGAGAGAGAGAGAGACAGAAACAGAGACAGAGCAAGAGCAGGGAAGGATCAGAGAGAGAGGGAGACACAGAATCTGAAGCAGGTTCTAGGCTCCAAGCTGTCAGCACAGAGCCTGACACGGGGCTCCGACCCATGAACTACGAGATCATGACCTCAGCCAAAGTCAGACGTTTAAATGACTGAGATACCCAGGTGCCCCAATGTGTATTTATTTTTGAGAGAGGGTGGCAGGTACAGAGAGAGGGAGACAGAATCCCAAGCAGGCCCCACGCTGTCAGCACACCTGATGTGGGGCTCGGTCTCACGAATGGTGAGCGAACGACCTGAGTTGAAATCAAGAGTTGGATGCTTAACCGACTGAGCCACGCCGGCGCCCCCCTCTTTTTTTTAAATCAGATTGGTTTTTGCTATTGAATTATGTAAACTCCTTACACATTTTTGATACTAACCCCTTATTAGATATATGATTTGCAGATATTTTGTCCTATTCTGTAGTTTTTAATTTTGTTGGTTGTTTCTTTTGCTGTGCAGAGGCTTTTTAGTTTTTTAGTCGTGCTTGTTTATTTTTGTTTTTGGCGTATCCAAAAAAATCTGCCAAGACCAATTTCTAAGAGCCTTCCGCCCTTTTCTTCTAGGACTTCTGTAGTTTCAGGTCGCACATTGTAGTCTTTAATAGATTCAGAGTTCATTTTTGTGAGTGATGCAAGACAAGGGTCCACTTTCACTCTTTTGCGTGCGGATATCCGGTGTTGCTCGGGCTGGGATGCGGTGCTGGGTCTGGTGCGGCAGGCTCCTGGGGGCTTATGCGGGGATCTCAGCACACATTGCTTATTTCTCGAGGCTTTGGTTTTATATATGTTTAACAAGAGTAAGGCTTTGAAAGTGAACAACATGACATTATCGACTGCTCTGGTATTCCGAAGGAATAGTTCGTTGAAGAGAGATTGGAAAATGGATGATACCAGGCAGACGCAACATTTGGAGCCAGTGAGGAGAGTTCTCGAGAAGCCTTCCGAATACATTTTGCACACTAAATTGATTGTTCTGTGTGTCCCCAAATCACACCTAAAGTGATCACTTCCTCCTCTATGGACTGACTCATGCACGTCTTGCCCGCTGCCAGATTGGGACTCCACACGACTTACAATGAAGATACAGGTGGAGTACAGTCAGAAATACTTAACACAACAGGGGGCAGAAACCAAGAAGTAGTTAGAGGAGAGGACAGAAACAAGACCCGGAACTCCTGAATGAGGAAGTCGTACCAATCATTCAGAGTTTGGCTCTGTGCTCTCCAGAGGCCAGGGCCAATCTGGAAATGCGATAGGTTCCGGAGCTCCATTATTGGTAGCAGGAGACATAATGTCAGGGTTTTTGTTGTTTTTTTTTTTTTCCACCTGGATGGGCTTACTTTTAGTTTTCATTTCTTAGAGGAATTTGTCATAGGAGTCTTTGCATAAGGGGCATTAGATACCACCCCTTATATTAGGAATGATGGATTAACTGATGTGTTAAAAACCGCAAAGGGCCTCTGTGTATCCTCTTCCCATGCTTTGATCTAGTGCTAATTTCTTATCTATACCCCCAAAGGCGGGACTGATTCCAACCTTCCAGGTTCACCGTGTGCCGCCCCTCAACTATATTGCTTTTGCCCCTATTACACACATTCGTTTGCATTTGTACCAAATGCTCGTTGTTCAAAAGGGGTTAAGAGCGTTTAGTCTGCAGGTGCTCAAACATTGACTTCTGTTACAGGAAGCTGGTATTTGGTTGCACACAGGTGAATTTAATTTTGCTACTGTCCTTTTCTTTTTCCTCAGCCACTTACAGAATTGAGGTTAGGGACAATGAGTCCTTGGAGAAAATGCAGATTTATGGAAAACAGGTTAATGAATATGAAGGAAAATATTCAGATAATTCCAGAATGCCTTGACATAGTAACTTCATAGAAATGTCTCACCCAAGTTGTTTATTGAAGCAAGGGCAATTTCAGTGATGTTTAAAAAAGTACATTTGTTGGGGGTGCCTGGCTGGCTCCGTCGGTAGAGCATCTGATTCTTGATCTCAGGGTCATGTGTTCAGGCCCTGTGCTGGGCATGGCGACTCCTTAAATACATAGGGGCGCCTCGGTGGCTCAGTCTGTTGAACGTCCACCTTCAGCTCAGGTCATGATCTCACAGTTTGTAAGTTCGAGCCCCGAATCGGGCTCTGCACTGACCATGTGGAGCTTGCTTGGGATTCTCTCACTCGCTCTCTGTCTCTGCCCATCCTCTGCTCATGCGTGCGTGTATTCTCTCTCTCTCTCAAATAAATAAAACTGTATTAAATAAATAAATGAATAAACGTTCAAACTAAGGCTTAAAACGTGACATTAAAAAATATATATTATTACAAATATGTATTTGTTAATATATATATATATATATATATATATATATATATATATATATATATGCTACCAGACCTTCACAATTTTTTTTGATGTTTATTTACTTTGGAGGGAGAGAGAGCACATGCGTGAGTGGGGGAGGGGCAGAGAGAGAGAAAGAGGGAGACACAGAATCTGAAACAGGCTCCAGGCTCCGAGCTGTCAGTACAGAGCCCGACGTAGGGCTCAAACTCCGGAACCGTGAGATCATGACTTGAGCCGAAGTTGAATGCTTAATGGACTCAACCACCCAGGCACCCCCATACCTATTTTTAAAATTAGGTCACATTTTCTGTCAGTAGACCATGTGGTTAGCTTTTGTAACTACCTGTATTTTGTAATATTTTAGCAACCATAGCCCCCCCCCCCCCCCCCCCCCCCGCCAATAGTGCATAGAATCTATGTGTAGCTATTATAATGAGAAAGCAAAACTCATAGGATGTACCTAAAAAGAAACGATTTTTTCCTTCCCGCTGTTACTTTAAGTCTTTTCTGTGGCCTTGGTGCTTCCCCTGCCGCAGAAAAGGCCGGGTTTTTCTGGTCATTCCTACGTAATACAGTTTCTTGATCACTTCACCTAAAACCAAACCAAGGGAGTAGAACCACTCTCGGGTTAAGAATTACAACGCCCTGCCCAACATAATAGCCATTTCTTCAGTCGCCTTTTCAATCAGACGTTCAGTCCCGCGGATTCTGCCGCGCTCCCAAAGGAAGCCTGAAGTTGGGGCAGGCAAGAGTGCTTATGGCTTTTCCCGTCGACAGCTTCTATTCTTTTTCCTCTATCTTGCCAGCCGTATTTCCGGCTCTTCCACGGTGGGAGTACAAGCATTGAGAAGAGGTAAAGGAAGCAGAAAAATTCTCGTTTGGTGTGTGTACTTTCTGTGTCTGGCATTAATTGAAAGCTGACTTTTTGCCTTATGGCTGCTTCAGGGGTTCTTCTGAGTTTCCCCCTTCCTCTCCATTAGGTGGCCTTTCTTTTCTTTTTGTAATGTTTGTTTATTTTGGGGAGAGAGAGACAGAGAGACAGTGTGTGGGCAGGGCAGGGGCAGAGAGAGAGGGAGACACAGGATCAGAATCAGGGTCCAGGCTCCGAGCTGTCAGCACAGAGCCCGACGCCGGGCTCGAACTCAGGAACGGTGAGGTCGTGACCTGAGCTGAAGCCAGACGCTCAACCGACTGAGCCCCCCAGGGGCCCCTCCATTAGGCTTCTTATCCCTCAGACACTTCTTACCACAGTACATGGCACTTGGGACGCTTCCCTGTCCCCAGTTTCCCGGGCCATCACCATTCAACTTTATCCGTCTACCAGGAAATTTCTTTTGCACCATGCTGCGTCACGATCTCTGGGCATCGAAGTGGATTCCTCTTACATGGAAGCAAAATGCAAGACATTTAGCCGTGAACAAATCTGTAAACACTTCTTAGTGTTGTCACTACCTTAGTCCTAATTTAATTTTTGGCTTGTAGCATAGCAACGAACGATAGTAACAAAAATAATAGCAGCTAACACTTATTCAGTATTTAGAATGCTCTAGGCACTTTTCTAAGTGCTTTTTATGTATTTTGTTAACTGTTTATTTTTGAAAAAGAGAGAGAGCCAAGTGAGGGAGGGGCAGGGAGAGAGGGAGACAGAGGGTCTATAGTAGGTCCACACTGCCAGTGCAGAGCCCAATGCGGGACTCGATCCCGTGAACCATGAGATCCTGGCCTGAACCGAAGTCGGGCACTTAACCGATGGAGCCTCCCAAGCGCCCCTGCTCTAAGTGCTTTTTGTATAGTAACATATTTAGTGCCCACGGCAACCTTCGAGGAAGCACTCTTACGCCCCTCCGTTTACAAAGAAGTTGTTACCTGAAGAGTTAAGTGACTTACCCAAGGTCTGCCAGCTCTGATTGTGTCTAGAATCCACACCCTTAACCAATATGCTGCCTGTTGGCTGTGCTAACGATGGCAGTGAAACAGCTTTGCGGTGTGTGAATATGCGTGCCTAGCCTCGTGTTTTCAGCTGGCGCCAAGACTTCTTTGTCAACCAGGCTCCTTCTCAAGCGTGTGCTTGTGCAGCCCTCTCCTGCATTCCCGCACCATAATCTTTAAGTTCTGGGCAAACGTTCCTTGGTTCCTCATCCCCTGACACGTGCGTGTCCTAACCTAGTGAGCTGCAACTCAGCTCTGCCAGTTTTTATGCTGAAAAAAAAATTTCTCTGCGAAGACATCCTTCATTCTTGTGACTGGCTCAGGTCCTTCTGCTTAAAATTCATATGGCCCCGTGAATTTCTTCTTAGTCTCTGTTGCCATCGTCATTATCCATAAGGGGCCGTTCTGATGCCCGTCTCATCCTCTGCATCGGAGACGCAGCAAGAGCGGGAATCGTGTCTGCCTCGCGTACTAAGTATTCCTAAACGACGGCTTCTCTTTTTTCTGTGTTTTCGTGTAGGATCCCCTCACATGGGTCCATTTCACTCCTCCTTCCCTTTGTCGTGAACCGATCCACTCCGGCCACTGCTTTCTGGTTTTCCTTTACATCTGCTTAATCTGATGGATGCTCCATCAGAAATGTTCTTTGATTCATCAAGCGCTTAGTCTATATCTATATGATCCTTGACCTCAGGAAACTAAGTCCGAAGGAAAAGGCAAGTACAGAAGTCCTGAGAAGGAGGCGTGCGGTGATACGTGCTGAGACAGATCTTATAGTAGCGTTTGGAGTTTGGAGGGTTTAGGAGATGGACTGACCCATCGGACCCCAACTGTGCTGCCTCAATAGTCGGCTCCAAAGACAGCAGGAGGAAGAAAGTAAAAGTGGACTTTGGAACCGATTTTAACCTACGATCGCTCCCTCTACGATAGTTTCTTACTACACTACTCCTTTCCTTCCTCAGGAAATTGAAATGGGGACACAAAGCATTGTTTCCTTTGTCGTTTTTTCTTGCGTTACTTAAGCACCGGTTTCAACCTTGGCAGGATGAAGCGGGTTGTTTGCAAAAACAAAAGAGGAAATCAGTGTTTTCTCAAATATAGCTTCAGTCTAAAAATAGATAGTGGCTATTTTATTTGCAGCTCGCACCTGCCAGGCTTACTTCTTGTCTGTCGAGCCCCCGTTCAGCTTGTGTGAGGCAGGAGAGGAAAGTTCTGGGTGAGTGAAGAACAAGTACCCCGTGCCTGGGAGCCCTGCCTGCTGCCACCGAGCCTGTATATCCTACCCCACCCGCAGCGCCAGCAGTCAGCCCACAGGGACAAGACAGTTTCTCGGCAGGTGGCAGCCGGAAGCCCCTCGTTGGGGGTTCGTCCTCCCCCAGATGTATAGATCCGGGATGATGACGGCGCCTTAGATCCTCTCTTTAACACTCTCGTCTGTTATCCAAGGTTACTGGGACCTGCCGCCCCTGAATTAGGAGTCTACGGTTGTCAAATAATGAATTACCCTCTGGGGAAATTCTGTATTTCCTTTGCTGCTCCTAAAGAAAAGAACGGACCGCTCGTTGTCTTCATGTGAAATATGCATTAACCTGTGAAAACTTCTTCGGGCAGTGGGGTCCTGGAGCCTCACGCAAATCCTGGCAGGGAGGCGTGCCAAAGTCATCAACTGCCTATTACAAGTGCGGAAACAGGCGAGGGGAATACCTGAGGCCAGCCTGCCCTTGGCTTTCACCGGACGATGTCCTCGGCCACCTCCAGAGGGGATTGAGTCGTATCTACAAGGACCGTCAGATTCCTTTCTTCCCACCTCAACACGCCCTTAACCCTTTCTGTTCGACCTCGGAAAGATGAGCTTATTTTCTGTTCCCAGGATGACCCCTATGCTTATGATTGATTTGTCTTTTCCTGACTCTCTCACCTTAGAGGGAAGACCTCTAACCAAGTCTAAATCTTCTGTTTTGTCAACTAGAATGTTTTATTATTGTGTTTTACCCTTTTGATTTATTTCTGACAAAACGTATTTCTGGCAAATTTACTGGTGAAGGCTCTTTCATGGGCTGCTCCCAGTTAGGAAAGTTAGCCAAGTTGGGTTCAATGTATCACACCCTTGGGTCCGTGTGCGAGGCAGCCCTTTGGTGTGCTTTCTGCAAAGCCCTGCGGTTAGACCGCAGTGCAGTATGCTTCCTTTGTGCTCATCTATTGTGGTTGCCTCAAAAGCAAACAGTGCCTGTTGGGGCGCCTGCGTGGCTCAGTCGGTTAAGCGGCTGACTTGATCTTGGTTCAGGTCATGATCTCACGGTTCCTGAGTCTGAGCCCTGCGTAGGGGCTCTGACAGCCCAGAGCCTGCTTGGGTTTCTCTCTCTCTCTCTCTCTCTCTCTCTCTCTCTCTCTCTCATTCTCTCTCTCTCTCTCTCTTTCTCTCTGCCCCTCCCCACACTCTCTCATTCTCAAAAACAAAACAAGCCAAGAAAACCCCTCAAACAGTCCCGTCAATGTAGACCAGGAACAAAACAGCATCCGCATTCTCTCAGGCTACTTAGTAGTTATCAGGGAAAAGAGACTGTTTTTCTTCCCTCTTTATTCTCTAAAACCTGTTTGTGAAAGTAGGCTATCTGATTCACGGTGAGGAAGTACATTGTTTTTACTGGTTTATGGTGGCCAGTTCAATAGGCAAGGAAAGTGCTCAGAGGAGGCTATAACGAAAATAATCCCCCCACGTTTAAAATCCAATATGCAGATCCCTGCCCTCATGGACTTGACCTTGTAGAGAAGGGAGACAGCCAACAAATGGAATAAATGAATGAATTATAGTACTTTAGATGCTAATAAATTCTATGGATAAATATAAATCCGTGGAAGGGAAAAAGTGTGCCGAGGGGCTGTGGTCACAAATTTAAATAGAGTTGTAGTAACATTAAAAATAATTTAAACATGAAAAAACACTTATAAAAAAAACGTGGGGGGCCCCGGGTGACTCCGTTGGTTAAGCGTCCGACTTCAGCTCAGGTCTTGATCTCACGGTTTGTGGGTTCGAGCCCCGCGTCAGGCTCTGTGCTGACAGCTCAGAGCCTGGAGCCTGCTTCCGATTCTGTGTCTCCCTCGCTCTGCCTCTTCCCTGCTCACGCCCTGTCCCTCATTCTCAAAAATAAATAATAAACATTAAAAAACATTGAAAGTGTGGCAGTGAAGGCCTCACCAAGAGGTGTTATTTGTTCAGTCATATCAAGGCTAAGATAATGGGCCGCCTCTAATTTAGCTGTGTACTCTCGAGTGTGTTATTAATGTCTCTGAGCCTCAGTGTTCTCATTTTTTAAATCAATTTTTTATTTGAGTGTAGTTGACACACAGTGTTACATTAGTTTTAGGTGCACAACATAGTGTACGTTTAAACATTATGCTGTGATCACAAGCATAGCTACATCTTCGACCATATGTAATTACAATATCATCAACTATGTTCCTTATGCTCTGCCTTTCGTTCCTGTGACTTATTCATTCCATAACAAGCCTGTATCTCCCACTGCCCTCCACCCCTTTTGCTCACCCCCCACCCAGCAATCCTCAGTTTGTTCTCTGTGTTGACAGGTCTGGTTCTGCGTTTTGTTTCTTCATTCATTTTTTTAAAAAGATTCCACATGTGAGTGAAATCATACAGTATTTGACATTCTCAGTCTTGACTTACTTCGCCTAGCATAGTACCTCTAGGTCTGCCTTGTTTCAAAAATGGCACGATCTCATCCTTTTTATGGCTGTGTAATATGCCATTGTATACATCTTCCGTATCCATTTCTCTTTCTAGGTCTCAAGTTGCTTCTGTATCTTAGCTATTGTAGATAATACTCCAATAAACATAGGGTGCATATATCCCTTCGAATTAGCGTTTTCCTTTTCTTTGTGATTGGATGATAATACCTACCTACCAGAGTTATCTTTAAGATTAAATGAGAGGATGTTAGTGAAGTACCTGTCACACAGTAAATGATTAATAAAATGGTAGCTTTGCTCAAAATGAATCACTTTTCAGTGATAGTCGTCTGACCTCAAGAGTATCCTAAGATGAATTGATGTGAGTTATTGTTTTCTTTACTTTCCTTCTGACATGTAGTTAACTTTTCAGTTCACTTTCTTTCTTGGCTTCTAAATTTGAAAGCTTCCAGGTTGTTAAGAAGCATAAAAAATGTTATCTTCCGTAATCAGTTACATTGTCTTCCTAGGTAATGGGACTTAATGAGTGGGTTAGACTTTTTTTAGCCAGCTCCCTTGAGTTCACTGTTTCCTGTGGAATAGGGGCAAAAGGAGCAGTAGATCGAAAGCTTTAGAAAAAAAAAGTATCCATGAGATAAAAAGAGCCTGAAACACAAACATGGCTTCAAAGAGATTAAAACATGACCTAGCCATAAATAGCTATGTGCAGAATCAATCTAGGATAATAAAATGAACACGTGTTCCGTATGCCAGGGTTGTTTTGCATGGTGCCAACAGAAAAAATAGATTGAAATGTTACAAGAAACAAAATAGTCAAAGATAATTATGAGTAGAAAATGAATCCGATAGAAATATTCCCCAGGCTGAAAATTGACATATGAAACAGTAATAGTGCATTTATGTCCAAGGGGACACGCAATCGATTTAAGGAACCAGATTTGCCTCGAAGAACTTTCAGTGATTCAGATGTGGGATTTTTCTCTAGTCTCCCAAAATTTTAAGTGTTACGAAATACCTGGCATTGGTCTTGGTAAATGTAGGGGACGGAGGAAAATAATTTTCCTTCGACCCTCCTAGCTTCTTGAATGAGACCCCTCCCCCATGGTAATAACAGGTTCACAGGAGAAAAACAAGCTGAAGTTTACTCACATGTATACCTCCTGTATCCATGGGAGAGACCCAGGAGAATCGAGTAACTCCTTGAAATGGCCCAAGCCACGGCCTTAAATACCATCTCCGGCTTAAGACAAATGAGAGGGGTAGGGAGGCAGTTAGGAGAAGTTATCAGGAAAAGCCGACAAACAAGGGTGTGATCGTTACACAGATTTGTGTTGTCACCTCCTTCAATGATGACACTTTCTAGAGATTTACTGTCCTCCTCTTCTTCCTCGTGCAGAAGAGACACCCCTCCACGTGAAGATGTCCCTTGTACATGTACGTGTCACTTATAAAGCATAGCTTCTTTTTTTACAGTTTTTTTGAAGTTAAAAAAATTTTAATATAATTTATTGTCAAGTTAGCTAACAGACAGTGTATACAGGATGCTCCTGGTTTTGGGGGTAGATTCCCGGGATTCATTGCTTCCATACAACACCCAGGGGTCACTCCAACAAGTGCCCTCCTCAATGCCCATCACCCATCCTCCCCTCCCTCCCTCCCTCCCTCCTTCCCCCCACCGCCCCCATCAGCCCTCAGTTTGTTCTCTGGATTTAAGAGTCTCTGATGGTTTGCCCCTCTCCCTCTCTGTGTTTGGAACTGTTTTTTTCCCTTCCGTTCCCCCATGGTCTTCTGTTTAGTTTCTTGAATTCCACATATGCATGAAAACATATGATATCTGTCCTTCTCTGACTGACTTCTTTCACTCAGCATAATACCTTCCAGTTCCATCCACGTTGCTACAAATGGCAGGATTTCATTCTTTCTCATCGCCAAGTAGTATTCCATTGTCCATATAAACCACATCTTCTTTATCCATTCGTCACTTGATGGACATTTAGGCTCTTTCCATCATTTGGCTATTGTTGAAAGCGCTGCTATAAACACTGGGGTACATGTGCCCCTAAAAGGGTAACTTCTACCTGGTTTTCCGAGCTTGTCCTGTGTCTGCTGTTTCTTAAAAATAACCAGCCTAAAAATAACCCTTATGCCAAAAAAGAATATTTTGTAATGGCAAATTTTGTTCCCCTTCAGTAAAATGACCTGAAAATATGACATTTACTCTCATTCAGAAAACTTGAGGATAGGAATAAACACTTGTAATGCATGTGGAGGTTAGGATGGTCACAGGACGGTGAAACTTCGAGACCCAAATGGTGGTAAGTATGGGAGACTAGAGCAACGGAAAGGGTATGAACTCTGGAGCCAGGTGTTGGCCTAAGAGCTCTGCTGTATATATATACTAGGTGTTTGACATAACCTCTCTGTGCTCGCGTCTTTTTTAACCTCTAAAATATTATGTTCAGCAATTTCGCATGTTTGAGCCAAATAGTATCTACCCTAAAGGTAGGTTATTGACGGATTGAATTAATTGACATGAAGTGATTAAAATAGTATGTGAAATGTAGTAAGTCCTATCTAAATATTATTATTATAACCAGGTCACCCGGTAAAGCAGAAGTCTCTAGGCTGGCCAGTGAGGATTGACTGCTCTGGTTGATAGTTGACCATGAAGCCTACAGGTCAGCCCTGTGGTTTTGAGGCTGGGAAACATCCGTGGAAATAGTTATACCAAAGCTCTAAAAGGTGATTCCTACTGAATCAGACTGATCCCATTTTTCATGCCTTCTCTGTTTGGTCAGAATCATGACAGCAGGCCTAATGCACCCACTAGAATCTACTGCATGATAGCTTTGGAGCTATCCATGAAAGAACACAGTTTTTCTCGGCAGGGTGTAGTTGTGTATACTGGGAGAATTAACCTCTAGACCTGGTTTGCTACTCTTACGCAGCTTGCTCATTCCCACCTTCCAGAAACAGTTTTAGCTTCCTGGACGTCAATCTCCTGTATTTCCTCCTACCGCCGTGAGCATGCTTCTTAGTCTCATCTGTTAACGCCGTGTCTTCCTCCAGAGCTCTTTTTTTAAATAATTTTTTTTAATGTTTACTTATTTTTGAGAGAGAAAGAGAGAGAAAGAGAGAGAGAAAGAACACAAGTGAGGGAGGGGCAGAGAGAGGGAGACCCAGAATCTGAAGCAGGCTCCAGGCTCTGAGCTGTCAGCACAGAGCCCGATGTGGGGCTCAGACTCACAAATCGTGAGGTCATGACCTGAGCTGAAGTCGGACGCTTAACCGACTGAGCCACCCAGGCACCCTATCTTCTTCCAGAGTTCTTAATGGTGAAGAAATAAAGGCAGTCTGTGGACCTATGCTCTCTTCTGTCTGCACATAATCCTAGGTGACTTAGTCCCATGTTTGAAATTATATCTGTAAACTTAGGTCTCCCAAATGTGTGCATCTGTCCCCCGAGTTCTCTCCTGAACCCAGATGTTTATGTACGAAGGTCCACTCTACCTGTCGACATAGATGTCTAATTGGCATCTCAAACTTGTATCCAAAGCTAAGCTTCCAGTTCCTTCTGTAAACCTACTCTATCTCAATAAATGCCAATTCCACGTTTCCAGGTACTTAGGCAGAAAAATGGTGGTGTCATTCTTGGTTTCCCTCATTCTCTCAGATTTTGTAATAAATCTGACAGACTTTACCACCTATACATTGAAAATATCTCTCGATTCTGAACATTTCTCACCAACTATACCACCGACACCCTTGTGTAAATCACCACTTACGAACATGTGTGGGAACCACCTGACTGCTTTTTCTCCTCTTTTCATCCCCCAGAACAGCGAAAGTGATCCTTTGAAAACATAAAACAGCTCATGCCACATCTTTACTTTGAATTCTCCAGTGGCTCCCTGTCTCATTCAGAACAAACTCCAACATCCTTACTGTGTTCTCATAGTTTCTCATGTCGTGTTCTCATGGTAGCATGGTATCTGGCCCCCCGTTGACCTCTCTGACCGTATCTCTTAACCACTCTTCCTCTTGTTCATTTCACTACAGCTGCAATAGCTTCCTTCCTGTTCTCAAACTTGCCTAACAGTTTCCTTTCTCAAAGATTTTGCATTACACTCATTTTTAGCTGGAATGCTTTTCCTGCAGATATTTGCAAAGATTAAGGTATCAGTGTATTCAGGTCTCCTGTTAAATGTTATCTTATCAGAGAGACTTTATCCACCTCATGAAAAATAGTCCTTGTGGATACTCCCTATCCTTGTTATTTGGCTTATTTTTTTTTTTCTTCAGAGCACTTATCACTCTGACATATTATAGTATGCATTCACTTATTTTTATTTTTTTTAATTAAAGTTTTTTGAATGTTTATTTATTTTTGAGAGAGAGAGAGCGCGAGCAGGAGAGGGGCAGAGAGAGAGAGGGAGACACAGAATCGGGAGCAGGCTCTGGGCTCCGAGCTGTCAGCACAGAGCCCGACACGGGGCACAAACTCACGAACCGTGAGACCATGACCTGAGCCGAAGTTGGATGCTTATCCAACTGAGACACCTGCTTATTTTTATTTTTTATTTTTTAAATTTTTATTTATTTTTTTTTGAGAGGGAGAGAGCATGCGAGCAAGCGGGGGAGGGACAGAAGGAGAGGGAGAGAGAGAATCTTAAGCGGGCTCCGTGCCCAGCACGGAGCCCAACGTGGGGCGAGATCTCACAACGGTGACACCACGACCTGAGCCCAAATCAAGAGTCGGACGCTTGACTGACTGAGCCACTCAGGTGGCCTCCATTCACTTATTTTGAAATTAGTTACACATCACGTATTTATACGTATTAATATATCGTGCGTGGGGGTGCGTATATATCACCCACACCACCACCACCACGACTGCTACCGCTGCCAGAAGCTCCGGGGGAGGCATGGGAGAGATGCTTCCCCACAACGCTCAGAAGGTACCAGTTCTGCAACCACTTGATCTTGGACTTCTGTTCCCCAGAACTGGGAGACAGTACGTTTCTGTGGTTTAAGCCCCTCAGTGTGTGGTACTTCGTTATGGCAGCCTTAGCAAGCGAGTAACAATGTTTTTTTTTTTTTCATCATGATGAGGAATTTACCTTGGACTTCCGCTTGTTGAGTCTTCTTGTCATGTGACCAAGAACACAGGCCCCTTAGGGATAGTAACGGTTGCTTTGGTGTTCATTTCAGTTACATTTTGAATGGTCAGGATGCGTGCCATTTGCCATGGCCGTGTTTTCCCTTGGTTTTTAGAACAGTTTTAGGCTCACAGCAAAACTGAGCAGAAGGTACAGAGATCTTCTCTGTACGCCCTGCCCCCCCACATGCATAGCCTGTCCCATTATCAACGTCCTCACCAGAGTGGTACGCTTACGACAGTGGATGAGCCTACATGGGCACGTCCTCATCACCCACAGTCCGTAGTTTCCGTGAGGGTTCACCTGTGGTATTGTGCATTCCGTGGGGCTGGGCAAATTTATAATGACGGGACGCGATATCTGCTGTCAGAATACCATACAGGGTAGTTTCACTATCCTACCTTAAACATCTTTCTGTCTGTTCATCTCTCCCTCCTCTGACCCCTTGCAACCACTAATCTTTTTACTCTCTCACTTTTGCCTTTTCCAGAATGTCACAGAGTTGGAATCACACGGTGTCCAGCTTTTTCATATGGGGTTTTGCCACGTAGTAATAGGCACTGCAGACTCCTCCTTGTCTTTTCATGGCTTGATAAGCTTATTTCTTTTTAGTGCTGAATAATAATGCATCGTCTGGATGGACCCCAGTTCGTCTATCCATTCGCCTACTGAAGGACACCTTGGTTGCTTCCGAGTTTTGGCAGTTGTGAATAAAGCTGCTATAAACACCTCTGTGCAGGTTTTCGTGTGGACATAGGTTTTCAGTTCCTTTGGATAAAGACCAAGGAGCATGATTGCTGGATCATACGGTAAACGTGCGTTTGGTTTTGTAAAAAACTGCCAGACCGTCTTCCAAAGGGGCTGTACCATTTTGCATTTTCACCAGCAACGAAAGAGAGTTCTTGTTCCACATCTTTGCCAGTATTTGCTGTAGTCAGTGTTGCAGGTTTCAGGCATTTTAGTGGGTGTATATTGGTATCTCGTTTTAATTTGCATTTCCCTGACGATATACGATGCGAAGCAGGTTCTCATGTCCCTATTTGCCATCGGCGTATCTTCTTCAATGAGTTTCCCGTGACAGTCGTTGGCCCTTTTTTAAATTGGATTGTTTGTTCTCTTATTGTTCAGTGTTAAGAATTCTTTGTATATTTTGGATAACATTGTTTAACAAAAATTGTTTTTATTAATGGTTTTATTTCTTTTTGAGAGAGACAGACAGAGAGTGAGCAGGGGAGGGCCAGAGAGAGGGAGACCCAGAATCCGAAGCAGGCTCCAGGCTCCCGGCTGTCAGCACAGAGCCCCACGCGGGTCTTGAACTCACTAGCTGCGAGATCATGACCCGAGCCGAACGAAGTCGGACGCTTAACTGACTGAGCCAACCAGGCCCCCCTGGAGAGCATTCTTTATCAGATGTGTCTTTTGAAAATATTCTCTCCAGTCTCTAGCTTGTCATTTTATTCTATGGACAGTGTCTTCCTCAGAGCAGAGAATTTTCATTTTAATGAAGTCTAGCTTATCAATTCTTTTTTCATGGGTCGTGCCTTGGGTGTTGTATCTAAAAATCGTTGCCATGCCAAGGTCAGCTAGATTTTCTCCTGTGTTACCTTGTGGAGGCTTTATAGTTTTGTGTTCTATATTTAGGTCTGTGACCCATTTTGAGGTAAGTTTTGTGAAGAGAAGAAGTTCTGCGTCCAGATTCTTATTTTTGCCTGTGGGTGTCTAGTTGTTCCAGAGCCATCTGTTGAAAAGGCCATCTTTGCTGCATTGTATTGCTTTTGCTCCTTTGTCAAGAGTTAGTTGACTGAATTGATCTGGGTCCATTTCTGGACTGTGTTTTGTTCCATCGATCCGTTTGTCTCTTCTTTTACCAATGCCACATCGTCTGGATTCCTGTAGCAGGTGTGACTGTGTACTGTTGCTTCCCCAAGTAGACGGGATTACCTCTGGAATCGCAGTTTGCTGGATCCTGAGGCTGTGATGGGTCCACAGTGGAGTCTGCGGTCCGCAGGCCCGTTGCCAGTGGCTCAGGCAGGAGAGACCCGCCTCTTCTTTGTAGGGACAGCCTCCAGGACCTTATTCGGTAGGGCGGCACTGGGACAAGGATCAGCCTCAGTGTTCACAGTTGGGTCGCCAGACCGCGGGCCTGTGACCAGTTGTGTCGATGGGAGAGGCTCCTGCCAGGTCCCTGGGTGCGCTTTTGCTGGGCCACTTGGTGAGTCTGTGGACAGGCAGAATGTTTTGCAGACTTTGGTGGGAGGGGGTGCGGCCTAGTTATAGGGCCATGATAGGATCTCCAGGGACGCAGATGACAGTCTCCCTCTGGGTCCCGTGGCGGATGAGATTGCTTGTGGACTGCCGCTAGAAGGGTCTGAGGCCGAGTAGAGGGTACTGGTAGGATCTCCACTGGCACAGACGGGATCGTCTCCTGCCAGGACCCTAGGTCGGCAGGACCACGTATGGAGCGCAGCTGTGATGGAGTCCGGCTTGAGTCCAGTTACAGGGCCGTTTCAGAATCTACAGTTCCGCCGGGTTTGGTGGGCTTACCTCCGGGGGCTCCCAGACTACGCCTGAAACAGGCCGGAGCGGAGTCCTAGGCCACTTCAATGTCCACAACCTGGACAGGGCCCGTGGGCCTTTTACCCGAGAAACAAACGGATGCGACTCCTCACGGGTCCCTTGGCGTACGGTGCTGGGGAGCCGTTTCTGGTACGGAGCCAGGACCGCCGTTGGCACGTCTGCCGCCCGGGTGCGGGCCTGCCTTCTCCACGGGGCTCTCCTCGGTCTTGGACTCCGTCAGGGCTCCGCAGCTTCCACCCGGTCCCCAAAGTTTCCGTAAAGGCACTTTTGTCCATGGATGGCCGGGAAATTATTGTTAATCGAGGGGGAATATGAGTAGAGGACATCCTGTTCCACCATCTTGCTGATGTCACGCTTGTTAGTTTTTAAGTACGGCTTTATTGACATGTATTTCACATACCATAAAATTCACCATTTTAGAGTGCGCAACTCGGTGGCCTTTAATGTACTTTACAGAGTTGTGCAACCATTACCACAATTTCATTCCGGAACATTTTCATCATCGCAAAAAGAAACCCCATACCTGTTAGCAGTCATTCTGCCTCTGCATTCATCCAGCCCAGTGCAACTGCTACCGGATAAATGGAATCACAGAAAATGTGGTTCCTTTTGATTCACTTATTTCACTTAAGAACTGATCCGTGCTGTGGCAGGCAGCAGTACTTAATTCCATTTTCATGGCAGGATACTATTCCATTCTATGGATATACCCCATTAAAAAAGGTTTTTAATCTTTATTTATTTTTGAGAGAGAGAGAGACAGAGTATGAGAAGGGGAGGGACAAAGAGAGAGGGAGGCACAGAATCGGAAGCAGGCTCCAGGCTCTGAGCTGTCAGCACAGAGCCCGACGTGGGGCTCGAACTCATGGGCCGAGAGATCATGACCTGAGCCGAAGTCAGGCACTTAACCGACTGAGCCATCAGGGAGCCCCTGGATATACCACATTTTATTTATCCATTTGTCTTTTGATGAACATCTGGGTTGTTTCCACTCTGGGGTTATAAATAATGCTGCTGTGAATATTCATATATGAGTTGCTGTGTGAACATATGTTTTCAATTCTCCTGGGCATACGCTAGGAGTGAAATGGCTGAAACATAGTAGGTATATGTTTCATGTTTCAAGGAAATGGTCGAGTATGTTTGGAGCCATACACATTAGAGATGAAATATTTATTTTTATTTTTTTAAGTCAACCCTGTGCTCAATGTGGGGCTCTGGCTGAATACTCTGAGGTCAAGACTCACATGCTCTGCTCACTGAACCAGCCAGGTTCCCCTAGAGATGAGATATTTGTAAGAAAAAGCCGCTTACCTTTAACTACAAATTAACACTGACTTGTAAAGTTGATACTGAATCCAGCATGTAATTTCACAGGGCTTGCGTTTCCTGGATCCTGTAAAATACATATTCTAGTCGTTTGTGGATACTTTTTCCTTCTTGTTCAGTATGCTCCCTTGCCAGCCTTGTTAGCAGTGGTAGAAGATCAAAGTATTGTATAAAATTTAGGTTTATCCATCTCTATGTGGCACCAATGCCAATTAATTTAATCAAAATCCCCCTTTAAAAAATCTATTTATTTATTTATTTATTTATTTGTTATTTTAATGTTTATTCAGTTTTCAGAGACAGACAGAGACAGAGACAGAGACAGAGCATGAGCAGGGGAGGGGCAGAGAGAGAGGGAGCCACAGAATCGGAAGCAGGCTCCAGGCTCCGAGCTGTCAGCACAGAGCCCGACGTGGGGCTCGAACCCACGACCTGCGAGATCATAACCTGAGCTAAAGTCGGACCCTTAACCGAGTGAGCCATCCAGGTGCCCCTCAATCAAAAACATTTTAATTTACTGGAAGAATAAAAAGCAAGTTTTTTTTTTTGTATATTCTTACAGATTAAACAAAAATGATTTGACCACATATTTCTGTTCAACCTCTTATGCTGGTATTTTTAAGTGTATCAACAGACAATGTGAAGCGTTCGTTAATTCTGGAGTAGATTTTAGAGAATGGATTTTTCTTGTTCTCTACTTAATTTTGTAAAGTGAGAACATGATGTATGTAAATTTATGGCATTTTGATCAACAATGAATAACAATGATATATAATAAGATGTTCAATATTCATAAAGATGCTAGGCATTTAAATATAGCACTTTGATACTTTGCTAGAAAAATTCATTATTTATATGTAATAATAAATAGGAATAGAATATACTCATTCAACTTTGAAAAAGGAAAAATATCTTGTTATCTCTTGATGAATTCAGTCAATTAAAGGCCTTTGTCAATTAATGTTTATTGTTTCACACTTCATTTCTTATTTGTCTGGCCCCCTTTACTGAAAACAAATTTACATTACAGCTTATTCAAACTTTTCACCAATGGCAAAAAGTAGAGATAAATTTATGGCAGTGATAAGTGGGCCACTATTTGAGCAAATGGTAATGGCATTAGATAGCAGAACGAGTGCGACATGTACTGTAGAACGTCCTCCTACATAGAGCTAAATATCTCTTTGAAACAGCCCCCTCTAAGTAATACCACTTCTTTCTTGTTATTCATTCTTTGAAATAACTTCTTTAATGTATTCCGAAACTGAATGAAGCATTGTATCTTTCCTTTTTTGTTTTGTTCTTATGGACTTCCTTGCCATTTTTCATTGTGTTTTTCGATTACCTAATCAATCCCAAATAACACCTGGATAATTGCTCAGTACATCTTGAAGTGTAAGCTCATCTACAAACAAACCCCTTTTTATTACCATTTTCTGGGATTATATATATGTCTTTGGATATGTAAAAGGCATCACTGAGTAAAAGAGTTGAATATCAAGACTTGTTTCGAAAAAAGACTAAACATTTTGAAAATATCATTTTGGAAAATATACATCTAGGTTAAGAAACGTTACGACATACCAAAGTTTCTAGTGATTGATATGACTATTCTGAAATGTTACTTTTGGGTATTGAGACGCTCCAGCGGTTTGCTGTATTGTGGCAACAATCCTGCCCTAGGCACAAATAAAAAAAAGTTTGAAAAACATAAACTCCGGAAAGGACAGGTATAACATTGAAAACGACTTCCTTGCTCCGTGATGCACGTTCCAGATGAGACATGAGTCTGGACAAGCCCCGTATCCTAAGTAAAAAAGAGTGCCGACTTTATATTAATATTGCATTTAGAATCATTGGACCCATTGATTTTGATGAGTTGCATTCAGCTCATTGTTACCAAGGCCTTCAGTGTTTCCTCCTGCTTCATCTGAATTTCAGAATTCTTCGTTCCTCCAGGTACCTAGGCAGCCATTCATAGAGTCTTCCAATAGATATTTACTGAGGTTTTATAAGTGCCAGGCACTGTTGTAGATGCTGAGGACAAAATGGAAAACAAGAGGGCTGAAGGAGGTTACATTCTCTTGGGAGAGGGAAGCCGGCAATAGATGATTGAGTAAGTAAATGTACTGAGATTTATAGTAGATGGTAATGAATAATAAGAAGGGAAGAAACAAGATGTCACAAACCTACTCTTACTCAAGTTGTTCTTAATATAAATAACAAAATGCTCTAACAGCTGTTTTCTATTTAAACAGTTTTATGCTATCCCCAAACTTTAATAAAATTAGCAATAGAGAAAATCTGTCTTCTTTACATAAAGCTTATGCATTAATACCTTTTGTATATAATAGCAATTATCATTAGGGTAACAGAAATATAACTAACTATTCAGTGTACTGAATGAATTGAACAGAGTGACTTCTATGTAACTGCTGGAGTACGTAATTTAATATTATAAGAAACACTTTTCATTTATTACAAAAGAAATGTAAATACAGCCTCAATCAAAATTGTCACTGATTATAAATTATAGAGATGAAATATAGCAAGGTTTTGGTATATATTCATTTATGTTTTTCAAAAGATGCTTATTACATAAACTGTCCTGACACATAATCTACTTACGGAAACTCTACTGGTATTTCGTTGCTCGTCTCATAATACTGTCTAACGAGTACATGACAATTGCCATGTGTCAGGTACTCTTCTAACGACTTTACATTGATTTATGTAATACTCAGAATGACCCTACGAAGCAGATCGTATCCATATTTTATAGATGAGGAAACAAGCATTGAGAGATTAAGTCACTTGCTCAAAGTCACAATGAAGAAGTGTTGGAGCCGACATCACAATTCCAGACATCAAGATACATTACAAAGCTGCAATCATCCAGACAGTATGGTAGTGGCACAAAAACAGACACTCAGATCAGTGGCACAGAATAGAAAACCCAGAAATGGATGGGTTTAGAAATAGGAAACCCACGAACGTATTGGCCAAATAATTTTTGACAACGCTGGGAAGAATATCCAATGGAATAAACACAGTCTCTTCAGCAAGTGGTACTGGGAAAACCAGACAGCGACATGCAGAAGAATGAACCTGGACCACTTTCTTACACCATCCACAAAAATAAACTCAAAATGGATGAAAGACCTAATCTTAAGACAGGAAGCCATCAAAATCCTCAAGGAGAAAGCAGGCAAAAACCTCTTTGACTTTGGCCGCAGGAACTTCTTACTCAACACATCTCTGGAGGCAAGGGAGAGGAAAGCAAAAATGAACTACCGGGACCTCATCAAAATAAAAAGCTTCTGCACAGCAAAGGAAACAATCAGCAAAACTAAAAGGCAACCGACAGAATGGGAGAAGATATTTGCAAATGACATATCAGATAAAGGGCTAGTATCCAAAATCTCTAAAGAACTTATCCAACTCAACACCCAAAAAACAAGTAATCCAGTGAAGGAATGGGCAAAAGACACGAATAGACACTTCTCCAAAGAAGACATCCAGATGGCCGACACATGAGAAAATGCTCCACATCACTCATCATCAGGGAAATACAAACCAAAACCACAACGAGATACCACCTCACACCTGTCAGAATGGCTAACATTAACAACTCAGGCAACAACAGATGTTGGCGAGGATGTGGAGAAAGAGGATCTCTTTTGCATTGTTGGTGGGAATGCAAGCTGGTGCAGCCACTCTGGAAAACAGGATGGAGGTTCCTCAAAAAATTAAAAATAGAACTACCCTACGACCCAGCAGTTGCACTACTAGGTATTTATCCAAGGGATACAGGTGCGCTGTTTCGAAGGGGCACAGGCACCCCCATGTTTATAGCAGCACTGTCAACAATAGGCAAAGTATGGAAAGAGCCCAAATGTCCATCGGTGGATGAATGGATAAAGAAGATGGGGTATATATAGACAATGGAGTATTACTCGCCAATCGAAAAGAATGAAATCTTGCCCTTTGCAACTATGTGGATGGAACCGGAGGGTATTATGCTAAGCGAAATTAGTCAGTCAGAGAAAGACAAATATCATATGACTTCACTCATAGGAGGACTTTAAGACACAAAACAGATGAGCATAAGGGAAGGGAAGCAAAAGGAATATAAAAACAGGGAGGGGGACAACACAGAAGAGACTCTTAAATATAGAGAACAGACAGGGTTGCTGGAGGGGTTGTGGGAGGGGGGATGGGCTAAATGGGTCAGGGGCATTAAGGAATCTACTCCTGAAATCATTGTTGCACTAGATGCCAACTAATTTGGATGTAAATTAAAAATAATTAATTTAAAAGAAAGTGTTGGAGCCCAGATGCCACATCCTGCTTGAGGGGTTGCCTGATCCTGTCAATCGTAATTAACCTCCCTTTTATCTGTTCTCTTACAAGCTGCTTGTGCCTAGATCATCGTTTGGCAACGATATATGCAGGCAGACTTTTTAAAAGAAGTTACTATAGCAATACAGACCATAGAGGAGATCCAGACAAGAGATGGGGGTGTATTGGACCAGGGTAATAGCGTTGTGGGTAGTTAGAAATGTTGGGATATAAATAGAAGATAAAGCCTCCAAGGCATTCTGACGCGGGGGAGACAGAGAATGAGAGATAAAAACGGAGGGAAGGATATCAGAATGTTTGTATTTGAGCAGTGTACACCTAGAGTTGTCCCTTATTAAGATGGGAATGACTGTGGAAGAAGCAGGTTTTGTGGGACTAGAAAAGAAGTTTCGATTTGCATATGAGTAGACATCCACATGGGGATGTTGCACGGGCCATTGGATATACGGGTCAAGAGTTCAATGGAGGGATCTGTCCTGGGGATAGACGGTATTAAAAGCTAGAATGCCGGCCATGATTACAAACGGAATGAGTGTAACTAGAAAAGAGCAAAGAATCGAGGCCTGAGCCCTGGAGTACTCCAAAGTTCAGAGATCAGAGAGATGAGGAAGGAGTCGTACAAAATAATAAGTAGGAGTTTGCAGTAAACCAAAAGAGAGAGTTCTTTGGGAGCCTACGATAAAAAAGCATTTCAAGGGTAGGGGAGTGATCAATTGTGTTAAACGCTGCTGATGTTTAAAGTAAGATGGGAGTCACATTGGGTGCGGCAGTTCAGGGGTCACTGCCGAGCTTTATAAAAGCAGTTTGGGTCAAAGGATAGAGATTAGAGTGGATTGAGGAGAATGGCAAGAGAAGAATAGACACATCGAAGATAGAGCACGATTTTGAGGTGTTTGTTTGACTCTAAAAAGAGGGCGCCTGGGTGGCGCAGTCGGTTAAGTGTCCGACTTCAGCCAGGTCACGATCTCGCGGTCCGTGAGTTCGAGCCCCGCGTCAGGCTCTGGGCTGATGGCTCGGAGCCTGGAGCCTGTTTCCGATTCTGTGTCTCCCTCTCTCTCTGCCCCTCCCCCGTTCATGCTCTGTCTCTCTCTGTCCCAAAAATAAATAAAAAACGTTGAAAAAAAAAATTTAAAAAGAGACACAGCTTAACGGCCACACAGAACTGTGTGTCAAGTTTTTGTATGAATTTGGAAAAGAGGAAGGGTGATACAGGACAGAGAGGTGGTGATTGCTGAGAACAGGCAGGAAGTGATAATGCGGCATCCAGTTGGAATGCTTGTCCCTACGTAGGCCCGCCATTACCACATGTGCTGTAACGCAGGGGAGAAGGGAGAGTGTGTGGATTCAGATGTCGGGAGGAAGTTGATGGCGGGAGCTTGTGGAAATTCTCTTCGAATTTCTGTATCTATATTTTTTCACTTAATAGGAAGCAAGTGGAGGAAGGAAGAGAAGATATGAAATCGTCTTCTATGAGCTATAGTTGTGAACGTGTTAGCATCACTGCTGAGTAGCACGTGCCCACTTGAGATAGTGTTTCTCACGTCAAAGTGAGACCAGTCGGTGCAGATTGGATTCTTTCTCAGCCAGGGTAAGCTTCCTGGGGATACGTGAGGGTCAGCGGAGGGAGTTCGATTTAACCAGGGCGTGGGTTTTGCCCGGTGGGTAAGATGAAGAAGGAAAGTTGAGCAAGTGAAGTCCAGGAGAGTGTGTGTGAGCACACGTGGCCACATGATGACATTGATGGGTCATGAATTTGAAATGGATGAAGGATTAAAATGGTGACATGAGGATGATGAGGGACAGTGAAAGTGTATTTAGTGAAATGTATGTCCAGATAAAGTTGAATGACTGTTGGACTTCGGGTATCAATTAGAAGGAGCTGCAACTGTGTAGGTGCTAGTTTGGAGAATGGGATACTTTAAAAAGGGGGTCATGGGGACGCCTGAGGGGCTCAGTCGGTTAAGCCTCCGGCTCTTGATTTCGGCTCAGGTCAGCGTCTCACCATTTGTGAATTCAAGCCCTCCATCAGGCTCTGCACCGACCGTGCGGAGCCTGCTTGGGATTCTGTCTCCTTCTCTCTCTGCCCCTCCCTCGCACACGCATGGATTCTCCCTCTCTCTCTCTCTTTCTCTCTCTCAGAAATAAACATTTAAAAAGAGGGTTATGGAATGAACACAGATACTGGTAATTCTAAGATCAAGGCCATGGAAATGGATGGACATTGAAGAACATGGAAGAGTGGTGAAAATGTTGGAATTGCTTTGAAGATCATCTGTGTGGTTGATGAAATAATCACTCTTGATGGCCAGAACAGCGCGAGAGCGCATGTCGGTGAGGCGGCAATTAAATCTTCAAGAAATGGGGAGGAGTGCCCAGGGATATGTAGATTACTGCCACAGGGAGGAAGAGTGGGTGGCATATCCTAAAAATATTTGATTCAAAACCGGGTGTTTTAGGGAAGTGGGAGGAAGAATAATCTAGAAGCATCTTCAGGCCTAATAGTAGTAAGGCTATAGGGAAAACACATATAGGTTAAGTATTGTCCTAGGGAGAGATCCACGATTCTGTGAAGTGAGGAGGTGAAGTATCAGGAAACTTGAACAGATATAAAACCATTCAAGAAATTGAGTTAGTAGTTAAAATCTACCCTTAACCACATTGCCATCCCGCCCCACGGTACGAATAGACTCTGGGAGCTTCATTGGGGGATTTCACTAAAATATTCAGAAACAAGTAGTGTCAATCTCCTACAAACCATTCCAGAACTTTGTACTAGATATTTTACTTATTTTGTGCAAGGTGAAGACATTGTTTTGGGCAATAATAAACACCTAAGTTAGCACAGAGGTTAGCCCTACAGGGTGGGAGGTGAAGGGCCATGTGATCAGGCTGCTATGTGTAGCATGCTTCATCTGGTGTTTTCTTGGCCTAGTTGATGGGTATATGGGTGTATATTTTACTATTTTTGTAGGTTTTTGTACATATAAAATATTTCATAATAATTTTTTAAAACCAAATTGTGCTAAGGAAGTCGATGTCTTTTAAAAAATATTCTTTCCAGGGGCGCCTGGGTGGCTCCATTGGTTATACATCTGACTCTTGATCTAGGCTCAGGTCATGAGGTCACTTTTCATGAGTTTGAGCCCCATGTCGGGCTCTGCCCTGACAGCACAGAGCCTGCTTGGGATTCTCTCTCTGTCTCCCTCTCTCTCGGCCCTTCCCCCACTTGTGTGCTTGCTCGCTCTCTGTCTCTCTCTCTCTCTCTCTCTCCCTCTCTCTTAAAATATATAAATTTTAAAAAATCAGAAACAAATCCTTAAAGATAAATAAATAAAATCTTCTTTTCAGGGGGTGCCTGCCTGGCTCAGCCAATGGAGTGTGTGATTCTTGATCTTGGGGTGTAGAGCTTACTTAAAAATACATATATTCTTTTGAGGACATTGGCTGTGAAACAAAGATGAGAGGGTAGAATACTTTCAAGGGCCTGTGTAGTCTGGGAAGACTTGCTTTGTGTTTGTTTGTTTCTTTTTTTTTTTTTTTTACAATAGGAGGTTCTTTGGGCATGTTTAGTTTGTATAGGGAAAAGGTAAATAAAGGGAGAAGTTGAAAATACATGACAGAAGTCACACAGAATCTTGGAAGAGATGGAACAATACTGATCAGTGGATTTTCTCAAAACATGGGAATGGGCACCTCGTTGGTGAAATTCACAGGTAATTGGGTAAGAAGTTAAAGAAATTTGCATCTAATATGCTTAAAGTTCTCTACAAATTAGAAGGCGTGTTTACACTATAAGATACTCCTTAACCCGTGCTCAAATACCTGCAATGATTCAATGATAAGAAACTACTTCCTGGGCAGCCTAATCTATCTTTGGCTGGCTTTGTCTATCTGTATTTCTGGTTCCTGAACTTGTTTGCTTGTGTGTTTTCTTTGTTGTTTTAAGCTGCAGCTTCTAATAGTGGTTCCATATCTATCTGTTGGGATATCACATACCAACAGACCATCGCTTTCTGGAAACTAACATCTTACTTGTCACATCGAAAATACTCCTATAATAAATTAAGCATGTTTAAGGCTAAAAAACAAAAAACAAAAAACAAAAAAACCTAGCCTTAATAAATTGATCTTTTATTTTGGACTATTTTGTCCATTTATAGTTAATGGATATTGGGGTTTATATCCACCATTTTATTGTGTGTTTACTATTTGGCCCATTTGTTTTTGGCTTTTTTTGACCTTTGCTTTTTTGCATCCTCTTGGATTAATAAAGTGATTTTGTCATTCAAAAAAAAAAAAAAAAGAAAAAAAAAAGAAAATACTCCTATTTCTGGGGCATCTGGGTGGCTTAGCCGGTTCAGCGTCCCACTGTTGATTTTGGCTCAGGTCATGATCTCACGGTTTTGTGGGATCAAGCCCTGCGTGGGGCTCTGACAGTGCAGAACCTGCTTGGGATTCTCCCTCTCTTTCCCTCTCTGCCACTCGTTCTCTCTCTCTCTTAAAAGAAATAAACATTTAAAAAATACAATATTTATATGTTCTTTGTCCAGTAACTCTTTATAGTGAACAAAGAAGCATTTCCTCTCATTGATTTTATTTATTTATTTTTTTATTAAAAAAAAAATTTTTTTTTTAACGTTTATTTATTTTTGAGACAGAGAGAGACAGAGCATGAACGGGGGAGGGTCAGAGAGAGAGGGAGACACAGAATCCGAAACAGGCTCCAGGCTCTGAGCAGTCAGCACAGAGCCCGACGCGGGGCTTGAACTCGTGACCTGAGCCGAAGTCGGCCGCTTAACCGACTGAGCCACCCAGGCGCCCCTCCTCTCATTGAATTTTAATCATCTTAAGCTTGAAGGATACCTTGACCACTTCTACATCCCTAGAAATCATATTTATTTTTATAGTTTGATATGAATTACATATTCCAAGTATCTTATTTTAGTTACATTTATAAGGAAATTAGCACTTGGTCTTGAAATTCCTCGAACCATAGTAGTTACTTACATATGCAATGCTTCCAATTAGCACAATTGAAAATTTCCCATTGACATGATTTTTCAGTGGTTTTAAAACTATTACACACAATTTCGGTGACTTTAGATGAAATATATCTGGAGAAGTTTTAACCTGCTCAACAAGCAAGTGTTAGTACTACATTACGTATCCTCATTATCAGCACATTTGTTCATATTTTTGTTGTTCCATTAAATAAGGAACAATTACAATTCCAGTATGTGGTTTACATTCATTTTATTACTTTCTACTTTTGGGGGGATGATACTCTGAAATCGCCAAGATTCCTCTTTCAATATGGTGTTAATCTTTCCCTTAGAAAACTAGTTCAGAACCATGAACAAGTCTTTGGGCTCGTATGGAATCGAAATGAAATTTATAGAAGCCGGTAAAATTGTAGATTCACAGAAAAACGTGTAAGGCCATTTTCACTCGAAGAGCATTGTGTTCATTTGAATACACAGATTTCTTTCCCTAAAATTAACCTTTACATTATATTTCCTTCCACATCATTATCTCCCTCCGTCAGACTCCATACCCCTTGTCCATTTCTTTTTCTGCACAATTGCTCGCAACTATTGCCTCATTTTCAAAATACTGGAACTTAAGATGTGGACTGTTGGTAAAATCTCCTAAATGTTCTCGCTGTCTTTAGTCGCCTCCTCTCTCCCCAATAATCTACCTTTTCTCATAACGCCAGGGATACTTTCTTTCACAACAGGTAGGTGGTAACATTCCACTGTTCAGAAATCTTCAAGAAAAGCTCCACCATCTTGCAAAGTCCTTTACTGTGTGGCGCAAGCTTGCCTTCCCGGCTTTTGCAGTTGTTACACCTTCCCGTGCTGTATTCTCTCTTTCTCACGTGGTATACTGGGTTTGCTCCCAAATCAACTGTGCACCCCGGCTTCTGTGACTTGGCTCAAGCTTTACTCCTCGTTTCTCAAAGATTCCCGTCAACTCATACTATCCTTTTTAAGGCACAGCTTTGTTTCTACTTCCCCTAGAAAGACCATAAAGTATAAATATTACAGGCACAGCTACTGGCGTCACACTGACTAGATTTACATTGTGTTCTACGCCTGGCTACCTGTATAACTTCAGATAAATCACTTACTTACTGCATATGATGGTGTGTGGGACACATCCAAATGGTTCAAGGACGGCTTGGGAAAAACAAAACAAAATTTAAGAACGTTTTATCATACGTGCATGGAATTTTCCTTATAAAGTAGTAATTTGGAAAAACAACTTATTTAACCTAATGCAGACACATCATCCACGTATCTGGTAGGAAATTGCAATTTATGGACACACAGTAATATTCACAGGAAAGATCACATTTGGCATCTGGTCAACAATTACGTACAACCCCAAATGAGAAAAAACAATGAAAGCCAACTCAGAAGTGACAGGCTTGTTTTAGGGAGGTTGTTGTGTGGTTTGTTTTAGGCCAGAAATTGACCAGCTTCTTCTAAAGTTCCTAAGGAAACTGAATGGACCTACACTATCCAAAACAGTTTTGTTACAGTAAAACAAAGTCGGAATGCTCACCCCACCTGATTTCAAGACTCGTTGTAAAGATACAGTGTGGTATTCATTGTGCAAAGACAGACACATAGATCAGGGGAACAGAATGAAAAACCCAGAGGAAACCCTACACATATGGTTAATGGATTTTCTACAAGTGTTTCAAGGCAATGTAATGAATACATTCATTCCTTTCAGCAAATTGTGCCATCACAATTGTCAATCCACATGCAAAAAATGAACCACAGTCCCATATAAAAATGAACTCAAAATGGGTCACAGACACAAATGAAAAATTTTTAAATTTAAAACTTTTAGAAGGAAGTTTGTGTGACCTTGATTAACGGAAAGATTATTTCTACACCAAAAGCATATCAGAGAAGAAATCTGTAAAAGTTAAAACTTAATGAATTTGGCTTCATTAAAATTAATTTCTGTTCTTCAAAAGACTGCCAGAGAATGAAAAGAGAAGCCATATACAGAAGGAAAATTTTTCAGACAAAGTATCTCCAAATGCAGGCACGTGAAAAGGTGTTTAATATCATCAGTTATTATGGAAATGCAAATCAAAACTATGAGGTACCGCCACACCTATTAAAATGGCTAAAATTTAGAAGACTGACCTCCCCAAGTGGCTGTGGCATATAGAGTAGCTCTTACACATTCCCGAGCTGGATGCAAAATAGTACAGTTTGGAAAACCATTTATCGCTTTGTTAAAAAGCTGAACGTGCGTTTATGATTTCACACAGCCATTCCATTCCTGGGTCCTTACTCAAGGAAAAGAAAAGCATGCACACACACAGATACACCCACACCCTTTATTTTTGTTGTTTTATTGAGGTATAATGGACATTGAACATATGGGTACAACATAGCGATTCGATATCTGAATACTCTGAGAGATCGCCACGGTAAGGCTTGTTACGATTCATCACCATACATAGTTACAAATTTTTTGTCTTGTAATGAGAAGTTTTAAGATTTGCTCTCTTAGCAACTTTCAAATACACAATACGGTGTCATTAACTATAGTCACCATGCTGTACAGTACATCCCCAGGACTTACTTATTTTAGAACTGGAAGTTGATACCTTTTGACTCCCTTCAGCCATTTCACCCACCCCCGGGAACCACCAGTCTCTTCTCTGTATCTGTGAGCTTTTCCTTTGTTTGCTTGGTTTTGATACGTTTGGTATGCTTTAGATTCCACATATAAATGAAGTCAGACAGTATTTTTTTTTCTCTGTCTGACTTATTTCAGCTAACATGATCATAGCAGCTTTATTTGTAATAGCCCGAAATGGGAAACAACCCAAATTTCCAACAATGTGAATAAACAGTCACAAAAATGAATGAGCCATTTGATATGTGCAACAATAATGATGAATCTCAAACTATACAGACTGAAAAAAAAGATACCAAAGCATCATATTCTGTGATTCCATTAATATAAAGTTCTAGACACATAAACTAATCTATGGGTACATAGAGCAGATCTGCGTTTGGGTATGTGGGGTTAGGCGAGCTCGTGCATGATGGAGGGATCTTTACGACGGTGATGATTTCATAGGTGTATACATGTTTCAAATCTTATCAAGTTGTATGGTTTGATTTTGGGCATTTTTTTGTATATCACTTGTATCTGATAAAGTGTTAAAATCATAATAATGAAAAGATTTAAACACAAGTGTCTATGATTCTAAAGTACCATTAGCCACTGTGGTATACACTCTGTTACATTAACAGTGTTCTTTTGTCCTTTTTGAATACCTACTCTGGTATAGCATCGTGCATATAGTAAATACGGAACAATTCCCCTTCACATTGAATTAAGACAATTACAATCTTTCAGATCACACACCGACAAAAAAGAACGATAAAGTAAAGTATTTGATATTCAGAAATCATGGTGGATTCTGTCGCTGGTATTTTAGCTCAATCTACTATATTATGGGCATTATGAGACCAAAAATGTGTGGTTCATACCACTTTGTAAGGTGGCGAGAGGATCTTTCATGGCCGCAGGTTAAACTCAAAGGTGTAAATGATTTCTTTGCGAAAGAGCATACCCGACCACATGGCTAATGGGGCACAAAGCCATGAATCGTGCAAACAACCAACTCACACAAACTGTGGGAACGCATCGCAAAATACATCCTACTAACAAGAAGTCTGTGGGCTTATTTAAAGATTTTTTAAATGTTTATTTATTTTTGAGAGACAGAGAGACAGAGCGTGAGCAGGGGAGGGGCAGAGAGAGAGAGGGAGACACAGAATCCGAAGCAGACTCCAGGCTCTGAGCTGTCAGCACCGAGCCCAGCGCGGGGCTTGAACCCACGAACCGTGAGATCATGACCTAGGCTGAAGTTGGATGCTTAACCCACTGAGCCACCCAGATGCCCCTTCTGTGGCCTTATTATTTTTTTTTTAATAATTAAAAAAAATTTTTTTTTTTAACGTTTATTTATTTTTGAGACAGAGAGAGACAGAGCATGAACGGGAGAGGGTCAGAGAGAGGGAGACACAGAATCTGAAACAGGCTCCAGGCTCTGAGCTGTCAGCACAGAGCCCGACGCGGGGCTCGAACTCACGGACCGTGAGATCATGACCTGAGCCGAAGTCGGCTGCTTAACCGACTGAGTCTGTGGCCTTATTTTTAATGCATGGTAGTGAGCATGTTTTTGTTTGGTTTTATTTTCTCTGTTCCTTTGTTGTTTTCCTCCCTGCCTTCCTACTTTCCTGCTTTCTCGCTTGCTTTGACCCTAGGAGCAAATGGCAGGTAGTCATTTACCACTTTAACTGAACAATCTAATAAATGCAAACATGACTCTAAAATCAGAATGTGGAATTTTACTGATTAGCTAATAAATCTGGCCACTATAAATACCCGAAGTTAAGCCATTGGGGGAAAAAATACGACTTTACTGTGCCAATGGGTCCTAGGTCTGAAATAACTGATAGGACTCCCAGGTTCCACCCTATCTAGCTCTGAGTTTTACACTGAGCCAATTTTCACACTGTATAATCTACTTGGGGAGGAAATTGTGATCTGTTTAATATTAATTTATACCTATTGGTTGTTTACAAATCAGAAGCTGTAGATGGAAGATGGATAGCATGAGCTCAGCTACCACGGTTCTAGTTCCTTGGGACTGAGACTAACAATAAATCGTGAATTCAGGCACTTTTTTCTGAGTATAATATACTAGCCACTGAGTTGGTGCTTCTTGGTATACAACAAAGGTGAATCAGAAACAGTTTCTCTCTTTTTTGGGGTTTGCAATAAAGTAGATGAGACAAACAGCTAGAAAACATACAAAGCAGATTCAAGTAACAAGAGTAATGCAAGACATTTTCTGGGAGAGTATAGAAGGAAGCATTGTCATAGGGTCACAGGAGTTCATGAAGCCCAGGAAAATATTTTTCTCATTAAATGTGGCTATTATTTGATTTAACTATTCATGAAACAAAGACAGCTGTCAGGTGAATAAAATGGCATGATTCTTACCTGCTCTGGTATTGCTGCTGTGGATAACATTCATCGACTCTGTCTTTGCCTAAGTTCTTTATCTTTAATAGGGAAAAATATTATCAGTGCATTTCAAAGAGCTTTTATGATGTGAATTATTGCCACAGGAATGACCACTGAATACCGGAGCGCAAAGGACAATTGTTACAGAGAGTTAAACATCTGTAACCATGGGAAAATGACTTCCAAGGCATCCTTTGCCTTTCTAAGTGAAACTAGGCAAGCAAATCACATGAGAAACTCCATCTAATTAATTCCATCTCGTACCCTTACTACTAATAATCCTGCCATTTGAAGCAAATGAAAATACAGTTATTTGATGGATATATTATAAATTATGTTATTTATGGACAAATCTGACTCATTCTGTTATATTAAATTTATATATTGAATTTTACTGTATTTGATTAAGAAAGTAACCAAATATCGAGAATATAACATTGAAACATTTGACCTATGAAGCGATAGATAAAACATAATTTGTAATTTCAAAATGTGATATGCAACAAAGTACTGGAAGGCCAAAGAAACAAAAAAGGCAAAAAAAAAGTAAAGAGTAAAAGGCATACAGATTGGAAGGAGTTATATTGTTCCTATTTGCAGAGGGCATAATTGCCTACATGCAATCTCAAGAGATCTACAAGTCTCCTGGAAGTGGTAGGTATGTTCAGTAATGTCATATTGTACAAGGCCAACTCACAAAAGTCAATTGTATTTCCATACGTTAGCAATGAACATTTGGAAACCAAAATTAAAAATACAGTGGCATTTACAATCACTCCAAAGGCAATGAAATACCTATGTATACACTTAACCAAAACTTAAAAATGTGTTCTGTGAAAGGCACTGTTAAGAGAGGGAAAAGATAGAGGGCCGCCTGGGTGGCTCAGTCGGTTAATCGTCCGACTTCGGCGCAGGTCATGATCTTGTGGTTCGTGGGTTCGAGCCCCACGTCGGGCTCAGTGCTGACAGCTCAGAGCCTGGAGCCTGCTTCGGATTCTGTGTCTCCCTCTCTCTCTCTGCTCCTCCCCGGCTTGTGCTCTGCATCTCTCTCTCAAAAATAAATAAACATTAAACATTATTTTTAAAAAAGAAAGAAAAGATAGGGACTGGGAGAAAATATTTGTACATTGCATAGTTGACAAAGGACTTGTATTCAGAATATATAAAGGGCTCTCCAAGCTCTAGAGTGGAAAAGCAACCAACATAATTAAAAAATGGGCAAAACACTTGCAGAGACATGTCACCAAAGAAGATATGCAAACGGCAAAGAAGCACATGAGAAGATATTCAGTATTGCTTACCACGAGGGAAATGCAAATTAAGAGCACAATGCAAAATCACCATAAGTCTGTGAGAATGGCTGAAATAAAAAATAGTGGAAACACTACACTGAGATATCACCTCACATCTGTTAGGAATGGCCACAATCCAAGACTTGAAATAACGTGCTGGTGAGGATGTGGAGAGAAGGGAACCCTTGTGCACTGCTGGTGGGCACGTAAAGTGGGAAAGAGCATGGCGTGTCCTCAAAAATTAATAATAGAGCTATGTGATCCAGCTATCCCATTTCTGGGCATTTATCCAAGAGATAAATTTATGTAAATTTATTTAGCACTATCCACAATAGCCAAGATGTGGAAACAACCTAAATGTCCGTCGATGGGTGAATGGGTAATGAAAATGTAGTAGATATGGACAATGGAATAGTATTGAGCCTTATAATAAGCAGGAAGCCCTGCAGCATGTGCTAACATGTAGGAATCTTGGGGACATTACGCTGAGTGAAATGAGCCAGTTGCAGGAGGACGAATCCCGCGTGAGTCCACTAACATGAGACACCGAGTACGGTCAAACTCACAGAAGCAAAGAATAGAATGGTGGCTGCCAGGGGCTGGGAGAGATGTGGGGTGCGAAATTGCCTATCAACACGTATAACATTTCACACGTGCAAAACGAATAGTGTGTTTTACACTTAAACATCTAGGAGGGAACATGTTAAGTGTTTTTACCACAATAAAAATATGAATTAATTTTAAAATTGTGTCACTGGGTACATAGAAGTTGATGGCGATGATTGCGTCTTGATCTATTACACTATTTATCGAAGAAGATACCATTGATGGGGCACCTGGCTGGCTTAGCAGCGCATCTGACTCTTGATATCGGGGTCATGGGTTCAAGCCCCACGTTGGGTGTAGAGATTACTTTAAAAAAAGTAAGGAAGGGGCGCCTGGGTGGCTCAGTCGGTTGAGCGTCCGACTTCGGCTCAGGTCATGATCTCACGGTTTGTGGGTTCGAGCCCCGCATCGGGCTCTGTGCTGACTGTTTGCTCAGAGCCTGGAGCCTGCTTCAGATTCTGTCTCCTTCTCTCTCTGCCCCTCCCCCGCTCACGCTTTGTCTCACTCTGTTTCTCAAAAATAAATAAAATGTAAAAAAAAAAACAAAAAAATTAAGGAAAAGTAAGTCTTTGCTTATCCTTTCCACTGTTTTTTTTTTTAACCTTGAATCCTGTTTTGTCTGATATGTATAATACCCCTCTCCTTTGATTCTTTTAGCAATTCATTTATAAGTCTTTTCCCATCTTTTATTATTAAACTCTCTGTATCATTACACTTTAAGAGTATCTGTTATGAACAGCTTATGGTTGTGTTATTTTTGTATGTTTTGCTTTGTTTTCTGCTATTTTGAAATCTCTGATTTTAATAGGGGAATTTAATGTATTCACATTTATTACAATTTCTAGAATGTTTTATTTTAACCCTGCTATCTTATTTTATATTATATATATATGTATATATATACATATATATATATGTATATATATACATATATATATATATATAATATTGCTGAACTGTTGTTGAATTGATGGAATTTTCTTGTTAAAATTTTTATTTTATTTATTTTTTATACACATAGAGAGCGAGCAGAGGAGAGGGGCAAAGGGAGAGAGAGAGAAAAATCCCAAGCAGGTTCCATGCTCAGTGCAGAGCCCGACATGGGGCTCGATCCCACAACCCTGGGATCATGACCTGGGCCGACATCAAGAGTCAGATGCTCAACCAACTGAGCCACCCAGGTGCCTCGTAATTGATGATGGAATTTTCTTTATTTTTTTCTAGTTGTTTAGAGTTTATGCATCTTACATTGGTTGACAACCTACCACTTCAACTCCTATGTTCTATTAGCATCTACAATTAATACTTATATCTTACTCCCAAAGACAAGTTATTTGTCATGAAGTCACTTTCCCCTGCTATATTTCCTTGGTAGTAAAACCATATATGCACAGGTTTACTATAAAAATTATAGTATATCAAATTTTTGCATCTTCAAATATCATTGAATACCAAATTAAATTTTTGCATCAGTAAATATTAACAAAGACCAAATTAAAGTCCAGGTAACCATTTAGGGAGCAAATCTAAAATGAATTCACAAGGCACCTGGGTGGCTCAGTTGCTTAAGCTCCCAACTCTTGATATTGGCTCGGGTCACGATCCCGGGGTTGTGGGATTGAGCCCTGGGTCAGGCTCCATGCTAAGCACGCAGTATGCCTGGGATTCTATCTCCTTCTCTCTCTGCCCCTCCCGTCCCTCAAAAATAAACAAATAAATATGAAAAAAACTCCGAATTCACTATTATTAGTAACCATTACCTTAGAATTTATTTCCTCAACACTTGCGTGCCTGCACTCTTAGTTATTACTTTTATATAGAAATGTATGAATATAATTATATATAATACATATTATAAATAAATATAATTTTATGTAATTGACTTTGGGAATACTACTCTCAGATGGAAGATTGACATACTCAGAGTTCTGGCGTCACTTCTTTAATTCAATATCATCAGTGAACTTTTAAAAAATTATTGAATATTCATGTATGTTCCAAAGACAGTGCCCAGTGATTTCTATCTACTAACTTCCAAATAGCTGAATTCATGCATATATTGAATATAAATATGAGATTTGTCACATCTCCAATCGAGAGGAATCAAGATTCATTTTAAGACATAAATCTGGTGTACCAAACTATGCTAAAGATATTCACAGCATGAAAGCTATAAATATGCATTTTCGGGGTGCCTGGGGGGCTCGGTCGGTTAAGTGTCAGACTCTTGGTTTTGGCTCAGGTCATGAGCTCAAGCCCTGAGTCAAGCTCTGAGCTGACAGTGTGGAGCCTGCTTGGGATTCTCTCTCTCCCTCTCTCTCTGCCCCTCCCCTGCTCTCTCTCTCTCTCTCTCTCTCGCTCTCTCTCTCTCTCATTCTCTCTCTCTCTCTCAAAATAAATAAATATACTTAAAAAATACATGCATTTCCATTTGATCACTTGTATCAGTAATTATGCTAAAGGACCATTAAAAATTATAAACAGAGTTGGAATAAAGCAAAAGAATGGCCTTAAGTATAGTTTGGTTGAGCCACTGAAATTCGTCTAAATCTGACATCTTGAATGCTGTAAATAGAATCCAAACCTTTCTTGTGTTTCAAAGCACGCTCATGGTACCTATTAACATTGCTAAGAAGTATCTGTTTATAACTTCATAATTTTCCTTTCCTTAAATCATGTATTGTCGAGTTTTTCTCTGCTTTAAGTTGTTATTTTTGTGATAGGCTTCATTTCTTCCCTTCTCTCACTCCCATAATCGGTTTGATTCAGATTTACTGAGAACTCAGTCGTGTGCCGGGCCTGTATGCAGTGGTGTGAATGAGTTAGTGTGAATGGAAATAGTCACTCTGGCAAGCTCTGCCGGGAGGGTGTTCCTCTTCCTCACCCGTGTCCACCCCTTCTCTCACCACAGAATTTCAGCCCACTCATAATTTCTGCAACCTTACGACCATTTTAGAAACCTTGTTTGTGTTCTAAATGACTTGGAATTTCGCAAAACACTATGATCATGTACGCACACAAATCCCACATTTGGATGCACCAACTTAGAATACGTGTCTGTAGTAATCATGTCCACAACGTGCGTATGCATGTATCCATGAATGCGTAGGAACGGATATGTGAGTGCGCGCGCGCGCGTGCACACACACACACACACACACACACACACACACACACAGTGATCAAAGAAATGTATCCCAGTGTGTCCATACCGTAACCGAACCACTGGTGCTTTGCAATAATTACTTAAACTCTACAGTCTTTTCTCGGAGCATCTTTTCATGTATTTACTAACCATTTGTATTTTTCTGTGAATGTCTTGTGTCTTCCTTGCCTGCTCTTCTAGTGGCTTGTTCTTCTTTTCAACATATAGATTCACCTGACATATTTAGAATAACTCTTTGTTATGTTTCCTCCAAATATTATCTCGCAGTCTTGAGTCTCTTTTTAATGTTTTATTTTAAAACAATTTTATACTTAAAAGAGTTGCAAAGATTTTTGTACAGAGTTCCTCAACACCATTTAGCATTCCTTCCCTGGTGTGTTAACTTCTTGCATAAACGTGATAAAGTGATCGGAGCTAGGAAATTAATGTTGGAACAATACTGTTTACTAAACTGTGGACTTTGTTTGGATTGCATCCGTTTTTCTACTCCTCTCCTTTTTTTGTTTGAGAACCCAATCCAGGGTGCCACTTTTCATTTGCTTGCTATGCCCCCCTGGTCTCCCCCAGTCTGAAACTTCCTCAGTCTTTCCTTATCTTTCGCAACCTTGAAACTCTGGTCAGGTGCTCGTTGAATGGTCCTCAATTTGGTTTCTTTCTAATATATTTTTTTCTTGATTAGACTGAAGCTATCGACTTGGGGATGAATACCACACAAATGCTGTGCCGTTTACATTGCAGCATATGAGGTCATTCATGGTATCAGTAAGTCTTATGATAGGAGATGTAAACCTCAATCACTTGGTGAAGTTGCCGTCTGCCACATTTCTCCACTCTGAAAGGTCTTGTTCTTCCTTTCCGTATTCTGTACCTAAGAAACTCGTCGTGAAGCCCCGTTCGTGGTCAAGTATATGAAAAATTACGCTATCCTTCCCAAGATGTGTCATAAGTTTTGGGAACATATGTTAAAACCACCGAAGTCATTAATTTTGGGGAGGAGATGCTTTGAGTCTACGCAAGTGTCTCATTTCTGTTAAACTTTGGCCAACTATTATTACTTTTCAGAGTGGATCTTGCCTGCTACAATGATCACTAATGTTGTTTTTTTAAAGTTTATTTATTTATTTTGAGAGAGAGACAGAGATAGAAGGAGGAAGGGAGAGAGAGAGCGCTAGCGGGGGAGGGACAGAGAGACAGGGAGAGAGAGAGAATCCCAAGCGAGATCCATGCTGTCAGCCCAGGGCCTGACATGGGATGAGATCTCACAAACCATGAGATCATGACCTGAGCCAAAATCAAGAGTCGGTCGCTTAACCGACTGAGCCGCCCAGGTGCCCCTATCACTGATGTTCTAATGGCAATGATCTATTTCTCACATTCCCTCTACGTGTATTCATTAAAAGCAAGAGTTGCCCTTTTATCACCATTCATTTATGATTTCCATCATTTATTTACATCAGTTTGGGCTCACAGCTGTTAGTTTTATTCATCGGGTTTTAATCCAAAACTACCATTTTTTTTCACATTATTCTGCCTTTGGCCATTTGGGTCTTTTTCAGATCGGCGCCTGTGTCCTGTTGACAATACTTCTATCCACTTCCCTCTCCGTTTTTGCACTTCTGTGCTTTCTGGCGTCGCAAGATGTTCCAGGTGCATCACCAAGGCCTGGAACTAACCATCACCCAAGGGGCCCTGGCTCCTTTCATTAGGAAATGACGTTGAAAGACGGAAATCCGGGAGCCATGTGTGTATTCTTACTGGCATGTCATTGTTTCTAGGCCCTTGAGACAGAGCTATGAATTAAAGGTATGCAAACTAATCCAAGTGTCCAGAATCTATACTTGTAGAAATATAAACATAATTATCTTTCTATTCATTTATCTGTATAACTGTATACATTCTAAAACAAACATGAGTTCTTCAGCTGGTTCCAACTCCAATCTCCTACCAGAGGGTTCTTTGGAGCATTCCCCTTTGCTTAATTGTAACTTCTTTCTCTGGCAATGAGAAGCCTGGCTGTCATCACTACACTGTATTTTACTTATTTTTTTACATGTACAGCAATTTCAGATTTGCTAACCCTTAGTCTTGTGACACCCAAATTTAACAATTAGAGTACCAGCTTTGTGTGCGGGCCTTTTTGTCTTCAAGCTTACAGTGTCTGGTCAAAACATTTTCCAAGGTCACTTATGTAAGCCAGCCCTTTTCTTCCCCACCTCCTCCGGTATGGTTCTGATGTACGTTTTACTGTTACAGTCGTTTGTCACAGTCTGCGTTCCATCTTCACTTCCTGTGACATCCTGTTTGATTTTTAACATATTTTCACTAAAACTAAATCTTTGTAGCGTACAGCTCTCAGGGTTTTGACAAACGCTCTCGCGGCACCGCACGGAAGGGGTCGAAAACCACCGAACTCAGCTCGCACTGACCCATTGTAATCTCCCTCCTTTCCCCAGTCCCCGAAAGCCACTGGTCATGTTCTCCATCCCTATACCTGGGCCTTTTCTAGAATGCCATATAAATGGAATAACGCAAGACGCAGCTTTTTCGTTAGGCTTCTTTTCAGAAAGATGCATTGGAAGACCATCCACGATGTTGCACAGATCAGTCGATAAGTGCCTTCCCTTTCATTTCTCAGTATTGTGTGTTATGAATATACCATAGTTTGGTTTATATTAGCTCAGTGAGAGACAACTGGTTTGTTTTCAGATTTTGGCAATTATGGATAAAGTGCTATGAACATTCACGTGCAGGTTTTTGTGTGAATATAAGCTCTCGACTTGCTTGGGTAAATGCCTCGGAGTGGGGTTGCTGGGTTGCATCCCCACCAACTTACAGATATTCTACATCCTCAGCGGTACCTTTCCCTCCCCCCTTTTTGTCTTTTAATAAATGTATAGTGATAACTTACTGCTATTTTAACTTCCATTTCTCTAACGAAAAATGTCGGATAACTCTTCCGATGCGCATTTGCAGTCTCTAGATATTCTTTGGTGAAATGTCCGCTCAGAACTGTGACCCATTTATTGTTTGTGCTGTTGTTGAGTTTTAACCCAACTCTCTATTATGGAGAGAATATATAATCACATGATCATGTATGTTATTTGAAAAAATGGTTCCCCATCTGCACCTTTTTTTTTTTTTTTCATTCCATTAGCAGTGTCTTTTACGGAGCGAAAGTTCTAAACTTTCATGAAGTCTAGTTTATCAATTTATTATTGGACGGGTCATGCTTTTGGTGTTTTATCTAAAAGCTCTTTGGCAAACCTATCACACAGATTTTTAGCTGTTTTTAGTATAAGTTGTGCAGTGTGTGGCAAAGTTTATTTTTATGCTCGCAAATGTTCTATTGTTCCATCACCGCTTGTTAAAAAGGTTATCTATTGAATTGCCTCTGCACCGTTGTTAAAAATCACTTGTCTCTATTTGTGTGTGTCCCTTTCTGATTCTGTTATTTGTTGCATTAAAGAAGTGATAAAACTGTATCTCCTCCTGCTGGCACCACAGTGCTCACTGTAGCTTTATAAGCCTTGAGATTGAACAGTTTGAGTGTTTGAACATTGTTCTTTTTCAGAATTGTTTTGGCTAGTCTAGTTTCTGTGCCTTTATATATGCATTTTAGAATGAGATTGTCAATATCTACAAAAAGCTTGACAATTTTGATTAGACTGTGTTGTACTTGTGGATGAGATCAGAGATGACCAACATTTTAACAATACTGAGTCTTCCAATCGATGATTATGGTATATCTCTCCATTTGCTTAGGTCTTGCTCTGATTCCATCACTCTGATCTTGTACATATTTTGTACATTTCATACCTAATTATTGTTTCCTTTGTGCTAGTGTCAGCGGGATTGTATTTTTGACTTCAAACTCTGCTTGTTCATTGCTGTTAAAAGAATGTGCGTTACTTCATGTTTGACCTTGCATTCTACATAGACAATGATGTTTTCTGCTATTAGACACAGTTTGAATTCTTTATTTCAAATATTTGTTTTGATTTACAAAATAGTTTATAATTTAAAGCATGATGTTCAGGAGAAGACATCTTTGCCTAGCTCTTGAACTTAGGGGAAAAGCATTCATACTCTCACCATGAAGGGTGCTGTGAACTGGAGGAATTTTCCTCTCTGACCTTTATTAGGTTGTGTGAGCTGTTCAGTTCCAAGTTTCTTGAGACATTTGATTAGGATTTGCTTTTGAAATTTGTTGAATACTTTTTCTGCGTCTACTGATGTGATCATATGACTTTTCCTCTATAATGTCTGTTCCTATGTTAAAATATATTGATAGATTTTCAAATGTCAAACCAGTCTGTCATTTTGGGGATGAAACCCATTTGTTTTTGCTGCATTATCCTTACTATGTATTACGTTTATGTTCATGAGAGTTACTGGTCTTAACAGACATTGGCCTGTAATGTCATTGTCTGTTTTTGATATTGGGGTAATGCTGGAATCATAATATGGGAAAAGAGGTGTTTCTTTTCTGCTTTCTGGATGATATTGTGTAGAATTGGTATTTCTTCTTCTTTAAATGTTTGGTAGGATTTGCCAGTGAAACCCTCTAGGCCTGGAGTTTTCTTTGTTTTGGAAAATTTTTTCAGTGACCGACTCAACTTCTTTAGTAAAGATGTAGGGTTGTTTAGATTACCTATTTCATTTAGAGTGGGTTTTGGTAATTAGCTCTGAAGGTATTCATCATGCATTTTGTGTAAAGTGTTACATTTTTGGACTTGGAGTAATTTGTCACATTCCCTGACCATTTATTTAATGTCTGTATAGGCAGTATTGATACCTGCTCTTCCATTCTTTTTTTCTTAAGTTTTATTTATTTGTCTATTTATGTATTTACTTATTTGTTTGGAGCATGCAAGCAGGGGAGGGGCAGAGAGAGAGAGAGAGAGAGAGAGAGAGAGAGAGAGAGAGAATCCCAAGCAGACTCTGTGCTGTCAGTGCAGAGCCCAATGTGGGGCTCAAACTCACAAACTGTGAGATTGTGACCTGTGTTGAAGTCAAGAGTCTGACACTTAACCGGCTGAGCCACCCAGGCGCCTCCCTCCTCTTCCATTCTTGATAGTGGTAATTTGTGTGTTCTCTTTTTTTTCTTGATCAGAATGGCTAGAAGTTTATCACTTTTATTGATATTCTCAAGGAACCGACTTTTGATTCGACTTTTTTTCTATGGTTTCCTTTTCTCAGTTTACTTTTTCTGCTCAAATCTTTACTATTTCCTCCCTCTGCTTATTTTGCATTTAATTTGTTCTTTCTCCATAATTTCTTAAAGTTGAAAGCTAGGTTACTGTTTTAACATTTTCTTCTTTTAATCCTTCATTAAATATAATTAAATATAATAGATGTCGTTAGACATAAGCATTTAATATTCTAAAATTCTTTATGGGGCGCCTGGGTTGCTCAGTTGGTTAAGTGTCCGACTTTGGCTCAGGTTATGATCTTGTGGTTCATGAGTTTGAGCCCCCATCAGGCTCTGTGCTGACAGCTCAGAGCCTGGAGCCTGCTTCAGATTCTGTGTGTGTGTGTGTGTGTGTGTGTGTGTGTGTGTGTGCGTGTCTCTTTCTCTCTCTGCTGCTTGTGTTCTGTCTCTCTCTCTCTCTCTCAAAGATAAATAAACATTAAAAAAATTAAAATTCTTTGTAAGTTTTGATTAAGTGCATTTCATAAATTTTGATGTTTTACATTATAATTTTAATTCATTTTGATAACTTTTACTTTACTTTAAGATTTATATGTATGTTATTTAATTCAAAAATATTTGAGGGTTTTTTAGGGTTTTTTTTTTTTTTTTTTTTTTAATTTTTATTTTTTTTAATATATGAAATTTACTGTCAAACTGGTTTCCATACAACACCCAGTGCTCATCCCAAAAGGTTCCCTCCTCAATACCCATCACCCACCCTGCCCTCCCTCCCACCCCCCATCAACCCTCAGTTTGTTCTCAGTTTTTAACAGTCTCTAATGCTTTGGCTCTCTCCCACTCTAACCTCTTTTTTTTTTTTTTTTTTTTTTTTTTTTTCCTTCCCCTCCCCCATGGGTTTCTGTTATGTTTCTCAGGATCCACATAAGAGTGAAACCATATAGTATCTGTCTTTCTCTGTATGGCTTATTTCACTTAGCATCACACTCTCCAGTTCCATCCACGTTGCTACAAAAGGCCATATTTCATTTTTTCTCATTGCCACGTAGTATTCCATTGTGTATATAAACCACAATTTCTTTATCCATTCATCAGTTGATGGACATTTAGGCTCTTTCCATAATTTGGCTATTGTTGAGAGTGCCGCTATAAACATTGGGGTACAGGTGCCCCTATGCATCAGTACTCCTGTATCCCTTGGATAAATTCCTAGCAGTGCTATTGCTGGGTCATAGGGTAGGTCTATTTTTAATTTTCTGAGGAACCTCCACACTGCTTTCCAGAGCGGCTGCACCAATTTGCATTCCCACCAACAGTGCAAGAGGGTTCCTGTTTCTCCACATCCTCTCCAGCATCTATAGTCTCCTGATTTCTTCATTTTGGCCACTCTGACTGGCGTGAGGTGGTATCTGAGTGTGGTTTTGATTTGTATTTCCCTGATAAGGAGCGACGTTGAACATCTTTTCATGTGCCTGTTGGCCATCCGGATGTCTTCTTTAGAGAAGTGTCTATTCATGTTTTCTGCCCATTTCTTCACTGGGTTATTTGTTTTTCGGGTGTGGAGTTTGATGAGCTCTTTATAGATTTTGGATACTAGCCCTTTGTCCGATGTGTCATTTGCAAATATCTTTTCCCATTCCGTTGGTTGCCTTTTAGTTTTGTTGGTTGTTTCCTTTGCTGTGCAGAAGCTTTTTATCTTCATAAGGTCCCAGTAATTCACTTTTGCTTTTAATTCCCTTGCCTTTGGGGATGTGCCGAGTAAGAGATTGCTACGGCTGAGGTCAGAGAGGTCTTTTCCTGCTTTCTCCTCTAAGGTTTTGATGGTTTCCTGTCTCACATTCAGGTCCTTTATCCATTTTGAGTTTATTTTTGTGAATGGTGTGAGAAAGTGGTCTAGTTTCAACCTTCTGCATGTTGCTGTCCAGTTCTCCCAGCACCATTTGTTAAAGAGACTGTCTTTTTTCCATTGGATGTTCTTTCCTGCTTTGTCAAAGATGAGTTGGCCATACGTTTGTGGGTCTAGTTCTGGGGTTTCTATTCTATTCCATTGGTCTATGTGTCTGTTTTTATGCCAATACCATGCTGTCTTGATGATGACAGCTTTGTAGTAGAGGCTAAAGTCTGGGATTGTGATGCCTCCTGCTTTGGTCTTCTTCTTCAAAATTACTTTGGCTATTCGGGGCCTTTTGTGGTTCCATATGAATTTTAGGATTGCTTGTTCTAGTTTCGAGAAGAATGCTGGTGCAATTTTGATTGGGATTGCATTGAATGTGTAGATAGCTTTGGGTAGTATTGACATTTTGACAATATTTATTCTTTTTTAGGGTTTTTTTTTTTAAAGTTTATTTATTTCTTGAGGAGGGAGATGGGGAGAGAGAGAGAGAGAGAGAGAGGGAGAGAGAGAGAATCCCAAGCAGGCTCCACACTGCCAGTGCAGAACCTGATGCGGGGCTTGAACCCATGAACCGTGAGATCATGGCCTGAGCGGAAATCAAGAGTCAGAAGCTCAACCCACTGAGTCACCCAGGTGCCCCTGAGTATGTTTTTGATACTAATTTCTAGTTTAATTCCTTTGTGGTCCATGAACATAATTGATACGGTTTCTATTTTTAAATGCATGAAGGTTTATTTTATGACTCACAACATGGTCTCATTTGGTAAAATACCCATGTACGCTTGAGAATTCTTCCCAAGCTTTTTGTGATCAGGTCCTCATTTGTAAAAGGGAAATAAAAATAGTACCTGTGTATGAAGTTTGTTTGGATTCTGCCGTAAGTAAAAGATAACCTGAAAAATACTGGCTTAATAAGCAGACTTTTTTTTTTTTCACTCAGACAACCAAAAGTGTGGTGGTTGGCAAACAAGGTTGGTAGAAATGCTCAAAGAGGTCATCAAAAATTACTCTTAGATATCATCCTGTTCATAACAACCTCATTTAGTGGTTTTGTTGCTTATGAGCATAAGATACCCATTCCGTTTCCGGGCATTATATTCTCCTGCTAGGAGGAAGAATAAAGGAGGAAAAACCAGAAGGGTCGTGCCTGCCTTAGAGAAACAAAACTGTCCCCGAAATCCTCATTTTGGACTGATGACATTTGACTATCGTAAATTTCAAGGGAACATGAGGGGGAGGGGGGTAGTCCCCTTTTATTTGAAGGCAGACCAATATTTATTAAAACGTATATATAAACCTTAGAACAACAATTAACAAACTTTCTGAAAGGTATACACAATGAGTAGATAGAAAAGATAAAATTGAATAGAAATGTTCCCTGTACCCTAGTGAAGGCAGAAAGGAGGGGAGACACAGATGGACCAAATAGGAAATAGTGAGATTCAGATTTTAATCCAACCACATCAGTAATAATTTTAAATGTGAGTCATCCAAAGGCATCAGTTAAAAGTCAGGGATTGTTAAGATGGATAAAAGCAGCAAGATGCAGTTGGATACTGTCTTTGAGCACCCACTTTATGCGTAAAGATGGAGAGCACTTAAAAGCAAAGAACATGAAGGAAGTGGCACAGTGCTTATACCAACGAAGTGAACGTTGCAGTAGTTTTGTTGATATCGAAGTAGAAATGAGAACAAGAAATACCATCAGGGACAAAGAGTAACATTGGGGCACCTGGGTGGCTCAGTCCGTTGGGCAGCCGACTTCAGCTCGGGTCATGGTCTCACCGTCCATGGGTTCGAACCCCGCGTCGGTCTCTGTGCTGACAGCTCAGAGCCCGGCGCCTGCTTCTGGTTCTGTGTCTCCCTCTCCCTGCCCCTCCCCTGCTTTCTCTCTGTCTCCCTCTCTCAAAGATAATACACGTTAAAAAAAAATTAAAAAGAAAAAAAAAAGAAACACTACCCAATGATAACGTGGCAAATTATTCAAGGAGACATAACATAAATACTTTTTCATCGTTGTAGCCTCAAGAAGTAGAAGGGTTGAGGTTTAAACTAAAGCACTTTCCTAATGTATTTCCCGTGTATATTCACAATTCTTCCTGAGCTTGTGCCTCGGTTCCACTACGTTATCTGTTAATTCCTGCGCCTGTGCCGCAATCTTGATTAAAATTGCTTCATACTGCATTTTAATTCCTGTAAAGGGTAATTCCTTTGCTGTTATTGTGAAACAATTTCCTGGTGTTTCTCATACATATTCTTTCATATTAACTTTAAGTGCTATTCTTTTGAGTATGAACACGTCTACACTCATCAATTTCACCACCCAGACGAAAACCAATTCCTCAAAAAACGCAAACTAGCAAACCTAGTGAATGTGAAGGAGAGAATGTGAATAGCCGCGTAGCTAGGGAGGAAATGGAATTTGTTATTCTTGTGGCTGCGCTGCTTTCAAGGAGCCTAGAATGAAGAAAAGTAAGAAATCAAATGGCCAGCCAAAAGAGATGTCAGTTAATGACGTTGACGTCTTTTGGAAAGTTGTGGATTATCTGAGAATAATCTGCGTTGTGTGTTGATAGACTCACGTTTGTGTTTGCGAGACAGTGTGTTGGGGCATGGGGTTAAGTGAAGGAAAGTGAGGAACGCCAAATATCCTACAAAGTTTTCCTTGATTACTCGATACACTTTATACACATCATCTCATTTAAGCCTCCCATAATCCAGTGATATAATCGGAATTATTATCTTCTCTATTTGATAATAATTACAGCGAATTCTTATACATTGCTAATATGTGTTGGGTATCATTCTAAGCCTTTACATAGATGCGTTAATCCTGTCAGCAACCCCAGGAGATTAGCACTATTTAATATCCCGATTTTGTTTTCAAGGCATCTGAGATACAGATAATTGATACACCTTACCTCAGGCTACACAGGTATTGAGTAGCAACATCAGGATGCAAACTTCTGTGCTCTGGCTCCAGAAATCTCTCTTAATCACTCTGCTGTGCTACATCAGGAAGGATAAATAGTTTTCCCCAAGTAAGGTCAGTAATTGGGAAAGACGGGATACAAACCTACCTGTCTGACTCCAAAACCCACGTTCTCTCCACTCTCCCCACCAACAGAAGTGAGAAGCGCTGAAGGTTTGGAAGGATCTTGTGCTTTAGACATTTGTAAATAATCGTAGTTTCTCATTTTATAGATATTTTCACAGGAGCTATGACAGGCATAGGGAGGGCTACATGACTCAGCGTTCAAATTTGCCAGCAGCAAATAAATTAATAGCTCGTTGGTAAGTTGTGATCTCAACAGTGGGCTTCACATTTGTGGTTGGGTGAATTTTTGGAGTTTTTTTTTTTTTTTTTTTTGGATTAAACACCAGAAGTAAAGACAATGAAAACAAAATAAACAAGTGAGACTACATTAAATAAAAAGGCTTCTGCACTGCAAAGGAAGCCATCGACAGAATGAAGCCAGTCTACAGAATGGGAGAAAATATTCTTGGGGTGCTTGGGTAGCTCAGTCGGTTAAGTGTCCAACTCTTGATTTTGTCTCAGGTCATGATCCCACAGTTCGTGAGTCCGAGCCCCACATCGGGCTCTGTGCTGACAGCGTGGAGCCGGCTTGAGATTCTCTGTCTCCCTCTCTCTCTGCCCCTCCCCCACTCACGCTCTGTCTCTCTCTGTCAACAATAAATAAACATTAAACAAATAAATACACATTGGGGCGCCTGGGTGGCTCGGTCGGTTAAGCGTCCGACTTCGGCTCAGGTCACGATCTCACGGTCCGTGAGTTCGAGCCCCGCGTCGGGCTCTGTGCTGACAGCTCAGAGCCTGGAGCCTGTTTCAGATTCTGTGTCTCCCTCTCTCTCTGCCCCTCCCCTGTTCATGCTCTGTCTCTCTCTGTCTCAAAAATAAATGAACGTTAAAAAAAAAAATTAAAAAAAAAACAAATAAATACACATTTAAAAAAGAAAATATTCTTTATATATTTCATAAGGGGTTACTATCCAAAACATATGAAAAACTCACGCACCTCAATTACAAAAAACAATCTGATTTAACAATGGGCAGAGGGACTGAATAGACATTTCTCCAGAGAAGACATCCAAATAGCCAACAGGTACATTAGAAGGTGCTCAACATTAGAAAAACGCAAAGGCAAACCACAATGAGATATCACCGGGCATCTGTTCAAATTGCTTTGATCAAAAAGGAAGGAAATAACAAGTGTTGATGAGGATGTGGAGGTCAAGGAATCTGAGTCCAGTTTTGGAACTGGCGCAGCTACTATAGGGACTTTCTCAAAACATTAAAACTAGGACTGCCAGATGATCCAGCCATCCCATTTCTGGGTGTGTGTGCAAAGGAGACAAACACAGGGTCATGGAGAGATAGAACACTCCCGTGTTCACTGAGGTATTATTCACAAGAGCCAAGAGATGGAAGTAACCTGAACCCTAACGGAATAGTACTCAGCCATGGGATCGAAAGAAATTCTGCCATTTGTGACAACACGGATGGACCTCGAACGCATTATGCTGAGTGAAAGGAGCCAGAGAGAGAAATAAACGCTGTGTGGTATCACTTATATGTGGAATCTTTAAAAAAAAAAAAAAAAAGTCAGGGGTTCCTGCGTGGCTCTAAGTAGCTCAGGTGGTTAAGCATCCGACTCTTGATTTCGGCTCAGGTCACAATCTCATGCTTGTGAGATCGAGCCCTGTGTCAGGCTCTGCCCTGGACGGAGAGCCTGCTTATGATTCTGTCTCTCCCTCTGCCCCCTCCCCACTTGCACGCTCTCTCTCTCTCTCTAAAAAACAAACAGGCAAAAAAACAAAGACTGGTAGAAACAGAAACTGGGAGTAGAAAAGTGGGGGCTGAGGGAAATACGGAAGGCAGGTAAAAGCGTATGCACTTTCGGGGATAGGATGAACAAAACCCGAGGGTCTCATGGAAAACATGGTGACTGTAATTGATAAGAAACACTGTGTTATATAATTGAAATTTGCCGAGACAGTACAGTTTAAATGTTCTCACCAAGAAAACAAAACAAAACAAGACAAGTATGTGAGGCGTTGGATGTGTTCGTTAACTAGATGGAGAGAATCCTTTTACAGGGTGTAGGTATATCAGATCACCACGATGTGCCTTGAAATATCTTCCAATTTTATTTGTCAGCGAAACCTCCCGAAAGCTGAAGGAAAATAAACCAAAAAGAATACAGGCACTAAACACTCCTCACAACAGAAATACTAGCTGTATGTTACTAGTTAACGTAGCTGCTAGCTGATGCCAGTAACAAAGGTGCTTTTGTTCGCGTAAATTCTGATGGCAGCTGGCAGGGTCTCTCTGCTGTCAGGGGACCCGGGGATCCAGGCTGCTTCCAGGTTTGCTTCATCATTGGAACGTTGGGTAGCCACGCGTGCTGAGGGGGAGAGAGAGCGTGGGAATAGCCCACTCACTGGCTTCTGCCTAATGACTCAAGGACTGGCAGCGTGGTTTTCCTCTGTGTCTAGGAAGGAGCGAAAGATCAGACGGGAATGAGCATTCGTAGACTTCCCTGTAAGCTGACACATAGTAGGTCCTCAATAAAAAGGCACTATTATAATTGGTTACAAGAACAACCCTCTTCATTTCCTTATTCATTTTATTATTTTTTTATGTAATTTTTTGTCAAATTGGCTAACAGTGTGTACAGGGTGCTCTTGGTTTTGGGGGTAGATTCCCGGGATTCATTGCTTCCACACAACACCCAGTGCTCATCCCAACAGGTGCCCTCCTCAATGCCCATCCCCCATTTTCCCTTCTCCCCCACCTCCCCACCCCATCAATCCTGTTTGTTTTCTGTATTTAAGAGTCTCTTGTGGTTTGCCTCCCTCCCTCTCTGTTTGTAACTATTTTTTCCTTCGCCCATGGTTAAGTTTTTCAAGATCCACACAGGGGTGAAAACATAGGATACCTGTCTTGCTCTGCCTGACTTATTTCACTTAGCATAATACCTTCCAGTTCCATCCACATTGCTGCAAATGGCACGATTTCATTCTTTCTCATTGCCAAGTAGTATTCCATCATATATATAAATCACATCTTTATCCATTCATCAGTTGATGGACAGTTAGGCTCTTTCCATACTTTGGCTATTGTTGAAAGTGCTGCTGTACACATTGGGGTACAAGTGCCCCTCTGCATCAGCACTCCTGTACCCCTTAGGTAAATTCCTAGCAGTGCTATTGCTGGGTCATAGGGTAGATCTATTTTTGATTTTTTGAGGAACCTCCACACTGCTTTCCAGAGCGGCTGCACCAGTTTGCATTCCCACCAACAGTGCAAGAGGGTTCCCGTTTCTCCACATCCTCTCCAGCGTCTGTAGTCTCCTGATTCGTTCATTTTGGCCACTCTGACTGGCGTGAGGTGGTATCTTGAGTGTGGTTTTGATTTGTATTTCCCTGATGAGGAGCGACGCTGAACATCTTTTCATGTGCCTGTTGGCCACCTGGATGTCTTCTTTAGAGAAGTGTCTATTCATGTCTTCTGCCCATTTTGTCACTGGATTATTTGTTTTTCGGGTGTGGAGTTTGGTGAGCTCTTTATAGATTTTGGATACTAGCCCTTTATACGATATGTCAATTGCAAATATCTTTTCTCATTCTGTCGGTTGCCTTTTTGTTTTGTTGATTGTTTCCTTTGCTGCACAGAAGCTTTTGATCTTCATGAGGTCCCAATAGTTCATTTTTGCTGTTAATTTCCTTGCGTTTGGAGATGTGTCAAGCAAGAAATTGCTGAGGCTGAGGTCAAGAGGTTGTTGCCTGTTTTCTCCTCTAGGGTTTTGATGGTTTCCTGTCTCACATTTAGGTCTTTCATCCATTTTGAGTTTATTTTTGTGTATGGTGTAAGAAAGTGGTCCAGTTTCATTCTTCTGAATGTCCAGTTCTCCTGGCACCATTTGTTAAAGAGACTGTCTTTTTTCCATTGGATCCTCTTTCCTGCTTTGTCAAAGATTAGTTGGCCCTACATTTGTGGGTCCAATTCTGGGTTATTTATTCTATTCCATTGGTTTATGTGTCTGTTTTTGTCCCAATACCATACTGTTTTGATGATTACAGCTTTGTAGTAAAGGCTAAAGTCTGAGATTGTGATGCCTCCTGCTTTGGTCTTCTTCTTCAAAATTACTTTGGCTATTGGGGGTCTTTTGTGGTTCCATACAAATTTTAAGATTGCTTGTTCTAGCTTCGAGAAGAATGCTGGTGCAATTTTGATTGGGATTGCATTGAATGTGTAGATTGCTTTGGGTAGTATCGACATTTTAACAATATTTATTCTTCCAATCCATGAGCATGGAATGTTTTTCCATTTCTTTCTGTCTTCAATTTCCTTCATATGTTTTCTATAGTTTCCAGCATACACATCTTTTACACCTTTGGTTAGGTTTATTCCTAGGTATTTATGGTTCTTGGTGCAATTGTAAATGGGATTGAAGATTCATTTCTTTTTTCTAAAATGTTTATCATTTTAAGAGGGTGTGTGTGTGTGTGTGTGTGTGTGTGTGTGTGTGTACGTACACAAGCTGGGGAGGGGTAGAGAGGAAGAGAGAATCCCAAGCAGGCTCCACGCTCAGTGCAGAGCCTGATGTGGGACTCGATCTCATGAACCATTGAGATCATGACCTGAGCCAAAATCAATAGTTGGACACTCATTTGACTGAACCACCCAGGCGCCCCGAAGGAGTTTCTGAGAAGGCCAAATTTACCTTAAATTCTCTTTTTCAAGTGCCTACTATGTGGCAGGTGCTTTCAAACACAGGATCATGTAGTTTCCAAAGGATCCTGTAAATGTCAGAAGGGAGCCGCTGCCCTTCACTCAATACCACTTTTCTGCACTGCCCTTTGCATTAACCGCTATAATTTCAGTAGGCTGAGACTTTTCTCCTTCCTTTTGATGCATGGTCAGAATTTTAACCTTGAGCCTCTGCTACTCTCCACGTGATCGAAGTGCCTAAGCACCTGCCCAGATGCCACCAGGCAAACTGAAAACCAGGATCTCCCTGTGTGGAAGGTACACAGACACAGAGGCGGAAGAAGGATGTGTGTGTGTGTGTGTGTGTGTGTGTGTGTGTGTGTGTATTATTTTTATTTTTAAATCAGAGTCAGCATGTCTACCAGGGAACCAATTTTTACCTCCTAGGAGGATTCCGGGGTTTTAGGGACTCAGCTTTAGTAGATTTTTTTCCCACAGTATTTCTATGGTCTTTCCTCATCTACCATTTATGAGCAAGCCTTTGGTTTTTAAATGCCTAGGTAAGCTATTCATCTGGGTATGTGTTCACTGGCCAGTTTCAGAAAGACATCCATTTAAAGTCCTCCTGCAGGGGGCGCCTGGGTGGCTGAGTCAGTTAAGTGTCTCACTTCAGCTCAGGTCATGACCTCACGGTTCAAGGGTTCGAGCCCCAAGTGGTCTTTGTGCTGACAGCTCAGAGCCTGGAGCCTGCTTCATACATATTCTGTGTCTCCCTCTCTCTCCCCTCCCCCCCACTCACGCTCTGTCTCTCTCTCTCAAAAATAAACATTTCAAAAACATTTTAAATCCTACTGCAGATATCAGAGTGGTTTAAAAGGAAAAAACAGCTCTAATTTCAGGGTTATAGCCTCCAAACCAGTAGATTATGTGTGAAGTTAGACTTGACTCACTACCCCATCTGGAAAACCCTTGAAGAGCGTGTTCGAGAGGCCAAGAGGAAACGAGCAGGCCTGGAAACATCACTGTCCAAAGTGAACTTTTAAGTCAAAGGGGCTGTTGCTATCACAGAGTCTCCAGGGTGAGTAGCAATGCTTTATGTCAGGGGAAAGGTGATTCTAGGCTGTTCCACCGGGAGTAATGCAGAGCCTTCAGAGGAGGATGTAGTGGCTAGCTAGTGAGCCGGGCAGCTTCCAGACTTGGACAGGAGGGCACGCTGGGGAAGACCAAGGGACAGCGCTGTCATGGGGGGAAAGTGCCAGGACCGGACAGAAATAGAGTGAGCTCTCAGGCCCCGCCTCCCCCCCCCCCCCCCCCCCCCCGGTTTGAAGAGGCGGAGCCTGCCTTAATAACGCCCGCAGGCAGGACCCAAGTCCTGTTTGATTCACACCGTCACCTCCCTTAGGTCTGCCTTCGGTATCTTGGTGCAGAAACCTTTTCGTGGCCCGAGAGGCATTGTGGAGAACTGAGAAGAGGCAGGAAGGAAGAGAGCAGGGGAACACGCCTCGGGCCGGGAGGGGGAACCGGGAACCAGGCAGCCGAGTGCAGACGAGACGTCTAGGCCGGGCCCTCCACCCCCGTCCCCCGAACCCCGGGAAAAGATCACGTGCTGTGAGTCTTAAGTTCTTCATGTCCGGAGATGAGGTTCAGGCCTCGGGCCCCCGGCAGGTCATTCCCTTCTCGCGTTGGCATCCCCAGCCCCTGTGCTTTACCCGGCGCCTTGGCGGCCACGGTCGGGGCCTCCCCTGAGGCCTCCTTCGCGGGGGGCCGGGGGGAAGAGGAGGAAGCCTGGAAGACGCCGCCCACCTGCCCTTCCGCTCTCCGCCGTCCCCCTGGCTCTCAACGGTGAGGTCACCCCCACCGGTGCGCCGTCCCCGGGAGGAAAACCAAACGGGAGGAACTGGCGCTCTCTCCCGTTTTCACTCTCGCTTCTACCATCCCAGTAAGTGTTGAAGGCTTCGCTCCGGCGGATCTGGCTCGTGGCTTTGAATCCGCCGCGCTGACGCCTGGCGGCTCAGCTCCGGGGCCAGCTCGGCCGAGCCCCTGACAGAAGACGCGGGCGGCTGCCACCGTTTTGGCCCCGGAGCCTCCCCGCTGTCCTCCGGGGGTCGGTGCTGTCACCGGGCCCTCCCCGAGACCCTGCGGCGCTGTGACACGCTGAGCACCGGTTCGCGTAGAGAATGGACCATTCGACGCGGGCGTGGGTCAGTCCCCAGCGGCCGGACGCGACTCGAAGCTCCTCGAATTCAGTGACGCCCAAGAGCAGCTCCTTCCTTCCCTCCCAGCCGCTCTTCCTTCCAAACCACGGAGGCCATTCATCCCACCCCACCAAGCTCAGGGATGGCCAGTATCCGCGCAGTTACCTGCGAATAATGCCATTTTTGTAGAGCAGGTCCCAGCTCTCCCCGGGAGAAGGGTGCCATCCTCGTGGTTTCTGGGCATCACTGCAAGGGGGTATCACCCTGTTTTTCAGGAAATCCTTGCAGGACGCCCAGTTTGACACTGCGTCCAACTATACCTTTTTTAAGTTTATTTTCAGAGAGAGAGTGAGAGAGAGGCAGAGACAGTATCTCAAGCAGGCACTGAGCTGTCAGCACAGAGCCCGATGCAGGGCTCGAACTCATGAACTGTGAGATCATGCCCTGAGCCAAAATCAGGAGTCGGAGGCTTAACCGACTGAGCCACCCAGGCGCCTCTACGCTGGGTGTTTAAGTGAGTTCCAGACACGGTCCATACCTGCCTCAGGTGGAAATCTTTCTCTCGGATTTATCCCTGATCCAAAAGTAACTGCTACATACTTTCCCATTCCCGAGCTTTTTCTCAGCTGTAGGGCACGGCTTTTGAGAGTCTGGCTACGGCAGAACTTAAAATTCCCTGCCACAGAAGGGCCCGTGCTTTCCCAAAGCCCCGGATGGTGGTTGGCTCAGGGGCCTTACACTTGCATGCTATCCACCTGTGGCCCTACTGCCTACCCCCTTCTTTTTCTTTTTTTATAACTTGTTTTATTTTTTATTGTTGTAAATTTGCATCCCAGTTGGTTAGCATCTAGTGCAACAATGATTTCAGGAGTCGATTCCTTAGTGCCTCTGACCCATTTAGCCCATCCCCCCTCCCACAACCCCTCCAGCAAGCCTCTGTTTGTTCTCCATATTTAAGAGTCTGTTATGTGTTGTCCCCCTCCCTGTTTTTATATTATTTTTGTTTCCCTTCCCTTATGTGCATCTGTTTTGTCTTGTAAAGTCCTCATGTGAGTGAAGTCATAGGATATTTATCTTCCTCTGACTAACTTCACTTAGCATCATACCCTCCAGTTCCATCCACGTAGTAGCAAATGGCAAGATTTCCTTCTTTTTGATTGCCGAGTAATACTCCATTGTCCATATATACCACATCTTCTTTATCCATTCATCCATCGATGGACATCTGGGCTCTTTCCAGACTTTGGCTATTGTGAATAGTGTTGCTATAAACATTGGGGTGCACGCGCCCCTTCGAAACAGCCCACCTGTATCCCTTGGACAAATGCCTAGTAGTGCAATTGCTGGGTCATAGGATAGTTCTCTTTTTAGTTTTTTGAGAAACCTCCATCCTGTTTTCCAGAGTGGCTGCGCCAGCTTGCATTCCCACCAACAGTGCAAAAGAGGCCCTCTTTCTCCGCATCCTCGCCAACATCTGTCGTTGCCTGAGTTGTTCACGTTAGCCATTCTGACGGGTGTGAGGTGGTATCTCAGTGTGGTTTGGATTTGTGTTTCTCTGCTGATGAGCGATGTTGTAGCTCCTTCTTTTTGCCTTGTTCTGCGGCTCTTATGGGACCTCGCACCATCTTCCCGATGGGAGTGCTGCTCCCAGCCCCTCCCAAGCTGTGGCTGGACGTGTGTCCTCCTGATCCCAGGATCCCCACTATCGTCACAGGGCCCTCCACCGAGGAAGCACTCGGTTCATGTTTGGCGAATAAACGAGCCAGTGAGAAAGGTTTCATTTAAGATTTAATTTCTCCTACGTTCTTGAATAGGCCAAGCGAATCCAGGTATATATCATTTAATTTGACATGACGGACCCTACGGGATAAGTGAATCCAAGTGGTAGCCATTCCTTAAGGTTTTTTCCTCTATTCTTTGAACCCCTCTGTTTTACGGCTGGGCCTGTTCACATTTCCAAGGCAATTCCTATTCTAATGCCTTGTTCTCTTTTTCCAGATCGCAAAGAAAGATCACAAATTGTTTTGCAAAATAGCAAAACTCTTTCTTAACCTGATATACATCTGTAAATGTGTGACCACTGTCATTCGTAAGCTTAGGTTCTGAAGCTAATTAAACTTTCTATTACAAGGAATGATATTTGAGGGGCGCCTGGCTAGCTCTGTCAGTGGAACATGTGACTCTTAATCTCGGGGCTGTGAGTTCAAGCCCCCAGCTGGGTGTAGAGATCATGTAAAAATCAAATCTTAAAAAAAAAAAACAAAAAAACAAAAAACGAGGAATGCTATTTGAAAAAAAGAAAAATGTCCAAATCACCCATGTTGAACAGGAACACAAAGACGTTATACACTGTGTACCCTCCTGATCCACTCTGGCTCTACACCACGTAGAAATTTGGCTGTTGTTGGGATGCCTGGGTGGCTCAGTCGGTTAAGCGTCCGACTCCTGATTTTGGCTCAGGTCACGATCTCTTGATTTGTGAGTTTGAGCCCCGCGTTGGGCTCTGCACTGACAGTGCAGAGCCTGCTTGGGATTCTCCGTCTCCTTCTCTCTTTCTCTACCCCTCCCCTGCTTGCTATGTCTCTCTCTCTCTCTCTCTCTGAAAATAAATAAAACATTGCAAACAAAATTTTTAAGGCCAGGCTTCAGTCATCAAAGGGGTTTCAGGTGGTGGTTAGCACCGAGTCAAAGTCCCACTGCATCAATCAACCCAATTTTTCTTGATCGTCGATACCACCTCCTGGCTGCTGATCTCTGTGGTCGCAGGTGATGCCTCACATTCCTTCAGTGAGACAGGAATCTTGACAATGTCCCTCCTACCTATTCCATCGTCTGCCAGAGAGGGCAGACCATGGCGCTCCTGAACTTCACTGCTGCCTCCCCCAACACAAGTACCAGTGCAATACAGGGACTCCTCATGTTTTGCTTAGATTTTGTGGTTGACGTGTTTGGTAGGCTGCAAAATGTTCCCCGAAAGACACCACCTCCTAGTCCCTAGAACCTGCGAACGCTGCCTTCTTTGGGGAAGGAGTCTCTGTGGATGTGGTTAACTTAAGAATCTTTTGGTGGGAGGAGTAGCCGGGATTATCCAGGTGGGCCCTGAATGCAATCACTTGTATACCTAGAAGAGGGAAGCCGAAGAAGAATCGAGAGAGAGACAGAGAAATTGCCTGAGAAGTGAAGATCGAACAGAGAGAGACTTTAAGACGTTGACCTTGAAGAATGCAGCCACGTTGCCACAAGCCAAGGAGTGATGCCAGCAGGAAGGGATCCTACCCCAGGGTCTCCAGAGGGAGCGTGGCCCCGCTGGCATCTCGATTTCAGGTCAGTGAAAGTGATTTGGGGCATCCGGCTTTTAGAACTGTAAAAGAGTTCATTTCCGTTGTTTGAGCCACCCAGTTCGTGGTAGTTCGATACAGCAGATCCAGGAAGCAAATACATCATTGTTTGTTTTCATTCTGCCTTCTGTAGTTTTCCAGGGTTGATTTTTGGGAGTGGAAGACAGCAGCATGAACTTGATTATCATTTTGGCAACTAGTGTTAAGGCACTAAATCTGTCAATAATTTAAGGAGAATTAACATCTTTACGATATTTTGTTTCACATGAGTGGATATGGTATACCTCTCTACTTGGATTATTTTTGTCTGAATACGTCAGTAAACTTTTATGTTAACCTCCCTAAAGATCTACATTTTTGTGATTTGTAGTTCCTCTTAGGTAACTTTTGGATTTTATTGCTATTGTGAATGGAATATTGTGTGTTACCTGTTATTTTTTTTAACGTTTATTTTTGAGAGAGAGACAGACAGAACATGAGTGGGAGAGGGGCAGAAAGAGAGGGAGACACAGAATCTGACGAAGCCTCCAGGCTCTGAGCTGTCAGCACGGAGCCCAGTGCAGGGCTCAAACCCAGAACCGCAAGATCATGACCTGAGCCGAAGTCAGACGCTTCACCGACTGAGCCACCCAGGCGTCCCTATATATTACATGGTCTAATTAGTGACTGCTTTTGTGTGGCAAGGCTCTTGATTTTCCTGTATTGACCTCCTATGTACTGTCTTTCTGAAGTCTCTTATCTATTTGAATTTTCCACACACCATGCCTTTTAATTTTCTAGGCAAATGATCATATTGTTAACAAATAATATCTTTTCAGTATTCACATCTCTTATTTATTTTGATATCCATATCTCTGGCTTTGTGCTCCAGTGCAATTTGGAACACTAGAGGTGAGAGTATATATCTGTCTTGTTCTGACTTTAATTAGACTTTAATTGTTCTAACCTTTCACCTCTGGCTATGTTTGCAGTAGAATTTAGGAAAAGGAAGCTCCCTTCTATTCTTTGCGTGCTGGACTTTTTTACCGTGAACACGTGTTGACTTTCTTTCAAAGGATTTTTCTATATTCATGGGCACTAACACCTTTTCTTCTCTAATTTGTTACTGTAAGGAATTACAACTGAAAGCGTTTACTAGGGGCACCTGGGTGGCTCAGTCGCTTGAGGGTCTGACTCGTGATTTTAACTCAGGTCATGAACCCAGGGTCACGGGATAGAGACCCACATTGGGCTCCGCATTCAGCGATGAATCTGCTTAAGATTCTCTCTCTCTCTCTCTCTCTCTCTCTCTCTCTCTGCCCCTCTCCCCTGCTTGTATGTGTGCTCTCTCTTTCTCACTCTAAAACTTTTTTTAAAAAGTGTTTTCTAATGCTAAGTCGTACTTTCATTCCTTGGTCACATCGTGTTTGCTCATTTAATTCACTGTTCTGTTGACTATGCTATTTTATTTAAGGAATTTACTGCTATGTGAATGAGCTTTGCTCGAGTGTTCTGTCAGTGGGATTGAGGGCAAGGTCCACATTTGGCTTTTGAATCAAGGGAAGGTGACTGGGGAAAATGAGTTGGGTAATCCCCCCCCCCCTTTTTGGTATGCTTTGGAAAAGTTCCCAAAAGCTGGCAATTAATTTTCCCTGACCATTTGCTAAAAGTGGTCTTCAAAATAGTCTTATCCCAGACATTTGAGAGTGGCTTCAATTTTGAATACAGTTTCCATTTGTATTTTTGCATTAACGTTTTATGCTTGTGGATGAATTGGTTATTTATTTTCTAAAAATCAGTCCATTTCACTTAGGCTTCCAAAATTAATGGCATGTTTATAATAAAAATACACTATTTATTATAATATATATACTATACTATACTATACTATAATACAAATACTCCCAAACTTATATAGCAACAGTATAATGAACCCAGTATACCTGACATTCAACATCAACAGTCATCAATATGTGACCATTGTGTTTCTGATTATGCCTTCACTACCCACTCATCTCTGCAACTGGAATATGAAACAAATCTCAGGCATCACACCTAAGTATTCAGTATGCATTTCTGAAAGCCGAGGAATGTTTTTTAAGACCTAAACTTCATACAATTACTATTCCTAAAAAAAGTCCTTATTATCAAATATCTACTTTTTCATACTTACCTGACAGCCTAATTACATAAAACAATGTTTTGGGGGGTGGCGCAGGGGTGACTCAGTCAGGTAAGCATCCGACTCTTGATTTTAGGTCGGGTCATGATCTCGCAGTTTGTGAGTTTGAGCCCCGCGTAGGGCTCTGCGCCGACATTGTGGAGCCAGCTTCGGATTCCGTCTCTCCCTCTCTCTTTGCCCCCCACCCCCCCACCCCCCCGGCTCATGCTTGCACACATGTGCGCGCTCTCTCCAAAAAATCAAATAAATAATCTTTAAAAAAGGTTTTTTTGAATTGATATATAAATATGGTCTATACATACTGATTGTTTATGTCCCCTGAGTCAACCTATAAAAATTCCCCGCATTCCTCCTTTTTCCTTGCATTAAAAAAAAAAACTCTTGTGTGTTGTACTATTTCCCATAGTCTGGATTTTGTTGACTGTAACACTTTGGCAACCATTAACATGTTCTCCAGCCGTTTCTATTTTTTTTTAATTGGCAGAGGCAGAAGTTTGATCGGTTTGGTTTTTGTCTGTTTATTCCCTCCCTGTCTTTCAGAAGACCACTCCAGAGGTGACGCTGTGTGCTTCCAAAGGAAGTGTGGAATGCCTGGTTGTTTCCTTTTGTGTTGATGTTAGCAGTCATTGATGATTATCACCTCTATCTGTTAATCCATTAGGGGATCATAGACTAATCATTCTATTATTCCATCTTTATTAGCCAAAATGCCTCTGTATGTGGAAATATTTCCCTGTGTACACGTTGGATATCTTAAGGGAACTTGTGTTCATTTATATTAAACTCTTCTAGATTTTGTACAAATTTATTTAACTTGTTTGTTGCTGCTTTTCTCTTTAGTTTATTGCAAAAATGTCTACCTTATAAGTATTTCCAAAAAAAAAAAAAACTGGCTTGTGTTAGTTGGCTCTGCTGTTTTCGATTTCATTATTTTCTGTATTTATCTTCATTATTTTCTGTGTTCTACGTCTTTAGGTCGAATGTGCTATTCATTCCATACCTCCTTGAAGTTCTTTGCTGTTTTAACATTTATTTTCTTTAAAAAAATTTTTTTAAGTTTATTTTGAGAGAGACAGAGAGAGTGAGCTATGGAGAGAGAGAATTCCAAGCGTGCTCTGCCCTGCCAGCGTGGAGCCCAACGTGGGGCTCAAACTCGGGAACTGTGAAGTCATGACCTGAGCTGAAACCAAGAGTTAGTTGCTTAACTGACTGAGCCACCCAGGCACCCCTTAAGCATTTCTTTTCTAATCCATCTCTCTATGACTATACATTTCTCACTGAGAACCACTTGAACTGCGTCATACAGATAGCATTACATGTCTTCACGTGTAGTGGTTGACTATTTACCCATTGGCTGTATCACCCTATTACTCATGCTATTAGAATTTACGTGTGTATATATATACACACACTAACCAAAATGTGTAAGAGTTTATTTTTGAGTAGGCTTTTAAGAGGACTTAAACATTTTTCACTGCCAGTGACAGAGTTGAGTTTATCCTATGAACGTGAATAAGTTTAACGCTGGAAAATCAATATGACCACACGTAAAGAGTTGCAGCCTGCAGATGTCGGCTCCCATGTAGTAGAGGGCAGAGCAGGGGACAGGTGTGGGGTAGATCTGAGGGAAAATAGCTCCCAGATGGCCATACCACATTGGAATACTCCGCATCCACAGAATAAAGGACACACTTCACATGGTCATCAAAATGAACACATCTACAACAAACTAGGAGTAGAAGGAAACCTATTTTTTTAATATTTTTATTTTATTTTATTTTATTTTTTATTAAAACATGGTAAATGTACTCTTTAATCCCCACCCCCTCTTTCCCCCATCCCCCCTCCCCTCTGGTAACCATCAGTTTGTTCTCTATAGTTAAGTGTCTGTTTCTTGGTTTGTCTCTCTTTCGCTCTCTCTTTCTTTTCTTTTTACTCATTCGTTTTGTTTCTTAAATTCTACATTTGAGTAAAATCATATGGTATGTGTCTTTCTCTGACTGACACTTGGCTCAGCATTATACTCTCTAGCTCCATCCATATTGTTGCAAATGGCCAGATCTCCTTCTTTTTTATGGCTGAATAATAACTCCACTGTGTGTGTGTATATACACATACACACACACACACACATGCCACTTCTTCTGTATCCACTCATCTATTGATGGACTGGGCTGTTTCCATAATTTGGCTATTGCAAATAATTTTCCACAGTGTCTGCCCCAATTTGCATTCCCACCAACAGTGCGTGAGGGTTCCTTTTTCTCCACATGCTCAACAACACTTGTTGTTTCGTGTGTGTGTGTGTGTGTGTGTGTTTTAGCCATCCTGACAGGTATGAGGTGATATCTCACTGTAGCTTTGATTCCATTTCCCTGATGATGAGTGATGTTGAGCACCTTTTAAGGGGTTTGTTGGCCATCTGGATGTTCTCTTTAGAGAAATGTCTGTTCATGTCTTCTGCCCATTTTTTAGATTGGATTATTTGTTTTTTGGGTATTAAGTTGAATAAGTTCTTTATATATTTTGGATACTAACCCTTTATCAGATATGTCATTTGCAAAATATCTTCTCCCATTCAGTAAGTTGCCTTTTAGTTTTGTTGAGTTTTTCCTTCACTGTGCAGAAGATTTTTTTTTTTTTTGGTGTAGACCCAATAGTTTATTTTTGCTTTTTCTTTCCCTTGCCCCAGGAGACATATCTAGAAAAATGTTACTACAGTCAGTGTCAGAGAGATTATTGCCTCAGCTCCCATCTAAGATTTTTATGGTTTTTTAGGTCTCACATTCAGGTCCTTAATCCATTTTGAATTTATTTTTGTGCATGGTGAAAGAAAGTGGTGCAGTTTCACTCTTTTGTGTGCTGCTGTCCAGTTTTCCCAACACCATTTGTTGAAAAGACTATCTTTTTTCCCACTGGATATTCTTGCCTGCTGTGTCAAAGATTAATTGACCATATAGCTGTGGGTTTATTTGGGGGTTTGCTATTCCATTCCATTGATCTATGAGTCTATTTTTGTGCCAGTACCATACTGTTTTGATGACTACAGCTTTGTAATATAGCTTGAAGTCTGCAATTGTGATGCCTCCAGCTTTGCTTTGCTTTTTCAAAATTGCTTTGGTATTCAGAGTCTTTTGTGGTTCCATACAAATTTTAGGGTTTTTTTGTTCTAGTTTTGTGAAAAATGCTGTTGGTATTTTGATAAGGATTGCATTAAATATGTAGATTTTTTGAGTATAGACATTTTAATAATATTCGTTCTTCTTTAATAATATTTGTTCTTCCAACCCATGAGCATGGATTATCCTTCCATTTCTTTGCATCACCTTGAATTTCTTAAATCAGTATTTTGTAGTTTTTAGAGTACAGGTGTCTTTCATGTCTTTGGTTAAGTTTATTCCTAGATATTTTAATGTTTTTGGTACAGTTGTAAGGTGGATTGTTTTCTTAATTTCACTTTCTGCTGCTTCATTATTAGTATATAGGAATGCAGTAGATTTCTGAACATTGATTTTTTTATTCTGTGACTTCTTAAACTTGATAAAGGGTACCTACAACGATCCCACAGCTAACATCATACTTAATTGTTTACTGACTTAAAGCTTTTCCACCAAGGTGAAAAAGAAGAAAGGATGTCTGCCCTTATCCCTTAATAGTCAACATTGTACTGAAGGTTCTAACCAGGGCTATTAGGCAAGAAAATGGGGAAAAAAGGGCCATCCTGATTGGAAAGGAAGAAACACAACTATTTTTATTCCCAAATGGCATGAGATTGCATTAAAAAAATCCTATGGAATACACACGCACAAACTTAGAGCTAATAAGAACTCAGTGAAATTGCAAGATACAAGACAAAATACATACATCAATTGTATTTCTATAAACTAGCAATGAATAATTTAAAAAAACTAAGTAGTTTTCATTTACAGTAGCAGTAAAGAACAAAATATTTAGGGGTACTTTTAAAATGAAGTACAAGACTTGCACCTGTAAATTTACAAAACATTATTGAAAGAAATTAAAGAGGACCTAAATAAAGACCTCCTGTGTTCATTGATTGGAAGACTTACTATTGTTAAGATGGTAATACTCTTCTAAGTGATCTACAGATTCAATCTGATTATCTAAATCCTAACTGGCATTGTTGCAGAAATTGGCAAGCTGGTCCTAAAATGCATGTGGAAGTTCAAGGGGCCCAGAATAGCTAAGAAATTTTGAAAAAGAAGAACAAAGTAGAAGGACTCACACTTTCCACTTTCAACTGCAAAGGTACAGTAATCAAGACAGTGCAGTATTGGCATAGGATAGACATACATCAGTGGAAGAGAATTTATAGACATAAGCGTCTACATCTGTGTTGAGTTGATTTTTCTTTCTCAAGAAGGTTAACAAGACAATTGAACATGGAAACAATAATCCTTTTCAATTATATCAGTGCCATTAGTTGAAAATTCACATACAAAAGAATGAGTTTGGACTCTTATCTTACAGCATATACAAAAATTACGTCAAAATGAACCACAGGCCTAAATATAAAGCTAAAACTGTTAAATCTTTAAAAGAAAACCTAGCTATAAATGTACATGACTTTGGATATGGCCATGCGTATTCATTTATTTATTTATTTTCTTATTTTATTTTATTTCATTTTATTTTTAAGGCTTATTTATTTTGGGAGACAGCATGAGTGGTGGAGGGGCAGAGAGAGAGGGAGAGAGAGACTCTCAAGCCGGCTCTGTGCTGTCAGATCAGAGCCTGACATGGGGCTCAATCCCACGAACCACGAGATCATTACCAGAGCCGAAACCAAGAGTCAGTTGCTTAACCAGCTGAGCCACTCAGGTGCTCCTGGCCATGCTTTTTTAGATATGATACCCAAATTACAAGCGACCAAGAAAAAAAATCGGCATCATCAAAATTGGGAATTTTTGTGCATCAACGGGCATTATCAAGAAAATGAAAAGGCAACCCACATAATGGGAGAAAATACTTGAACATCTTATATATCTGATAAGGGTCTAGCATCCAGGATATAAAAAGAACTTCTACAAGTCAGCAATAAAAATAACTCAAAAATGGGCAAAAGGCATCTGGCGGGCTCAGTCGGTGGAACGTGTAACTCTCGATCTCAGGGTGGAGTTTGAGCCCCATGTTGGGTGTAGCTATTACTTAAAAAAAAAGGGCAAAAGACTTAAATAGAGACTTATCCCATGAAGATATGCAAATGGCCCAAACTGTCGCATGAAAGGTGCACAACATTATTGGTCATTGAGGCAATGCCGATACCCACTAAACGAATATAATTAGAAAAAAGAAAAATGAGGTGCTGAGTGGCTCGGTCGGTTAAGCGTCCAACTTCGGTTCAGGTCGTGATGTCACAGTTTGTGGGTTCAAGCCCCTCATCGGGCTCTGCGCTGGCAGCTCGGAGCCCGGAGCCTGCTTCGGATTGTGTGTCTCCCTCTCTCTCTACGCTTCCTCCATTCATACTCTGTTTCTATCTCTCAAATATAAATAAACATTAAAAAAATTAAAAAAGAAAAATAACTAATGTTAGCATGGGTGTGGAACGATTAGAAACCTCTTGTGTTGCCAGTAGGAATATAAAATGGTGTGCCCACTTTGGAAAACAGTTCAGCGGTTCATCAAAAGGTTAACGGAGGTACCATAAGATTCAGCAATTTCACACCTACATATATTCCGAGGAGAATTGAAAATACATATTTATGCGGAGCCTGGGGGGCTCAGTCGGTGAAGCCTCTGACTTCGGCTCAGGTCACGATCTCACAGTTCATGAACTCGAGCCCCGTGTTGGGCTCTGTGCTGACAGCACTGAGCCTGGAGCCTGCTTTGAGTTATGTGTCTCCCTCTCTCTCTCCCTCCCCTGCTCTCTCTCTCTCAAAAATAAAAAAACAGGGGCGCCTGGGTGGCTCAGTCGGTTAAGCGGCCGACTTCAGCTCAGGTCACGATCTCGCGGTCCGTGAGTTCGAGCCCCGCGTCGGGCTCTGGGCTGATGGCTCAGAGCCTGGAGCCTGCTTCCGATTCTGTGTCTCCCTCTCTCTCTGCTCCTCCCCCGTTCATGCTCTGTCTCTCTCTGTCTCAAAAATAAATAAAAAACGTTAAAAAAAATAAAAATAAAAAAACATTAAAAAAGAAGAAAACATATATTCACAAAATAGGGGCGCCTGGGTGGCTCAGTTGGTTAAGCTTCTGGCTCTTGACTTCAGCTCAGGTCATGATCTCATGGTTTTTGGGTTCAAGCCCCGTATCAGGCTCTGCACTGGCAGTGGGGAGCCTGCTTGGGATTTTCTCTCTGTCCCTCTCTTTGACCCTCCCCCACTTGTATGCTTTCTCTCTCTCTCTCTCTCTCTCTCTCTCTCTCTGTCTCAAAATAAATAAATAAATTTAGAAAAGAAAATATATGTTCACAAAATAACTCACGTAACTATTCATAAAAACATTATCATAATAGGCAAATTCTGCCTAGCAACTATTGAATCAATCAATAAATATGACATTTCCATATAACGGACTATTATTCAGCTATAAAAAGGAATTGATGATTGATATATACTACGACATAGATGAGCCTTGAAAACATTATGGTAAGCTAAACAAGCCAGACCTAGAAGGCCACATATAGTATGATTCCATTTATATGAAATGTTCAGAATAGACAGATACTTATGGCCAGAAAGGACAGTAGTGCTTGTCAGTGATGGGGGAAGAGGGTATGGGAAGTGATCCTTAACAAGTATAAGGTATCTTAAAAAAATTTTTTTTAATGTTTATTTTTGAGAGAGAGACAGAGCGTGAGTGGGGGAGGGGCAGAGAGAGAGGGGGAGACACAGAAACCGAAGCAGGCTCCAGGCTCTGAGCTGTCAGCACAGAGCCTGATGTGGGGTTCGAACCCATGAACTGTGAGATCATGACCTGAGCTGAAGTCTGGCGCTTAACTGACTGAGCCACCCAGGCGCCCCTAAGGTATCTTTTAAGGGTGATAAAATGTTATAGAATGGTTGTGGTCTTGCATTATCATGCAAATACACTAAATTCCATCAAATTCTATGCTTTAAAATATTGACGTTAGGCGTGGAGCCTGCTTTAAACAAAATAGTAGAGACTTTCTTTGGGGTGCTTCTCTGGCTCAGTCAGTAGAGCATCCAACTCTTAATCCCGGGTCATGAGCTTGACCCCCACGTTGGTGTAGAGATTAATTACTTAAAAACGTATTCAAATGTTGAATATTATGGTATATGAGTATCTCAGTAATAAAAAGAAACTGCCAAGCTATTTCCCAGAGTGTCTGTAACATTTTGCATTCCTATCAGTTTCTCCCTATTCTGGACAATACTTGATATTGTCAGTATATTAGAAAACAATTTTAGCCATTCTAAAGGATATGTAACAGTATCTCATTGTGATTTCAATTTGCATCTCCGTAAAGGCTAATGCTGAACATATTTTTATGTGCTCATCATTCCTGTACCCTCTTTGGTAAAGTCTTTTGCCCATATTTTAATTCAGTTGTTTGTCAGTTGTTTTTTCAGTTGGGTTTTCAGATTTTGAGAGTTTTGTATTCGTGATACAATTCCTTTGACAGATATATATATATTTACTCACTATGCCTGTTTATTTTGTTTTATTTTTTTTATTATGAAATTTATTGTCAAATTGGTTTCCATACAACACCCAGTACTCATCCCAACAGGTGCCCTCCTCAATACCCATCACCCACCCTCCCCTCCCTCCCACTCCCCATCAACCCTCAGTTCTCATTTTTTAAGAGTCTCTTATGGTTTGGCTCCCTCCCTCTCTAACCATTATTTTTTCCTCCCCCCACCCATGGTCTTCTGTTAAGTTTCTCAGGATCCACATAGGAGTGAAAACACATGGAATCTCCTTTGACAGATATTTGATTAAGTCTGTAATTTGTATTTTTGTCCTCTTAACAGTGTGTTTCACAGAACAAAAGATGTTCACTTTGAGGATGCTCAATGTATCAATTTTTCCCTTTATGGGTCGTGTTTTTGGTTTCAAGTCTTAAGAACTCTTTGCTTAACCTGAGTTGCAATGATTATCTCCCATTCTTTTTTTCTAAACTTATTTAGTTGTACATTTTATATTTACATCTGTGATTCATTTTGAATTCATTTTTGTATGAGATCTGAGATGTCACGTTTCTTTTTTTACCTCTGGATTTCCAGCACAATTCTTAGAAGGGACTCTCCCTCCTCCATTGAATTGCTTTTGCATCTTTGTCAAAATGTCGTGGTCATTTCTGGTGGCTTGGTTTCCAAGTCCTTTGTTTTGTTGTATTCATCTATGTGTCTGTTTCCTTGCTAATACTACAACGTTTTGCTTACTATAGCTTCAATTCTCTCTCTCTCAAAACAGGGTAATGCACTGCCTCCCACTCTCTTCTTTTTCCAAAATTGTTTTATCTACACTAGGTCCCTGTAACTTTCCATATAAAATTTAGAACCAGCTTATATAAATCCATAAAGCTCCTGTTAGGATTTTTTAAAAATATAATTTATTGTCAAATTGGCTAACAGGCAGCGTGTACAGGGTGCTCTTGGTTTTGGGGGTAGATTCCCGTGATTCATTGCTTCCATACAGCACCCAGTGCTCATCCCAACGGGTGCCCTCCTCAATGCCCATCACCCATTTTCCCCTCGTCCCCACCCCGCCTTGGGAGTTTTTAAAGTAAGCTCTGTACCCAACATGGGGCTTGAACTCACACCTGGAGATCAAGAATCTCATGCTCTACTGACTGTGCCTGCCCGATGCCCCTCCTATTGGGATTTTGATTGGAATCATGTTCAATGTGTAGGTTAATTTAGGGAGAGCGGACACATTTACTATTTTGAGTCTTCTAATCCATGAAAAAAACCCAGTATCTATTTGTTTCACGTCGGTTTTCTTTTTTTTAATCGCTGTTTTTTAGTATTTAGCATACAGATCTAGTACATGTTTTCTTAGATTTGCTCAAAAAATGGAAATACTGAGGTATTAATGTCTTAAATGGACATTCAATTTAAAACATTTAAAAAATTTTCACTTCACAACTGTACCTTGGCAGTATGTAGCAGTTGGGTTGACTTTTCTATGTTGGCCTTGTAAGCCGTGACCTTGTTATGCTTGTTAATTCTCGGAGTCATGCTGAGATGTGAACCTAGCTATTAGTCTGTTGGGTGCAGACCTATGGAGGGCATGTATCACTCAAGTCCTCTGCATGAATAAAGGTCCTCAGCATAGTAAAAAAGGCAAGTGAGAAACCTCTTCTTTCAAGCAGCAGTGAGCCATTTCTGTAGGCCCAGAGGATTTAAGAAAATATAGAGTGTCGAGATTTTCAAATGCATTTATGCAAAAGCAACTACCCCATGGTCCAGCTTTCAACCCTTTCAGGGCTCGGACCTTGGCCCGGGATACTTGCCGAGTATGAGAATCCATTCAACGTTTTCTGAAATTCTGCTACTTGAACAATTAAGTCTTGGGTCTGATCTTCAGCTCGGTCAAACCTGTAGTAGCGAGAGATATGTATTTCTTTAGACACTGCTAAGAAGACCTCTGACTTACACTTTGCTTTGAATTGGTGAGTAATTGGTGAGTGAATTGGTGAGTGAATTGGTGAGTAATTGAACTGAATCTGTTATTTTTGTTCTTCAAAGCATCACTGGCACTCAACAATGGCCACTCAAGTTTTAGAGGTTTTTATTATTACAATTCCCCTGTCTTTCCTTCAGGGTCAGAGACATCGCACAAGCCAACACATTCCCTTTTACCTGTATCTCATCTCCGTTCACCACAGTGAATAACTTAACCGTGTTGTCGAAACATTCCAGAGAATACCGATACCCGACCTCCAACTGGCGATTTGCCAGTCAGCTGTGAATAGACAAATTCCATAGCCCCGTTCTCAGAGTCTGCTTCCTGGGCACAATTACGTTACCGATTGTCTTAGCATGTGTGTCTTAGAAGAGAGTATGAGAAGGATGTTCTTCTGAAAGTGACTTAATGATGGAGTGCTCTCAGCAGGTACCTGGAAGTGAGCGAGGGGAGCAAGTTAGAGTACGGAGTGAAGTGTAGTGAAGTTGTGAGTTTAGATGAAGACTAGCTTCAAATGTATCCCAAAGGGAACTCCGAGCGGTGAGTGACACCAGAGCTGTCGCCTTGCGGCGTGGGGGCAACCTGTGTATCATTGTATCGGCAGTCCGCTGTACGGATATACCGCATTTGAGTTATCTGTTAATGAAATGATGAGCCCTCGGGTTGCTCCCACTTTTTGGGTGTCAATAACATTGAATAAAACTATTTCAGATAAAGCTGTTGCCAACATTTGCATACTGGTCTTTGTAGGTGTGTGAGCTTTCATTCTCTTAAGTGAATACCTAGGGCCGGGATAGCTGGATCGTACCATGTTTGTTTGAGGGTTTAAAAAAATGAAAACGTGGTTCTCAAGGTAGCCACACCATTTGTCGCTTTCTGCAGCAGGATTTGAGAGACCCAGTTACTCCACATCCTTGCCATCTCTCGGTTTTATTAATATAAAATTGTGAAAATTTTAACTTCAGCCATTTTAATTGGTTAGACTCACAGGCCAACTATCGTGCCTTTAGTGAACTCAGATCTCGGTTGAGTTCTTTAGCCTGTAAGTGCAGATAGCTTTTAGTTTGTGTGGTGTACAGGTGGTTCAGGATTCATCCAGAAACTGGAATCTAAAAACATCATTACAGTTTTACCTTCTCTGGCACCCTCTTCCCCCTGGGCCTCTGCCATCCAGCAACCTGGTGTCCTCGGGCTCCTTCCCCTGCCTCTTTCTTTCTCACAGAGCTATTTTGGTTTGGAGTTGTATTTGAGGCAGTACACCCCCCTCAGGGCACAGAACGCGTCTGTGTGTGTGTGTGCGCACACGTCTACACACACACACACGCACACACACCCAGCAACTTCACTCCGTGCGGATCGCTTGCTCTACGTTTTGACTCCCCTCCGAAATCTGCACGCCCCTGTTAAATCTCCGGAGCACAACATAGTTATTTTAAAAATAATTCCTCCAGGGTTTATCAATATTATTTCTGGAAGGATTTGTTCATTAGAAGATCACTTAGAAGATCACTCCTTCATACTGGACGTGGTGCTTACCTGGTCGATTTCTTATGTACTCAGTTGCTTTTCTCTCTAAATGACATGAACTTCAGTAGTATTAGTTCAAAAGCACTAAGGATATCATTCCTTTGGTCACCAATCACTGACTAAAGTATCAGATCCTACATTTGGTCCCTTAGCAAAATACCTTCCTAGCATAAACAAACTTGATGTTCATTCTCCTTTCCTGACCTTATGAATGTGACAATCACATCACATAAACACATACAAAACATTAAGAAGTTCTCTCTAGGGGCGCCTGGGTGGCTCAGTCGGTTGAGCGTCCGACTTCGGCTCAGGTCATGATCTCCCGGTTCATGGGTTCAAGCCCCACATCAGGCTCTGTGCTGCCAGCTCAGAGCCTGGAGCCTGCTTCGGATTCTGTGTCTCCCTCTCTCTCTGCTCCTACCCCACTCACGCTCTGTCTCTCTCTCTCTCTCTCTCAAAAATAAACATTTAAAAAAATTAAGAAAAAAAAAAAAAAGAAATTCTCTCTATAATATATAGCACTGTATTGCTGAAGTGCAGTTAGACCCAAAGCACAAAAGCTCATACTGTGAATCTACGGCAGATTGAGAGTCAGAGTGTCTGAAATGCCCAATGAATTTATCAGCAGACTTTAATCAAGGGAGATAGCCGATAAACCAGGTTTTTTAGTGCCCTCCCACTTTGACTCTGGGATTGTACCCGTGACTTGTTTTAGCCAAGTCATTTACGTATTTGTAAATATGACAACAGCAGAGGCTTGAGAAGTGCTATTGGGCTTGCTCGCTCTGGATTTTCTGCCATGAGAACATGACCAGGCTAGATACATGGAACACAGCTGGGTCATCCCGGTCCACTCTGATGAGAAAATTCTAGGTCAGCCATAGCCATCTGACTCCCAGTTACGAGTGAACGTAGCTAAGATTAACCAAGCCCAGCCTAGTTCAGCTGAACCCTACACTCTTGTGGGTTAGGTAAATGATTATCATGTGCCGTGGGGTTTTATGATTGATTGTTCTGCATTAATGTGGCTAAAGGTAGTTGGTACACATATATTGTTTTATCCTTACAACTCTCTTTGTGCCTCTGGCTTGAGTTCTCCCATGAGGCTTCTTTATGGAGAAAGGAGCTATCAGTTTCCAAAGGTATTTGTACGATTGTTTGGAGGGCCTCAGTTCCTTACTACTGGAGGCTCGTCACAGAGCTGCCCCATGATGGGCCGCTGGGTTCCTCCAGAATAAGAGATCCAAGTGAGGCAGAGTGACAATGCTCAAGCTGGAAGGCACAAACTTCTTTGTTTTGTTTTCTCAAACTTTCCCGCCCCCCCCCCCCCCCCCCGCTCTATAGAGATATAATTGACGTATAGCATTGAGACAGTTTAAGGTGTACAATGTGTTGATTTGATACACTGATATGTTGCAGTATGATTATCACCATGGCATTACAGCTAACACAACCACTGCCTCACATCATTACCATTTCTTTTTGTGGCGGGACCACGTAAGGTCCACACTCTTAATAACTTTCAAGTGCATAATATAGTATAGTTAACTATAATCACTGTGCTATTCATTAGAACCCCAGAATGTCTTCATTTTCTAACTGGAAGCTTGTCCTCTTTAACCCACATCTCCCCATTTCCATCAGCCCCAGGTAACCACCATTCTACCTGCTGTTTTTACAAGGTGGGCTTTTTAGAAAAAGGTTTTTTAATGTTTATTTTTGAGAGAGAGAGAGAGAGAACGAGCTGGGGAGGGACAGAGAGAGAGAGAGGGAGACCTAGAATCTGAAACAGGCTCTAGACTCTGAGCTGTCAGCACAGAGCCCGACGCGGGGCTTGAACCCATGAACTGTGAGATCATGACCCGAGCTGAGGTTGGACGCTTAACCGACTGAGCCACCTAGGCGCCCCACAAGGTGGGCCTTTTTTGATTCTGCATATATAGTTGACATTTGTGTGGGCAAAGATTTTTTTTTTAAAGAAGTCACAAAAAGTGGAACCTGGGTGGCTCAGTCGGTTGAGCCTCCAACTCTTGATTTTGGCTCAGGTTATATTCTCACGGTTCACAGGATCGGGCTCTGCATCAGGCTCTGCACTGACAGTGCAGAGCCTGCTTAGGATTCTCTCTCTCTGCCCCTCCCCTGCTCACATGCACGTGCTCTCCCTCTCAAAATAAATATTTTGCAAAGAAGAAGTCGCATTTAAAAAAGGGAGGTCGGGGCGCCTGGGTGGCTCAGTCGGTTGAGTGTCCGACTTCAGCTCAGGTCACGATCTCACGGTCCGTGAGTTCGAGGCCCGCGTCGGGCTCTGGGCTGATGGCCCAGAGCCTGGAGCCTGCTTCCGATTCTGTGTCTCCCTCTCTCTGCTCCTCCCCTGTTCATGCTCTGTCTCTCTCTGTCTCAGAAATAAATAAACGTTAAAAAAAAAAAATTTAAAAAACAGAGGTCACGGGGCGCCTGGGTGGCTCAGTCGGTTAAGTGTCTGACTTCAGCCCGGGTCACGATCTCGCGGTCCGTGAGTTTGAGCCCCGTGTTGGGCTCTGGGCTGATGGCCCAGAGCCTGGAGCCTGCTTCCGATTCTGTGTCTCCCTCTCTCTCTGCCCCTCCCCCGTTCATGCTCTGTCTTTCTCTGTCTCAAAAATAAATAAACGTTAAAAAAAAAAAATTAAAAAAAAAAAAGAGAGGTCACAAAAAGAACTAACTGTAAAATCTAATCAATTGAACTACAATAAAATTAAGAATTGTTAATCAAAAGACATCAAGAGCAAGACGAGGTTAGCAACAGGGAAAAGATGTTTGTAATGCATATACTTGACAAGGGCCTTGTGTCCAGCTATATAAAACATTTGTAGACAGCATTAAGGAAAGACCGATACAACACCATGGGCAAAACACTTGAAGAGGCACTGGAATGAAAATACTATAGAAATGGACAATAAATATCTGAAAAAGTGCTCAAACACATTCGTCATAAAAGAAATGCAAACTAAACCCTTGATGTAATACCACCATATAGACACCAGACAGGTTACACAAAATGACAATATGTTTATTTTTGAGAGAGAGAGAGAACGAGCATTCGACATTCATCGAATGAATGTCGATGAAGATCTATAGCAACAAGAAATTTTATCAATTAGTTATATGACTATGTATCATTACAATAAATATGTAACATTTTTTTGAAGGTTGTGTTCAAGAATGTAGAAGCACGATATATAATTATGTTATAATAGTAAAAAATTGGAAGCAAGCCCTGCAACAAGACTGGAATGAATACAGAAATTGTAAGATAGTTGTGTGCTGGAATACAACCCAGCAAAGAAACAATTGCTCCTGCAGCAACATGGGTGGATGTCACAAGCGTGTAATCTAGAGCAAACGAAGCTAGACACGCAAAAGTGCATATTGTGTAACATTTACATGAATGTCTACAAATGTGAAATCCACTCTACGGCAATACAGAGAAGAGTAGTGATCCGCTTTTGTGGAGGAAGAGAGAAGTGTTCATTAATGACAGGGATAAGGCAGGAGGTAGGCGTATCAGTGTTTGTAACATGTTAAATGTTGGTCTGGGCACTGGTTCAATGGTGTATTCACCTTTGAAAGTTGTTTTCAAAAATATGCTCTGACTTGTGTACTTTTCGATGTGTTTGTTATATTAGAATTTTTGTGTAATAATTTGGAGCAGTCACAATGAAAAGTGTTAGGACTATTGGATATCAATATTTGAAAAATAGAATTATATCTGTATTTCACATATAATTCACAAGTGAATTCTAGGTGTATGAAAGCTCTAAAGTCAAACATTTTAAAATATAAAATAACAAATTCAGTACCCTAAAAATACCTCTAGTTAAATGAGGAATTTCTTAATATTTATTCAGCATTTATTTGTCCAGTAAATGCATATTCTATGCTCCCTGCTTGTTAAACAGTTTCTCAGGTGTTGTGGGTGCAGCAGTGAACAAAATACACAAAAAATATTCCCTGCTCTAGTGGAGCTTAGATTCTAGCAGAACAAAAGAGACAATGAAAAACGAACATACAGTACATTTGATGATGGAATATAAAGAAGAGGGACTGTGATAGGAAATGATGTGACTGGGGAGGAAGTTATTTTTAAATCCAATCATTAGCAAATGCCTCACTGATAAGGTGACATCAAAGCAATATTTGAAAGAACGAAATCTGTGGAAGAGATTTTCTGGAAGAGCAAAGAACGGTTGCTAAGGTCACAAAACTGGAAGATTCTTACTGTATTCCAGAAACAGAAAGTAGGCCGGCATGCTGGCAACAAAATGAACGGGAGAGAATACTTGGAGATGGGGTCAGAGACGTAAAGAGGGCAGGGTAGATCCGAGAGGGGATTAGGAGAAGGGAGTGGTGCGGAGACTTCTAGAACATTGTCCAAGCATTGGCTATTCCTCTGAATGAAGTGGGGCCTGTTAGAGGAATCGTGATGATCTGATCTGTCATATATGTGTACAGAATCACTCTAGCTACTGTGAAGAGAAAGGAATGAAAGGCACAGGAGAGAGTCCGCTCGGGCCCAGATAGGAGATTATGTCAGTGATCCGGCTAGAGATAATGGTGATCTGGACCAGTGTGGTAATGGATAATGTGTGGAGAAGTATTTCGTTGGATGCTGGATCATTTTTGAAGCTGAAATCCATGGGGATATTCTGGCCGATTAGAGATGAGCTGAATGAAGGACGAAGGCGAAACCACATGGACCGATTTACCATGAGCTGTAATGGAAGGCCGCAAGAGCTTCATATGTTGTAAAGCCACAACTCCTAAAGGAAATACTGTATAGATGTGACACATTAATATTAAACATTCTTTCCAATAAAGGCAGGAAGGTATTTCAATTACTATAAGCACCACAGGTAGTATCTACTACAAATCAAGAACTAAAGTAATCAAAATCACGTGAGAGATATGAATGATAAATTTATAGTAAAGGGAGACCAAATGGCCAATATGTACATGAAAAGATGCCCAATGTTACCAGCAGGGCAATGTTGATAGAAACAAAAGTAAAGAGACTGTATCTCTCTAGAAAATAAATAAACCTTAAAAAAAATTAAAAGAAAAGTATCATATCAAGTGTATTAGGATTGCATACATTTTAAAATCTAGTAACACCAAGTGTTGGCATAAATGTAGATCAATGGGAACTCAGAAAATCCTGAGGGGAATAGAAATGACCACATTACTTCTGGAGGCATCAACACAGGAACAGATAAAGGTATTGGATTTATTCGAAATAGGGAATCATGTACATCACTAACAAGAATTAACAAGAGCTCCACCTAACAACACGGATGGAAACATTTACAAACATTATCTCTCTTTTATTTTATTTATTATTCATTATTTTTTTTAATGTTTACTTATTCTTGAGATAGAGCGTGAGCAGGGGAGGGGCAGAGAGGGAGGGAGACACAGAGTCCGAAGCAGGCTCCAGGCTCTGAGCGGCCAGCAGAGAGCCCAACGCGGGGCTCGAACTCACGCATCACGAGATCGTGATCTGAGCCGAAGTTGGATGCTTAACCGACCAAACCACCCAGGCGCCCCTGTCATTTTTTATTTTAGAGAGCCAGCAAGCAGGGGACGGGGGCAGAGAGTGAGAGAGAGACTTGCCAGCTGGCTTCATGCTCAGTGCAGAGCGCAGCGTGAGTCTCGGTCCCACGACCCTTGGATTATGACCTGAGCTGAGATCAAAAGTCAGACACTCAACCAATGGAGCCACCCAGGTGCCTCACAAACAGTATCCAACATAGTACACTTACAAATTAGATATGTTCCCCGATGTGCACATGATGAGGAAACTAAACTTTAAAGACTTTCAGTCTGAATCCTGATCAGAACTCTATGCATCCCAAGTTGATATTATTCGCACTACTGTGTAGGACTTTCAGGGTCTGTCCTCAGTCACGAGGGACCAAGGGAAATGATGAACATTTGGGCCTTGTTACTAGTCCCCAATTCATTGATCATTGAAGGTCTGTGCAGTTCTGAAGATCTAGCATGACTACAATGGACGATAGACTTCCAGTGTGTAGTATATAATGTAAACGTCAATATTTATTTTTGCACACTCGGGTCTATTTTTCATTATACCCTTAAGGACGTATACTTTGCTCTTCCGTGTAGATCAGTACTAAGAATGACATTGATTCTTTCCATAATCTCCTCCCCAAACCTTTCAACACAGCATGTCCGTATGGTACTGATGAATGTCCGCTCCCATCCGTAATTACAGCAATCCCATCCGTGCATTTTATGAGTTTTCTGATTGAACTTTTCCCCAAAGCACCAAATGTAGTCATTTAATACATAATAGTTATCTTTCCTATTTATAGATGTCCCATAATTAAACACTAATAAAATTTACACGTGGCTATATAAGATGCATAGTTCCAGCTGCATATCAATACCAATCCCGGCAGCTTTTTGAATGGTTATCCTACCACAAAACACTACGTGTGAGTCAGTAGTTGATGCCCCTCCATTCCCTGTGTTCAAATTATTTCTCAGACATAGGGTATTACTGAAAGAACCAATGGAAGATGTTATTACATGGATGCATGCACAACTGTGATTTACACACAGAGATACTTCTAAACTTATATACTGGTATATTTGTGGAAAACCAAATATACGTGCAAAAACATAAAAATATCACATTTCTGAACACAGCCATGAGAAAACTGGTATTCCTCAAACTTGCTCTGAATTTTATCTGAATGTTTAAACATGAAATCATTTTTCATGTGCAAAACTCCAAATGAATTTAATTGTAGAGAAACTAAGAGGGAAGGACGAAAACATACGAAGAACTTTATGAACTCAGCAATAGAAACAGACACTTCAATTAGAAAGCGGTCAAGAGCATTGAAAGGCTGGAACAAAACCTAGCCAAAGAAGTTACAATAATGGCAAATAAGCACATGAAAACTGGTTCAACATCATTAGCCGTTAGGGGAATGCAACTTTAAACCGCAAGGAGATCTCATTCCACATCTATCGGAATACCTATGATAAAAAAAAATAGTGATAATACAAAAAGCAAGCAAGGATGCTGAGAAACTAGATCTTTCAGACTTTGCTGGTGAGAATATACCGCAGTACACCTATCCTGGATAACAGTTTGAAACTTAAAAAAAATTCAGCATTTCTACGTTTGTTTCACAGCAACTGCTTTTTTTTTTCTTAAAGTTTATTTTGAGAGAAACAGACACAGTGTGAGCGGGGGAGGAGCAGAGAGATAGAGGGAGAGAGAGAATCCCAAGTGGACTCCATGCTTCCAGCACAGAGCCCAACATGGGGCTTGAACCCACAAACTGTGAGGTCATGACCTGAGGCAAAATCAAGAGGTAGACATTTAACTGACTGAGCCACCCAGGTGCCCCGCTTTTTGTTTTTCTTTTTACCTTTTGACTCCCTTTACCTATTTCTCCCATTCCACTCCCCCCCCCCCCCCTCAATCTGGCAACCACTATCCTGTTCTCTGCATCTATGAGGTTTTTGTTTTTTGAGATTCCACACATAATAGGGATTTTACACAGCATTTGTCTTTTCTCTGACTTAATTTCACTTAGCATAAGATCCTCGAGGTACATCCATGTTGCCAAAAATGGCAAGGTTTCATTTTTTATGCCTGAGTAATATTCCATTGTGCGTGTGCGTGTGTGTATGTGTGTGTATGTATATATATACGTATATATATACATATATATATATACATATATGTACATATATATACGTATATGTATATACATATACGTATATATATATATGTATATATACATATATATATACACACACAACTTCTTTATGCATTCATCCATCGATGGACACTTAGGTTGTTTCCATATCTTGGCTATTGTAAGTAATACTGCAATGAATGTAGGGGTGCATATATCTTTTTGAATTAATGTTTTCCTTTTCTTTGGATAAATGCCCAAAAGTAGAATTGCTGGATCATATGTTATTTCTATTTACAACATTTTTTAAGGTACTCATTTATTTATTTATGTACTTATTTATTTACTTAGAGAGACAGAGAGAGAGAGACAGACAGACAGACAGAGAGGGACAGAGAGGAAAGAGAGAGTCTTAAGCAGGCCCCATGATCAGCACCGAGCCTTATGCAGGGCTCGATCTCATGACTGCAAGATCATGACCTGAACAGAAATCAAGAGTCAGATGCTCAACCGACTGAGCCACCCAGGCGCCCCATATGGTATTTCTATTTTTAATTAAGGAACATCCATACTGTTTTCCATTGTGGCTGAACCAATTTACATTCCCACCAACAGTATACTAAGTTTCCTTTTTTGCTATGTCCTCACTAACCCTTGTTGTCTCTTGTCTTTTTGATGATGGCCATTCTAATAGGTATGAAGTGATATCTCATTGTGGTTTTGATTTGCATGTTCCTGATGATTAGTGATGTTGAACACCTTTTCATGTACCAGTTGGCCATCTGTATGTCTTTTTTGGAGAAGTGTCTACTCAGATGGTCTACCCATATTTTAATTGGGTTGAGTTTTTTCTTCTTCTGAATTGTATGAGTTCTTTATATATTTTGGATATTAGCCCCTTATCAGATATATGATTTGCAAATATTTTTTCCCATTCAGTAGGTTGCCTTTTCATTTTGTTGATGATAACCTTTGTTGTATAGCAGGGTTTTTTTTGTTTGTTTGTTTGTTTTTGTTTTTGTTTTTGTTTGTATCATAGTCCCACTTACTTATTTTTGCTTTTGTTGCTTTTGCTTTTGGTGTCAGATTAAAAAAAAAATTATCATCAAGACCTATGTCAAAGAGTTTATTGCCTATGTTTTCTTCTAGTTTTATGGCTTTAGGTCTCATTCAAGTCCTTAATCCATTTGAGTTAATATTTGTGTATGGTGTAAGATAATGGTTGAGTTTCATTCTTTTGCACGTGGCTGTCATTTTTTCAACACCATTTATTACAGAGACTGCCCTTTCCCCATTGTATGTCCTTGGCTCTTTTGTCACAAATTAATTGACCGTATACATATGGGTTAATTTGGGGGCTCTCTATTCTGTTCCATTGATCTATCTGTCTGTTTTTATGCCAGGCCTATACTGTTTTAATTACTGTAGCTTTGTAATATAGTTTGAAATCAGGGATCACGATGCCTCTACCTCCAGCTTTGTTCTTTATTCCCAAGATTGCTTTGGCTATTTTGCTTTTGGGGTGTGTGTGTGTGTGTGTGTGTGTGTGTGTGTGTTTAGTACAAATTTGGGGATTATTTGTTTAATTTCTTTGAAAAGTGCCGTTGGAATTTTGATAGGGATTGCATTGAATCTATTGCTTGCTTTGGGTAGTATGGACATTTTAAGAATACTGTTTCCTCCGATTCATGAGCATGGAATATATTTCCATGTATTTGTTTCTTTAATTCCATTCATTAATGTCTTGTAGTTTTCAGTGTACAAGTCTTTTACTGCCTTGTTTAAATTTATTCCCAGGCATTTTATTCTATTGTAAATGGGATTCTTTTCTTTATTTCTCTTTCTGAAAGATTGTTATTAGTGAATAGAAATGCATCAGATTTTTGTGTATTGATTTTGTATCCTGTGACTTCACTGATGTTGTTCTAAGAGTTCTTTTGAATAGCTGACCAGAGAGGAACAAGGGAAATTTGGAGGATATATAACTGTTCTTTATCTTGTTATTTATCTGTGGTGGTCATTATGTAACCATATGCATTAGTTAAAACCCACAGCACTGTACTCTATAGATGGTGAATTTTAATGTGTGTTTATATCTTAGTAAAAAAATCAAAATAAAATATGATTAACTTAAAGCAAAAATTGATAACCCTATTGTGAAAGATTTTTAACATATGTTGTTGTAAAAGATGAAAATAATAGCACAGTGAATGGAGAGAATGAAAGTATATACGTGTTATTTTACAGAGAGAGTGAGAGACAGAGGTACAAGTCAGGGAGAGGGACGGGGGAAGAAGAGAATCTCAAGCTGACTCCGCACTCAGTGTGGAGCCTGACACAGGGCTCAATTGCACAACCATGGGATCACAACCTGAGCCAAAATCAAGAGTCAGATGCTAAACATACTGAGCCACCCAGGCGCCCCAAGAGAATGCAAGCATATTTTGTAAGCTGACAGTATAAGAAAAGGAGATATAATATTAGTTGCATGTAGAATTAATAATTTGGAAATGCATATGATAAAATCTTGCAGCAACTTCTGAAAAGAATAAAGAAGAGGAAATTATAAGCCAATTATAGAGATGAAACTAAACACTAAAAATGCATATTTAATCCTAAACCAGTAGAAAAATGGGAATAAAGAATGGAAAATAGAAAATCTATCATGCCAATAACTACATTAACTGTAAATGGACTAAATATTTAAATTAATTCTATAACATTAGCAAATTAAATATTAATTATTTAATATAAGTATAACATAATCTAAACAAATATTAATTGTTATAATATTTTAATTCAAAAAATCCATAATTTTACAATGAATATAAAACATGAGATCCAATTATACCTACATTAAAAGATTCATGCTAGGGACGCCCAAGTGGCTCAGTCAGTTAAGTGTCCAACTTCGGCTCAGGTCACGATCTCATGGTTTGTGAGTTCGAACTCCGCATCAAGATCTCTGCTGTCAGTGTGGAGCCCACTTTGGATCCTCTGTCCGCCTCTCTCTCTGCCTCTCCCCTGCTCACTCACACACTCTCTCTCTCAAAAATAAATAAGCATTTTTTTAAAAAGATTCATGCTAAATACAAGCACATGTAGATTATTTTTAACAAATAGAAAATTGTATACTATGCAAATACTAATAAGCAGTTTGGAGTTCCTATTGCAAAATTAGGCAAAGTACACTTTAGGACAGCCATGTTATAAAAAAAGAGGGATGTTATATAAGAATGAAAAAGGGGGGCACCTGGGTGGGTCAGTTGGTTAAGCATCCGACTTCAGCTCAGGTCACGATCTCATGGTTCTTGGGTTTGAGCCACACATTAGGCTCTGTGCTAATAGCTCGGAGCCTGGAGCCTGCTTCAGATTCTGTGTCTCCTTCTCTCTCTGCCCCTCTGCCACTCACACTCTGTCTCTCTCAAAAACAAATAAACATTAAAAAAGGAATGAAGAAGGAAATTCATCAACAAGACGTAGTGATTCTATTTATGTCTACAAAAATAATAGAAATAGATGAACCAAAACAAAATTGAAAGGGAAAAGATACGTAAGTCTACAATCACAATTTTGGTTGGAGAATTTAACCTCTTTTTCTCAATAACTAATAGAATAAGTGATCAGAAAATCACTAAGTATATAATATACTTAAAACGTCAACTGGGGCGCCTGGGTGGCGCAGTCGGTTAAGCGTCCGACTTCAGCCAGGTCACGATCTCGCGGTCCGTGAGTTCGAGCCCCGCGTCAGGCTCTGGGCTGGTGGCTCGGAGCCTGGAGCCTGTTTCCGATTCTGTGTCTCCCTCTCTCTCTGCCCCTCCCCCGTTCATGCTATGTCTCTCTCTGTCCCAAAAATAAATTTAAAAAAAAAAAAAAAAAAAAAATTAAAAAAAAAAAAAAAAAAAAAAACGTCAACTAAACCGGCCTAGTTGGCAGTTATAGATAATTTCACACAAAATAGCAGAACAATAAATTTTCCCATTATCACACATGTGAAAATCTTCAACGTAATATTAGAAAATCAAATCCAGTGATGTATAAAAAGAATTTTACACCATATCCAAACAAAATTTATTCCAGTTATACAAGGCTGGTTCAACATTCAAAGTTGATAAATGTAATCCAACTCATCAACTGGCTAAATAAGAAAAATCATATCAATTAGAGGAGAAAAAGCACTTAACAAAATCCAATACCTATTCATAATAAAAACTATAAACAATCTAGGAAAAGGAAGAAACTCTCTAATTAATAAGGAACAACTATAAAACTATAGCTTGCCTTATGCTTAATGTTGAGAAACTGTAAGCTTTCCCCTGAATATTGAGTGGGGATAAAAAGGGATGTCTTCCCTCACCATTCCAATGTAATATGATATTGGAAGTCCTAGCTACTGGAAAAGAAGAAAATGAAATAAATGACATATATATTGGAGGAAAGAAATGCAACTATCTTTATTTGAAAATTACACGATTGTCTACGTAGAAAATCTCAAAGGACCAACACAAAAACCTGAAAGTAAAAAATGAATACATCAAAATAGCAGCATATAAGGTCATTGTACAAAATAAATCGCTTTCCTATGTACTGTCAGTGTACAAACTGAAACAAAAACCCAGAAATACTTAAGTATAAATGTAACATAATATGTACAGGATCTATGAGGAGAAAACTACAAATCTCTTGATGAAAGAAGTCAAAATAGCTCCAAATAAATGGAGACAACATTCTGTGTTGATGGACTGGAGGTCCATTAACATTGGAAGTGTTAATATTATGAAGATATCAATTATTCCCAACTAGCTTTATAAGCTATAAATAGAATAGAGAGCCCAGAAATATAGAGAGCCCAGAATATAGCTACACAAATGTAGTAAACTGATGTATGACAATGGCTGAAGGCCATTTAATGGAGGAAAGATAATCTTTTCAACCAATGGCACTGGGAAAAATTGGACTTCCTATGCAAATAAATGAACCTAGACACAGAATTTTCATACCAATTCAAAATTTATGATAGATCTTGATGTAAAGTTCAAAACTTCCAGATGTAAAATGTAAAACTTCTAGAAGAAAGCACTGGGGAAAAGTTTATTTGACCTGGCATTTGGTGCCAAGTTTGTCGATGAAATACCAAAAGCATGATCCATAAAAGGAAACTTTGGTTAGTTGCATATTATTAAAACTGTAATCTTCTACTTTGTGAAAGATACATGAAAGTAAATGCCACAGACGGGGAGGAAGTATTTGCAACCTGTATCTAATAATGGACCATCATTGAAAATATACAAAGGACTCTTAACAACAAGTGTTGGTGAGGATGTGGAGAAAAAGGAAACTTTGTGCACTGATGGTGGGAATGCAAACTGGTGCAGCCACTGTGGAAAACAGTATATGGAGGCTCCTCAAGAAATTAAAAATAGACGTACCCTATGATCCAGGAATCGTATTACTGGATATTTACCCCCAAAATACAAAAACACTAATTCAGGGGGATACATGCACCCCTATGTTTATTGCGGCATTATTTACCTCAGTCAAATTATGGAAGCAGCTCAAGTGTCCATCGAGAAATGAATGGATAAAAAATATGTGTATATACACAATAGAATATTACTCAGCCATAAAAAAGAATGAAACCTTGCCATTTGTAACAACATGGATGGAGCTAGAGAGTATAATGCTAAGTGAAATAAGTCGGTAAGAGAAAGACAAATAGCATATGATTTCACTCATATGTGGAATTTAAGAAACAAAAGAAATGAGCAAAAGAGAGAGACAGACACACAGACACAGACACAAACCAAGAAACAGACTGTTAACTATAGAGAACAAACTGATGGTTACCAGAGGGGTCGTGGCAGTGTGGGGGGAGATGGATAAATTGGGTCAAGGGGATTGACAAGTACACTTATGATGAGCACTGAGGAATGTCTAGAATTGTTGAATCACTATATTGTACACTTGAAACTCTGGAATTAGAATTAAAAATTAAAAAAAAAAAGAAACCTACAAAGAAGCTTTTAAATGCAGCAATAAGAAAACAACCCAATTTAAAAAATGGGCAAAAGATCTGCATCAGCACCTCACTGAAGAAGAATTTATAGTGATGGCAAATAAGCATATGAAAAGAAGCACACCTTTGTCGATTTGTGAATTGCAAATCAAATCAACAGTGCAATACCCCACAGACTTAAGAGTCAAAATCCAAAAACAAAAAAGCCTGACAGTACTAATTTCTTGCAAGAATGTGGAACAATAGGAACGCTCATTAATTGCTACTGGGAATGCAAACTGGTAGAGCCACTTTGGAAGATAGTGTGACAGTTTTTACAAAGTTAAAAGGACAGAAACAATACGATTATCTTCAACAGATGCATAAAATGCATCTGATAATATCTAATACCCATTATTGATTAAAGGCTTTTGTGAAACCAGAACTAGGAGGAAATTTCTCTTACTTGAAAGATGGTTTCTATGAAAATCGTATAGCTATCATCACAGTTAATAGTGAAAGATTGAATGATTTCCCCCCAAGATTAAGAACAAGGCAATAATGCTCACTCTTGTACCACCTCAATTCAACATTGTGCTGTCCCTGCTAATGCAATCAGACGGGGGGAAAAGGTATCCAGTCTAAAAAGATAGAAATAAAATTGTTTTTATTCACAGATGACAAAATACAGGATCTAGAAAATCTTAAGAAATCCCCCACGAAACTTCCAGAATTAGTAAACTAGTTTAGCTATGTCAAGATACATGGTAATAAACAAAAGTCGATTGTTCTTCTATAAATTAGCATTGAATAGCTAAAAAATAAAATTAAAAAGATTTCATTCACAAAAACATCTAAGGAATAATATATTTAGGAATAAATTTAACAAAAGATATACAATATTTATTGACTGTATCCTTTTGGATAAAACATGCTGCAATAAAGAGGTTTAAATAAAAGGGGAGACATTCCATGTTCGTGGGTTAGAGAATCCAATATTGTAGGGCTGGTATTCTTCCCCATCATGATCTTTAGGTTAATTGCAATCAAAATCCCATGGGAAATTTTTGTAGACATTGACGGGCTACTTCTAAAACTTATATGGAAATGCAAATGACAGAGAAGAGTCAAAGCAATTTTGAAAAAGGAAACAAAGTGGAAGCACTTACTCCACTCAATTTCAAAACATACTATAAAAGCTATAGTTGCTGAAGATCATGAAGTATTGATTGCAGTTTGCGTATGGAGAACCGAGAGTTCAGAAATAAATACTTAAATTTATGGTCAGTTGATTTTGATAAAAGCACCAAGGCAATTAAATGGAAGAAATGATAGATTTTTCAGCAAATGGTGCTAGGACAATTGAGTATCTATTTGCAAACAAACAAGCAAAAAATTATAAATTGGATTTCATCAAAATTAAAAACTTCCTACTTCAAAAGATACCGTAAGAAAATTTTAAAAATCCACAAGCTAGGGGTAAATAGTTGCAAATCATGTATATTTGAAAGAACTCCTATCCAGAATATACAGAGAGCTCTTAGAACTCAGTAAGAAGACAACCCAATAATAAATGAGTAAAGGATGTAATGAAACTTTTACCAAAGAAGATCTACGAATAGATACGTGAAGATATGCTTAACAAAGATGCTAAAGTCATTTGGCAAATTGAAATTAAAACCATGAATGGCTAAAATTTAAAAAGATGGATAATAACTGTTTATGACATTTTGGAGAAATTGGAACTTTCATATATTACTGTTAGGAATTTAAATTGTACACCCAGTTTGTAAAAGAGTTAACTTTCTTAAAAATTAAAACATCAACTTACTGTAACACTCAGTAAAACAACTTTCATCCACTCAAAGACTTGTAAATAAACATTCATAGTAGCCTTATTCATAATAGCAAAAAAGTAGAAGCAACCAAAATGTCCATAAACTGCTGAAGGCATTAAAAAAAAAAGGCAGTAAATCCATATCATAAATACTGTGGTTCAATTCAAAGGAATAAACTACTGATGCATTCTAGAGCATAGTTGAATTTCAGAAACATTGTGCTATGCGAAAGAAGCCAGACCCAAAGACCACATATTAGGATTCCATTTTCATGAAATTCTAGGAAAAGCAAATCTATAGAAACAGGAAACATGTGTTTTCTTGTGGCTAGAGTGTGAATGGAAATTGACTGCAAATTAGTTTGAGGAAATTTGGGGGGGATGCTTTCGTCTGAATATATCCCCCCAAATTCATATGTTGGAAACCTATCCTAACCTACAAAGATGGTGGTATTAGGAGTTGGGGCCTTTGGGAGGTGTTTAAGTCATGAGGGTAGGGCCCTCCCGAATGGGATTACTGCCCTATGAAAGATGATCTAGGGAGGCCTGTAGCTTCTTCCACCATGTGAAGGCACAGTGAGAAGGCTGTGAACCAGGAAGAGGGCCTTTAGCGGAACACAACCAGGCTGATGCCATGAGATTGGGCTTTCCAGCTTCCAGGACTGTGAGACATAAATTTCTGTTTTTATGAGCTATCCAGTGTGTGGCATTTTGTTATAGCAGCCCAAACTGACTAAGTCAGGGGTGATACAAATGTCCTAGAACTAGATTTTGGTGATTATTGCGCAACGCTATGAATTTGTTAAAAATCCTTGAATTTAAACTTACAATGGATAAATTTATGATGTATAAATTATGTTCTATTGAAGCTATGAAAACATGAATCTAATAGTCACGATAATGAATCTGATTGTTAGCTACTACTAGTCTAGTTAAGCAAAAGTGGCATTGTGTATATTACAGCCATTAACATTGGCCAGATTTTCTATTTTATTTATTTATTTATTTAAATTTTTAATGTTTATTTATTTTTTGAGAGAGAGAGAGAGGGAGAGAGAGCGAGCAAGCTGGGGAGGGCCAGAGAGAGAGAGAGAGAGAGAGAGAGAGAGAGAGAATCCCAAGCAGGCTTCATGCTTTCAGTGCAGAGCCCGATGGGGGGCTCGATCTCATGAACCACAAAATAACCAACTGAGCCAGCCAGGCACCCCCAGATATTCTATTAAAAAAAATGTTTTGTTGGTTAAGCATCAGACTCCTGATTTCAGCTCAGGTTATGATCTCACGGTTAGTGAGATCAAGCCCTGCATTAGGCTCTGCACTGACAGTGTGGAGCCCGTTTGGGGTTCTCTCTCTCCCTCTCTCTTTGCTCCTCCCTCATGTGCACACACACACTCTCTCTCTCTCTCTCAAAATAAATAAACATTAACAAATGTTTTGCTAATTTTTACATTATGTCGATGACCAGTAAATATTATCCTCATGATGCATTGGTGGCTCTATGAGAGCTTTAATGAAATGGATTGTGTCTTGTCAGGGCACTAGAGCTGAATCATGACTGATTCTGCCCTTGAACAACTGAGGAATGATTACAAAATCTGCTTAATCCCTTTAAGTCTCAAACACTTAATTTAATGAAGAATTATGAAAATAGTACATTTGTGTAATGAAAGATATTTATAATAGAGAGCACAAAGCCAATGTCAATTTTATTGAGTTAAGAAGCCATGTCTGATTTATAAATCTTTGTTTTTCAGATAATTTTTAGCATAAAACAGCCAGTAGACTTTATTTTATTCATGTTAAGTGGTATTTGTTGGGAGTTTGATGTCAATGAGTTTAGTGGCTTTAATTTGAGACATTTCAGAAACATGATACCATGATACCTGGAACTCTTTGGCTCACTGTCTTAGTCCATTCTGGCCACTATGATGGCCATAGACTGAATGGCTTCAAACAACAGAAATTTATTTCTCACTGTTTTATCTTTTTTTTTTTTATTTTACAGAGTATGTGCCCATGTTCACACGAGTGGGGATGGGGCAGAGGGACAGAGAGAGGGAGAAACCCAAGTAGGCTCTATGCTCAGTGTGGAGCCTGATGTGGGGCCCAATCCCACAATCCTGGAATCATGACCCGAGCCAAAATCAGGAGTCAGACACCCAATCTACTGAGCCACCCAGGCGCCCCTATTTCTCACAGTTCTAGAGGATGGAAATTTAAGATCAGGTGTCAGCATGGTTGGTTTCTGATGAAGGCCCTCTTCAGGTTGCAGACTGCTGTCTTCCGGTTGTGTCCTTACATGGTGGAAAGAGAGCTAGAGAGCTCTCTTGGGGTCTCTTTGATAAGGACACTAGTCCTATCCATGAAATATCAACCCTCCCAAGGGCCCCACCTCCTAGTCCCATCCCATGGGATTCAACATGGGAATTTCTATTCCATTCATTCTATAACACGGTAGCCACAAAATGACGTCTGTACTTATCAAGGCATATGAAACCTGTTGCAAAGTCATCTCAGCCTCCTGCTAAAGTTTCAGCTCCTGTTACCCATTCAGGCCACCCTCTCACTGTTCCTTAAGAAGTCTGAGCTCTCGCACAACTACATCCATAGCATATGTTATTCCCTTGGCTAGCACCACTCAGCTTATCCCAGCAACAGCAAAAATAACACATCCTTTTATGAAGGATCTCCAACATCTCCATCCCATTTTTCTTCTCCCAGTTCACACAGATGTTTATACTCTTCTCTCTTGTTGCACCTATTACAGTGTATTATGCCTTTCTTTTCCTGGTAAATTATGCATCTCTCAAAGACAAGAACATACTTATGTATGTTTTGATCCTTAAGTCCCAGCATAGTATATGACACATGGTAACCATTGAGTTACTGGATAAAAGAATCAAGGATGAATGAGGTTCAGGTATTATTGCTATCTTTAAAAAAATGACAGTCACAAACCCCCAAGTCACTTCTTCCAAGTAAGAACGCAAGTTGTTTCAGAAATAATTATAAACTTGGGGGTGCCTGGGTGACTCAGTTGGTTGAGCATCTGACTTCCACTCATGATCTCACGGTTCACAAGTTCCCGTCCCACATCTGGCTCTATGCGGACAGCTCAGAGCCTGGAGCCTGCTTGAGGTTCTGTCTCCCTCTCTCTCTTCCTCTCCTCCACTCACGCTCTGCCTCTCTCTCTCTCTCTCTCAAAAATAAATAAAACATTAAAAAATTTAAAAAAATAATTATAAATTTGGCAGTCAAGTAATTAGATTCCTTTAAGCAATACTACAATAGTTACTCTGGCAATAAACAGTAGTTATAGTTAATAAGTACTCAGTGCATTCATCTATTGCATATAATAGACTATTTCATATATAAGAATACTTGAAAAAATATAAGCCAACACTGTTGGTTATTAATAACTTTTAAAGAGACCTGAAAACTGGACAGTATGCTTTACCACATTTATTGATATTAAACAGAACAACCTAAATATTGAGGAATAAAGTCAAATTTAGAAGCAATCATTTAAATTTGGTCTGTGCCTCAAGGCACTTCAATTGCTATTTTAAGAGTATCAGAAAAATGTGTATATGTAAATTCCAAAACCATGTATTTTGCATTAAATTTACCCAAGCACTTAGTGCGCTGCTTAGGACAAATATGTACTATTCAGCATATTCCGGAGCTGCGGGGTTTGAAGTATTATCAAAAGGATCTTTCACCTCTAAATATGAGCAAGGAACTCACGTAGGTAAAATGTTAGAGCCATATGCCTACTGGAGAAACACTATCATAATAAGATATATTATTAAAATCGTGACAAACAAGTGAGATCATGAATTTAAGAAAAAATGAATTTTTAAATATTTTTTCAAGAAAAAACATTTGTTCTCTACCTAAAATATAGTAACAGATAATTTGGCATCTCTGCTTGGGAATGTGGAGAGCCAGAAAGAGTGTCACCCCAACTTTGCAATTAAAAAGAAAGCTGAAAAAAATCTTCAGCTTCATAATTGTTCATGAACTCGTGAGAGATTTGAGTTTGCAGAGCAACCCGGTGTCCTAAGATCTCAGGAAAAGATGTGAGCTCTGGCTTACTTGGAGAAGACGACCAGCGGTTATAGGAAATAGAGTTCACGCAGGGCGGTGTGCCCTGGCAACACCACAAATCCCATGAAGACCACCAAAATGGGGCAAGTCTGCGACATCTTGAAGGCTTTCCCTGCACGTATCTCAGTACGCGCTCACAGAAAAGATTCGAGAGTCCTTGCAAAGTTCCCGATATGGTGCAGACCAGGAGAACGGGAACAGCGGTCACCACCAGAGGAGATGGAACAGCTCGGACGCTGCCCCCCATTATCCCTGTTGAATAAAATCCTTCATCTGTGGGAGGAAAGAAAAGCAACACACTTGTACTTAGGGCATTGGTGAAAATCCATTGTTGTTGGGGAAAAGGAGCAGTTTTTGAAAAATCTATTCTGGGGGAGGGACAGGCACGCGTGCTGGGGTCAGAACTATAGCTGGAGGGAGGATAAGGAGACTGAGAAGTCCTGAGAGCTGATGAGCCTGCCAGCCGGGGATGCTCAGAGAAGGGTGTAACGGTATCGATATCCCGTCTCTGGTGCTTTTGCAAAAAAGGCATTAACTCCAATCTGTTCATGAGAAAGCATCAGATAAAAGTGAACTGAGAGACATCCTATAACATATCTGACTAGCTTGCTTCAAAATTGTCAATATCAGGGCTCCTGGGTGGCTCAGTCGGTTGAGCATCCGACCTCGGCTCAGGTCATGGTCTCAGTGTTCGTGGGTTCAAGCCCTGTGTCAGGCCGTGTACTGATAGCTCAGAGCCTGGAGCGTGCTTCGGATTCTGTGCCTCCCTCTCTCTCTGTCCCTCCCCCACTCACGCTCTGTGTCTGTCTCTCTCAAAAGTAAATAAACATTAAAATTTTTTTTTTAATTGTCAATATCTTGAACGATTAGGAAAGACGGAAGAGCCGCCCTGGATTAGAGGAATCTAAAGAGACAAGCAGAAAAAGGGCCTTAGTGGAAAAACTGGTAGGATCTGAATACAGTCTATAGTTGAATCATACTGTATGAATGTCAGTGTCTTAGTTTTTATAATTGGCCCATGGTTATGAGGTGTTGCCATTTGGGGGAGCTGGATGAAAGGTGTACAGGAATTTACTGTATTTAGAGTTCTTCTGTAATTTTAAAATAATAGCAACTGCATGCAATACCTTGTGGTCTCAGCTATGTATTTCAAGGGTGTTTGTTTTATTTTGCCTTGCATTGCTATATGTTTTATAGTAGGTGGTTTCTCCGGTTACCTGTTTTTTCTCTAGTGTTGGAAACAAAAACACTGCTCTACACTTAGGTGTCCATTAAAAACGTTCTGACAGAATGCCCAGGCTACCGGTGATTTACTTGGTACCAAATCCCCTAACTTTAAAAAAAAAATGTTTTTTAAACAGTGCAGAGCCTGACCTGGGGCTTGATCCCACAAACCATGAGATCACGACCTGAGCCAAAATCAAGAGTCAGGTGCTTAACCGACTGAGCCACCCGGGCGCCCCGAATCCAGTAACTTTTAAATCCCTTCTTCATATCATTTCCTATCACTTGCTACATTACCGTCCTTCTTGAAACACTCTTTCCCTTTAGGTTCTATGCCACCATACTCTCCTGATTTTCTTCACTCTTCTCTCTAGTCACGCATGATTGGGATTCTCTGCAGATACCTGTTCCTTTGTTGTACCCATCCCCCAAACTTAGAAGTCTTCTTTTGGTTCATCTGCGACACCTAGTAAATGACCAACTCCTGTTGACTTTATTTCTCAAACACTTTTTGTATCTGTTCGTTTCTCTCCATCACCACTGACGCCACCTTTGCCCAGGAAAATACCGTCACCATTCCTGCAACTGTCCCATAAGTGGTATGTAGGTGTGTGGCCCTTTCTTCTAGAGTAATTGTTCCACAACAGACCTGCTCATGATAAACACCTGCTTAAAATCATTCTGTAGTCCCCCCATTGCCCTCAACATGGCTTTCAAGACCCTTTCTAACCTTTCCCTTTCTCACTTCTCCTGTCCCATTTGCTTCCCCCTTCGGTGTGTATGTGTGTGTGTGTGTGTGTGTGTGTGTGTGTGTATAGTCCTATCCAGAACAGCATCATCCTTTCTGCATCTGGACCTTGGCTGCAACTAATCACCTGTGTCCTTGGAACTCTGTTCCTTGCTCTTTCTGCTTAGTCACCTGGTTCATTCTTATTCCTCCTTTGCATCTCACCTTTGATATTGTGTCCTCCTCAGGCTACCCCTGGTGCCCAGATCTGGGTTAAATGCCCCATTAGCTGAACTTCCGCAGTGACCTTTACCTGTCCCCCACCGAAGTCATTATTGCCCCACTGCTAATTACTTGTTTGTATCGCTGAGTAAAGCTGTCACTTCCTGAAGAGCGGTAGCCTCGTCTCGTTTGCTGTGTTGGCCTCAGAACGGCACTCGGTACTACCGCTGAGTGAAGAAGTGACACCAGGAGAGTGACACGGCATCATCCTCGAGCGACCCTGCCGGTGGGTCATGCTCATCGGTCAGCTCTTCATGGTTTATGGACTGATTTCTCATAATGTTCTGTGTGCATGCTTCCTCCTCTGCCACGTTGTCGTTTTAACGTTTTCACCATTTCTGGAGAGTTGGTAAATGGAAACCAAGTCTGTGACATTTATGGGGCCTCTCCATAAAGCACTGTCCCTGTGAACCACGGCTGGTACATATCCCTCCTACCCCCTTCTGTAGAGCCTACCCTCGGCTGGTATCCTTCAGCACATCGAAAGAGCTGGTTTTGTTTGGCTCAAGCATGTCGCAAATAGTATGATAGTGTGGAGACACAGGACAAAATCTGTGCTGGGAGCATATCTTCTCGTTGTTTGTCCTTTCGGGAGCACCATCGATGGCTGTCTGCCCTTGGCGCTCACTGTCCTCCTGTTAAATGAAGATATTGTACTACAGTCAGTAGACTTGTGCCAAGAGAATGAGGTCATGTGCTTGAACGTATTCATTTTTTTAATTCAAGTCTTTTCTTTCCACAGCCTGGGAATCCAAGTCACTTAGTTCTTGGCCCTGTTTGATTGTTGATTTTTTTAATGCTGTGTATCATCTCACCAATTAGGCTGCAACGTTTTCAAGGGCAACGAACAGGTCTTTTGCTTTTCACATATTGATACTCGACAAATTTCTGAAGATAAAGATCATGTATTACGTATCCTATTAGTCTGTGTAATAATAACAAATACAAATGTCACCCTTTACTAAATTCCTGCCGTATTCTAGGGACATTGATGCATGCCTTCATCTACCCGGATTTTACAGACGAGGAAACCGAAGCTTAGTTCACTTACTCACTCAAGGTTACATAGCTTCACCCAGGATCGGACCGAATCTGATTTCAAAACCTCTGCTTATTGTACTGCTCAGTGATTTGAAACGTTGCTTTCCTCATGGACCCTTTTTAAAACAAAGTATTATACAAGCACAGTTTATAAAGACACAAATCATAACTGCTCTGTCGAAGCAAGGAGTCAGATCTGCGCTTTTTTTAATATTATTTTCTAATTTAATTTTATTTATTTAATTTCTTAAGTTTATTTATTTTGAGAGAGACAGAACGTTTGTGAGTGCACAAGTGGGGGGAGGGGCAGAGAGAGAGAGAGACAGAGAGAGAGAGGTTGGGAGAGAATCCTGAGCGGGCTCAGTGCTGTCAGCAGGAAACCCGATGCAGGGCTTGAACTCACGGGACCATGAGATCATGACTGAGCTCAAGTCGGATGCTTAACCAACTGAGCCACTGAGGCGCTCCTTAAATATCCTTTTTTTTTTTTTTTATAATGTTTGTTTATTGACAGAGAGAGAGAGAGAGAGAGAGAGAGAATGAATCCCAAGCAGGCTCCATGTTCAGCCCGAGTTGAGCTGTATTTCCCACAACCGTGAGATCATGACCTGAGCCAAAATCAAGAGTCAAATGCTCACCCGACTGAGCCACCCAGGCGCCCCCAGACCGACTCTTAATCGCCCTTTTCCCACAGTGACCTGTGTGACATAGGCATGGATTTACCAGAGCTCCTGAGCGTGAAGTTGGAAAAGTCCTCATTCTTTGTTGTGACCTGTTCACCCTGACGCTGTCTTATTTGGATGGGGGAGAGATTGAGAAATCGCGTCGTATTCTTGTCCCACTCTCCGCAGGAGGAGGGAATGTTTCACGAAATGGTTTCTACGTAACCACTTTAGCCAAGCGCTCGTAATAATTTGAGCGGCAATGCGGATTGTGTGTCCATCGGCAGGGGTTTCGAGCAAAAACCATATTTGCATTTGTCAGCAACGAGGAATACCTGGAGAAACAGATGAAAGATGGTAATTCCCTGCAAACGAAGTTGAGGCCACTGCAAAATGGAGGACAGCATGAGGGAAAGCCTGTATGTGAAGACAAGCTGGTTTACGAAAGAAAACCACCAAACAGACTTCTCCCACTTTCAGCCTTTAAGAACAGAACGTACTTGATGATATGTGTCTGACACTGGATCTTCTGGGGTAGGTGGAAGTCCCTTTCAAGTTGCTGTGGAACAGAGATCGAAGCCAGGAGCCAGATGTCAAGGCTGTGGGTAGGGATCTTGGAACCACCACAGAGCATGGAACAGCAAATTAAATGCGGGTCCAGAGTACGCATTTGTCCTTAACAGATGTTAAGGGAGGTACACCGTGGTCTTAAGGGGCCAGTATGAAGCCTAGCTTCTGATCTTATTTATCTTCGAGTTTTCTTAAGTGACATTTGAGTCAGATGGTATTGTTGACACACAAATGTACATGAAAGGACCACTCACTGTGACCCACCAGCGCACCTTCAGAAGATTCTCTCCATTCCTGCGTTCTCTTCGTGGTGAACAAATGGCTGCAGCAGAACACTCACGGGGACTTGGATAAAAACGAATTCCGAGACACTAGTAACTAAAAACGAACAGAAGTGGTGAAAGGTCCCTAAAAGGAGAATGCTGCTTCTAAGCCTTGTACATGTGAAGACTCACATGCTGTACGATTACAAACATGTCTCTAACCACCCTGACCCACAGTCTTCTCTTTACACACGCGAGTATTGTGAGAACGAGCCACGAGGGTCATCACAGATGGTGACTCTTAAAGCCTCCACATGGAGCTGTTATACTGTCACTTTCAGTCTTATTCCATAGATTACAAGCTTCATGGTGAAGCCCCAAATCAGTGGGACAGAGGAATATATTCTGTTTGCAGGGAAGGCACGACAGAGGCTTGAAGGGAATAATTGGGAACGGCTTCTACCACGCCACTCTTTTTTTTTTTTAACATTTATTCATTTTTTGAGAGAGAGAGAGAGAGAGAGAGAGAGAGCGCGGCAGTGGGGGAGGGGCAGAGAGAGAGAGGGAGACACAGCGTCCGAAGCAGGCTCTGGGCTCCGAGCTGTCAGCACAGAGCCCGATGTGGGGCTCGAACCCACGGACCGCGACATCCTGACCTGAGCTGAAGTCGGACGCTCAACCGACTGAGCCACCCAGGCGCCCCTCTACCACGCCACTCTTAAGATAACTGTTGTTAAGGGCGCCTGGGTGGCGCAGTCGGTTAAGCGTCCGACTTCAGCCAGGTCACGATCTCGCGGTCCGTGAGTTCGAGCCCCGCGTAGGGCTCTGGGCTGATGGCCCAGAGCCTGGAGCCTGTTTCCGATTCTGTGTCTCCCTCTCTCTGCCCCTCCCCCGTTCATGCTCTGTCTGTCTCTCTCTGTCCCAAAAATAAATAAAATAAAAAAAAAAAAATAAAAAAAAAAAAAAAAAGATAACTGTTGTTAAAATGTTTGTGTACAGCTTTCATACTCTGCATATTTGACCTGAATTTTGATGGACAGAGATTAGCAATGCTTTAAAATCTTGACTTTTTGTTCATAAATAGGTAACGTCTCTACCAAAGGCTTTGTAATCCATAACCAAAAAAAAAAGAAAAAACAAACAAACCATACATCCCAACTTTCTTTTCTAATTATTATATATTCACATCATGTCCAGACCAGGTCCTACGCTTTTAGCGGTAATACACGTTTTTTCTCTTTTAAGTTTACTTAGAAGCCATATTTAAATTAGAACTCAGGAACATTCTAAATGGGAGACAAGTTCAAGTGAATACCTAACTATTTTCACCATTCTATTTCTTTAATTATAATTCTTTTGACTATTTAGGGAAAAAATCACATATCTGCCTAATTATTCCTACATCAGCCCACGAATAATACTGTAGATCTTATAGCGAGACAAGCAGCAGAGAAATTTATTCTGATTAACAGTACCATACTTGAGTATATTTCTGGCATTCTAATAATAATGAGTCCACGTAGGAGACTAATTTGAAATAGTCCCTCAGTGTTTAATGTAAAACAGTGCGCCCTGAAAGAATGCACTCTTACTATAAATACCAAACGTGGAAGGGTGAGCCTCCCGATGGAAGTTAATGATTTATTTGCTAATCCCTTCTTGAAGATACTTTTAAAAGTGTCAATCACGGTCATCATTTTTCTTATTTGTAAAGGCCATACTGGATGCCAAACGAGATTCGTGCTATGTAAATAGACCCCGAAAGCACTTCACGGCAAATACCAGCGCACCTTCTAAAAAGTCCTATAGAGGGGCGCCCGGGTGGCTCAGTAGGTTAAGTGCCCAACTTCGGCTCAGGTCATGATCTCATGGTTTGTGAGTTCGAGCCCCAATGTTGAGCTCTGAGCTGACAGCTCGGAGTCTGGAGCCTGCTTCGGATTCTGTGTCTCCCTCTCTTTGCGCTTCCCTCACTCGCACTCTGTCTCTCTGTCTCTCTGTCTCTGTCTCTGTCTCTCTCTCAAATATACATTGAAAAAAAATTTAAGTCCTATAGAGTAAGTTCTTTTATAGATACTAACAGCTATCCCAGGGATCAGACAGTGTGGGTAATAGATGCATTGACCCTTCCATCCCTGGCGAGATGTGGACCTATTGTCCAGAATATGCCTTTACAAAATATAACGTCAAATTGGACTTCTACTAACTGGTCTGTGACCTGGGGCCTGTCTCTATCTTCCTGGAACTCCATTTCCTCATCCTGCCCGTGCAGGAGAACACCTCCGCCATTTGACCGGCCATATGAAACATCCTTTCTAAACCTGTATCCTTTCTGTGCAATGAAAATAATGCCAACATCTCCACGACAAAGCTGTTTTGAGGGTTATAATAAATGAGGCAGTGTCTACGAAAGCACTTCTTAAACTATAAACTCCTACGTAAGGGCTCAGAGGAATATCTATGCAGCTTACCTTAAAAGGTTGTGAGCAAAGTGTAAGCTAATTTATATCCACGAATGAAGGAAGAAATGGGTAATAACAAAAATAGCTATCATCCTGATTTGTGACTTCGTTATGGCGCTTGCTATACTGCTAGATCTTTTTGTTTCCTGTTATGCCTGCGGGCACATGTTGGATGGGCGGTAGGTTGAATCATGCTGTTCCAGATACTGTTCCAAGCATTTTATGTGTACTAATTCATTTCATCTTCAAATGCGCAAGTAAGAATGATAAGAGCTTAAATGATCTTGGTGACGGTGAGGATGAAATTCAGTGGTGAGTTTGAGAGTATGCGTAAGCAGTCCTTCTTAACAGTTCTTTTTTTTCAACGTGCTATCAGAGTCAAGGCAGTCGTGGGGGTAATAATACTTTGTCCATGAGAGTTTTGAGAATTTATCATCTTTGGGAATATTACCTTGCGTTCTCCATGATATGCTTCCACCTCATCAAACAAAATACAGAACACAAATTCCCGAGTCCTCTGATTTTTACCTCAGGGCTTCTCAGCCTCCAGAGAAGATTCTGTGTTAGGACAAGATACGTTCCAGTTCTGGTTCCATGTCTTAACTGTGGGCGATTTACTTCCTCATGTTTTTCTCTCTAGGTATTCTAAATTGTAGGAAATTATAATGGCAGTTTCTTCTCAGGACAAAACACAAATAATCCTTGGCCGTATTGGCAACTTCCTTGGGCCAAAGCTACGATGTAGCGTGTGACGATTTTATGGTGTGCATATCAGCAGAAGTCCCGGTTTCTCTTTGACCTTAGTAGAAAGAAATGCATTTTTGGATTGCAAGTGCAAATCTGAATAATACAGAATAATCAGACAGAAAGAAATAACAAGCAATTCAGCATGCTATCGAGAGTTTCATTAGCTACTTAATATCCATTTTCAAAATTACCAGTAGGACAACAGATCCCGTGGATTCTGTGAGGGCACGGTGTCCTTTCGATCCCAAATCTTTGAGATTAAGGATAAGCTTTTACTGCAAACACAAAAAGGAAGTTGATTATACTATAATCCCTGCATCGGCACCAAGAGAAAGGATAACTCAGTTTACTTCACGTCCTGTTTCCATGGAACTCCTGGATACCTTGGAGAAGGAGCCATTACAGCAATCACTGGCATCCAAATACATGGGTGAGCCTCGGGATGTCCTAGTCGTTGAAACGTCTAGAAGAGTCATCTTTTCATTATACCGTGCTCCCGGGATTGGCAGAATTCCAGGGCTCCAATCCAGTCCTTGCCTATTTGTTCTGTTCTGTTTTGCCCCAACTGGGTGTCCATTGGATCCAAATGATTGGTTGGGAATTTGGAAAAATTCAAGCACACTCGTTACCCAGCGTTAGATAGACCACCAAAAATTCCTGGCCATTTCACTGAAGTCAGCCCGTTGGTTAGTGAGTTTTGCTCACTTTTCCTGGACTATCCGAATAGAAAAGTCTGCCTGAGAACCTTCACGGTGGCATTGCTATGCTGGCAGCCGGCTAATGGGGTAACTGTCATAAAAAGAGGGCAAAGGGAACGGAGAATCGCTGATGTTTTTCAGTTGTATTTGTTTTTTTTTTGTTTTTTTTGTTTTTTTTTTTTCAACGTTTTTTATTTATTTTTGGGACAGAGAGAGACAGAGCATGAACGGGGGAGGGGCAGAGAGAGAGGGAGACACAGAATCGGAAACAGGCTCCAGGCTCCGAGCCATCAGCCCAGAGCCTGACGCGGGGCTCGAACTCACGGACCGCGAGATCGTGACCTGGCTGAAGTCGGACGCTTAACCGACTGCGCCACCCAGGCGCCCCTTCAGTTGTATTTGAACAGAATGGATGTTAAATATTTTTCACTCATAATAGACCAACTTCATGTTACTACATCTATTCCTATTCCCGATGCATTATTTATAAGGCAGTAGATAACTTCTGATTTGCCTTACAAAATATAAAATACATTTGAATAAATTCAAATTCCGAAAAAGTCTTGGAAGAGAAGTTAAACTCTGGATATACCAAGTGTGACTTGAAAATAAGGTGATTGATTTTCTAATGTGAAGGTTTGAAGTCATCCATCCAAGTAAGTGTCATCCCCTTCTAAGTGGTACACATGGGAGAACAGAACCTTCTTTCAGCGTTGAAGCTCCTGCTCAAATAATTCATGAAGCTTCCTTCGTGAATTATCTCCGGAGCTTGTGTCTCACTTATTCATTTACCCACAAAACATTAATTTAGCATCTTCCACGCACCAGTCACCATTTTTGTGTTGCTCTCATCATTTGCGGGTGGCTACGACGTTTTTAACTGAAAACTAGAAAGTACTGTGAAATTACTCTACTACGTGGAAGATTGACAATTTCTTTTTCTAAAACGAGGTATAATAATTACTTAGACACGTTTCTCGAGTGGCTTTCAGAAAATTCCAAATGATGAATTCCAAACATGTTCTGAGCACTGTATTGGAATAAGTCTTATTTTGAAGCATCACCTTCTTTGGACAGACAAGGCTTACCACATACTAAACTTAGTGTTTTTGATTCACGTGGAAATAATGTATAAATTCTTTTTTGAATTAAAAAAAATTTTAAATATTTACTTTTGAGAGAGAGAGAGGGAGAGAGAGAGAGTGTGCGTGAGTGGGGGAGGGGCAAAGAGAGAGCCAGACACACAGAATCCGAAGCAGGCTCCGGGCTCTGAGCTGTCAGGACAGAGCCCGGCGTGAGGCTTGAACTCACGAGCCGTGAGATCATGACCTGAGCCGAAGTCGGACGCTCAACCGACTGAGCGACCCAGGCGCCGCAGAATGTGGACATCCTTATATGCATGTGATTAAGGGTGAGATCACTCTATTCCCTGGTTATATTTTACAATATGCCTTTGTTTCATAACATTAAATCGGTGCCTACCATTTGTGTCATCTCTTGATGATATTAATGTAAACCAAATTCTGGAGATTTTCATCACAGTAGTAGTACAGGGTGCGATCATGTGTTGTACTCCCTGCCTAGAAAGTCCTCGCAAAGGGTGTCCCTGTCAAAGTATACCGTGACCTTTGCACACCAAGCCGATGTGAGAAGCCAAGCTTCAGAGTTATGCCTCTCATACCACAAATGTAGGATTGCTGCTTCATTCGGGGATGATAAAATATTCTTAACTGGCGCATCTCGTTTTACTGCCGGTCTCAACTGCTAACTTATGACTGGGTTGTGCTCGTCGGGTACTTCTCACCCAGCATAGTTGTTAATCCTCGTTGAAACTTTAAATTATATTACCGTTATTTTCTTCCATGAACAGCTGAAAGATGTAATTTGGTTGTCTTTGGTGACAGTTTCCTTTTCTACATATCAAATCGTTTGTCAATATGTCAACACTGAAACGATTGATACTGTTTGTTGAAACATCCGGACTATTAATAGTCCCATTCAAATGAGATGGGCTACAAAGACTTTCAGAGCCGAGCGGTGCAGCATATCATTACGGAAAGAAATCCAGCCGATTGAAGAAATGATGCATATCCTTTTCAAACGTGGAGTGTCGCAGAATGACTGAGGTTGATTCCACTCGCAGCCGAAGCTGTGAATTTCTAATGGTAAGAATAAATATATTCTTCAAAACACAAAAGTTCCAACCGAGTGTAGAACACAGATGTTCTGTGAGTAAATACGGGCATCCTGCATTTCCTGTTCTCGCCAAGTAGAATGATTTGGCAACAAAGCCCTGTGAACCTCCTAGCATCATCCGGTCTGTCAGAAATAGAGAAAGGGTGAAAATCAACGTGAAAAGGCTAACGTCCACCGCTGAACAGTTGTCCCAGTGCTTTTTCCCCAGACTAAAGAAGAAATAATAGTGGAGCCATTAAATGCATGGCCTCTAGAATCACACACACAGCCTGACTCTGAAACCTAGCTGTCATTAACTAGTTGCGTGTCCTTGAATACATTTATGTTACGTCCCTGTACCTCACGTTCATCATCTATAAAATGGGTCGTATTTAATCATAACGTCTTCCTCCGGGATCGCATGAGTCCATACAAGTAAGCACTTAGAACAATCTTTGGCACGTAATGAGTCCTCTCGTTACTAAGCTCGCGGAGGTAGTTACTTGGTTTTGGGCTCAAATTTTTTAAAGCGTATTTACTTATTTAGAGAGAGAAGGAGCGTGCGCACACACACCTGTGAGCGAGAGAGGGGCAGAGGGACAGGACAGAGAATCCGAGGCAGGCTCCACGCTCACACCGTGGAGCCTGACGTGGGGCTCGAATTCATAAACTGTGAGATCGTGACCTGAGCCAAAATGAAGAGTCGGATGCTGAGCTGACTGAGCCACCCAGGTGCCCCTATTTTCAGCTAAATTTTCTGATCACTTTTCCTCTCATGGCTACGACTGGCCAACGTCCTTCATTTTCTGTTTTGCGGGTGGGTCGTCTGGGTCACGTATATGTTTTGAATGGGGATTATTTAACAAATTTAAATGTTAAGGTTGGTTAGTTGACCTTAAAGGTTTCTTCAAACTTTAAGATGTAACGAGACTTTAATTCTGTGAAGTGTGCATATGTCAAAATATCATGCGTGTTCCAGGAATAATTAACCTGTTGTTGAAGATAATTACAATAATCAATAAAAATGCTAACTCTGAAATTAGGTTCATAAACTACCAGCAATTACCAGATATTTAGCAATTATGTTAAGACACAGCTTGGTTTTTATAATGCAAATCAACATAAAATGTAAAAGAACAGACATGTTCATTGTGCATAAAAAAAGCTAACTGCTGAAGAAGTGGAACAATTGGAAACTTGTAAATATTTAGGTTTCCTTGAAAGAATTGGACATCCCATAACTAAACGGGAAAAAAAAAAAACCCAGAAAAGCAAAACAAAAACACAAATGCATTTATTTTGGTGTAAAAATAATAAAATTATTTAGTTCCGAGAAACAAAATTAAGACAACATTTATTAGAAGTGTAATGTATTCTACTTATTTGGTATTCTAAAGCAGTCCAATGCAGACTTGGAAGCGATCACATTTTAATACAGCAATTCGATTTCTCAAATCTCCCCCCTCCTTTTTATCCGCCCCATAAACCGCAAATGAAAAAATCATTTAACCACTTGGAGTAAGTAGACAGAAATAATTAACATTATTTTTCAGAAATCACAACAATAGTAGTTACATGAATTTGGCAATTGACTTCATCTCTCGTGTGCTTTGGTTAACACAGTTTTTCAAATGGGGAAAATAATATCCACCTTATAGGGTTTTTACATTTTCATCAAGCTAACACATATGAAACACTTGTGCCGGGCACAATGGAAATGTACAACAGAGGGTATCACTTTAGTGTACAAAGAGGAAAGGAACAGGATAGCGTTCGTGTTGATAGTTTCTTCGTGGGATGATGAGGAAGATAGCAGACCAAGGTGTGGAATTTAGCACGGTCAGAGGAAAATGATGGCCTGAGAGAAGTCTATGGTGGGAAGTGATCAATGCCCACGCTTATAACTTCCAATTGCCAAGAGATGAATCTAAGGTGTCTTTTATCCTCCGAATCACTGACTGTATGTTATATGTTTAATTCCTATTCAAAGGGAAATTTGAATAGCAGATTTGCTAGGCATACTTGAGGGGGAAACGAGGTTGTATTTGAAGAGGGAGTTATTGAGTTGACTGTATCTAAATTGGGAAAATGATCTGTAAATAGGAAAGGTGGGGTGGGACCATATTGGTGAGTATGTGAGATGTGGTAGAAATGGGTAAAAAGGGAGACAGCATCAAGGTTAATTCCCCGAAAGATTAGTAAAATAAATATTGCTTTGTTTCATGTCTTTTTTTTTAATTTTTAATATGCTTTTTATTTATTTTTGAGATAGAGACAGAGCATGAGGAGGGGAGGGGCAGAGAGAGAGGGAGACACAGAATCCGAAGCAGGCTCCAGGCTCTGAGCTGTCAGCATAGAGCCCATCACAGGGCTCAAACTCACGGAGTGTGAGATCATGACCTGAGCTGAAGTCGGATGCTTAACCGACTGAGCCACCCAGGCGCCCCTTTTTTTCTTTAATTCTCATCTTATCATGTCACTTCCCTTTTGAAAACATTTCGTTGGCTTCGCATGGACTATATGATTCAGCTCAGATGAGAGCAGTATTAAGGTAAGATCATTTTGGGCTTGGTTCATGTCTAGGAAAGAGTGAGATCATGAAATCGGATGGCATTCATAGGGATGAAGAAACGGAGGCAGATTTAGAAATATTTAGAAGATAGATTGTTCAGAAATAGGCGACGAAGCAGATGGTAAGTGAGCCGGAAGTGTAAGAGTTTCGAAGCCTACTTGTCACCAGTGGATGTGGGACTAAGAGAAAAAGTTTGATCTAGGTAGAACTATCCAGCAGGCCAACAGAAACCCGGAAGATACTAGTATATAGTTGTAGTTGAAGCCAAAGAGTTGATGGGATTTCCTACAGACGGTAGAATAAAAAGAACACTGGGCAAAAACTAAAACATTTTTAAGCACCTCTATTTAAGGAGTGGAGGAAGGAAGAACTAGAAGGGTGGTATGAAGTCAACTAAGGCCGGGAGAGTCGAACATTTCAAGAAGTGATGAGAATCATCAGTGTCCAATGCAGAAATGAGGTCGAGTAAGGGAAGGCATGACTAATGTCTTTGGATCTGAGATAAGGAGCCCACTGATAATTTGAATCAGAGCACTATGAAGCATAGAATCCAGATGCAGTACAATAAGGTATAAAATGAAGTGATGAAGGGCACCTGGGTGGCTCAGTTGGTTGAGCATCTGACCCTTGATCTTGGCTCAGGTCATGGTCCAAGCCCCATGTCGGGCTCTGCACTAACAGTGGGATTCTGTCTCTCTGCCCGTCCCCTGCTCGTGTTCTCTGTCTCAAAATAAATAAATCAACTTAAAAAATAAAGTGATGAAGTTTACTAATATTTTGTTGAGAATTTTTGCATCTGTATTCATCAGAGATATTGGCCTATAGTTTCTTTGCTTTTAGTGTCCTTCTCTGGCTTTAATATCAGGGTAAAGCTGGCCTGATGCGTTTGGGAGTATTGCCCACCCTTCAGTGTTTTGGAATTTATGCATTTATTCTAGGTTATGCATTCTGTTGGTGTATAATTGTTCATAGTAGTCTCCTAATCCTTGCAGTACTGTGCTATCACTTGTATCCTCTTTCATTTCTAATTTTATTTATTTGAGTCTTCTCTCTTATTTTCTTATCTAGTCTAACTAAAGGTTTGTCCATTTTGTTTATCATTTACAGAAAACCAGCTCTTGTTTTTCTGGTCTCTATTTTATTTGTTTCTACTTTGATCTTTGTTACTTCCTTCCTTCTGCAGACTTTGGACTTAGTTTGTTCTTTTTCTAGTTCCTTGAGGTGTAAAGCTAGGTTGGTTATTTGAGAGCTTTCTATTTTCTTTTTTTAAATTTTTTTAATGTTTATTTATTTTTGAGAGAGAGAGAGAGAGAGAGAGAGAGAGAGAGAGAGAATCTGAAGCAGGCTCCAGGCCGTGAGCTGTCAGCACAGAGCCTGATGTGGGGCTCGAACTCATGAACTGTGAGATAATGACCTGAGCCAAAGTTGGATGCTTAACCGATTGAGCCACCCGGGTGCCCCAAAGAGCTTTCTATTTTTTTAATATATGCATTTATCACTATAAATATCCTTGTAAGAACTGCTTTAATAGCATCGCATAGGTTTTAGTGGGTTTCCATTTTCATTTGTTTTGATGTATTTTCTGATTTCACTTTTGACTTCTTCTTTTACATATTATGGTTGTTCAGGAGTGTATTTTCTGGTATCCACATGCTTGTAAGTTTTCCAGTTTCCAGCTTGTTGATTTCTAGTTTTTTACCATTGCGGTCAGAAAAGATACTTGGGATTTCAATCTTCTTGAATTTGCTGACTTGTTGTGTGGCCTATCATATGATCTGTCCTGGAGAGTGTCCCATGTGCACTTGGTAATTATGTGTATTCTGCCACTGTTGAATGGAATATTCTGTATACATCTGTTAAATCCACTTGATCTAATGTGTGGTTCAAATCCTATGTTTTCTTGTTGATTTTCTGTCTGGATCATCTGTCCATTGTTGAAAGTGGGGTAATGAAGTCCTCTACTATCATTGTATTGCTGTCTATTTCTCCCTTCAGATCTGTTAGTATTTGCTTCATATATTTAGATCCTCTGGTGTTGGATGTACATATAATTGTGATTGCAGTATTTCTTGACAAAGTGACCCCTTTATCACTATATAATGACCTTCTTCATCTCTTATTACTATTTTTGGCTTAAAGTCTGTCTCATCTTATGGAAGTATAGCTATGTCTGCTTTCTTTTGGTTTCCACCTGCATGGACTATCCTTTTACTGCATTTTCCATCTTTTCACTTTGAGTCTATGCATGTCCTTAACCTGAAGAGAGTCTCCTGTAGGCAACAGATAGTTCACTCTTGTTTATCTCCAGCCACCCAGCCACTGTGTGCCTTTTGATGGGTGAATTCATTTTATTTACCTTCCGAGTTATTATTGTTATGTAAGGACTTACTAATTGCATTATGTTTGTTTTATAGTTCCCATTGTTCTTTTTTCCCCTTTCTTTCTGCTAATCTTTATGAACTGGCCACTTTCCCTCTGCTTTCGGTCTGTTTCTTTTTTTGTAAGTTTAGTAGACGTGTTTCCTTTGTAGTGACAGTGAGGCTTACATAAAACATTTCATACATAAAACAGGCCAGTTTAAGCTGATAGCAACTTAACTTTAATCACATACAAAAGCTCTGCATTTATTCCCTCTTTTATGTTTTCAGTATCACAATAACCTCTTTTTATATTGTGGATTCTTTACCAAATTACAATAGCTGTAGTTATTTTTAATGTTTTGTAATGTTTATTTTTTTTCTTTTGAGAGCAAGAGAGAGAAAGTGAGACAGAGCAGGGGAGGGGCAGAGAGAGAGAGAGAGAGAGAGAGAGAGAGAATCCCAAGCAGTCAGCACAGAGCCTGACGGAGGACTCGATCTCACGACTGAGGGATCATGACCTGAGCCCAGATCAAGAGTCAGATGCTTCACCCACTGACCCACCCAAGCACCCCTATAGTTATTTTTAATATTATTTTCTTTACCTTTTTATACTATAGTTAAATGGCTAATAAGAGTTTCAAAATGTAACTGTATGTATATTTACCTTTATGGTGAGTGTTATATGTTTTCGTATGTTTTTATGTTACTAATTAGTATCTTTTTACTTCAGCTCGAAGAACTCCTTTCAGTATTTCTTGCAAGGCAAGTCTGGTGGTGATGAACCCACTTAGCTTTTGTTTTTCGGGGACAGTCTTTATTTCCCCCCTTCTATCTGAAGGATACCTTTGTTGAGCTGTGTTGTTTTTGTGTTTGAAGTATTAGACGCCTTCCCAAATCTTTATTGTTCTCTTCAGGTGGGAGATTATTTTTCACTGGCCGTTGCTTGTATCTGGGACTTACTCCAGCCTTGTATGGATATACCTGCTGCACACTTCCTACTCCCTCTGGTGGCAGAATTCTTAAGCTTGTGTAGATCTTCTCTGGTTCTTAGAAATCCCCAGACTGGTTGCCGGAAGCGTCTCTTTTGTTTTCCAGAAGGTGGCACTACAGCTCAAATTTGTGTTTTTTCCCTTGCCCACAGGCCGGTTTACAGGAGCTCACTCACTCCCTTGTACTGGAGAGTGCACACGAGGAGCCAACCACAGAGCGGGGGGTGGTGTGGGTTTAGAACTTGGGGCCTTGGGGGTGTCCCATGGACCAGGGATCCTTGGGTGAGTTTCTCCCAGTGTCCAATGGGTGGGCTTCCTCCTGGAGTCCTGAAAGCAGTCAGCAGGAATCACATCCCTTTAATACCCTTTGATAGTCTTACCTGCCTCTTGCCCAATCCCCACTCCCCCCCCCCCTTTCCTCATACATGACAGTCCCACTTAAGTCGCGGAGGTGCCTCTGGAGAGAACCGGCTTCACACACGGCTGGAGCACCCGATGCTCACTCACTTCTCCCCCTTAGCACCACGAGAGAGGTCACTGTCACTTCGTTCAGCCGGCACTCTCCTGCCCTGGGGAAAGGCAGTGCGGGCAAAGTTCCTCTTACCCTCTTCACTGTGTCCAAACTCGGTTTCTGGGTTTTTTTGTTGTGTTGTTTTGTTCTGCTTTGTTTCCTCCAGCCGAGCGCTGGAATCTCTTCTCAGGAAGGCCTAATTTTTGCAAAAGCTCTTGCACCCATGGGTGTCTGCCCAAACCAGTCTCCTGGTTTTCCCCGACGGTGCTCCAGAGAGACTTCTTAAAATTTTGTCGTGATCCTAGCTCCTACAGTATGGGCTCATGGTGATGTTGAAGCTAGATAAAGGACTTCACACTATGCTAAGTGCCAGGCTACTTACATAAATGTTCATTGTAATTATTATTTACTGAAATTCTGAAGAAAACTGTGTCTCATAGTGTTACTGTGGTGGTATTCTTGAGAGGTTGCTGGGGGCCTCTGGATAGCTTCCTGGAAAATGTCAACAGACTCTTCTGTCTGAACAGCATTTGGCTTGTTGGTCAAGCTTCTGCATTCATCGTTGAGCGGTTTAAAACCATATTTGCGTGCACCGTTCGTATGCACTCGTACGGTCACACGAATGTTGGGCATAGTGTTGGACACATGGATATTTTTGTAACACTTAGTGTGGTTTACAACAATGATTATGGATAAAAGAAAAAATATTAGATATTTTAGGAACTCATTTCCTTGAGTCTTAGTTTTTTAACTTTGAGAAACTACTGCATCCATTTAGTAAAGTGTAGATAAAACAAATGTTGTGTTTCAACTTTGAGAATTAAAGATATCCCGTGCTTTTGAGCAAATTATGAAGAAGCAGACAGGATGAATATATTTCAGATTATCCTGAGTATTTCAGAAACAGGTCTGTTCTAGTCTCTTATTCATATACTCATGGCTTTTCGAATCGTGTTGTTTATACTTACGAATACACATGAATTGTATGGATAATGATGAATGAAAACTTCCTTCTTTGCTACCTGTGTAATGACAATAGATTAATTCATTAAAAGTAAACCTCACATACTTGGGTTTTACTGTTTCTCCAGAGAAAGCTTCACAGAGCATTTAGGGATGCTTGTTTTGTATATGCTGTCTGTCAAGTATTGGGTGGAAAAAATGACTCCCAGTTGAAAAAATTCTCGGACGTAATTTACCTGCTTTAAAGTCTTTTGTACATTAGTGCTACAAACGATGCCAGGTAAAACATTTAGAAGTTACGGCCTATTTGGAAAGGGATATTTTGGGAAAATACGTTAGGTTCAAATAAGTGAAAAACACAAAGCTTCTCTAAAAGATTAAATCATAGCGTATGAGTTAAGTAATCGAAAGAAAACATGCAGTTTCCGCTGCACCAATATCTAAGCTATGGCCTTACACATACAGCCACTGTGTAGGTGTAAGAATAATGCTTTGGGGGTGCCTGGGCGGCTCAGTGGGTTTCGGCTCAGGTCATGATCTAACAGTTGGCGGGATCGAGCCCCAAATCGGGCTCTGTGCCCACAGGGCAGAGCCTGCCTGGGATTCTCTGCGTCCCTCTCTCTCTCTCTCTGCCCCTCCCCCACTCAGGCCTCTTTCTCTCTCCAAAAGAAATAAATAAATTTAAAAAAGAATAATGCTTTGAAAAACATCTAATATCATGGGAAAATGGTGATGGTGTATTGTCAGGTGAAAAATTTCTATAAAGTAGGAGCCTATAGAGTAGGATCCCAATGTGTGGGTAAAATGTAGGCACGTACTTACTACGTTCAAGTAGAAAAAATGTGGGAAACATACAAGCATGTCGATTTTCATCTTTGGCTCATTAAACTGTAGGTATTTTCTTTGCTTTAATATTTGTCTCAAGATTACATTTTTTTCTCAGCATTCCTTTTTCACTTGTTATTCAAGTATAATCGACCTGCAAAGCTATATTCGTTTCAGGTGTACAGTATACTGATTTGGCAATTCTGTACATTTCTTCATGCTTATCATGATACGTGTACTCTTTTTTTGAAGTTCATTTATTTTGAGAGAGAGAGAGTGCGGGTGAGCGGGGAAGGGGCAGAGAGAGAGGGAGAGAGAGAATCCCAAGCAGGCTCCACGCTGTCAGTATGGGGTCCCGGGCTTGATCCCGTGAACCATGAGATCGTGGAGCGGAAGTCAAGAGTCGGACGCTTAACCTACTGAGCCACTCAGGCGCCCCCATCTCTTATTATATTTTATAACTGGAAGTTTATACCTCTTAATCCCCTTCACCTATCTCACCCATCCCCCACCCACCTCCCCTCTGGCAATCACCAGTTTGTTCTCTGTTCATGACCGGTAAGAGATATATTTAAATTTTTTTCTGAAGTAGAACTTCTATCTAGAAAAACCCGGTAGCTGTTATAAGGATAGGATATGCTGATTTTGTCCCCCCACATTCAATGCTCGTTTTGTAATGGGGTTCACTGCCAGGAGAATACTTTAATGCTGCAGTAATAGAAATTGCTTCCGTAGGGATTTGTCAGTAATTCTAGTCTCGGAGGAACTTGGCAAGGTCCTCAACTTGGACTTACAGATTTAGGATTTTTATATTACCATTCTCATACAGTCTGAAAATAATGAGTTGCTTACAAGCCTTAAAGACATTCATGAATGTTTCAAATCCTTTCTCAAGTAGAATTGCCACACAGACTACAATGGAAACAATTTGGATATAGAGAGAATAATGATATCTTCTCATTTCCACATGTTAATTAACCACCAGGGCTTGATTTAGAAATGCTATGGCAGTTTGAAAAGCAACTATAGATCACATAGATGCAGGCTTTTCCTGATAAAACCTATTATAGTTTCACGAGTCAATAAATCCCTAAATTATCTTGAAAAACAACTTAAAAAAACACAACTTGTTAAATTAATGCCGACCAGTATTCTGTAGACCTAGAGAAAAGGAACAGTGCAAAAAAAAACCCAAAAAACAAAAAAAACCAAACCCAAATGCTGTGGCTGATGGACCCCTTGGAGGTTGGTGTTGACCGTTTCTCATCTGGGGGATAATCTTACTACTGTGTGTCTTTCCCAATTGGTCATTAATACCGGACTTATGCAAATTCTCATTATTTTAAAACTGGACGTGTCATTGGTGGCAGGTACACGGAATAAATGGAGTACAGCATGAGGGGCATTAATGATGAGAGTCACGCTCTGTTCTCTGCAGCCACCCCCTGGTCTACCGCTGCAGCGATCTTTCCAACAAGGGAGATTCGGTTTCCTGCCCTGGTTTATTGTAAGTGTCCGCTAGTACTCCTACATATCTTTCCTGATGCTCTCAAGACGCCTCTCTAACAATCCAGGAGACGTGCGTCCAGTTTTACCGTCAAACACATCGGGGCTGAGACTCACGAACTGTGAGATCGTGACCTGAGCAGACAGCGAGAGCCGGATGCTCAACCAACTGAGCCCCAGGCACCTGTAAAATGATTTTCAAAACGGGGGCATTCCTTTGTGTTTTCCTTTTTTGTGAACAGGGGAGTTTCTAGAATATATGTCAAAAGATGAAAGGGAAGTTAGAGGGTATTTACTGAATACATAAAATGGCATCATTAAAAGACAAATCAATGTAGGAAAATTAATTAGGCACTTCCCATTATATTCTGTTTTGTGTTTATGCTATTCTAAACTAGAAACTGGGGGCTAAAAGTGAAGTCAGTCTCCCCTGGTGAGAAACCTGAAAGGGACATTTCTTTCATTATCTAAACATTATTTTCATAAGAGTAAGAGGCTATGTTTATACATACAGAAGTTTTATATGCCATGTGATGTTGAGAAGTTATTTATCATCCACTTTGTACATCAGTTTCTTTATCTGTAGAATGGAAATAATACAACCTCACAGAGTCATTTTGATGAATATAGAGGATCATCTATTAAGGTCTCTGGCATAGTTACTGAGATTTAATTTAAAGCTGAATGTAAAACAAAATTGACTGGGATATCTCTCGGTTTTCATTTTCTGATTTTTTTTTTAAATACAATCATGTATTTTAGCACTTTGCTATTTAAAATATGATTTTATTTTGGAACATATTATATTTCTGACACAATATTCTTGAAGGATTACTTATGTTTTTGCTTATAAATTGGGAGAAGTATTAATTTCTGAAATATCTTCCCTCTTTTGCTGATATTTGTAATAAAGACTTGAAAAGGAGCATAAATTATGTAAACCACTATCACATGAAAAGATTAAATGAAGCCAGGAGGTAATCTTTAGACTCTTCTCAGGTGCTGACACTATTCCTTTCACTACCCAAATTTTCTTCCCTTTTCAGATGATCTCAGACTATAAATGTCTCCTTCCATGGAATAGTAAATATTTCAGACATAGAAGATAGAGTGCTTCTGGGGCCCCTGGCTGGCTCAGTAGATAGAGCATGTGACTCTCGATCTCGGGGTTGTGAGTTCAAACCCCACATTGGGTGTAGCAATTACTAAAAATAAACTTTGAGAAATAAATAAGTAAATACCTCTGTTTAGAAAAAAGAAAATAGAATGCTTCACAGGTACACTTATTGGTGGTTCTGACATTCTCTTAAAAGTATGTCACTGGTCTGGGGTGCCTGGTGGCTTAGTCGGTTAAGCGTCTGACTTTGGCTCAGGTCATGATCTCGCAGGTTGTGAGTTTGAACCCTACACTGGGCTGTCTGCTGTCAGCACAGAGCCCACTTCGGATCCTCTGTCTCCGTCTCTCTCTGCCCCTCCCCCGCTCACATGCTTGCGCGCTCTCTCTCTCTCTCTCTCTCTAAAACATAAACATTATTAAAAATTTTCTGTTGCTCTTACTATACTGTCCATTTTCAGGGGAGACCAAGGATCCCTTCATGTTTCCTCTTATCTTTCACAACTTCTGGAACAGTATTTGAATTACACGGTAATACAAACTGGAAGAAATTAGCCTATAGCAAGGTCAGAAACTGCTCATCGGACAGGACCCCGAAGATTTTGTCAAGCCTCTAGGTTCTGACGCTTACTCAAGCTTGGGTCTCCCCATCTTTGTATCTATGAATGGGGTTTAGCCTTCAATCGTGCTGTGGTGCCAGTACCTCCTATCAGACACAGAAAGTCAGAGAACCAGCAAGAGATGAAGTATCAAGTCTAGCCTGTTCTTTCTTTTAATACTGATTATGATGTGGCCCGGTAGGAATCTTCTGGGTAGAATTTTACTGCCATAGAAATAGCGTCATTTTACTTTCATTAAATCACTTCCTAAAAAATCACTTCCGTTTTTTCAGCTACAAGCATGCGTTCTGCATTGCCAGCCCAAGAGTTGCCAAAGGTCCAAGAGTGAGAATAATTCAGGGAATATTTTAGAAACACAAAAGGAAGGTTGTAGACGTCTAAGACTAATGATTGGCCCAAAGGGACCCCGTCATGAATAATTCCTCAGGAAAAGTGTTCTTAACCCTACAAACCAGGTGAGGTCCCTATATGGTATATACTTCCATGGCACCATGTATATTTTGGGTTCACATTTTACTTGGCTTTTACTTTCTTTTATTCTATTTTCCGCTGCAAAAAGTGTTATTATTACATGCATTTGGCCCACAGCCTGTGATAGTGATCCAGGGTGGTTACGAAGCTACCTGGCAGGTGGAGAGAGGCGCAGGCAGGATCCCTGATACCAGGGGGATGAGAAGGGCCCAGCAAAGGCTAGTCAGGTGGTCATCTTCCTGAAGACCTCCTCATCTAGGCCGTGGCTCTCCAGGAAGTCACAAAGATGAGGGCTGTGAGGGCCGCACTCAGGATGTGCAAACCCAAAAGAGCCTGGTTCACGTGCCTTCTTTAGCTGCCCCCTCACTCATCTTGGGATAGCTTCTGCCCATCCAAGAAGAGGGCACAGTTGCTGCACTGGTTTCGTATCTTCACGAGACACTCGGTATTTTCTTGGCCCGTCTCGCAGAGGAAGTATCCCGCGCTCTCTATGGCCATGTGGTTGCCTTCCAAATAGACGGCCAGCAAGTGGTAGGTATAGGAGGCCTACAGATGCAGGTTGACCATGAAGTCATTGGCAGCCTCCACCTTGGTGGAATAATTCTGATGAGTCTGGGAGCTCGTGACTGGGAATAAGAAACTAACCACAAAAAGTGGTGTTGGCTGGTCCCGAAAGCCAAGGACGCACAAGAGGATGGCCCTGGAAATAGTGACCGGAGAGAAAGGTGGAGAACGGTCGGAGGCTGGAAAAGGGCGTCCCTGCGTCTGTTCCCTCCAAACAGTTTTGAAGCAAGAGACGGATCCATAGGACCACGAGGTGCACTGCCTACTTTATTTTTATATGATTTCAAATTTACAGAAAACTTACAGGAATAGTACAAGAAATCCTGAATATGCTTTACCCAGATTCTCCACTTGTTTACCTTTCTTCCCACCATTTGTGCTGTCTCTCTGTCTCTCTTTCATTCTTCCTACCTCTCGTCATGTGAGCATTATTTAAACCCATGCTCATTTACCTCTAAGTATGTAGGTGTCTTTTCCCCTAAAACATCTCTTACTTCACTACAGTAACCACAGTCAAGTTATCAAAATGGGGACATTTAACGCTGATATAATATTATTGTCTAATTCCCAGAAGAATTCAAGTGTCAAATGTCTCAATAATGCCGTTTATAGGTGTTTATCTTCTAGTGCATTAGACAGACAAGAATCAGGCATTTGTACATCAGCAACATGGCTGAATAAGCTGTCCTTCATCTTGTCCCTCCCTAACAACAACAACCTGGCATCCGTCCGTAGATAAAAGTGCCTTTGTGGGCACTGTGGGATCCAGGGCCATATGCCAAGGAACCCTAGAGGGGTCTCGCCTGCCTGTGCACCGGGTAATAGCAAACAGGCCTCAGTCCTAGCTGTGAACTCTGCAGTGACCCATAAACCAGCTCCGGCCTCTTGGCTGCATTATGGGAGCCCCTGGAGAATACTGTCTTAGATAATCACCCACGGATGAGAGAGTTTTGTGGAAGTCCAAGTTTCCAGCGGAGAAGTTCCAGCACACCATTGGAGGGAAAAACAAATGAGTTCGAATGCATGAGAGAGTTGTACTGAGTCATGAGCTCCATGGCTAGGGGACAGAGTGGGAGGGGGCTGGGCGAGTGGCAGAAAGGGGACGAAGATCCTACTAAGTATCTTAGTAAGTAAGTAAGATACTGGATGGAGTATCATGGACTCCATCCAGAAGCTTGCCCACAAGTTACTGGAGATACCTCGCCTGCATATCCCAACAGCTGGCCCATGGGCACACCCAGCGTTTGCCATGCCTCGTATATGTACTCCCACATCCTGTGGTCAGCTCCTTGTGCGTGCTCTCAGTGGAGGCAGAAGTGAACTTTGGCAGATGGCTACTGGGCATGCACAGAAAGTCAGACCAAATATGGAGCCAAGGAGAGACTTGACTACAAGCTTGAGCTTTAGTTCCACCCTTGAGAAACCAAAGGGAGGCGGTGAGCATTTGGCCTAGTGCATTGCGGGATCAGAAGACATACAAGCTTAAGAATTCTGCCACAAGAGGGCGCCAGAAGTACGGATCAGATGTATCCATAGGTCTGAGAAAACCTCAGAATCTCTAGCAGGGCTGACCGTGGGTTTTCTCTCCTGAAGGCGGTTAGTAAAGACGAGAGAAGTGGCTGCCAACTTCACATATGAAAGATTTCAAGGGACATGAAAAATTGAGGAGACATAACACCACCAAAGGATCACAATAATCTTCTGGTAACCAACCCCAAAGGCCATGTGTTTATCTGAAAAAGAATTCAAAAGACTTGTTTTAATGAAGGTCAGTGAATTATAAGAAAATAATGACATTTCGGTGAGACAAGGGGAAAACAATACAAGACAAACTGAGAAGTTTAACAGAGAGATAAAAATCGTAAAAAATAACCACACGGAAGTTCGGGAGCTGAAGAATTCAATGAATTCAATGAAAAAAAATGTACTAGCATCAAAATAAATCTGCAGAAAAAAAAACATGTAAATAAGAAGTTAGGATCTTTGAGATTATCCAACAGAGGAGAATAAAATAAAAAGAATTGGAAAGAAGTGAAGAAAGCCTACTTGATTGGTGGGATACCATCACAATAACCAGTTTATGAATTATTGGAGTTTCAGAAGGAGAAAGAGGGGGAAGAGATCAGAAAGTTACTTTAAAGAAATAATGTCTGAGAACATCCCTAATCTAATGAGAGATTTGGATATCCAAGTTCATAAACCTCATAGGTCACCAAACTCAAGTAAAAGAAATCTTTGAGATGCTTTAATAAGAAAACTGTCAAGAATAAAAGACAAAGGGAGAATCTGAAAAGTGGCCAAAAACAATATCTTGTAACTTAAAAAGGAACCCCAGTAAGGCTGTCAGCAGATTACTTAGTACAGTCCAGAAGAGAGAGGGATGATACATACAATGTGATGAAAGAAAAAAAGTGCCAGAAGATTCTGACAAAGTTGTCCTTTAGAAATGGAGGAGAGATAAGACTTCCCAAACAGACCTGAGGGAGTATATCAACACTATACCTGCCTTACAAAAATAGGCTGAAAATAATTCAGCAAATAACTAAGGCAGAAATTAAAGGATGCTAATAATAACACCTAAATATATGAAAATACACAACTCACTGGTGAAGGTAAGTATATAGTCAAAATTAGAATCATATTGTAATATGGTGGTGTATTTATTACTTAACTCTAGTAAAAGAGGTAAAGGATGAAAGTGTTAAAAATAATTACAGCTACAATAATCTGTTAATAAATATACAGTATAAAAATGTACACTGTGACATCTAAACCGAGGTAGGAAGGAGTAAAAAAGTAAAATGAGATTTTTATATGAGATCAAAGTTTAGTTGTTATCAGCTGAAAATAAACTGTTATGGATTCAGACTGAATTATATCGCCAGCTTCCCTGGTTCTCCAGTTTACAGAGGGCAGACTGTGGGGCTTCTCAGCTTCCATAATCATATAAGCCAAGTCCTTTAACGAATATCTCTCTCTCTCTCTCTCTCTCTCTCTCTCTCTCGAAGAAATAAACTGTTACGTGTATAAGATGTTTTATGCAAGCCTCATGGAAACAGCAAAGCAAAAATCTGCAGCAGATACACAAAAGATAAAGAGAAGGGAATCAAAGCATACCACTATGGAAAATCATCAATACACAAAGGAAAGGCAGCAAGACAGAGAGAAAGGAACAGGGGAGCTACAAATAAACCAGAAAACAATAAGATGGCATTAGTAAGTCCGTACCTATCAATAATTGCCCTCAATATACATCGATGAAATTCTCCACTCAAAGGACATAGAGTGGCCGGACGTGTAAAGAACAAGACCAAGTTATATGCTGCCTACAAGAGAATCACTTCAGCTTTAAGGACACACAGAGCTCAAATTGAAGGGCTGGAAAAAGATATCCCATGCAAATGGAAACCAAAAGAGAGCAGAAGTAGCTATATTTCTATCAGACAATAGATTTTAAGCCAAAACCTGTAACAAGAGACTAAGAATATCATTATAATGATAAAGCCGTTAATTCATCAAGAAGATACAACAACCTGGGGCACCTGGGAGGCTCAGTCAGTTAAGTGTCCGACTTGGGCTCAGGTCATGATCTCATGGCTTGGGAGTTTGAGCCCTGCGTCAGGCTCTGTGCTGACAGCTCAGAGCCTGGAGCCTGCTTCAGATTCTGTGTCCCCCCTCTCTCTGCCCCTCCCCTGCTTGTTCTCTGTCTCTCTTTCAAAAATAAATAAACAGTAAAAAATTTAATAAAAAATTTAAAAAACAAAGGATTATAAGAGACTACCATGAACAATAATAAACCCAACAAATTGGATAACCTACAAAAAAGATAAATTCTTAGAAATATACCACCTACCAAGACTGAATCATGAAGAAATAGAAAATCTGAACAGACCAATCATGAGTAAGGAGATTGAGTCAGTAATCAAAAATGTCCCAACAAAGATCAACCCAGGAACAGATCGTTTCCCTGGTGAATTGTACCAAACATATATTTTTTAATGTTTACTTATTTATTTGCGAGAGAGAGAGAGAGAGAGAGAGAGAGAGAGAGAGAGAGAGAGAGAGAATGAATCCCAAGCAGGCTCTGTGATGTCAGGGCAGAGCATGACACAGGGCTTGAACCCAGGAACCATGAGATCATGACCTGAGTCAAAACCAAGAGTCGGACGCTTAAGCGACTGAGCCACCCAGGTGCCTCTTACACCAAACACTTAAAAAGAATTAACACCAATCCTTCTCATACTCTTCCAAAATATGGAAGAGAAGGAAATCGCATTTTACAGGGCCAGGATTACCCCGATACCAAAGCCACCCAAGGACACTACAATAAAAGAAAACTATAGGCCAATATTGCTGATGAATATACATGCAAACATGTTTTAACAAAATTCTAGCAAAGCGAATTCTATAGTACATTAAAAGATCATACACCAGGATTAAGTGGCATTTATTCCTGGCAGGCAGGGATGTTTTAACATATACAAATCAATGAAACCACATTAATACAATGAAAGATAAAAATCATGATCATCTCAATATATGCAGAGAAAGCATTTCACAAAACACAACACCCTTTCATGATAAAACATTCAATAAATTGCATATGTAAGAAATGAACCTCAGCATAATAAAATCTGTGTATGAGAAGGCAACAGCCAACATCACACTCACTGGTGAAAGACAGCAAATGCTTCCCCTAAGATCGGGGAAGAAGACGAAGGAGCCTATTCTCACCATTCCTGTTCAGCAGAGAACTGGAAGTTCTAGGCAGAGCAATCAGGAAAGGAAAAGAAATAAAAGGTATCTAAATTGGAAAGGAAGAAATAAAATGGTCTCTGTTTGAACATGATATGGTAATTTTATCAGACTCAGCCAGAGTACTGATTAGTTAGCACTAATCAACAAATTCAGTGGAGTTGTGGGATTTAAAATCAACATACAGAAATCTGTTGCATTGTTCTGCATTAACAATGAAATATCTGAAAAATAACGAAAGCAATCCCATACACAATAGCATCAGAAACAATGAAATACTTAGGAATAAATGTAACCAAGGATATGAATGATCTCTGAAAATGATAAGACTTTGATGAAAAAAGTTGAAGAAAACACAAATAAATGGAAAGCTATTCCATGTTCAAGAATCAGAAAATGAATACCGTGAAAATGTCCACACTACCCATTGCAAACCCCATCAAAAGTCCATTGGAAAATTGGCATTTTTCACAGAAATAGAAAAAAAAGATCCTAAAATTTATATGCAACCACGAAAGACCTCAAACTGCCGAAGTAATGCTGAGAAAGCAGAACAGAGTTCAAGGCATCACACTTCCTGATTTCCAACTATATCACAAAACTATAGCAATCAAAACAGCATGTCACTTGCGTACATATAGAGACATAGACCAATGGGACATAATTGAGGGCCCAGAAATAAATCCCCACATATACAGCCACAATATTTGACAAGGCAGCCAACAATACTCACTGGGGAAAGGATAGCCTCTTGGATAAATGTTGTTGGGAATACCCGATAAATCACATGCAGTAAGAATGACATTGCTTCCGGGCGCCTGGGTGGCTCCGTCGGTTAAGCGGCCGACTTCGGCTCAGGTCATGATCTCGCGGTCCGTGAGTTCGAGCCCCGCGTCGGGCTCTGGGCTGACAGCTCAGAGCCTGGAGCCTGTTTCAGATTCTGTGTCTCCCTCTCTCTGACCCTCCCCCGTTCATGCTCTGTCTCTCTCTGTCTCAAAAATAAATAAATGTTAAAAAAAAAAAAAGAATGATATTGCTTCCCCACCTTACACCACTCACACATTGAACTTCTAAAGGGTTAGAAACTTAAACATAAGACTTGGGGCCATAAACCTCCTAGAATAGAACACAGGGAAAACTGCTTCACACTGCTTTTAGCAAGGATTTTTTTTTTTTTTTTTTTTTTTTTTTTGGTATCACAACCAGAGCAAAAGTCAAATATGTGGGCCTGTGCCAATCAAAAACCTTCCGCACAGCAAAAGAAACAATCAGCGAAAAGGAAAGGCGACCTGCATGGTAGAAGGTATGTGCACACTATATATCTGATAAGAGGTAATCTCCAAAATATGTAAGGAACTCATTCAACAGAATGCCAGAAGAAAAAAGATCTGATTGAAAAATGGGCAGAGGAACCCAGCAGACTTTTTTTTCCAAGTAAGACATACAAATGGCAAACAAGTACCTGAAAAGATGTGCAACCTCGTTAATCATCAGGGAAATGCATTATAATTGTTTTAATGTTTATTTTTGAGAGAGAGAGAGAGAGAGAGAGAGCCCGAGTGTAGGAGGGGTAGAGAGAGAGAGAGACACAGAATCTGAAGCAGGCTCCAGGCTCCGAGCTGTCAGCACAGAGCCAGACGCGGGGCTCCAACCCATGAACCGTGAGGTCATGACCTGAGCCGATGTAGGATGCTCAACCGACTGAGCCACCCAGGCGCCCCAGGGAAATGCATGTTAAAACACAATGACATATTCCACACCTGTTACAATGCCTATTATCCCATTGACAAGAGATAGTAAGTGGTGGTGACGGTGTGGAGCAAAGGGTACCCCTTGTTGGGGGGAATGTAAATTGTTACACTATGGACGGCAGTATGAAAGTTCTTTCAAAAAATAAAAATAAAGTACACCTGAAACTAATATAATATGGTATCTTAACTATACTGGAATTAAGATAAATTTAAAAATTAAATGAGAAAAAATAAAAATAGAACTACCGTCTGTTCCAGAAATTCCACTTCTGGGTTTATATATCCAAAGGAAATTGAATCAAGATCTCAAAGAGATAGCTGCACTCCCATGTTCATTTCACCACTATTCACAATAGCCAAGATATTGAAAGGACATCATTGTTTGTGTCTGGATGAATAGTTGAAGATGTGACACACACATGCACATATATACGTACATATATACGATGGAATGTTCTTCAGCCGTGGGAAAGAAGGGTACTCTGGCTTTTTGCGACAGCATGGCTGGAGCTAGAGGGTATCATGCTAAGTGAGAGAAGTCAGAGAAAGACAAATAGTATATGATCTCATATGTGGAACCTAAAACTATCTAACTCCTGGAGACAGAGTTAGTTAGCAATGGTGGTGGCAGGAGGTTGGGAAGATGGGAGATGTCTGTCCAAGGGTACAAACTTCCACTTATGAGATGAATAAGTTCTGGGGATCTACTGCACAGCATGGTGACTATAGTTAATAATACTGTGCTGTGTATTTGAAAGTTGCTAAGGGAGTAGGTTTTAAATGTCACCTTCCCCCCCCAAAATGGTAATTATGCACAGTTATGGAGAGGTTAACTAACCTTACTGTAGTGATCATTTCACAATATAAAAATATCAAATCATTACATTATATATTCCTAAACTTACACGGTGTTGTAGGTCAGTTATGTCTCAGTAAAGCTGAAAAACAATAAAATTAACTAACGGTATTTAAAAAAGAGTCGGGCATTGCATGAACTTGACATGTCTCTTTAGTCTCCTTTAGTTAGCTCATTATTGTTACTCCTGATTCCACCCCTATTTTCCCAGACCCGTGTCTTCCTACTGTCATAGATTGTATCAGTGCCCTACTGCTCTTGTAACAAATTACCGTGCACCCACGAGCTTGAAAGAAAACAAATTTATTCCCTTATACAGTACTGGGAATAATAAGTCTGAAATCGATTTCACTTGGCAAAAGTCAAGGTGTTGACAGAGCTGTTTCTTTATGGAGACTCCATTTCCTTGCTTTTTTCAGCCTCTAGTGGTCTCCTTTGTTCATTGGCTTGCGGCTGCTTCCTCCATTGTCAAAGTGCATCACTCCAATTTCTGCTACTTGTCATCATATCAGCTTTACTGCTTCTGTAGTCAAATATCCCTCTGGCTTCCTCTTGTAGGGACACTTGTGATTACATTTAGGGCCCACCTTGACAGTCCAGCACAATGCCCCCCCCCCCCCCCCCCCGCCATCTTACGATCCTTAATCATATCTGCAATGTCCCTTTTGCCATATGACATAACATAGGTTCTGGGGATTAGGGCATTGGACATGTCGTGAGAGGTATCCTTCAGCCTACCACAGGGACAGTGGTACATAACGGTTTCTGATTCGGTGTATGTACTTGGGTCTAGAGGGTGGTGGCATGGTCACATGGGGCATTGAAGATACGATTAAGGATCTTAAGATGGGGACATTACGCTTCACTCACATCTCCAGCTCTTTCTTTTTTCCAATTGTTCTGCCAAGTGCTTAGTGAAGAATCTTAAACTCTCTAGCTTTGTGAATGTGTCTGTTTCTCTTTTTAATTTTGTTGGGGTTTTTTCGTCCATGTGTTTCGCAGCTCTGTTTTTAGGCGCGTATATATTGATGTATATAATTGTTACTTTATACTTTAGAATGCGTAATGCTTTATATTTGTTACATATATCATTGATGCATCATTCCTTTTATCTTTATGTACTATTACAGGCTCTCAATAAATATTTGTTGAGTTCATTTAAATAACAAAATACAGCCAACTATTACATTCAACATCGATACAAAGTAAGGTAATATATCTTGATGCTTTGGGAAGTAAAGACACTAACCAGAGCTCCAGCCTTTGGAGAGGCTTTCAGAATAGTTTCTCAATTCTTTAGACCCCTGTTCTCTTTCATCCGTGAAATGATGACCTGAGTCGAAGTTGGACGCTCAACCGACAGCCACCCAGGCGCTCCTAGACCCCTATTACACGCGAACTTACTGTTTGGAAGTGGTAACTGATGAAAGTCACCATTATATTTGTAGCATAAAGAATGGACCATAGTAAATAAAACATGCAGCAAACTTCTGTGTTATTAGGACGAACACAAATCGAGTTCTTAACGTCAACACAGTGTGGTGGATTTTGCCAGGTTCTTTCTCAGAGCTTCCTGGAGACTCCAGTAATTGCGGTCTGCAGTTTGGGTGGCCCCCACTAGAGGGCAGTCGTATCCTCTGAAGTTCAGTTTTCGTTTTAATATGATATTCTTTGTAAGTTTTTAAAAGGCATGGTTATACAGATACTACATAAAGATTAACCTGCTCAGGCTCATATTCATGTTATCTGAAGTTCACTAACAGCATCTCTTCGTGCTATTCTAGGCAGAATGGTAGTAGAATTTATTTTGCCCTTTGGAGATGAGCTATTCCACCAAAGAATGCATGCTCCCTTCTCAAACTCAAACTGAACTTCTCATACTGGTCAACTTGGAGGAAGCCCAAAACAGCCTCTCTCTCCCCCACTGATTACTACTAAAAAAGGATGGACGGAATACAGAAAGCAGCTAGCTACCTGAGGACTTTGGAAAGTGTGAATCACAGGCTGTCTGGAGAGGGAAATCAAAAAAGGACAAGCACCACCGGTGTTTCCTGGTCTTGCGTTTTGTTTTGTTTTGTTTTTCGGTAGTCCGCTGTTTGCCTCTTTTATCTCCTGGCTTTGACCCCAGCCATAGAAATCCACGGAGAGAAAAGTCCTAGAGACATCTCTGTGGCCAGAGGACCAAGAAGAAGGTTCTCGTGAGACCTGGGGAATGGAGGAGAACCTTCCTTCCTTCCTTCCTTCCCTCCCTCCTTTCTTCCTTTTTCTATTTCTTTCTCTCTTTCTTCTTGCCATGATTAGGATGGGAGAAAAGTTTCTCTCCAGAGAGGCACCGTGAGGGGACTTGAGGGGAGCTGTAGAGCCGTTCCCTGTGTTTGTGGTGGTGCTGACGTGGCTCTATGCATTTGTCACAACTCACACACCACAAAGGGGAATCTTACTCTGCGCGGATTACAAGATAACTAAAAGCTGGAGCTGGCCCAAGATGGCTGGTGTGCTGTTTTGAGTACAGCAGGAGATTTTAAATTTGGAAAGTCTTCTGTTCAAATGCTAATTCCGGGGCACCTGGGTGGCTCAGTGGTTTAAGCGGCTGACTCTTGCTTTCGGCTCGGGTCGGGATCTCGTGGTTCATGGGTTCCAGCCCCACGTCGGGCCCCAGGCTGGCAACATGTAACCTGCTTGGGATTCTCTCTCTTCCTCTCTCTCTACCCCTCCTCAGCTCATGCTCTCTCTCTCTCTCTCTCTCTCTCTCTCTCAAAATAAAATAAACATTAAACATTTTTAAAAAATACTAATTGTGCCACTCACCGGTTTGTGATCTTTTCTGTATCTGATTACATGAGAATATGTCTATAAATACATTACTGAAATGGAAGTAAATTAGAAATACATATTCATATGTAAAATAGTTGTTAGCAGCCCTGGCAGCTCGTCCCTTCGTACTGAGTAGAAGACTGTGAAGTCACGAATTTTTTCCTCAACCATCACTTTCTCAATCAGACCTGGCCAAAGCTGTGCACTTCAGTGCTGACAGAACACGGTCCTCAGACCCTCTTTAGCCTACTGAGAAATGGCTGATGGATCCAGAACCCGAGAGACTCTTGTTCCTTCGTATCCCACGGGGGCTTTTCAGAGTTGAATTTGTAAAGGGAAAACCCCGTTTACAAAGCTAAGTGCGTTTAACATTCGTATGTGGCTTGTACGTGTCGGTTTGTGCCAGCGAGGGAAGGTCGAATACAAATGCACTAACAACATTAGCCAACAGGGCGCTTGGGCACGCTGATAATGATAATAATAATTCACATGATATGACAGAATATAAATAATATATTAGAGCAAGCCAAACATTTAAGTGATAGTTTCCCCACCCACATAGGGGGTTCGAGTTAGAAGCGATTTTCGTTAATACTGTCTCAGTGTTCAAACAATCCTAAAGAGGTTTCACTTACGTTGATGGTTTTAAATTTGTTTTTATTTGCTTTCCGGTGAGAGGTACAACCTTTCACGAGGCAAAAGGCTGGAACACTTTGGGGGAAAATGATAGGGTATTAACAACCAAGTTTTTGCTGTATCAGTGTGATTAATTGAGAAATACTTCGGGTTTGGGTACACGGACTTATTCAAACGTTTCTGACCGTTCTGTACCGAAGACAAATTATATAAAGATTGTAAAACTCAAAGACATGTGAAACTGTTTTGAGTTCAGACACAGGACAACCTCTGGTTATGACTTCTTCCTAAACTGCCCGCTAGCCTTGACCGCACATGAGGATGCTTTGTGCAATAATATCTTTTCCTTGAATTCAGACGACCCCCTTCTTTGTGGATAATGTCCGTCAACTTGCTCTGATTCAACGATTATAGAATGGTGTATTTTCTATGAAATGACATGTTCTGTAAGGAAGGTACTTGGGGGCAAGAAAAGGGGCCAGAGGAGAAAGACAGCCCAGTTTGTATATTCCGTAGTGTTTTGTGATACCGAATTTGAGTTCCCCCTGTAATACAGTGATCTCACATTTTCTTCATTCTGCCCAGGAGAACATTCTGTCGCTAGCCCTTGATAGAATTCATAATTCTGAAACTGTCTGGCAAAAGTTGGAGAGCAAACCGAAGGGAATCCCTTCTGGCTTGAATCTACTCATGACGAGAATATTTCCCGCAAGGCCAGGCCTACATAACTAGGATGATGAGATGGGACAGAAGTAGCTCCACCGTGGTGGTTGGTGACAACTAAGCTGGCTATGCCGTGATGCACGTGGATGGCCATCCTTCAGGTGTGAAGTGAATCATAAACTCTTCAAGTTTAGAAGGGACCTCTGAGGCCATTTCTTATTCGGTCTCCTTTCTGATTCCGAAATCCCTTTTCAAAGTGCTTGACACAGTGGTGCCCAGCCTTTGCTTCACCCCTTTCAGTGACGAGAGAGCTCACAGGCTTAATTCTCTGCGAGGCACTGGACAACACATAACGATATCGGAATGCCGTACAATCTTACAAAGACAGAACTCGATCCCGAAAGCTAAAACCGGCGAGACTGCTAATGGGCACCATTTATGCAAACAGTACATTGAAAGATTAAAGTTTATGTGAATTTGGGAACAATGGAAGAACTTTTTATAAATTAATATGGTATAATTAGAGATAAAAATGATGCCGGTTGGGTTTTTAATGTATTGTTTACATTTTACAAGCATTTTCGAACACCAAATGATTCTGAAGAGGTACGCCTTGATTTTTCAAATTCTTCCATTTGTGCTTCCAAGATTACTTCATTGATTATTTATAACCAATGTTTAATGAGTTCTGCTATGTGCTCCAGACTGTGAGAGATAGAGAATACTGTGTGAGCATTTATCATTGGTTATTTGGGAACCATATTTTAAAGGCTTAATCTAACTCCAAATCTCCACTCAAAGCTAGATGACATGGAAATTTACAAATCTGATTAGACACACATATTTTAACGAACATAACTTGAACCGGCTGCGTGTAAAATGATCCGTCTCATGCTATGACATGAGCAAAACAAAATTCTGAAATATTTGAAAACAGTAATGTCTTGCATGATATTTTTATATCCAGAGTATTGTGGCACACATCACAAATTAAGAAGAGTTATTTGAAAAATATGAGTGACTATCTCAGTAGGACCAGAAGACATACGTATTGGATACCCCAAGGCGAAAGTGTTGTGTAGGTGACCAAGTCACTCCCTTGTCTGTTGAAAAGGGCACAAAGTAGAGGCAAGAAAAGAAAAATTTTAAGTTTATTTATTTTGAGACAGAGAGAGGGAGGAAGAGAGAGAGGGAGAGACAATCCCAAGCAGGCTGCATCGTCAGGGCAGTGCCTAATGTGGGTCGATCTCAAGAACCGTGAGATCATGACCTGAGCCGAAACCAAGAGTCAGACTCTTTTTAAAAAAATTTTTTTTTTTTTTTTTTTTTTTTTAAATTTTTTTTTCAACGTTTTTTATTTATTTTTGGGACAGAGAGAGACAGAGCATGAACGGGGGAGGGGCAGAGAGAGAGGGAGACACAGAATCGGAAACAGGCTCCAGGCTCCGAGCCATCAGCCCAGAGCCTGACGCGGGGCTCGAACTCACGGACCGCGAGATCGTGACCTGGCTGAAGTCGGACGCTTAACCGACTGCGCCACCCAGGCGCCCCTAAAAAAATTTTTTTGATGTTTATTCATTTTTGAGAGAGAGAGAGAGAAAGAGGGGGGAAGGACAGAGAGAGAGGAAGACGCAGAATCTGACGCAGGCTCCAGGCTCTGAGGTGTCAGCACAGAGCCCGACGCGGGGCTCGAACTCACAAACCATGAGATCATGACCTGAGCTGAAGTCAGAAGCTTAACCCACTGAGCCACGCAGGCACCCCAAGAGTTGGACTCTTAACCGACTGAGCCGTGCAGGCACCCTAAGAAGCAAGAAAAGTTTTAAGTGGTAAATTAGAACCTTCATAGGGAGAGATTCTGTATGAGTTCCTATTGATGCAAACTTACTGGCTTAAAATAACACAAATTCATTGTCTTACGGTTAAGGAGGTCAGAAATTTAAAATGAGGGGCATATGGGTGGCTTAGTCGGTTAAGCTTCCGACTCCGTTTTGGCTCAGAGCATGATCTCACAGTTTGTGAGTTCGAGCCCCATGTTGGGCTCTGCACTGTCAGTGAGGAGTCTGCTTGGGATTCTTTCTCTCCGCCCCTCCCCTGCTCAGGCTCTCTCTTTCTTTCAAAATAAGTAAACTTTAAAAACTGAAAAGGAATTTAAAATGAGTCGACGGGGCTATGTTCCTTCTAGAGGTTTGAGGGGAGAATCCATTTACTTGCCTTTTCCACCTGCTAGAGGCTTCCCACATTCCTTGACTCATGGCCCTTTCCTCTATATTCAAAGACCTCAAGATACTGTCTTTAATTCTCTTTCCCCCTCCCTCTCTCTCTCTCAACCCTTTCCTCTTCCTCTTTATCTCTCTTTCCCTCTCCTTTTCTCCCTCCCTCTCTCCCCCTACGCTATACACACACACTCCAGAGACTCCAGTCTCCCTCTTAAAAGGACCCTAGCGATTACATTGGGCCCACCCAGATAATCCGGGTTAATTTCCCCACTTTGGATCCTGAACCTTAATCACATCTGCAGAGTCTCTTTTACCACGTAAATTAACGTATTCACAAGTTGTAAGAATTAGGACATAGACATCTTTGGGGCTATTATTCTACCGTAGGCTCCATCGGCCTAAATATGGGTATATGACCTAAGATGACCTAAACATAGTAGTTGAATATTAAAAAAAAAAAAAACAAAAACGGGCTTCCGGGTGGCTCAGTCGGTTAAGCGTCTGACTTCAGCTCAGGTCATGATCTTGCGGTTCGTGGGTTCGAGCCCTGCATCAAGACTCTGTGCTGACAGCTCAGAGACTGGAGCCTGCTTCTGATTGTGTGTCTCCCTCTCTCTCTGCCCCTCTCCCGCTCATGCTCTCTCTGTCTCTCTCAAAAATAAATAAAAACATTAAAAAATTTAAACAAAAAAACAGTCCACCAGGGCGCCTGGGTGTCTCAGTTGGTTAAGGTTCCATCTCTTGATCTCAGCTCAGGTCTTGATCTCAAGGTCGTGAGTTCAAGCCCTGCGTTGGGCTCTGTGCTGGGCATGAAACCTACTTAAAAAAAAAAAAAAGAAAACCAAAAACTAGTCCACCAAAGTAAAGAAAGTTATAAGATGTTTTATAGGTTTCTTTTAGGTCAAACTTTTTTAAGAAATAAAATGACATGAGAATAATTAAGGAAATTAGTGATGATTAAATCCTTCAGTGTTGGTAAGAATAGTCCTACTAGAAAAAGTTTAAATTGGAAATTCCAGTAGAATGTTACAAGGTCATTCTGACATGGATTTACCTATGAAAAACACAGTTTTCACAAGCTTATTTAAACAGTTGTTTGAATTGTGTTCCTCACATCACTCATTTTCTCTGCTCTTTGCCCCAAGTTAGTACAACACTGACAAATATTTGAAGAGTAATCATTTGCTTCAGTACATATAGATTTAAAATAGAAAGATTGTACCTTCTATTAGGTAGCAGAGTCCTTGAATAATAAATATCTTCCTTGTCAGTGTTCCTTTCTAACTATGCAAATGATACACTTTTGATGTTTAACTGGTCTTGTATGCTTTATTTGTACACCATATGGTTTTCATAGATAACCGTAGTCTAATTGGTTTGAATCAAGCAACTGACACAAATATGCAAATATAGTCAGAATAGAAAATATTTCTACCATAGTTGCCTTCTGCACTGTTGATTGAAATATGAATGCTTAAAAATAGTTCAGTAGAGCCAGTCGATGTGAATAGTTTGTAATTACATCCATTCTCAATTGTCTACGTTCAGAAGCATGACTCTAACAAGGGAAAATGACTGACCAAGTGCATTTATTTAACACAGTACCAACTCTAGAAGAACATTGTGCTTGTGATTATTTGTATTTGGTTAGCAAAAAAAATCAGCATGTTTCTCAGTAAAATTGCTGTTAAGGATATACTGTTGTAGGACAAAATTCTATGCTATTAAGCTAATGTTAGATTACATTCTTGGTAAAGTTGTTATTTTTTTTTTAAAGGAATCCTTATTATAGAAACATTTTTTTTAGACAGCTTCTTTTTTTCTTTGAACAGAAAGCCAAGTGGAATTGCTTTAATTAAGGTCTCTAGCTGGTTCTATCTCTGTGCATCCTTTTTTTTCTCCTCTGACCTTCCACAATCTGTTCACATTAGATATGAGGTGGACCGTGTCATCGGTGAACATATTTTCATTTGAAGGACTGCCAGCGTAGCTTTCTGCTGTTCCTTTTCATTTGCTCGAAAGTATTGATGGACCCGTACTATACTCCGCTTAGGGTTCGGTTCCTGTACAGGTACCAAAGACTTGCAACAGAAGCTGAGTCACTCTTGATCATTCCTCGCTTTACGTTCTCATGGTGGACCATTTCTGTCCTGTTTATTGATATTTTGTTTGATATCGATCCCACTGTCTGTTTTTCCCGTGAATGTGAGTTCTTACGAAACTCAATGAAGTGCCAAGTACGTTTCCTACTTCCTTATTTCCCCGTGGCAAAGAACACAAGTCTTGAACTGATTTTCCCCTTTAGGTTGATCAGCATGTAAAAGCTAACTTTAAAGTGGCTGCTGATTTCTTTAGGATAAACCTGTGTCAAAGGAGACCCTCAGTGGATTTGGGCCTCATTTTAAATTGATCCAGCAATGAAGCACAAAGATAAGCAGAGACGGAAAACAATTCAATAAAGTATATCACTCTAGGTTAATCACTCTCCATTTTTTAATGATCTAGGAGTAATAATGGTAACATGACCTTGATATTATTACTTGGCTAAGTATGGCTATACATCAACTCTCAACCTAGAGGACAGAAAGTATGGCCACTATTAAATTCCAGGTGCTTTTTCCCTTGGAGGAAAGTAAACTATTCTTCCTTTAAACAGTGATTCATCAGTCATGTTTTTGTCAACACTGAATCACTTCTTAATTTCTCACTAAAGCAGGTGATTCTTTCAGTGACAAGAGTTCAGTGTTCCAGATAAGGATATTGGAAAAAGTTCTACAAGAATGAGATTTCTTTTCTATGCTTGGAAAATTGTTACTGTAATAATTTGACTTTGTCTACAACATTTATTCTTTTCGTTGACGTGAGCATTATCCCTTATACACACGCTCAAAGAATTACATACAAATGGAACCATATACATGTAAATTTTAGCATATGTCTGGGATATGTGCTGTGTTTGAACTGATTGAGGATCAGACCACAAAAAACTGAATTAATGCTGTTTGACATAGAAACCAGATGGAAGGATGGGCAAGGGTTGTGTGTAATGACCCCACTATATGGGGGACAAATTCATCTTTTGCCAAGATGCACTTTCAATTCTCACTAGGGAATCTTACTCACTTCTGTATCCTCTTGTGCCATCTGAGCCCTGTCCATCTGTGACTCACCTTCAGGCCAAGAATCACTTGTTTTTAATCCGTGAGTAAAACCCCAATCATATCATATAGATTCTTGGTTCTCTGGCGCATGTTCTTATGCTAAGCCTGTCCTTTGGCAGTAACCTCCTTTGTACCACCTTGAATTGGGAAAGAATAAAGAATCCACCTACCTGTCTTCTGACCCAGAAGAAACCGTTGCTATAATGGCAGATCATATTTCGCATTAAATGTCTTGCAGTGACATAGGAGGTATACCACGCATGATCCCCACTTGCTGAGAAACATGGCCCATCGAGACATCCACATGGACCACGGCTGACTGGCATAAGTCCCAAACTGTTATGTGTAGCCAACTGAAAGGGAAGATAATAGAGAGTGGAAATGATTGCACAAGTTAAGAACTTGGTTATTAATATATACTGCTTGTATTTTTAGATCAAATAGAACTCTGTGTAAGACATAGGGTTTGGCTTAACATCTAATAAATAAATATTTATTTATAGAGACTTTCTATCCTTACAACTGACTAGATTGATGTATGTGGGACTTACTACTATTTTACTTTAGTGTGATATATTGAGATAGATATATATTAATGATATATATCGGTATATATATCATTATATATATATTATTATACATATGTATATAGATAGATAGCTATTTCATTAGAAAGCACTGGTCAGGGGTGCCTGGGTGGCTCAGTCGGTTAAGGATCTGACTCTTGATTTCGGCTCTGATCATGATCTCACGGTTCGTGGGATCGAGACGTGCATCAGGCTCCGTGCTGACAGCACATTGCCTACCTGGGATTTTGTCTCTCCATCTCTCTCTGACCCTCCCCTGTTCAGGCTCTCTCTGTCTGTCTCAAAATAAAGACATAAACTTTAGAAAGCACTGGGCAAATTCTGGGTAGGGAGATGTCTTCCTCATGTGTCACGCTAGCGAGCTTTATTCAATGTACATCCCTTCTGAAGCCTTGTTATCAAAGAAGACAGGTTTCCCACATGATGAAGGAATGTTCTTTATTCAGTAGTATACAGATAGCTGTGACCCTCGGCTGGAATCACAGCTAGCAAAATATTAGAGTTCTTAAAATCAAATTTGCTGGTATGCTCAATTCATTGCTTTAAGGTGAGATCACATTTCAAGGGTACTGTGGTCAACAGGTAAGGTTGTACCTATCTAATGCCAAAATTGCTCAGTTCAGTAATTAACAGGCAAACAAACAGAACAGTCAAGCCAGTAGTTGAATGTCATAAGTACTAGACAAGTTTCTTTAGTTAATTTTAAGTAGGCATTGCACTTTCAACTAGACATCTTGTTGGCAATCATTTGCTGGTATTTTCCCACTTACTACTTACAGATGTAAAGAAACTTGATTCTTTCTCTATGTATAAACTTAGTATCTTGTTTCATTGATAAGAAACTGCCAGGAATTCTTCCTTGTTCTGAGGTTACTTTAATAACACTTGCCATGGACTTGATAAGGTCACGTTATGTTGTTTAGGTCCTTACTATAAATATTTTTGATCAAAAATACCAAAAAGTAGAAAATTATTTTATTTTTATTTTTTTGATGTTTATTTATTTTTGAGAGAGAGAGAGAGAGAGAGAGACAGAGAGTGAGCAGGGGAGGGGAAAAGAGAGGGAGACACAGACTCTGAAGCAGGCTCCAGGCTCTGAGCTGTCAGCACAGAGCCCTTCATGGGGTTCGAACGCACAAACCGTGAGATCATGACCTGAGCCAAAGCTTGGCGCTTAACCGACTGAGCCACCCAGGTGCCCAGAAAACTATTTTTTTAATGGGAGATAGGAACCCATACACCTTTATTATTAGATCAGAACTGTTGTATGTACTTAAAAAGCACTTTAAACAAAAGACTTCAGCACTGAAGAGGGGAGCACAATTAATTCTGACTGTAGGGACTGGGAAGGACTTGACAGAAGGAGACACATTTGAACTGAACCTTGAATCCTGAGTTGCTTCATCCATAGACAGGAAAGAATGGCTGAGTAAATGATATTAACTATATTTCCTTCTTTTGTGTATTCTTGATGCTGGGGTATCTGGGGCCTTCCTGACCACTGGAGAGGGACTTCCCCTTCTACCATTAGCAAATTCCTACAGATAGCAAACAGCTCACCCTTTCTATGCAAACCAACCACTCTGAGGCCCATACTCCCCAACTACCTCCTTTATCTACTTCTTACACAATAAGCCACTGTCCATTTTCCCCCCTCACTCCAGGGCCAGGTACCAAGACAAACAGGGCACCCCCTAGACTCCAGAGCCCCACTAAAATTATTCGGACCAGCCAATTCTAAACGTTTTTACCCTGCTTTGTCTTGCCTTTTCCCACAGAAACAACAACAAAGGTTCTTGTCTATGTTGTCCGCACTCCCTCTAATTCCTGATTGGCCCTGACGCTTCCCCATACAGCACCACGTGGTACACCATACCTCCTGTTTCTAAGGAACTGTAAGTAAACTCTTCCTTCATGATGGTCATTTCCATGTCCGTGTGTCTTACGCCTCATTAAAGCAAATATCAGGTATGTAGTTTTGCTTTTTTTTTTAATTTAAATTCAAGTTAGCTAACATACAGTGTAGTCGTGGCTTCATGAGTAGAACCCAGTGATTCATCTCTTACGTACGACACCCAGTGCCCATCCTGAAAAGTACCCTCCTTTTTTTTTTTAATGTTTATTTATTTTTGAGAGAAAGAGAGACAGAGTGAGAGCAGGGTAGGGGCAGAGAGAGAGGAGGCACAGAATCTGAAGCAGGCTCCAGGCTCCGAGCTGTCAGCACAGAGCCTGACGTGGGGCCTGAACTCGTGAACCGCGAGATCATGACCTGAGCCGAAGTCAGATGCTTAACTGACTGAGCCACCCAGGTGCCTCTCCGAAAAGTGCCCTCCTTAATGCCCATCAGGCATTTAACCCATCCCCCTCCCGCCCCCTCCCCTCCAGCAACCCTCAGTTTGAGTCTCTTTTTGCCTCCCTCTCTGTTTTTATCTCATTTTGCCTACCCTTTCCCTATGTTCATCTGTTGCATTTTTCAAATTCCACCTGTGAGCGAAATCATATGATAGGTCTTTCTCTGACTGACTGATTTTGCTTACATAATACACTCCAGTTCCAACAGCAGTAGCATAAGCAAAAGCAAAGGGACGTGACGGTGCATGGTACATTCGTGAATGTCTGGGATCTGGAATTGTGGCAGGCCGGGTAAGGAACAAGTGATCAATTTGGTTGAGAAGCAATCGAGAAGGACCTTGACTGGCAAAACAGCGCTTCAGACTTAGTGATTTTGCCAAAATGTAGTTTTACTGTCTGGTACATGGAAGAGAAATAGAGCCAATAGGTTAAGGGTATACTGTGAAGATGAAACGTACACATGATGGTATTTTCCTGCACTCGTTTCGTACGTACCTGTTGCATCCGGATAAGGACCCTTGGCATTTACTCTCCTCTCTATCTTATCCTTTCCCATGATGTCAGAGAGATCATTCTAACACAGAAAACTTGCTCTTGTGGTTCCTCCGAAGAAGATTTCTGATAGATGCTGATTATGTGGAGGTTTCGGAGCGTCCCCATACCCGTCCCCATACCTTTCCTAAACTGCAACTGGACCGGCCAACTTGGAGCCCGTATTTTCTTGGAAGGACTTCTTCTTATCTCTTCGATTGCCTCGCCTCCTCCTTTTCCTCTTGTGTCCTCAGTTCGTTCCAGCCACACAGGCTTCTGGGCTTTTCCACTAAGATACGAGGCACACCCTTGCCTCAGGTCTTGATGGTCTCTGTTCTTTTCCTTGTCTGGAATCTACTTCAAATAATTCAGGAGAACGTTGCCCACCCGGTATTTGAATCCAGTTTTGTCACTAGTGTTTTAGTCCCCTGTATGGTCTCTGTACTTTCTCGCATTCGTTACCTCTGCTCGTTGTGTTTCTGCTTGAACTGACCCTTCCCCACGACCCTCCATAATTCCCGTTGACTCATCTGCTTCTCTCGTACTCTTCATCCAGTCCATGAGCAAATCGTGGGGCATTTCAAAATGCATCCAGAGTCCAACCGCTTCTCATCGCTTCCCCCGCTACCATATCCTGCTTGGAACTACCATCTTCTTCACCTGAATTATCTTAGTAAGTCCCTGAATTTGACTTCCTGATGCCACCCTCGTTTCTCCTTAGTCTGTTTGCTATAGCTTATCCTCATATCGAAATAGGATCCAAAAAATAGGAGCCAAATTACGTCACCTCTATGAGCAGTGTCCTCCAGTGGCTTCGTAGCTAACCCGAATCTATATTCACCGTTCCCGACCCTCCTTCCCCATTCTTTCCGAGAACCACTTCCCCTTTCTTATTAACAACCCTCATGATCTTAACGTTTCGAAAAGCACCGATCATTTCTCGGTCTTCACCTCACCTGGCCCATCGCCAGCGTTGCACTCAGCTTATCACTCCTCTTTTGATACACAGTCTTTACTGGTGTCCAGTATGCCACACACTTGGTCTTCCTCTTACACAACTGGGTGCTAGCTAATGGTAAATGATGCTCTTTCATAGTCTCCTATGTGGGATCTTCTACTTGCTTATGATCATAAAATTTATGTTTATGATCATAAAATTCATTTCTCCAACCCAGACCCTTCTCAAAAACTCCAGACTCATACACTCAACTACCTACCCAACATATTTACTCAGATGTCTCATAGGAAGCTTGAACTAAACGTGTCTCGGTACCAAAATCTTGATTTCCGTCCCTTGAACCCACCGTTCCCATCGTCTTTCATATCTCAACAAACGGCGGCTCCATTCTTCAGGAATACATATACAAGGGTCATTCTTGCCTCCTCTCTTCCTCTCATATACCGTATCATCAGTAATTCTTGTAGAAATATATCCAGAATGCTACCTACCACTTCTTACTATTTCCAGTCCTACAGCTTGGTTTCAGATAGCCATCATCTCTTACCTGCATCATTGCCATAGTCTCCTAATTGGTTTCATACACTTCTCCGGCCCCCTTCAGGCTGTTATCAGTATAACACTCGAGTGATTCTGTGAAAACGTAGGTCGGGACAGATGAGTACCCTGCTGAAACCTTTATAATGACTTCTGATGTCATTCAGGGTATAGTAGAAATCCATACGCTTCCCTCGAGGCCCAGCCAGCTGCTCCCCGCTATTCTCTCACTGACTTGAACTTCTGCGATACCCCTCACTCACTTTGCTGCACGTGCTATAATCTTGCCTCAAGTTTGCCACTTACTGTTTCATCTGCCTGAGATGATCTTCCCTTAAATAAGTTCATGGCTTAATCCCTCACTTCTTTCAAATCTTTTCTCACATTTCACCTGTTCAGTGAGGATATCCCTGGCCAACCTAATTAAAATGTGCTCACTCATTCATATCCCTTTTTTCATTTTTTTCCCTCTGATCTTTTATCACTATTTAGTATACTATATATCTTATTTATTTATATCCTTCATTTTCTGTATCTTCACAAATACAAAGATTCTTATGTGTTTTATTTACAACTTTCTCCCTCACACTTAGAATATTGACTGGTGTATAAGACAATAGAAACACATTAGTCCAAGCAATTTTTGGCATTTTTTTTGTACATATAAATAAGACAGGAAAAATTTATTTTTTTATGTTTTTTAAAAAAAAATTTTTTTAATGTTTATTTATTTTTGAGACAGAGAGAGACAGAGCATGAACAGGGGAGGGTCAGAGAGAGAGAGGGAGACACAGAATCGGAAGCAGGCTCCAGGCTCCGAGCTGTCAGCACAGAGCCCGACGCGGGGCTTGAACTCACAGACCGTGAGATCATGACCTGAGCCGAAGTCGGACGCTTAACCGACTGAGCCACCCAGGCACCCCTATTTTTTTATGTTTTAAGAAGTATTTATTTATTGGGGTGCCTGATGGCTCAGTTGGTTGAGCATCCAACTTCAGCTCAGGTCATGATCTCAGGCTCATGGGCTCAAGCCCCGCGTCGGGCTCTGTGCTGACAGCTCGGAGCCTGGAGCCTGCTTTGGATTCTGTGTCTCCCTCTCTCTCTCTCTCTGCCCCTCCCCCACTCATGCTCTCTCTCTCTCTCTCTCTCTCGCTCTCTCTCTCTCTTTCGAAAATAAACATTAAAAAAATAAAAATTCCATGTAGAGTGTCATGTTGTCTGTGAAAAGTGAAAGTTTGACTTCTTCTTTGCCAATTTTGATGCCTTTTATTTCCTTGTGTTGTCTGACTGCTGATGCTAGGACTTCTAACGTGGTGTTAAACAATAGTGGTGAGAGTGGGCATCCCTGTCGTGTTCCTGATCAGGGGGAAAGCTCTCAGTTTTTCCCCATTGAGGATGATATTAGCTGTGGGCTTTTCATATATGGCTTTTATGATGTTTAAGTATGTTCCTTCTATCCCGACTTTCTTGAGGGTTTTTATTAAGAAAGGATGCTGAATTTTGTCAAATGCTTTTTCTGCATCGATTGACAGGATCATATGGTTCTTATCCTTTCTTTTATCGATGTGATGTATCACACTGATTGATTTGTGAATGGTGAACCAGCCCTGCAGCCCAGGAATGAATCCCACTTGATCATGGTGAATAATTCTTTTTATATGCTGTTGAATTCGATATGCTAGTATCTTGTTGAGAACTTTTGCATCCATGTCCGTGAGGGATATTGGCCTGTAGGAATAAACCTAACCAAAGATGTAAAAGATCTGTATGGTGAAAACTATAGAAAGCTTATGAAGGAAATTGAAGAAGACACAAAGAAATGGAAAAGCAGTCCATGCTCATGGATTTGAAGAATGAATATTGTTAAAATGTCAATACTACCCAAAGCAATCTACACATTCAATGCAATCCCAATCACAATTGCAGTGGCATCCTTCTCAAAACTAGAACAAACAATCCTAAAATTTCTATGGAACCACAAAAGGCCCCCAATAGCCAAAGTAATACTGAAGAAGAAAACCAAAGCAGGAGGCATCACAATCCCAGACTTCAGCCTCTACTACAAAGCTGCAATCATCAAGACAGTATGGTACCGGCACAAAAATGGACACATAGACCAATGGAATAGAATAAAGAACCCAGAATTGGACCCACAAATGTAGGGCCAGCTAATCTTTGACAAAGCAGGAAAGAGTATCCAATGGAAAAAAGACAGTCTCTTCAACAAATGGTGCTGGGAGAACTGGACAGCAACATGCAGAAGGATGAAACTGGACCACTTTCTTACACAAAACACAAAAACAAACTCAAAATGGACGAAAGACCTAAATGTAAGACAGGAAGCCATCAAAATCCTCGAGGAGAAAATAGGAAACAAGCTTTTTGACCTCAGCTGCTGCAACTTCTTACTTGACATGTCTCTGGAGGCAAGGGAAACAAAAGCAAAAATGAACTATTGGGGTTTCATCAAGATAAAAATCTTCTGCATACCAAAGGAAACAATCAGCAAAAAAGGCAACTGACAGAATAGGAGAAGATATTTGCAAATGACACATCAGATAAGGGGTTAGTATCCAAAATCTATAAACTCCACCCCCAAAAAACAATCCAGTGAAGAAATGGGCAGAAGATATGAATAGACACTTTTCTAAAGAAGACCTCCAGATGGCCAACAGACACACGAAAAGATACTTAATGTCACTCCTCATCAGGGAAATACAAATTAAAACCACACTGAGATACCACCTCACGCCGGTCAGAGTGGCTAAAATGAACAAATCAGGAGACTATAGATGCTGGAGACGATGTGGAGAAACAGGAACCCTCTTGCACTGTTGGTGGGAATGCAAACTGGTGCAGCCACTCTGGAAAATAGTGTGGAGGTTCCTCAAAAAATTAAAAATAGACCTACCCTTTGACCCAGCAGTAGCACTGCTAGGAATGTACCCAAGGGATACAGGAGTACTGATGCATAGGGGCACTTGTACCCCAGTGTTTATAGCAGCACTCTCAACAATAGCCAAATTAAGGAAATAGCCTAAATGTCCATCAACTGATGAATGGGTAAAGAAGATGTGGTTTATACATACAATGGAATACTACTTCACAATGAGAAAGAATGAAATCGTGCTATTTGCAGCAACGTGGATGAAACTGGAGGGTATTATGCTAAGTGAAATAAGTCATACAGAGAAAGACAGATACCATATGTTTTCACTCCTATGTGGATCTTGAGAAACTTAACAGAAGACCATGGGGGAGGGGAAGGGGGAAAAATAGTTACAAACAGAGAGGGAGGAAGGCAAACCATAAGAGACTCTGAAATACTGAGAACAAACTGAGGGTGGTGGGGGAGTGGGGGAGTGGGGGAGAGGGGGTAAATGGGTGATGGGTACTGAGGAGGGCACTTGTTGGGATGAGCACTGGGTGTTGTATGTAAGCCAATTTGACAATAAAGTATATTTAAATAAATACATACATACATACATACATAAAATTTAAAAATATTTATTTATTTTTGGGAGAGCACAAGCGGGGGAGGGTCAGAGAGAGAGAGAGAGGGACAGAGGATCTGAAGCAGGCTCTACACTGACAGGCTGACAGCAGCAAGTCCGTAGTGGGGCTCGAACTCACGAACTGTGAGATCATGACCTGAGCCGAAGTCAGACGCTCAACGGATTAAGTCATCTAGGTGCCCCGAGCCAGGAAAATTTTAAATAGAAAGATTAAATGACTCATCATTTTATTTTACTGTATACATTACCTTAAACGACAAAAAAATAAATCTAACCAGTTAACCTGCCTGATAATGCTGCTATCCTTACTTTCTACCTATAGCACTATTCATTTATATATCTAGTGATATATTCCTCAAAGTAACACAAAAGAGGAAAAAGGTTATAGCCTTAACTCATCAACTGGAAATAGTCACAAGTAGCAAACACAGCTTTTTCAACACGTAAACATGTCTGGGGATAGTGATTGGGGGTGGGTAAAAGAACGGAGGTATAGTGGAAGTCTAGCGGGATCTTTTACTGGACTATGCTTACTGAGAAAACTATGGTAAATGGAAAACCATGGAGAATCGGTGCTTTAATTCAATGTCTGATTGTGCCTTGGCAAAGGGAAATGGTGAACAGAAAAACCTAGATTCTTATTATAAAAACAACTTTAATGACTTTATGGTTTTAGAGAAATCAAATTACTTAATAGGGAGGCCATCGAGTACAATTCACGTATTTATTCGTTTGCTCTCTTATTGTAGACTATTATCTATATTCAATGGATCCACCTAGGGTAGAAGTTGTTAAAATGCAGAGCTCTGTATGAAGTGCATTAGCAACATAAGAGGACGGCCCCACTGAATATCTTTGTTAATAGTAAAATGCACTTTATCTACAAACAAGAAGAGATGTCTGACATTGTCAGAATCAAACTAACCTCTTAGTGGTGGGGGTTCAACGTGGCAGAAAAGTTCATTCTGTCCGTTGACATGGTGACATGAGTTTTTATTGTCAGATGCCAAGAATTTTGTCAAGTTCCAGTGTCTTTGCTCCTCTTTTCTATACCATGCAGAGAGAAAACACAGAACTGCTAATCAACAAACCTTCATCCACTCTCTTAAGTTGTTCTATATGGTCACCCTTTCAGGAATAGTAACCCTGGAAAAACAATGCAGTATAACTTGAAAGTCTTCAAACTTAATGGCAATTTTTGTCTTTACATGAATCTGGTTTAAATTGGGCACATTAGGCAGACTCAGAACAAAAAACTACTTCTTGATTCTGAGGTTTGTAGTATATAATGATTCCAAACGTAGTGATCTTCTTAGAGTAGAAACACTTCCTTTTCATCCACACAGAGAAACATTAGAAGCAAAATTAGCTTGAAATTGAAGTGAGCATTTCCCAAATGAAAATGATCCAGGTACTACGTAGTTGACTTTAATCCCTCTGTGGTCCCAGAGTTCACCAGCGATTTATAGAACTCCCCGGTATGCATTCAGGTTTTTTAAATAGCTCTAAAGTGGTTTTTTTTTGTCTCATTATTTTAATCTACCCACTTCCAAGGAGTATCAGAGGGGAGATATTCAATTTTAAAGATACACATAGACAACAGATAACTTAGGATAAACATCAGATGAGATTTAGAGATCATAGAGAAAGAGGAGAGACCGTTGTGTGGGATAAATGAGGCAAATGATCTGGAGATGTAATTATTACCAAAGTGAAAATTTAATCTTACTTCCCAACAGGGAAAGTAACAACTTCAACAACAAAGGTTAGAAACAGAAAAAAAGACCACATCCACATCATAGTGTACCATAGAGTTCTCATTGTCTGATAAACTAGTTTTTCTAGAAGGCAAGCATTTTCCTTATTGTATTTGTTATTCTAGAAAAGTTTTATAGGCTTGCTCATTATTTTTTTTTAAAAAAATGTATATAGGGGCACCTGGGGGGGCTCAGTCAGTTGAGCATCCCACTTTGGTTCAGGTCATGATCTCACAGCTCATGAGTTCGAGCCCCGCATTGGGCTCACTTCTGTCAGCGCAGAGCCTGCTTTGGATCCTCTGTTCCCGCTCTCTCTGCCCCCACTGCTGCTTGTTCTCTCTGTCTGTCTGTCTGTCTGTCTCTCTCTCTCTCTCTCTCTCAAATAAATAAATCTTAAAAAAAAGTCTATAAAACATAGGGCTGTTTTGTCTTACCTGGGAACACGCAGATGCAATATTTTAAAAGCCATTTCTTTAATTTCCTCGTCATAGAAGCACAGGCCACGGAAGAGTTGTGGCTGTCCAGGTTCTCCAGACTCAGCCTGGCCTGGGCAGGGCAATCGCCCTCCACTGTTGCTCTTGCCAGTGACTTCTTATTGAGCCTGAGGGCGTGCTGCCACCACCTCTGCCCCTTCTTGGAGCAGGTTACCCTGAAAGATACTCATTTTCCTTAGCATGAAAGGAGGGAAATCTGGGGAATCTTTCCAACCCCTTTTTTCCTCAGACTTGTGCCGGGTACTATGTAGATTGCCAAGCAACAGGATGTCCATGATGTCATTCTTTGAGTCCATGTACTTGAATACTTCAGGGTGGAGGGCGTTTGAAAGCAATTTCATGGGTAATTTGAAATATAGTTTAGATTTCAAAAGGTGTAGCTTTTTGCGAAACAAAAAGCACACGTGATCGTGATGTGCACCAGATGATGTAGGGAGCTGTTGAGTCACCATGTTGGGTACCTAAACTAATATAACCCTGTAGGTTAACTGGAATTAAAGTAAAAACTTAAACTAATAGAAAATGCACACCAATGTTAGAAGACATAAAGGAAACCTCTTACTTTGTTGTGTCCTTCTTTCGACTCTTTCTCCCAGGCCCCTCTGTGCTTCAAGTTTCCTCTCGTTTGTCATAGAGACATTCATTGGACACAAATAAACGACCCTTTGTTTACATTGCTTATAAAATATAAATGTTTTCATCTCTCCAGAGAAGTCCAATCAAAGCTTTATTTGATAAATACCTAGAAACGTAAATGAGATTCCAGCAATGTATAAAACGTAAGCATTGTAATAGGCGAATTAGTCGTTGTAGTCGTTTTTTTTTTTTTTTTTTTTTTTTTTTTTTAATGCGTGTGTTCTTTAGAAAGAAAGTGTAGTGTAGAATTTGGCAGCGTGGATTTGGAGTCAGGTAAGCCTCATCTCTGGCACCTGGTGGTTGTATGACCTTTGGAATATTAATTACTTCTCTGTGCCTCAGTTGCATTGATGTATAAAATAACAAGAATTATATTACCAACCTCATGAGTTTAGGGGACAGTTAAAGTAATGCACGTGAAACACTGCCAAACATCTGGTACGTGGAAACGTGTTAGCCAGTATGGCATAGTAATACTTAAAGCGTACAGAAAATAATGGGAACAATCACCCATACTCTCAATATGCAAGGTTGACTTCCGTATGTGTGCACATGTATGTATCTATGGGGTGTGTGTGTGTGTGTGTGTGTGTGTGTATTCCAGGTGTGAACGTCTAAAATTTTATCACCTTGGAGAGGATCTCACTTCACTTCTCTAACCAGTGAACACTCAGGTATCCAGTCATCATGAGAAAGCCATGCTCATTAATCTACAAATAAGGAAACATTGTGATGGCCAGGTAGTAATTTTATGAGTAAGATACATTTATGAGTGTTTAATTATTTACTTAAAATTATTTATAAAGTCAATAAAATAACTGTTAAATGCCTCCTAATTTCCAGGCACTGAACTAGACTCTAGGGATATAGTAAGGAATGAAATAGACAAAGTCTATTCAGATAGTAGCCAAGTAAATAGAAATATACAAGGAGTATATATTGTGCTCCAACGGACTTGATATGGCGAATAACAGAGGTGATCCTCCTTTAGGCAGAGTAGGCAGGAAAGGCCTCTCTGAACAGAGGATATTTAAAATAAAACCATACAAAGCTGGGGGAAAACATCCCAGTCAAAAGGGAAGAAAATTGTAAAGACTCTAATGTGGGAAAGTACTTATGGTGCTTTGCAAAGAAATTGACAGAACATTAACATGGCTGGAATTTAGGAGACATAGGGGACACTGGTATCAGATGAGACTGAAGACGTAGGCTGAGGACAGACAGCATGATCACAGGCCTCACTGGGCAGAGAAAGGAATTGGCACTTATTCCAATTGTAATTGGAAGCCATTGTGAACTTTAAGCAAGGGGACTGATGTGAACCAGTTACAGTGATGACAGTGTCTAGTTGTTAGGAGAGGGCTGCGGTCGTACACTCAACAGGTGCTGGTAGCTTGGAGCAAGGTGATGGTTGTGGGCGATGGAGAGAAAAGATTTGAAATATAGTTTGGGGTTGAAGCAACTGTTCTTATTGATTGTTTGGATGTGGAGTAGGAGGCGATGCGAAAGGGAGAGAGAAGAAAAAGGAGGACTCAAAGATGACTCGGTTTCTGTCTTGAGAATTTGGTCAATTTGGATCCCATTTGTTGACATAGGGAATACTATGGGAAACAGGTTTAGGAGAGAAAAGTGTTCTGTAACAGACAAGTTAAGCTTGCAATGTTGATGAAATCTCCAAATGGAAACAAGTAGGTAGTTGAGGAAAATGAGTCTTAAATTCAGAGCAAAGGGTAGAGATATTAATTTGTGATCATCACCATAAACATTGTATTTTATTTTATTTTATTTTATTTTATTTTATTTTATTTTATTTTATTTTATTTTAAACACTGCATTTTAATATATGGGTTTAGACCTAGAACCCAACCTTGAGAAACTCCAAACATTTCCATTAGAGATGGAATATCCTTGAAGGAAAATGAGGGGGAAAATGGCCAATGGGGAAGAAGAAAAACCAGTAGAGAAGGCTGGTATGTGAAAATCAACAGAGGAGACTATTTCAAGAAGTCATATGGTCAAACTGAGGAAGTTAGATATGTTGATGGGGGTGCTCATGAGATTCAGCTACATGGGGGTGGGCTGTTTGACCTTAGCAACTGCAATTTCAGTGAAGATTCTAGGGCCCTGGTCTTCGAGACTGGTTCCCAGACTAGCAACATCAGCAACACCTGAGAGGTTGTTAAAAGTGCAAGTTCTCTGCCCCCCACCCCCACCGCTTACCCCAGATCATTAACTCCAGGGGCAGTGCCCAGAAATCCATACTATAACAAGGCTTCCAAGTGATTCTGATGTAATGTTATGTTATATTATGTTATGTTATTATGTATGTATGTGAACCCTTTGCTCTATGGGTTGAGTTTTAAAAGGGAGTCAAGGTATATCAAGAATAAGTAAACATTTTTTCACTCTTATGTGGATCCTGAGAAACTTAACAGAAGACCATGGGGGAGGGGAAGGAAAAAAAAAAGTTAGAGAGGGAGAGAGCCAAACCATAAGAGACTCTTAAAAACTGAGAATAAACACGAGGGTTGATGGGGTGTGGGAGGCAGAGGGGGGTGGGTGATGGGCATTGATGAAGGCACCTGTTGGGATGAGCACTGGGTGTGGTATGGAAACCAATTTGACAATAAATTTCATACTCAAAAAAAGAATAAGTAAACATTTGAGAAATGTAACTTTAAAAGTATTTCAGTCACTTTGAATGGATTCTAGTGCGTAATAATGGTGTAACTTCCTTGATTTATTCTTTAATGAGACAACTTTACCCTTTTTTGCATTTGTTTAGTTACTAAAAGATTTAAAATTCCAATTTTAAGATGGCTCTGAGATATTGTTGAAGAAATGCTGATAGTATGACATTAGAAGAGATTAAATACACTGGAAGGCCAAAGTAGTTTTAAGATGGCACCAAAAATGAGCAAAGTGCGATGAAGAGAGAGAGAGCAGTTGGAAAGGAGACATGTGAAATGTCTCAGGACCGATCGAATACAAGCATTGGATACGCATAATCAAGAAGCTGTATCCGTACACATGCTCATAGGACAGGAAATGTGTATTACAACTGTGAGCACCATAAGTTCACCTACTGGCCTCAATCAGTGCATGCCTCCCGTACCACGTGATACAAATTTGCCTTTCATTTTCAAAAGAATTGCCTATTTCCTTTTCAACGACCATCAGTTAGTCTCAGGGATAGATTCTTGCTCTATTTATTCACGGGAACTGCAACATACTAATGGTCACTAAATTCAAAGACTGGAGTCACTAACTGTTAGCCTTTAAAAAGATAATATAGCTGACTATTTTTACAATACAGTTTATCAGGGGGCCTGGGTGGCTCAGTTGGTTCAGTGTCCAACTTTGACTCAGGTCATGTTCTCGCAGTTTGTGGGTTCGAGCCCCGCATCAGACTCCACGCTGACCGTGCAGAGTCTGCTTGGGATTTTCTCTCTCTGCCCCTCCCACGCTCTCTCTCTCTAAGTAAATAAAATTTAAAAAATCACAGTTTATCAACAAATACCTAAAATACCGTAACATTTTAACTATTCAGATCTAGAACGTCAAAACTTATGTTGGATCGATTTTCACTGTGATTTTGTTTTAGTTCTTTTTTGGTTTAATTGCTTACATAATCATGATAATGTATGTGCGATTTTATTTCCTATTTCACATAACAAACATTCCTCATAATGTTGCAAATAGGCCCTATGTATGAATTTAACAGCTACAAAGTATTCTGAATCTTTTCTTAACCATTTTCCAGTTGTTGAAAATATTGTTTTTTCTCTCATTTTGTTGCATATTATTATGCTAGATGAGGATATTCATGTATAAAGCTTTGTTCCATGTTTGGGAATGCTTCCTTGGTATAAATTCCACAAAGTAAAATCAATGGTTGTGTCAGTGTAGGTCTTTTGGGCATCAGATGCTAAGAGGGAGTTAGAAGTGCAAGAGATTTATTGAGGGAAATCCTTGTGAAAGATACATAGTAGAGGGCATAAGCGTAGGCAAGGAGAGACTCAGATCACAATCTAGGGCAGACACCTATGGAAGGAAAGAAGGAGACTTGTTTGGGAAAATTCTCAGACTGTGGTACAGCTCTAAAAGAATCTTTCTCAGTCCCCAAGAGGAATTGTGGTGATTGTTCATAGAAATGTCCTACGTTAGGCAGAAATGGCAGAGCATGGCCTTGGATTAAACATTGCAGCGGCTCGTGAAGCTAATTGAATTCCTCCCACGGAACCTGCAGGTTCTTTCTGGATGCTCCATGATTTCCCCAATACAAATGGCTATTTCAAGGTACAATGTATCAAATTATTTTCCACAGGTCTGTGAAAGTTCACCCATCTTCTGTCACCAGCTTTCACTATCATCAACGGTAATTATAAATATTTTGAAAGGTAAAATTGTTCCTTTCATTTGTATTTTTTGATTAGTAGTGATGTGATTTTCCCTATTGTGTTGTGAACAAGGTATTCTTTCTATTGATTCATAATCCTAGTGGAGACTGAATATTATTATGAATTCATATTAATTACTTTACTATTTGATGTTACATGTAGTTTTCTGCATATTGTTTGCCTTTACTTTTTAATTAGGTAAATATAGGGATTGAATTTTTTAGTGATTTTTGTCTCTCAGTTTAAGATTTGGAAAGTATTCCCTCCATACGTTTGAAAAACATTTGTTTTTGCTTGTTTTGTTATTATTTTATATTAGACTCCATGTGAGAATTTATATTGATATGAGTATGCTTTTGCTGTATCCGAAGTTGCAAATTAATGTTTTCAGTTTCATCTATTGGATAAACTTTCCTTTCTTCATTGGCTTTTGACACAGCATCAATGCATCAATAACTTCCGATCAGAGCACCCGTCATCCACATCGTGTTATACTGGATTTCATTGATCTCTTCACCTGTCCAGTACCATGGAGGATAATTATATTTCATTGTTATTTAATTTGCGTGGTCCTGACTGCTAGTGACACTGAGCATCTTTTCATTTATTTGTTCATTCATGCAAGAAATATTTATTGAGTGACGTGGCAAAAAGCGATTGACAGAGATCCTTTTTCATAGGGTAGAATACTTAGGTTTATTAAATACTAGCTTTATCTTTGTGAATTAATCATTCACATATTTAAAATTTTTTCTACTGGTTTTTGGTCTTTTTCCTACTATTGATTGAATCTTCTTTGTATACTAGAAGTATTGCACTTTTCCTATTTTACGCAATGTTAATATTTCTCCCAGCTTTTGACATAGTAGAAGTTTAAATCTTTTTAATGTTTATTTATTTTTGAGAGACAGAGAGAGACAGAGGGGGAGGGGCAGAGAGAGGGAGACACAGAATGTGAAGCAGGCTCCAGGCTCCGAGCTGTCAGCACAGAGCCTGACGTGGGGCTCAAACTCAGGAACTGCGAGATCATGACCTGAGCCGCAGTCGGATGCTCAACCGACTGAGCCACCCAGGTGCCCCTCTTTATATATTTTAGATACTAACCCTTTATCAGCTATGTCATTTGCAAGTATCTTCTCCCATTCTGTAGGTTGCCTTTTAGATTTGCAGATTGTTTCCCTCAATGTGCAGAAGCTTTTTGTTTTTGATGTAGTCCCAATAGTTTATTTTTGCTTTTGTTTCTCTTGCCTCAGGGGACATATTTAGAAAAATGTTGCTGTGGCCAACGTCAGAGACCTTACTGCCTGTGTTCTCTTCTAGGATTTTTATGGTTTCAGGTCTCATATTTAGGTCTTAATCCATTTTTGAATTTATTTTTGTGTATGGTATAAGCAAGTGGTTCAGTTTCATTCTTTTGCATGTAGTTGAGCAGTTTTCCCAGCACCATTTGTCGAAGAGACTGTCTCTTTCCCATTACATACTCTTTCCTGCTTTGTCGAGATTGGCCATATAGTTGTGGGTTTATTTCTGGGTTTTCTATTCTATTCTATTGAGCTGTGTGTCTGCTTTTGTGCCAGTACCATACTGTTTTGATCACTACTGCTTTGTAATGTAACTCGAAGTCTGGAATTGTGATGCCTCCAGCTTTCCTTTTCTTTTTCAAGATCGCTTTAGCCATTTGGGGTCTTTTTTGGTTCCATACACATTTTAGGATTACTTGTTCTAGGTCTGTGAAAAATGCTGTTGGCATTTTGATAGGGATTGCACTAAATGTGTAGATGGCTTTGGGTGGTATAGACACTTTAACAATATTTGTTCTTCCAGTCCATGAGCATGGAATATCTTTCCATTTGTTTATCTTCAGTGTCTTTCATCAGTGTTTTATAGTTTTCAGCTACAGGTCTTTCACCTTTTTGGTTAGGTTTATTCCTAAGGCATCTTATCATTTTTGGTGCAATTATAAATGGGATTGTTTTCTGAATTTCTCTTTCTTATTGGTGTGTAGAAATGCAACAGATTTCTGTATGTTGATTTTGTATCCTGTGGCTTCACTGAGTTCACTTATCAGTTTTAGCAGTTTTTTCGTGTGTGTGGAGTCTTTCAGGTTTTCTATAGTATCATGTCCCTGCAAATAGTGAAAGTTTTACTTCTTCCTTACTGATCTGGCTGCCTTTTGTTGTTGTTGTCGTCTAATTTCTGTGGTTGGGACGTCTAGTACAATGTTGAATTAAAAGTGGTGACATTGGACATCTTTGTCTTGTTCCTGACCTTAGCGGAGAGGCTTGCAGTTTTTCCCCTTTGAGAAGTATATTAACTAGGGTTTATCATATATGGCCCTTATTACGTTGAGGTACGTTTCCTTTAAACCTGTTTTGTTGAGGGTTTTTTTTTTTTTTTTTATCATGAATGGATGTTGTACTTTGTCAAAGACTTTTCTGCATCTATTGAAAAAATCGTATGGTTCTTATCCTTTCTGTTATTGATGTGATGTATCACATTGATTGATTTGCAAATATTGAACTGCCTTTGCAACCCAGGAATAAATCCCACTTGATCGCGGTGAATGATTTTTTTTTAATGTATTGTTGAATTTGGTTTGCTAGTATTTTGTTGAGGAGTTTTGCATTTATGTTCATCAGGGATATTGGCCTGCAGTTCTGTTTTTTGGTAGTGTCTTTATCTGGTTTTGGCATCAGGGTAATGCTGGCCTCATAGAATGAATTTCGAAGTTTTCCTTCCTTTTCTATTTTTTTGGAATAGTTTGAGAAGAATAGGTATTAACTCTTCTTTAAATGTTTGGTAGAATTCGCCTGTGAAGGCATCTGGTCCTGGACTTTTGTTTGTTTGAAGCTTTTTGATGACTCTTTTTTTTTTTTTTTTTTTTGGCTGGTTATTAGTCTGTTCAAATTTTCTGTTTCTTCCTTTTTCAGTTTTGGTAGTTTGTATGGTTCGAGGAATTTATCCATTTCTTCTAGTTTGTTCAATTTGTTGGCATATAGTTTTTTACAATATTCTCTCATAATCCTTTGTATTTCTATGGTGTTGCTTGTTTTTTCTTCTTTTGCATTTCCGATTTTGTTTACTTGAGTTACCTCTCTTTTTTTAATGAGTCTGGCTAAAGGTTTATCAATTTTGTTGATCTTTTCAAAGAACCAGCTCCTGGTTTCATTGATCTGTTCTATTGTTTTTTTCGCTTCTATTTTTTAAAATTTTTGCTCTAATGTTATGAATCCCTTCCTTCTATTGGTTTTGGGTTTTGTTTGTTGTTCTCTTTCTAGCTTCTTTAAGTGCAGTGGTAGGTTGTTTGAGATTTTTCTTGCTTCTTGAGGTAGGCCCATATTGCTAAAAATTTCTGCTTTAGAACAGCTTTTGCCACATCCCAAAGATTTTAGACAATTCTGTTTTCATTTTTATTTGTCTCCATGTATATTTTTGGTTTCTTCTTTGATTAATTGGTTCACCCATTCATTGTTTAGTAGCGGGTTATTTAACCTCAACGTATTTCTGTTCTTTCCAGATTTTTTCTTGTGGTTGATTTCCAGCTTGATAGCATTGTGTTCAGAAAAGATGCATGGTATGACTTCAATCTTTTTGAATTTGTTGAGAGTTATGTTCTGGCCTGTCTCTTCTGGAGAATGTTCCACGTGCACTTGAAAAGTACGTATAGTCCACTGCTTTAGGATGGAACGTTCTGAGTTTATCTGTTAGATCCATCTGCTCTGATGTGTCATTCAAAGCCACTGTTTCCTTGTTGATTTTCGGTTTCGATGATCTCTCCGTTGATGTAAGTGGTATGTGAGAGCCCTCTACTATTATATTACTATCAATTACTTTCTTTATGTTTGTTAATTGATCCTTTATGTATTTGGGTACTCCCATTGGGTGCACACAATTTACAATTGTTATATCTTCTTGTTTGATTGTTCCCTTTATGATTAGGTAGTGGCCTTCTTTGTCTCTTGTTAGTCTTTGTTTTTAAAAGTCTATTTTATCCAATATAAGTATGGCTATCCCTACCTTCTTTTCATGTCCATTTGCATGGCAAATGTTTTCCATGTCTTCGCTTTTTAAAAAAATTTTTTAATGTGTATTTAATTTTGAGAGAGACAGAGACAGAGACAGAATGCAAGCAGGGGAGGGGCAGAGAGAGAGAAGGAGACACCGACTCCGAAGTAGGCTCCAGGCCCTGAGCTGTCAGCACGGAGCCTGATGCGGGGCCCGAATTCAAGAACCACGAGATCACGGCCTGAGCCGAAGTCGGACACTTAACTGACCGAGCCACCCAGGCACCCCTCTATCTCTTCACTTACAATCTGCATGGGTCTTTAGGTCTGAAATGAGTCTCAGCATATAAATGGTCTTGGTTTTTTTTATCTACTCTGTCACTCTATGTCTTTTGATTAGAGCATTTAGTGCTTTTACATTCAGAGTAATTACTGATAAATATGTACTTATTGCTATTTTGTTACTTGTTTTATGGTTGCTTTCGTAGTTCTCTGTTTCTTCTCCCTTTTCTTGTGGTTTGGTGGTACTCCTTACTGATCTACTCAGATTCCTTTTCTTTATGTTTTGCGTATCTATTATTGTTTGTTTGTTTTTTTACTTGTTACCGTTAGGCTTATATATAACATCTTGTGCATGTAACAGTCTATACTAAGGTAATGGTCACTTGCATTCGAAACTATTCCAAAAGTGCTAAATTTTTACTTCCTCCACCCCATGTTTTAGGTATGTAGTGTCATGCTTTACGTCATTTTATTTTGTGAATCCATTGACTGATATTTATAGATGTACCGAATTTTACTGCTTTGTGCTTCCTACTTCTACTCCTGCTTCCTACTTCTCTTACTTCCGCTTATGCGCTTCCCTTTCCACTCAGAGAACCCACTTTAACGTTTTCTGTAAGGTTGGTTTCATGGTGATGAATTCCTTTCACTTTTGTTTGTCCGGGAAACCGTTTGTCTCCTTCTGTTCTGCATGATAGCGTTGCTGGGTCAAGTGTTCTTGGTTACGGGTTTTTCCTTGCAGCACTTTGAATACATCATGCTACTCCCTTCTGGCCTGCAAAGGTTCTGCTGAAAAATCAGCTGATAGCTTTATGGGGTTTCCCTTGTAGGTAACTGTTTTCTCTCGCTGCTTTGAAATTCTCTCGTTACCTGTACCTTTTGCCATTTTAATTACTGTGTATCTTGGTGTACACCTCCTTGGGTTGATTTTGTTGGGGTCTCTCTGCGCCTCCTGAACCTGGACTTCTGTTTCCTCCCCCAGATCTGGGAAGTTTTCAGCTATTGTTTCTTGCAATACATTTTCTCTCCCCTTTTCTCTCTCTTCCCCTTCTGGGATCCCTGTAATGCCCATGTTGCTAAGCTTGATGTTGTCACTGAGTTCCCGTTGTCTGTTCTCATCTATTATTTTTTCTCTCTCTCCAGTCCAGCTTGATTGCTCTCCATTACTCTGTCCTCTAGGTCATTTGCACATTCTGCTTCCTCCAGTGTACTCTCTATTCCATCTAGTGTATTCTTAATTCCGGTTACTGAATTCTTCATTTCTGATTGGTTCTTTTTTATGGTTTTTTTTTTTTTTATCTCTGTTGAGGGTCTCACTGAGGTCCTCCACTCTTTTCTCAACTCCAGTGACTATCTTTATCACCATTACTTTAAATTCTCTATCAAGTGTATTCCTTATCTCCATTTTGCTTAGGTCTCTTGGTGCGATTTTGTCCTGTCCTTTCGTTTGTGACATATTCCTGTCTCGTCATGTTGTGTAACTCTCTGTTGTTTCTTTGTGTGGCCTTATGAAGAAGAGGTCCTAAAGTACCCTGCAGTGCAGTGTCCCCCGTTCACCAAAACCTGATGCTTCAGGGGTATCTCCTATGTGTGTTGTGTGTGCCTTACTATTGTGGCCGAGCCACGTTTGCCTTCGGTGCAGCTGACTACAGTGGCTCTTTTTGCCTGTTACGGGCAGGGTTTGGGCCCTGTGTAGTTAGTGGGCCATTCTAGGGCTGCCGTGGGCTAGAGATGGGTCAGACCAGGCATTTGCCATAGCTGCAGTGGAACGGAATTGCAGGGTGCTTTCCCTGTGTTCTTTCACTGGTGGGCAGGGCCTGCAGTCAAACCAGATGTCTTCCCCCCACCTACTGAGGGCTGTTGGTAGGGGGCAGGTCCACAGAAGAGTGTGAGGTGATGAGTGCTGTTAGCAAGCTAGATGGAGAGCGTTCAGGCTGCTCGGGTTCCTGCAGGTGTCCGTGTATCTAGGCTGGGGGCAAGGAGGAAGATGGTGCCTGCCATCTCTTTTGTTCTTGGAAAAGTCTCCTAAAGATTCCTGCCCCGCCAGTACCTGTTCTGAATTGAGTAAATAAATCTTATTTGCCCTAGGCATTTTTCAATGCTGTGTGTCTGTGGGGCTTTGTTATGCTGTCTGTTTAAGTGTGGGAACTCAGTTTCTTATAGCCCTCTAGCTCTCCCTGAGCTAAGTCCACTGGTCTTTAAAGCTCTAGGTATAATAAGCCCCACTGACGGTAAGAAATTGTGATGTGAAAGCTCTCTGGTTTTCAAAGTCAAATGTTATGGGGATTTGTCTTCCCAGTATGGGCCCCCCATGCCTGGGGTGCCTGGGGTGGGGTCTGCTTCTCTCCCTTCTTCATGCCTGTGGTATGTCTTCTGCCTGTGGACACAGTCTTGTAGGTCAGTTTGGTTCCTGACTATGTCTCCACCCTTCCTACCGTGTCAGTGTCACCTCTTCTCTATATTTCAGGTGTGGAGTTTGTTCTGTCAGTCTTTGGGTCTTTTTCTGGATTATTTACACTGATATGGAGGTTATCTAGGTGTATCCTTGGGATGAGTTGAGCTTAGGATCCTCCTACTCTGGGAACTCCCTTAAGAGTTAGGCTTTTCTCGATTCCACGTATAATGAGATCATATATCTTTCATTGTGTGAGTTATTTCACTTAACACAGTGTCCTGAAGAACCATCTGTATTGTCATAAAAGCTAGGATTTTCTCTTTCTTGAGGCTGAATGATATTCCATCATATACATATATCACATCTTCTTTATCCATTCATGCATAGATGCACACTTAGGTTGTTTCCATATCTTGGCTATAGTGAGTGATGCTACAGTAAACATTGGAGTGCAGCTGTCTCTTTGAGGTCCTGATTTTATTTCCTTCGGCTATATACCCAGAAGTAGGACTTCTGGACTGTATCTTAGTTTTAGTTTTTAATGTTTGAGGAGCTTCTGTAGTGTTTTCCATAGCAGCTATACCAATTTATATTCCCGCCAACAGTACACAAGGGTTCTCTTTTCTCCACATCCTCACCAGGCAGCACCTGTTGTCTTTTCGATGATTGCCATTCTAACATTTCCATGATGATTAGTAACATAAAGCACCTTTTCATGAACCTTTGGCCATTTGAATGTCTGCTTTGGAAAAATGCCTATTCAGGTCCTTTGCCATTTTTAATCAGATTGTGTTGACGGGTGGGGGGGGGGGGGTTGGCTATTAAGTTCTTTATGTCTTTTGAATATTAACCCCTTATCAGATATATGGTTCACAAATATATTCTTCCATTAAGTAGGTTGCCTTTGCATTTTGTTGATTGTTTCTTTTGCTGTGCAAAAGCTTTTCATTTTGTTGTAGTCTAACATTAATTTTTGCTTTTGTTGCTTATGCTTTTGGTCTCAGATCCAAAAAAGTCATTGCCTACGTCCACTGTCAAGGAGGTTTTCGCTCAAGTTTTCTTCTAGAAGTTGTATGATTTCAAGTCTTATGTTTAAGTCTTCAATTTATTTCTATTTAATTTTCCTGAGTGGTGTAAGATAGGGATCCAATTTCATTCTTCTGCATATAGTTATCCAGTTTTCCCAACATCATTTATTGAAGAGAAATATTCTCTCCCCTTTCAGTATTCTTAACTTGCTTATAAAATATTAGTTGGCTGTATAATGTAAGGGTTTCATTCTAGGCTCTTGATTCTGCTCTATGGGTCTATGTGATTACTTTTATGCCAGAACCGTACTGTTCTGATTACTTTAGTTTTGAAGTACAGTTTGAAATCAGGAAGTGTGAGGCCTTCAGCTTTGTTCTTCTTTCTCAGTATTGCTTTGGCTATTCAGGGTCTTTTGGGGTTCCGTCCAAAGTTTAGGATAGTTTTTTTTTTCTATTTCTGTGAAAAATACCATTGGAATTTTGAAAAGGATTTCATTGAATCTATAGATGATTTTTTGTAGTATGGACGCCTTAGCAAAATTAATTCTTCCAGTCTATGAATGGAATATCTTTCCATTTGTGGTCTCTTCAGTTTCTTTCATCAAAGTCTTGTAGTTTTCTGTGTACAGATCTTTCATTTCCTTGGCTAAATTCATTCCCAAGTATGTTATTTTTTCTGATGCTATTATGAATGGGAGTGTTTTCTTTATTGCTGTTTTCTTTATTTCTATGCTTTGTTGTTAGTGTATAGAAACACAGCTGAACGCTATCTGTTGGTTTTCTATCCTGCAGCTTTACTAAATCTTTTGATTAGTGCTAACAGTTTTTTGGTGGGTTCATTAGGATTTTTTCTTATAAGATCATAACATCTGCAAACTGACACAATTTTACTTCTTCTTTTCCAATTTGAATACCTTTTGTTCCTTTTTCTTGCCTGATTGCTCTAGCTAGGACTCCCAGTACCATGTTGAATATGAGTGGTGAGAGTTGGAACCCTTGTCTTCTTCCTGATCTTAGAAGGGGAGCTTCAATCTTTCATTACTTAATATGATATCAGCTGTGTGTTTGTCATATATGGACTTTATTATGTTGAGGTGTATTCCCACTATACACAACTTGCTGAGACTTTTCTCATGAAAGGATGTTGTCTTTTGTCTTCTCTGTTATTTCTGATTGTATTTATTTTAGTTAGTCTTGGTCTTCTTAGTTTAGCTATTGATTTGTTAAATTTGTATATCTTTTTTTTTAAAAAGCTGGCTCTTAGGAGTGCCTGGGTGGCTCAGTCGGTTAGGCATCTGACTTCAGCTCAGGTCATGATCTCACCACTCATGAGTTCAAGCCCCACGTCAGGCTCTGTGCTGACAGCTCGGAGCCTGGAGCCTGCTTCCGATTCTGTGTCTCCCTCTCTCCCTGCCCCTCTCCCACTCACACTCTGTCTCCTTCTCTCAAAAATAAACAAACATTAAAAAAACAGCTGTTAGTTTTGTCGATATTTTCTATTGTTTTTCTGGCTTCTATTTTATTTATTTATGCTCTGATCTTTGTTATTTTCTTTCCTTATGCTCACTTTGGGCTTAGTTTGTTCTTGGTTTCATTGAGATTTAATGTTAGGTTGTTTATTTGAGATCTCTCTTTTTTTTAAATGTAGGCATTCATTTCTATAAATGTCCTCCTTAGAACTGCTTTCACTGCATCCCATAGGTTTTGGTATATTGCATTTCCAATTTAACTTATATCAAGGTATTTCTTATTTGTCTTTTGATTTCTTCTTTGACCCAATGATTGTTCAGGATTGTATTGTTTAGTTTCCACATATTTGTGAATTTTTCAGCTTTCCTCATGTTACTGGTTTCTAGTTTCATACCACTGTGGTCTGCAAAGATAGTTGGTATAATTTGGATCTTCTGAAATTTGCTAAGACTTGTTTTGTGACCCTTGATATGATCTATCTTGGAGAATAGATTACATGTGTGCTTGAGAAGAATGTGTATGTTGAAGCTGTTGGATGGAATGGACTGTATAAGTCTGTTAAATCCCTGTAGTCCAAAGTATAGTTCAAGTCCAGTGTTTCCTTGTTGACTTTCTGTCTGGATGACCTATCCATTGCTATTATCGTAGTGTTGTCTATTTCTCCCTTCAGACCTGTAAGTATTTGCTTAATATATTTAGGTACTCCAATTTGTGTGCAGATACATTTATGATTATTGTATCTTCTTGGTGAATTGGTTCCTTTATCATTGTATAATAATCTTCTTTGTCTCTTGTTTCTGTTTTGGGCTTACAGTTTGGTTTTTCTGCTCTCTTTTAGCTTCCACTTGCATGGAATATCTTTTCCATCCCTTCACTTGGAGCCTATTTGTATCCCTAAAGCTAATTGAATCCCTTGTAGGCAGCATAGAGTTGGGTTTTCTCTCTTTTTCCATCTAGCCACACAATCTACTGGATGGGAGAATTTAGTGCATTTTCATTTGGGGTAATTAATGATAGGTAAGGACTTACTAATGCCATTATATTTTTTCTGGATGTTCTGTAGTTCCTTTATTCATTTCTTCATCTCTTGCTACCTTCCTTTTTGAGTTGATGATTTTCCATAGTGATATGTCTAGATTCCTCTCTTTTATCTTCTGTGAATCTACCATAGGTTTTTGCTTTGTGAGTACCATAAGGCTTACCTGAAACATATGCAATCTATTTTATGCTGATAACAACTTCAGTCAATGCTCAACTATACCTTTTTACTCTCTCCCCTTTTATGTTTTCGATTTCGCAATTTATCTTTTTTTTATATCATATATCCATTAACATATGATCTATAGGTATAGTTAAATTTAATACTGCTGTCCCTTAATCTTTATACTAGACTTAAGTGGTTAAAACACCACCATATTATAGTGTTAGAGTATTCTGAATTTGACTATATACTTGCCTTTACCGGCGTGTTTTATATTTTCATGTGTTTTCATGATACTAGCTAACATCTTTTCATTTCAACTTGAATAACTCCTTTCAACATTTCTTGTGAGGCAAGTCCAGTTGTGATAGATTGCCCCAGCTTTTGTTTGTCTGGGAAGGTCTTTCTGTCCCTTTCATTCCTGAAGGATAACTTTGCCAGGTGTTCTTGTTTGGCAATTTTTTTCTTTCAGCTCTTTGACGGTATCATCCCACTCTTTCCTGGCCTGAGGAATCGCTCTGAATCTCAAGGGGTTCCCTTGTAAGTTTTAAGCTTCTTTCTCTTGTTCCTTAAAATCTCTCTTTGTTTTTGGTTTTTTGATAATTTTATTATAATGTGTCTTAGAGAGGATCTTTTTATGTTGAGTTTGGTGACCTATGAGACTCATGAACTTGGATATCCAAATCTCTCTGCATATTTGGATGTTCTCAGCCATTATTTCTTTCAAGAAGATTTCTGACCTGTTCTCCTTCTCCTCTCCTTTTGAAACTCCAGTGGCTCACAAATTGGTTTATTATGACGGTATTCCATACACGCAGTAGGCTTTCTTTACTTTTTTCTATTCTTTTTTTTCGTTGTTCTAATCTGTTGGAAAATTTCAAAAACATTAAAAAAATTTTTTAATGCTAATTTATTTGAGAGAGAGAGCGAGAGTGAGAGAGAGAGACAGCAGGGGAGGGGAAAAGAGAGAGCAAGACAGAGAATCCAAAGCAGGCTCCAGGCTCCAAGCTGTCAGCACAGAGCCTGATGCAGGGCTTGAATCTACGAACTGTGAGATCATGACCTGAGCCAAAGTCGGAAGCTCAACCCTTCCTTACTTCTATCTCACAGATTCTTTCTTCTGTTAGACCAGTTCTGCTGATGTTGCTCTCTATGACAGAATTTCTGTTTGGTTCTTTTTTTTTTTTTTTTTTTTTTTTTTTTATAATTTCTGTCTCTTTGTTGAAGTTCTCATTTTGTTAATGAATTGTTTTCTTTATTTCTTTGAACTGTCTTCCTGTGCTTTCTTGTAGCTCACTGGATTTCCTTAAAACAGCTGGTTTGAATTCTTTATCAGGTAAATCACAGATCTTCATGTCTTTGGGATTGGCTGCTGGAAGATCATTGTGATCCTTTGGTGGTGTGAGTTTCTTTGATTTCTCTTATTCCTTAAAGTTTTGTGTTTCTGTCTCTACACTTGAAGTAGCAGTCACCTCTTACAGTTTTTACTAACTGCCTCCAAGAAAGAAACACCTTCTGCCAGCCTTGCTAGTGATTTGGAGGCTTTCTCAGACCTTCTTCTTCCAGACTTATTCCATTGTTCTTGCTACCTCTTGAGGTAGACCTCTTAAGTTCATGAACCTTCTCTAGATCCTGCAATGCACCAAACTGGATGCTGGCAGTGTCCTTTTTGTTTTCCTGAAAGTGGTGCTAAAGCTGAAGTTTGTGGTTTCTTGTTGGCCGGCGGATTTGGGCCAGCTTTCTGCACAAGCCCGCTAGTCATCTGCCAAAGGTCTCTATCACTGCCCCGCTTGGAAATGTGTGCAGGGGGCTGGCCACAATGGGGAGGTGTCTGTGGGTAAGGCATCTGAGCACTGGGGGGTGCCCATGGGCCTACTGGGGGCATCTGTGGATGAGGTGTTCCCAGCCACTCCTGGGCAGGCTTCTTTTTTTAACGTTTTTGTTTTAATTCCAGTTTGTTAACATACAGCGTTATATTTGTTTCCGGTGTATAATACAGGGATTCAACAACCCCATCCATCACCCGGTGCTCATCACAACAGGTGCCCTTCTTAATTTCCCGGGCAGGCTTCTCAGTGGAATCTGTGATATAGTTAGTTGGAGCTGTATCTCCTTAATGTCCTCAAGAGTCCCAGCCTCTTCCTGCTTCCTACTCATGCTGCTCTCAATTCTGTATCCCGGACGGGGTGAGAAGGTAAGCAACTTCTTTGACAGCATCCCTGATAGCTGGGGATGCTGGGTACTCCTGCTCTCCCTTCTCCCTGTGAGAGAAGTCATAGGCCAACTATGTGTCTCTTAGCCCTAAGCTGTGCTGCCTCGGAAGAGGGGTGATGCAGTAAAGTGATGTTCTTCTTACCCTCTTCAGTGTTCCCACAAAGACACTTCTGTCTGTGGACGGATACCAAGTTATTCTTGTTGGGGGAAAGGACAAAATTGAGGGACATTTTATTTCACCATGATGCTGACATCACTCCTTGCTTCTATTTTTTATGCTTTTTGTCATATAAAATGTTAATTTATTGTAGATGAATTTATTACTATTATCATCTATTCGTGTGTTTGTATCTTCTTTAAGAAACCATTCTTCGAGATCACTTCGTTGTCTTGAATATTTAATAATTTTGAAAACATGTTTTTATCATTTACATCTCTAATCCATATAGAATTAATTTTTGTAATAGATAAGAAAATATAGTTTTATTTTTTCGATGGATAACCAGTTGTTCAGAACCATTTATTGAGTAGCCATCTTTTCTCCACTGACTTGCTGACCTCTCTTTCATATATTATTTTCATGTATTCTTGTGTCTTTTTTTGGGTTCCCAATTCTATTCTAATGGCTTCTCTTTCTATGAAAAAAAAAATAATTTTTAATGATACATCCTGATGTCTTTCAGGATGTGTCTCTCTACTTTATTGCCTTCTTATTGTCATTATTGCCATCATCGATATATTTTCCATCTCTCCCTTCTCTACCCTCTTTTTCTATCCTCTGAAAAAGATCATATAAATTGAGACTGTTCACCTATTAAGTAGATGTCCTTACCAAAAATACCTAGGCCTGTTTGGGTTTTATTTGTTTGGTTTTTTTGTTTTGTTTTCTCTTCTTGGTATTATTTTCTATGAAATTGAATACTTGTATTTTCCCTTATCCTTCCAAACTTCCACCAAGCCTCCAATGCTGCCTTTTGATTTAGAACACTGGAAGCTTATGAGTCCAGCCTACTCACTGCTTTGTGATTCTGTTTCTGGTCTTCAGAGATATGTATCATATTTGTGAGAATGCACATGACTTTTTTTTTTTGTTTGTTTTAGGCTGTCATTGCTATATGATTGGAAAATGTGTGTGAATGTATAAACTCACTGAGCTGTATAGAACCAGAAGTTTAATATATATATTTTCTTTTATTAAAAGAAATACCATTCTTCTAAAGTTTGGCTAAAGATCAGGAAACCATGGCCAACCATTAAGTTTCCCTTCTGTTAAAATATTAATTATTTTTTTTTAAATTTTTTTAATGTTAATTTTGAAGGAGAGAGAGACAGAGCGTGAGTGGGGAGAGGCAGAGAGAGAAAGAGACACGGAATCCGAAGCAGGCTCCAGGCTCTGAGCTGTCAGCACAGAGCCCGATGCGGGGCTCGAACCACGAACCGTGAGATCATGACCTGAGCCGAAGTCGGATGTTTAACCGACTGAGCCACCCAGGCGCCCCTAAAATGTTAATTATTTATCCCAGGAGTAAACACCTTTTAGACTAGACCATGGGCATAAACGCATTTAATGTTACTAATGCCTTTAGTACATATGGAGAATTATGTACTTAGGAGTGAGGAAGTAATAATATATCCAGTAAGAATGAATAGGGAGTGCCAGGCAGAGTAATGCAAGGGAGAGCTGTTATTTGCCATCCTGGTATGTTTTCACAGTGTATATATTAAATGACATTCTAAGGGAGCATGTTGATCACTCCCAAGAAGGGTTTCTTCATAAAAGAAAACTTTCCAGAATAATAGCAACAAATCAGATAAGAGGAAAATAAACCCAATACAGTTAGCAAGATTTCTTATAATAACAGAGAAGTCAAGAAAATAATCATGATTGGATTTACCATGGATGTTATTAAACCCACTGTTTTTTAAAATAAATTGTGTGTGTGTGTGTGTGTGTGTGTGTGTGTGTGTGTGTGTATGAAAGCAAGCTAATGAATTTCCGTTGAGCATTCCACATTCTAAATGTCATCTATGAAAATACACCACTATAGTATGCTTCACCAAAGCAACTTCTGAGCTAGAGAGATGAGACAGTAAGTGGCATATACATGTGAAGATGAATTTGATAGACTGGGATTTAAATGAAACATATTATGATATGAACTGAAGTGGAAACTAGTAACAGCACAATAAGGCATAAGAGTGCCAAGGGCTTTGTGATAGGAATTTGAGTGGACACAGTGTTATTAAGGAGTAGACTGGGGTTAACAATGGCAGGGAATCATGCACCCTCACTCACCCATTGTATCCCACTTACCACATGAATATGCTTGTGTAATATTACTGCCAAGACAAAAGAAAATTACGGGGCGGAAGGGTCAATGTGCTTTTCTTCTCTTTAGTGTGTCGTGTTTTCCAAATACTGCAGTGTATTTTGCTACGTTTAGAAGTTCCAGCACACTGTAAAGGAGGGGCTCTTCAAATGTTTGGATGAGATTATAGGGCTTTAGAGAAGAGAGATAAATCTTCAAAGAGGGGTTAATGCTCTTGGGGCTATTTCTTTCCCTGATGAGAGTCAAGCTACTATTTGTGAGTATCCTAACAAGACCCAAGATCTCTTAATTCTTCGTCTGGTGCTCTGCAGAACTTACTAGGTGCCCAAGATATATACCCCAACACTTTATTACTTCCTAGGACTTACTCACACATTTCTATGTGCTTTTTCAACCTATCAGCTGTTCTACACTGCATATTTCCCATTAAGACTCCATTAATGCCACCCCCAGGCAGATCAATAGCCGTATACTTGTTTGACCACCAACCTGCCTGCCAAACTCATTGAGTGGACAAGAGAAGAATAACAGTCAGGGAAGAGTTAGCTACACATTAAACTTAAAGGCAGTGGTTCTCAGTTCGGGGAGAGGATTCAAAGATCCTGTGGAGAATCTGATGAAAGCAGTGGACCCATCCCCCTCAAATGTTTTTGGATATGTATGTGCTATGATTCACATAAAAATTTCACATACTGTCCAGAAACTCGTTCCAAAACTTATGCTCAAGCAAAGTTCAAAGCCCTTTTCCCTCAGTTTACTCCACATAGAAGAATCATATCTGCTGTCATAGAATTCACTGTGACAAACTGGTCTGTAGAGATAGAGAGTTGAACTTTCAGCGTAAATGAACCTAGAATAGCACTATCACGATATAAAAGCCTAGGGTGAGGCCTCGGAAATAGATGACTATAAGGCCACTGGGCGTGTCCTCTGGTTTAGTCAACTTATCTTGCTTCTATTAAATGGATTTATCGGAGCTCCCTAGGGCCTGGGGTTACCCTGCTGAGGCCGAATCCCTAAGTGAGACATAATTACCTAGGGTTTCCCGTGTTGATAAGCCACGTATGTAGGATGTCAGGAAGTGGTTAGAGGAGAAATGGGAGTTTGAAATGTGCCCCCAAACCTTTTTTATGATGAGAAAAATTAATAGCGGCCAACTGGGAAGAAGAAACTATGGTGATAGTAAAATGAAGCCTCAGAATACACTGGAAGATTCTTTGCTACATAGCTTATGGAGATACGGTTGTGGGAGAGCCAGTGTGTGCATGCGAACTAAGGGGTGGGTCTCTGCTAACCTGCGTTGGCTACAATAGACTTGGAATCTGCCTCAGTACTAATTGGGTGTAGACTCTGATCATTTATTTTTTTTAAACGTTAATGTTTATTTATTTGGTGGGGGGGGGGGGGCAGAGAGAGGAGACACAGAATCCAAAGCAGGTTCCAGGCTCTGAGCTGTCAGCACAGAGCCGGACGTGAGACTTGAACTCACAAACCATGAGATTCTGACCTGAAGTTGGACACTCAACCAACCAAGCCACCCAGGCGCCCTGACTCTGATTTTTTTATTAATCATTGTCATTTTGGAGCAGCATACCTCAATGGAAAAAATATAGGCTTTGGAGCCAGACACAGCTGGGGCTGAATTCTAGCTCAGACCCTTCCTGTGATCTCTTTTCTATTATTCTTCATTTATGAGCCTATTTCCTAATCTGTGAAAAGGGTATCAATAATACCTACCTCGGGATCACTGTAAGAATTCAGAATAGGTTCAAATGCCTAATCTTACCTCTCAGTAAGTAATAGCTATATCTGATTATCATCTTGGGGCCAATGTTTGGGTGTGCCAGTTTGATTCATTCAAGGCAATTATTCAGACCATTGCAACACTTGTGGTTGACCTTAATACCAGAATAAGAAGCCCCCATACTTTATTCCATAGATAATGGGGAGTCATTGAAGATTTCTCTCCTAATTTTTTATGTGAATGAAAAGAAAACAAAATAAGCTAATGGAAAATGATGAGAAATTACTTCTTCATTCTGCAAATTTAGATTGATTTAATTACATTCTGCAGGCCTCAAAACATACTCATTTTTCAAAGGAATGACTTAGCATTCCAACAACATCGAATCCTATTGTAGCTAGTGTTTTCCATATTAGAAAGGCACGTTGTGAACAGTTAGCTTACATCTAAGTGATGCACTTGGCTCAAAAATTTCAAGTCTCGGTCATGAAAACCTGAGCTGTATCATTTGAAGAAAAGGGAGTGACGCGAAGATGTGAGGTTTTATGTAAATCATATTTATTTCTACAGTAGGAGTTGCAATTGCTTTCTCAGACGACCAAGCTGGGGAAACTGCGGCCCAGGCAAAAAGAGTAGAGTTGCACAATAATATGTACCAGATTATGGAACACAGAATACAAACATGAATTTTGTTTCTAACACTGAGAAATGTTGAGTAAAACCTTTGCAGGGAAAGTTTGTTCATTTAACAAATATATGGGTTCCTACTTCTGTGGGGGCAAGATCGTTCATTCCATAAATTTATGAGTCCCCGCTATGTAGCAGGCACTATACCAAGTGAACAGGTCAGACAAACTCCAACCGTCATGGAGCTCATAAGTTAGCGGAGGGAGTCAGACAGTAAAAAAATTGACACATTTTTTGTTTAACTGTAATTCTGTTACTCTGATGCAGGAGATACACAAGGCTAAGAGAGACTCTATATCTCTCTAGATATAGATATAGATATAGATATGGATATGGATATGGATATGGATATAGATGTAGATAGATAGATATAGTCAAGTTAGCTATTATACAGTGTATACAGTGTGCTCTTAGCTTCTGGAGCAGATTCCTGTGATTCATTGCTTACATACAACACCCAGTGCTCATCCCAACAAGTGCCCTCCTCAACGTCATTCACCCGTGTTCCCTTCTCTCCCATCCCCCCCATCAACCCTCAGTTTGTTCTCTGTATTTCAGAGTCTCTTATGGTTTGCCTCCCTCTCTGTTTGTAACTTTTCTTTTTCTTTCCCTCCCCCCACGGTCTTCTGTTACGTTTCTCAGCTTCCACATATGAGTAAAAACATGTGATACCTGGCTTAGTTTTTTTAAACGCTTAGTTTTTTTAAAAGGCTACTCTATCTAGGAAAATCATTTTCGTGGCTCTAGGAGTCTTTATATACCAGTAGTTCATAGTTTATTTGTATCCCTTAGAAAACTATAAGGCCTCAAGCAATATGTTACCTTACTTCACCTTATATTTTCCTATATAATTTCTTACCACACAAGTGGAAAGATAACGTTTGATTTCAGTTTGTGTTCAGTTTGTGATTCAGTTGTGTTCAGACTTGAAGCCATTACCTTCACCGGGAAGTGATCTGGGCAGGTCTAACCACTAGGGGTCGCCTTGGGCCAGGACAGCAGCAAGAACACCTCTTAACCTACATCTGTGGCTGTAGTCAGCATGAATACAAAATGTGTGTTTAAGGTTAGAGTTGGGCCTGAAAGGGTGGTAAGACCTTGGATATGCAGAGTGAGAAGAACCTCAGTTATTTATTCCAATATTAGCAAAAGCAGAGAGGGGGATACGGAGGAGGTTAATGGAGAATAACAACTAACTCAGTTGGGCTGGAACACTGAGTACGTGTAAAGGATAGAAATAGAACATAAGGTTGGAAGGGTGTTTGAGATGAGATTTTTGGAAGTCTTGAGTACCAGGCTAGGGAGTATAAATGTTATCATGCTAGCAATTGGGAGTCTGAAATTTTTTTAAGAAGGAAATATAAATGGAGTTAGCACGGTTTAGGAAGCTTTTAAATATCCCAGTGAGACATGATGACAGAATTGTCATAATGGCCGATCGCTGCAGTAGAGAATGCAGAAAGAGGAGGAGGACCAGGAAAAAGCTGAGGTGAAGTTTGTACATTGCTCTAGACTGTGGGTTTGATAGACTTACGAGTCATCCTTATGGGGTATAGACGAGGCAGTTGGAAATGGCAATTTGGACCCTAATAGAAAAGGAAAACTATCAAAAAAAACATCCAGGAAAATAAGCTTGGAAGCAGTGGTTAACGTCCCAGAAGAGAGCATAAGAACAGAAGCAGAGAAAACCTAGAATGAGGATTTGGAAGATTGCTACATTTGGGTGTGGGATGTTGATGAAGCAACAGAGGAGACAGAGAAAAAGTGGCCAAAGTGGCTGTGATTCTATTAAAACGGCGGATGTTGGAAGAAGACTGGCAAAAACGTCTTTGTGTGTAGAGTTAGAACTTGACAACAAAGAAGAAAAGCCAATGAAGAAGAAGCTTTGCACCCGTGGCTTTGAGAGACATAGGTAGATACGGTCCAGAGCCAGCTAAAAGAAGAGACGGCACAAGGTTTGGGCATGTACCAGATGTGAAGCTTAGGCAGCCTCTTCCCTGTGGAGTGAGAACAGTTCCCCCTCCTCGCACAGAGTATTGTTAACCAGGGAAGCTCACCCAGGCTTTGGTGTCACGACTTTTACTGGGGCTTTTTATTGGAGGTTCATTATGTGGGCATGATTGATTGAATCACTGGTTAAGAGATTGAATTCAACCTCCCGCTCCCTAGACGTTGGGCTGTCCTCAACCCTTTAATCACACGATGGGTCTTTCTGACATGGCCAGCTCCCATCATAAATTATTTCCTTGGTAAAAACTATCTAGGGGCTCAACACAAGTCACCTCATTAGCATAAACTATCAAGTGTCCTATGTGGGATCCGACATAAATAACAAAGCCGTTTCTTTCACTAAAAAAGACCAAGCCTTTAGAGGCTACCTCCCAGGTAGAAAGAGGGTGGGGGAAGAGGGGAGGAGGGAGACGGAAGAGGGGGAGAGGGAGATCTGGATGGACTCAAACTGGTGTTTAAATGCCCTGGTCCAACTATGCCCTGTTACTTCTACTCAGAACTCTTAGTTCAAACTAGCCGTGTGACTTCACCCAACCACAAGGGGGCCATGAAGTACACTCCTCCCAAGGGACTAGAAGGAGAGAGTAAAAAAAAAAAATTTTTTTTTGAATAATCGCCCTGATAATTTACTCTGTAAGTTCTTCAATGGGCATTCATTTTCTTAGCATCGTCACATTTTGCCTGTACTTTCATTCACATGAGTTTTCTTACATGAATGTGGTCTTGAAACCCAGCTAAAATATCATAATGAATGATCTTATTTGGAATCTCATGATTATTTTTATAGGCTTAAGGTGGGTTTTTTTGATGATATGAAATGATTTTTAATATAAAGCATCTGTAGTCATCTTTTATTTCCATTAACCACATTAGCTTTAAATTGTGTGTTGAAAGAGTGATGATATGTAGCAAATTGGACACTTTAAATATTTTTTTGTTTCTTTGAGAAGTTATTTCAATAGAGATAATTTTAAGGGGTAAAAAATAGCCATTCTGTTATGTTAGATTAAAACCTTGGGCTTGAGACACAAATGTTTCTCTTTTATTTGCCTAAGTAACCTAGATTGCTATCGAGCTTGATTTTGATATCACAAATCCTAAGGGGAATGTCATGCAAACACAAAGATAAGTAGTTATTAATATGACTTCAGAAGGTAATAGATTTTCCCTTTGCAAAATAGAACTTATAAATAGATTAAATGAAATACAACACTCAAAAGCAGTATTCAAGGCCATTCATCTGACATTCAAATGCTCAGTAGATGTAACCATTTCTGGATGATGTCAAGGATATCACATCTGTGGGAAAGAGTCAAAAGAACTGAAAAGGGGAAAGATGAGTTTTTTAGAGAACAGACTCGCTTTTGTTTTGAGACTCACAATAGCTGAATCTCCTCCCTCTGCCCATGCCCCAGGCCTATGTGAATAATTGCTGGATATATGACTTCACATCAGTCATCACCTAATCAGATGGCACTTTTAGGATCTTCCTGAAATTGCATCATGCTTCCCCACTTAACTCTTCTGCTAGGAATTCAAAGAAGGAAATGCCTAACCAGTCAGACAGCATGGGAATTACAGTCAATTTTGCAAAACCCTTAACAGTATTAGAAACTTTAATGGGAAATTCAGTTAAAAAGAAAGAAGGTATTCTCAAAACCAACTGGGCTCTTCCAAGTCAAGAGAGACCATACGGAAAAGTTAAAAAATAATTTAACAACAACAACAAATGCACATGGGACTCTGATCACCAGTCTTTCACACTAAGAAAAAGGATGATAACGGTTTCTATATACTGAGGGTCTAACATGTGTGAGTTATATTCATTATTTCTAAGGATCCTAAGAACATTCAAAATAAATGTTTGGATCCTTAACTTGAAGATGAGGAAATCGAGACTCCAAATGGTAAAGTTGCTTGATCAAAATCATACTTGCTGGACCCAAGAGTAGACCACAGTCACCAGATTCATGTCTGAGACTATTCTCCTTGCTGTGCGAAGGGCAGTTGTTAACTTTTCAGGGATGTTTCAAGCCACCATTGAAAATAAATTATATAAACCTGGAGGCAAACGAATTACATTTTTATAAGGTAAGTAATACTCAAAACTCGTAACTTCCTGTTTTGTTATACTTTATTACCTGAATTCTTTTTTTTTCTGAATTCTTGAGGTTATTACATCTATTGAATCTGTATGCTGGAAACAATATACAGTGTATCTGCTGTGTATCTCTGTCTAGCTCCCTGAACAGTGACCTGTTGGTAGTTTGCATGGTGGGAGTATTTACACCATGGAAATCAGCAAAATGATACAAACCAGAGCTTGGATTATTGTTCTGGTGCTTTTCTAGATTTAATACAGTGATAGAAAGTGTTAGTAATGCAGATTAAGCTTAAAAGTGTTCACACCTGTAACCATTACGTTATGAAGAGCAGAAATGAATGACCTATTCTTCCAATGTTAGAAAACTATCCTACAATTTACCAAAAATTGACTCCTGTTCTAGACAGAATGAGTTGAGTTTTGATATTCACCTTTGATGTTTCCCTTTCATCGTAAGTGAAAATATCAACCAACATTGATGAGAGAACTACATTGATTCACCAGCTGTGGCCAGAATATAGGAGTTTGGCAAAAATCAACAAAAGGATTCTGTGAGGATAACTTGACTAAATAGAATTGACAGTTTACAATCGAGAGTGTTGTATATTTTATTAGTATTTGTAAGTTGCATGCTGCACAATCCTTAGTATCATTGAAATTTCACTAAGAGTATACGTCCACCCCGTCTGTCTTTTTCAGAGAGCTGGTTAAACGTTTGTCACAATACCAGAGCTTCCAACATCATGATATTGTCAAAATTGAATGAGACGGCTTTTGCCAAAGTCACTGATTCCTGGTCGCTAAATTCAATTCTTTTTTATTTGATTTCTTTGCAGCATTTGGCACTTCAACAACTCTTTTGTGAAGTATTCTTAGCTTCCAGAACCTACTCCTTCTTTCTTTTATCATAGTTCAATCTAAGTCCCTTATTTTGATCTCTCCTATTTCCTAGACTCAAAATATTGGTATTCGGAGGAGCTCTATTCTAAGATCTCTATTCTTATCATATTCACTCTTTGAACAATCTCAACTACTAGTAAGGTTTAACAACTTATGGTTTGATAACTTGCAAATCTGTATTTCTGGACTAGATAGCTCTCTTGGCGTTATGTAGGCAAATGTGTGGATACCCTTAAGTGGATATCTTTCACTGCCTGCCATAAACGGAAAGTTTGTAGCCCCCCAAATTCATAATTGAAACATAATCCCCAATGTGATGGTATTAGGAGGGGCGGCCTTTGGGAGGTGATGAGGTCACATGGGCAGAGCCATCCTAAGGGGATTAGTGCCCTCGTGGAAGAGACCCCAGAGAGCTCTGTCATTCTTTCTACCCTGTGAGGACACGGCAAGACGAAGGCCATCCACGAACCAGGAAGCTGGCCCTTTACCAGACCCCATGTCTGCTGGCACTTTGATCTTGAATTTTTCAGCCTTCAGAACTGTGAGAAATAAATTTCTGTTGTTTATAAGTCACCCAGTCTGTGGTATTTTTGTTAGAGCAGCCCAAACAGACGAAGGCAGAAATCTTGCGCTAGATACAGCCAAATCCTAATATGTTTTCCCTTGCAAATGTGCTCCTTCTTTGTTATTTTCTAATCTGATTAATGGCGTTATGCAGCCATCCAAGAAATATGTGAGTCAGCCTAGGCTTCTCATTCAACTCTAATTTCAATCAATTATGAAGTCTCTTTATCTGGTACATCTCTCCTTTTCTTTCTACACCTTGAGCTAATGTGTTAGTTGGGCAGTAACCATCTGTTGTCCGGACCATTGTAATAAGTTTCTAACTGTTCTCCTCACATGTACTTTTGCCCACCTGTAATCTATTCACCAAACTTCTGCCAGAGTCGTATTGATAAAATGCAAATGTAATCATATTATTCTCCTACGTGAAACTCGATTTTCTATAGCAGTGACTTTCTGCCCTTTTCACTGCAGCTTTATAGGAGGATACTTCATTTATCAAGACCCAGTGTATGTACACATGCATGTATGCACATGAACCTGCTGGACACACACGTGGACACACACACACACACACACACACGTGTGCACACACACAATTGAAACAATAATGTAACAAAACAACAGTTGAAACAAAATTGTAACAAATGACAGTTAACTCTCTTATATGTTTGCATTCTGTTTGGTACATATGATTTAGTTTTTTAGATGTTAGCCAACTATATAGGCCACTGACTTTACTTTATGACCTCCTGATGGGATGTAAACCTTCACACTGTAAAATACCAAAGTAGAAGAAAACTAAATCTGCATCCATGAAGCATAGCCCACACAGCCTTTCGTGATCAAAAGTAACACTACAAAACGTTTTTAAATGAATAGTAATACAATGTAACCTATCACAATATGTTGTATGACTCTATAACTAAAGCTATTCTAAAATAAGGTTTATGGATATAGCTAAAGCGGCACTTAGAAATCTCAAGTAAAGGTGAGGTTTGACTAAAAACAAGCATGAGGAAAGCTTTCTGGAATGATGGCGATATTCTACACCTTGAAAGTTTAGGCAACACAAACGTATACATTTGACCAAATTCAACAAATAGTACTCCTAATACCTGAACATTTTATTATATATTAAATTTACCACTAAAAGAGAAAAGGACCTATAAGAACATGTTCAACTATAAAGATGTGCATGTTGGGGCAGTCGGTTGGGCGTCTGACTTCGGCTCAGGTCATGATCTCACGGTCCATGAGTTCAAGCCCCGCGTGAACTGATATCTATATGCATCAGAATCTAATATGTATTGGTGAATAGACAGATAGGTGAGAAAGCAGGTATAGTAAGAGGGTAGCGGTAGGCTGTAGTGGGTGGGTATGTGGATTTTCACATTCGAACTCTTGTAACTTTTTAGTAAATTTGAAATGCTTCTTAATACAGTGTTTAAAAAACCATGTTGTGTGAAAGAATACAGACACAAAAGGGTACAGAGTCTAAGATTCCATGTATGTGATAATCAAGATCGGTGAAAAGTATGAGGAGAACAATGAGAATAGTGATTGACAATAGGGGTGGGAATTGACTGAAAGGGGTAAAAGGAAATATCTGGGGGTAATAGAAATGCTCTATGTGGTGGTGGTTACATGGACAGATTTATTTTACTTTATTTTATTTTATTTTATTTTATTTTATTTTATTTTAATCCAGCACATCTATACTTAAGAGCTGTGCATTTCCATCTACATAAATTTTAAATGAATAAAAACAAAAATTCTAAAAAAATAGGTTATTATATACTGGTATCAGACCTGTTGAATTCAGAAACAAAAGTATTAGGGGCGCCTGGGTGGCTCAGTCGGTTGAGCATCTGACTTCGGCCGAGGTCATGATCTCACATTCCGTGAGTTCCAGCCCCGCGTCGGGCTCTGTGCTGACAGCTCAGAGCCTGGAGCTTGCTTCAGATTCTCTGTCTCCCTCTCTCTGACCCTCTCCCGTTCATGCTCTGTCTCTGTGTCCAAACTAAAAACATTAAAAAATTTTTTTTAAAAAGAAAAGTATTAAATATGCTGTGTGTTAACTAACTAGAATTTAAATAAAACTATGAAAAGAAAAAAGTATTAGTACAGCAAAGGGTAGTTCGTAATGAGAAATGAATAACAATGTTTTTTTTAAGTTTAGATTTTAGGTTATTATGTTTTTATTTTTTTTAATGTTTCTTTCTTTATGACAGAGAGAGAGAGAGAGAGAGAGAGAGAGAGCATTAACGGTGAAAGGACAGAGAGAGAGGGAGACACAGAGTCTGAAGCAGTCCCCGGGCTCTGAGCTGTCAGCACAGAGCGCGATGCGGGACTCGAAGTCACGAACCGTGAGATCATGACTTGAGCTGAAATCAGACGCTTAACGGACTGAGCCACCTAGGTGCCCCACGTTATGAATTTTTTTAAAAGGTGAATCTTTTGAAGTTTATTTATTTATTTTGAGAAAGAGAGAGTGTGCACGTGGGAGGGGCAGAGAGAGAGAATCCCAGGCAGGCTCCGCACCATCAGCACAGAGCCTGATGCAGGACTTGAACTCACAAACCGTGAGGTCACAACCTGAGCTGAAATCAAGAGTCGGACGCTTAGCCAACTGAGCTACCCAGGTGCCCCTAGGTTACGAATTTTATGTACCAAATAATCTAGCATCAAAATTTACAATGTAATAGCACAGGTATAATAAAGGGCCTGACTCCATTGTTGTTTAACTACTGACGGCTTTCAAGCTCCAGTGCTCCTCCTCCTGCCTTACGTCTGGGCGAGGTGCTAATTAAGAAAGTCGGTGCCGCCTCCTTTGGTGCCGGTGGGAAGTTCAAACCACGGAGGCCCTGGCCCACCCAGGGAGAACCCTCACGCCAGCCCCACCCCCGTAACCATGATGAAAACCTCAAGCCAGTCCCCTTTCCCTGACCTGTGAAGCCATCTGTAGACCTCCTCGGGAGCCACCCGCCCCTGTCTCTGGAAAGTAAGTAGAGATATCCTTTACTTTGCCTCTTTTGTCCTTGACGTGCCATTTACATAAATAAGAGCATTTCACTTTGGCTGCACGGCAGAAGACCTCATTGCTTCCAGTTGGAAAAATAATGTATTATTTCTCACAGTTCTCGGTGCTGACCGAGCATAGGTGAGTGGTTCTCACCGGCCCCCCACCAAGTGCCATGGATAGAATCGACCGAAGGCTTCTTCGCTCACGTGTCTGGTTCACGGGCTGGGGTGGTTGCAAAAGGTGGGAGCCGTCAGTCTGTCCACGTGGTTTAGGGTTTCCTCACAGCCCCCTCGTATTGGTGTCCGGCTTCCAAGAGACTGGAGGCAGGAGCTGTTCTGTGCTGTGCCTGGAACTCGCGCGGTGCCATTTCTGTAATAAATATCTTAGTGGTCAAAACGGTCAATGGGCTTGCCCGGTTTCTGGAGAGGCAGACTTTAATTTCAGTTAGTTAACGCAGTGTTATATTAGTTTCAGGCGCACAAATAGCGATGCAACACCTCCATACATCACCCGGTGCTCATCATGACAAGAGCACCCCTCAATCCCCATCACCTATTTCACCCATCCCCCCACCCACCTCCCCTCTAGGAACCATCAGTTTTCGTTCTCTGTAGTTAAGTCTGTTTCTTGATCTCTCTCTCTCTCATTTTTTCCCCTTTGTTTGTTTGTTTTGTTGAATTCCACATGTGAGTGAAAGCAATCATACGGTATTTGTCTTTCTCTGACGTATTTCGAGAAGCAGGCTCTTTTGATGGGAGAGTGGCAAGCCTCATTGCAGAAAAACACAGGGGATGAGAGCGTTAGTGCTACCTTTGGAAAATACTCTCTTCAGTAATAAGGACAAAGCACTTACATACCATAAAGTAGAGCTAAATGATGTGTGTTAAACTCTACAACCTGAAAAACTTAAACCTGACACTCTATTCAAGTACACATAAAACATTTGCAACACTAACCATAAGTAAAAATTCATACCTTCCAAATAGAAACAGGGCAGGCAACATTTTATGATCATTATAACTGAACGATAATACTTATTGATTACAAAACTGGAAAAGCAAGTATTTATCCCCGCCCCCGGAAAATTAAATGCAATCGAAATTTAAATCCTTTACAAACCAACTCGATTCACAGAGCAAATCACAGCTAAAAATGTCGGAATCTCAGGAAACAATGAAAAGGTTGCATATGGGAAACTCGAAGATCTAACTCAATCAGAGCTCAGAGGTAACTGCATGCAGAAATGTTTATTAGAAAGGGTAAGCTGAAGGCTGTAAAAAGGGCTACGTGCATAATGGCCCACACACAACAGAAGCGTATCTCTTACCTCAAAGTACAGTGTGGGTGAACTGCCCACAGGCCCACAGGCCCACATAGTCATTTGGAGTCTCCGGCTAACAGAGGTTCTGCTATATCGAAGTTCTGGCTTTCAAGATTTCCCTAGGTGTTATCTCTATCTCATCCACTTACCAGGGCAGAAGAGCAGAGAGGAATGGATAATGGGTTTTCTTTTTTCAGGTGCAAGCCTTAAAGTGGCACAACTCATTTTGGCTCACATTTCATCACGTAGCTACTCATAACTGCGCTTCTAGGGAAGAGCTAAAAGCACAGAGTCCACATTTATGAAAGCAGCCCTTTTAGTTAACAAGTGCTTATTGATTGCCTACTATTTACTGGGATCTGTACTAGGAATCTGGGATGTAGCGATGGGTATAAATAAGACACACCATACTCTCATGAATCTTAGAATCTAATGAGAAAGCAAGTAATTACAGTAACATATGAGTGATGGTATATTTATAGAATGCAATGTTTTCATCAGAAGTAAGTGAATTAGAGAAGTATCCATGTGTATACATCTTAAAATCATATTGCATGGTGAAAAACAAGTCGCATAAGATTACATTTTACATGATATATAAATATACATTTATATGTATCATTTAGGAATCTTGCATAATAGGAAACTAATTAAGACATGTACGTGAGTGATAAATACCAGATTCAAGATAGTGGGGAGCACCGGGGAGATGGAAGTGTGAAAGAGTATAACTTGAGGGAAGTTCAGGGGACTTGAATTTGTAAGGCTTTATTCTTTTTAATTTGTATTTATTTGGAACAAATCAAAATGGCATCCATTTAAGGGATACAGCGTGATATTTTGATATATGTCTACTGAAATAATTACCACGATCAAACGAGTGAACACATGCACTGCCTCTCATGATCACCATTTGTGTATGTTTGTGTATGGCGAGAACACCTGACATCTACTCTCTTAGCAACTGTCAAGTATATATATTAACTACAGGTACATGCTGTAAATTAGGTCTCCAGTATTTATTCATCTTATTGCTGAAAGTTTGTACCATTTGATCAATATCTCCCCTTTTCCCCCCACCCCCAGCTTCTGGTGACCACAATTCTATCTGTTACTATGAGTTTGAGGTTTCTTTTCTCTCTCTCTCTCTCTCTCTCTCTCTCTCTCTCTCTCTCTCTCTTTGTTGATGCTTTTTTTTTTTAATTCTTTACGTTCATTATGGGAACGCAGAAGTTGATTATGTTATACTTTCCATGTTTTTGTATGTCTGAAATTTTCATAATAAAACTTTAAAATACAAGCACAATCCTATGCATATATTCTGTAGTAAATAATATACAAGTGCTTTTCCCATAATCATTAGTAAATATTCATGGAAAGCTCTTTTTAAAAGGCTGTGGGGAAGATACAACATTCATTATTCACTGGTCCAAAGAATGATGTATTATACTGGACACGGATGGAAGGTTCAATGATTGAATCAGTGACTCTCTTGAACATCTCCTGGACAAGAAACGAGTTCCTTATATGGCCAGTCTGACCATCTCTGCTTCTGCCTATTCAGATTTAACATGTCCCTCAGTCCCACTGACAAATTAGGAAAGGTTTGCCCACGGCTGGACCAAGGTGGCGGCTTCTGCTGACAGATAGCCGTTACTTCCTGGTGCTGGCCTTGGGGATGTAGGACTGACCGAGAGGCTGAACAACCACAAGTCATTACTAGATCCTTTTTCTAGAGTTATTTATCAAGTAAAACTTTAGTTGACTGCCTGACAATTCATTCTGAGGATTCTATGTGGTAGCAACGAATGCCAAAAGCACCACTGGGTCGTGCTGTTCAAATCCCTGAGTAAGCCAATGGAAAAACCAAGGATGGGGTAACGTTACCCCTAGGGCTTTTTTTTTTTTCTCCTGGATGCCAAGCTCTTTTCTCTTGCTCCCTGCTTACTGGCCTGGCCTCTCACAGTGTGGACAAGGAAACCATTAGGCTGGTGTGTTGGGTTGAGAGACATCTCTAATCTTCCTTACAACGTAATGTTGGCCTCCAACATAACCATTATCACTTATTTTTATTTAGTAGAGGTACTGAAAGAGGTGCTTTGGAGAGGCCTTGAGTTTCTGGGTTCTCCCAAATCTACTGGCTCCTCTTAGGTAACCGTATTGAAACCAGTATAGTGCATGGTTGCCTGACCGGCACACCTATTTTAATGTTAGAAAGTGGCTGCAGCAGAGAATTTAACCGCTCCAGTTCAGCAAAATTCACGATTATAGAAATTTTCAGCAATCTCACTAACACTGGCTAAGGTCAGAAAGGACTTCCTTAACAGAGGTTTCCTGTCGTTCATTCTAGATTTTCAGGTGAACAACCACGGGTTGCAGCACTTATTATTTAGCTTTTTTTTTTTTTTTTCTAATCTTTCAGCTCTCTGTCAAGAATTTTATGGCATGCTTAAAATGAGTGGTTTGGGAGTAAATTGGTAAAGGGATATTAATATGGGTATGTTCGGGATTTATGAAAACCAGTGACAGACAGTGTGGTATCCCAGGGCTAAAACTAACAGTGTAATGACCTTTAGACCTGAAAGTACAAAGGGAGAGACAATTTACTGAAACCTGGTAGATGTATGGAGAAGGCTGCCTGGCAGGAGCTGTGAGCTTCCATAGAGGGACTCAACTGTGGTCACCCATCAGAGTGAGAAGCATGGGCATAAAATCCCTGACCTCATTTTCCTCCTTCTGCCTCTGTATTCCCTCTCCTCGTCAGATCACAACCAGACACAAGAGATCAAGGGAAATCACTGACGCAATCGATCCATGTGGGTCAGCCTACCATGGCGTAGAGCTGGGAGGGGAAGGGCGAAGGTATACTGAAAGGACAAATGTAAGGTATCCACCATGCCTCACTCTTGTAATTTCTTTTTTTTAAGACTTACTTTTTACAGCATTTTTAGATTTACTGCAAAATTGAGAAGATATAGAAATTTCCCATATATCCCTGCCCCGACACAGACATAGCCTCCCCCGTTATCAATATCCCCTACTGGAGTGGGACATTTGTTACAGTTGATGGACCTACATTGACATATTACTATTACTCGGTGAATAATGAATGTTTTATCTTCTCTACTCTCTTGAAGCCCGTAGTTTAATTTAGGGTTCACTTTTAGTGTTGTACATTCTATGGATCTGGATAAATGTATAATAACATGTATCCATAAGTAAGGTGTCATACAGACTATTTCAACTGCCCTAAAAATCCTCTCTGCTCCACCCATTCATCCCTCTCCTCTACCCAGTCCCTGGCAACCACTGATCGTTTTACTGTCTCTGTAGTTTTGCCTTTTCCAGAATGTCATATAGTTGGAACCATACAGCATGGAGGCTTTTCAGATTGACTGTTTCACTTAGTAATCTGCATTTAAGGTTTTTCCGAGTCTTTTCATGGCTTGATAGCCAGTTTATTTTTAGCACTGAATAATTCTTGTAGTTTCTTACTGAAGAACCCAGGAATAGCTTACACACTCTGATACAATGGCAGTTTCCTAGAACTCACTTAAGCTGAAGCCACAGTGGTTACATATGCTGCATCTTATGCTGTGGTTCGCCCAAAACTGTTCTACAGTGGTCATCGTATTTATCCATTTGATCTCTTCTCTCCGAATATAAGCCAGCATTATAATACACTGAAATGATCTCTAGATGCAGGTTCATAAACCTGGTTTTGAATCACTACTCTGTGACTTACAAGCCATGTGTTATCCAATAAATCACTAAATTTTCTGAACCTCAATACGATTATCTCTAAAATTGGCTGTAATAATACCTGACCTAGCTACCTACTGGGTTCTCATAGCCAAAGGGCTATGTATAAATTATATCTGAATAAATTAAGATAATACATGTGAAAGCTCTTTTAGAAATTACAAGTCAATGCAATTCTAAGTTGTTTGCATTGTTTAAAGAGCAATTTCTTCCATTCTTTTTCTTACTTCTCAAGTTGAAGGCATAGATCATTAATTTCCAATCATTCCTCCTCTTAAATATAGAATTAAATGCCATACATTTCATTTTAAATATGACAGCTGAATCCCATGAGTTTTGATATGGTTATTTTCATTGCCACTCAGTTCTAAATGTTTCCTGATTTCCATTTTTATGTGTTCTTTGTTCCCTGAGTTTTTTTAGATATGGTCTTTTAAAATTCCCAATCTTTGGATTTTTAAAATTTATATTTTTCTTATTGTTGGCCAGAGAATGGGGTCTATATTCTCTGAAATGTATCAAGGTAGACTGTTAACTTTGGTGGCTGTCAATGAACCACAGTTCCCTTTATTCATTCCCTCCCATAATATCCCTACTATATTGACTCTGGCCTTGGGCATGTGATAAGCAATAGACAATGGAACATTAGCAATCGTGATATAAGTTGGAGCTTGATAAGCACTAGCAATTAGGGTTTGTTCTCTTGGAACATTCCTTCTGGGATCCCAAGTATCATGCTCTGAAAAGCCACATGGGAAAGTTTTGTGTTTTGGTTATCTGTTGCTGTGTAACAAAACAGACCCAAATTTAGTAGCTTAAAACAACAACTTCCTATTTCTCACTATTTTATGAGTTGACTAGCTGGTCCTTCTGCTTAATGTGTTGGCAGCTGGGACATTGTGGCAGCTGGAATGTCCAAAGTGAATTCATTCATATAGTTGGCAGATGTCTGGGAACACAGCTGGGGATGTTGGCCAGGAGCCTTGTTTCTCCCATGTGGGCATTCCCAAAAGGTTGCTTGGGCTTCCTCCCAGCTTGGCAGCTGGGTTCCAAGGCATGTTTCAAAGGGAAATGACATAAAGCATAAACCTAAAAAGATAAATCTAGCATTCTAGGCACAGATTCCATGAAAGCAAAAGTATTAGAACAAGGGAGGCTAATAATACATAGTCTAATAAACCTCCTAAAAGAGATAGTGGAAGATATAAGCAATATGAAATAAAAACATAAGAAGATGAAGAAGAAAATCCCATTGGGTAGCAAAAATATAATTGAAATAAACTATGTAATACAGGAGATAAAAAGCAGATGGATAAAACCGAGGAAGAAATCAGGAAATCTATAGACCAGATGGAAGAAATCTCATAGAAAGGAGAAAAAAAGAAAGAAGTAGGAACTGTAAAAGAAAAGCTAAGAAATATGGAGGATAGAAGTAGGCAGCATATCAGAAAGAAAAACATACTAGAAAAATTTGAAGCAATAACAGAGATAATCATTTGCCCAAACTAAAAGAAAGACCTCAGAACGAAAGCCCCCCCTAGGGGGCAAACATGGAAGAACAAGGAAAAAAACACACCTAGACACATCTAGAGGAGAAAATATTAGCAGAAAAGAGAATATAGAAAAATAAAGCATAAACCTAGTAGTAGGTTTATCTTTAAGATAGAAAAGATCACATATCAAGGAACAAAAATCAAGCTGACATTAGAATTTTCAACAGTAAAACTGGACCTGTGAAAACAATGGAGAATATTTTTGTCTTTCAAATATAAAGTCACAAAAGTATCCTTAAATGTAGGACTCCAGAAGTTTGCCACACAAGGCCTCATATGGCAAATAGTTTGAGTAAAGTGCCTAAATGAGAGACAATAAAGGGGAAGAGATGAACCAAATTAAGCTTATCAAATATCTTGGCGAAATTTATTGATATCGTTTAAAAATCTAAGGCCAGGGAAAAAGAGAACATATATTCATAGCTGCTTGAAATTAAAACTTTTAGATAATATTTACATGATGGAATTTGGGAGTAAGGGAGACCAATGAATGTGTGATCTTAATAAAGTTCTTGTCTTATGAAAGGGGCAAGATAGATAGCATTTTTAAAATAAAGTAACAAAAGGCGGGGGGCACCTGGGTGGCTCAGTCAGTTAAACGTCCGACTCTTGATCTTGGCTCAGGGCTTGATCTCAGGGTCATGAGTTCAGGCTCCACATTGGGCTCCATGCTGGGAATGGAGCCTAATTAAAGAAGGAGAAGGAGAAGGAGAAGGAGAAGGAGGAAAGAAACAAAAATAACAAGGAATAAAGATAAAGCAAAAATGATGGGACAAATGGAAGTAATAGATTAGTATGATAGAAATAGGTCTAAATATGTCAATACTTAGAATAAATGCAAATGGATTAAACTGGCTAATGAAAACATATTGACTAGTTGGGAGAAACACAAATATGTGCAGTTTACTAGATGTACATCCAAGTACATGCAAAACTTCAAAGGAAAATGATGAAGGAAAACCTATGAGACAACTATAAATCCTAAGAAAGCTATATTAATATGTAGCTATATTAACATCAGAGAAAATAGATACTAACACACATGTGCAAAGGCATTATTTAGGGATAGCAAAGGTCACCACACAGAAATGTTTACATTCAGGAAGATCTAACATGGTTAAATATGTATGCACCTACTACAATAGCCTTAAAATTTATGAAGTAAAATTTGTAGAACTACAAAAATGAGTTGATGAAACCATCTTCCTTTTGAAAATTTCAACACAGCTCTCAACTGACAGGTGAATCGGGAAAAAAAAGTATATAAAAGATGAATGATATGATTAACAAGCTTCACCTAATGAATATTCAGATATTATATAATGTATATTAGGATACTGCAAATGGAAATTAGGATATCCATATGTATGTGTATAGGCAGATAGATAATAGATGACAGTCTTCCAACAGTTTGAAAATCCACATTTTCTCAAGCACATGTGGAACATAAAACATTAAACACGTACCAGGCCATGCCATAAAGAAAGCCTCAACAAATTTCATAGACTGGGTGTCATACAAACCACGATCTCAGATTTTACTTCAATTACATTAGAGGTCAAAAAAACACACTCACCATATTTAGACAATAAAATATATCCAACTAACTCATGGGTTAACGAATTTTAAAAAGCATTTCAAATATAAATCCCTAATTTCTAGGAGTTCAAGTTTTCCTGTCATCATCTGACCTTTCAAATACAAACCTCTCCTTATTAAGACAAGAAAATTTCCCCCAAACGACTTATTGCTGTGAACTTCTATTTTCTCTCTTCATTTTGTTCCCTGAGGAATTCCCTAATTTTATTGTGAGTTCAGATATTAATTTAAAATGATGTTTTATTTCATCCAGAATTTCTTGGTGTGTTTGGGTTGGATTTCTGTTTAGCTAAGGATTTTCAGAATATCTAGTCTGCCATATTGCTAGAAATTGAAGTCCGTATTCTATTTTATTCACTCATATAAATCCATCTACCTTATTTTCTTCAAACCTAAATTGGTAGATACAGTGCTTTCACTAAAGATTATTTAGCAGATATGACCTATCTAATTAGAAAAGCATATAACACTCTAAAATATGTATCATTAAGGTTCTAAAATGGAAATTTAAAGATAGATGTTAAAACCAATTGAGAAAATACCAACATTTTCCTATGCCTAACCATATGATGCTTGGCAGTTCACATCTGATCTGTTTCATACTTTCCGGATATTTTCTAGATTTTGCCATATATTATGTGCAGTTCCTGCCCCTGGCATAGCTCAAAACATAAACCAATTGGGATTTTCAATGCTATGACTGTGAATCAAATTACTTTGTCATTTGGACCAGAAAGTGAACAATAAACTCAGTGACAGTTAAGAAAACCAAAGGTTTCACATATGCATCAGAGGTCATAAATGTCAAAATGTCCTGCCCGGGATGTGGACGGAAACACATGCCTAGCCTTGAAACTGGTGTCAAGGACGGTTTTCTGATGTTCCTGGGATGGAAAAGGTCTTGTTTGTTTGAAGAAGCACCTCTCAGAGTTACCAAAACAAAGAGAATTCGCCTGTGCCAGTAACAACCCCAAATGATCCACAGTTACATTTTCACTCATTTTTCCCCCTTCATTATTTGAGTATAAGTTACCTCCCTGAATGAATTGCCTCTGGAGCAAATACAATTCAGGAATTTCTTTCTATATTTCCCTGTCTCAGCCTGGTAGCCCACGGTTGTCTTGCGCGCACTATGTATCTTCCCAACGTCTCTTCTCACATCAGTCTGTTGATAGAGTGACAGCTGGCTGAGCTGTAGCTTATGAGTATAAAACAAGAAATTGCCTCTCCTTTTTGACCTGACAGAGTCCTGTGCAGATTGATATTAAGGAAACAAAAAGTGATTTAAAACTTCAGCAAAATAGCACAGTTCTGGTCCTTTTTAGCCTTGGATATGGCATGTAATATGTGGTTAAGAGACCTCAAAAAAATATCCTGAATTTCTCCTTTATAAAACGTGTTCGTTTTTTAAAGATGTTTATTTACTTTTGAGAGAGAGTGCGTGCATGTGCGCGCATGAGTGGGGGAGGGGCAGAGAGAGAGAGAGAGAGAGAGAGAGAGAGGGCTACAGAGGATCTGAAGTGGGGTCTACGCTGACGGCAGTGAGCGCAACGCGGGGCTTGGATTCCGAACTGCGAGATCATGACCTGAGCCAAAGTCGAATGCTCAACCTACTGAGCCACCCCCGTGCCCCATAAAATGTGCTCTTTACTATGCTGACTTTAAAGAAGCCATCATAGAATTATCTATTTCTAAATTTATTGAATTTTAAAAATGACAATGACAACCTCCTATATCTTATTTAATGTTCTCATATGTGTATGTAGGCAGTGCAACAGGTCAATTTAATTTTACTAAACTTACCCAGCACGAAGCACCCAATAGCTTCATCTCCCACTAATGAAGCAGTCTAGTGAAACCGGCCTACAGATTTCTTTTCTCAGTTACCAAAATACTCTCCCTATCCCTTATCCCATATTAGCGTCTCGGTTCTTGGTGGCAGCAAATCTGCTCTTCTCATCTTTAGTCTTCCATAGCGTCCAGCCTTTCTTGCAAACAGTGGGTGTTCACCAAGTGTTGAATTAAATTAAACATGCTTAAAATTCTACTTTAGGATTATTTGTGTTTATTTTTGTCTCTCAGGACAATTAGAGGCTGCCACAGGGGAGTGAGAGCCCTCCCAACGACAACAAACAGATGAGGGGGAAGGTGCTTAGGCTTATCTTCTAGAAAGACTTGATGGAATCCTAACCCTGATCACACAATATTACTGACAATCGCGTGGCCTTGTGTGCGGCCAGAAGGGCTGTGCCTCCAGCTGGGAAAATGCTACTGCGTCCCTTGCTGTATGCAGCCATCCTAGGTCAGTTAAGTTTTGTAACTTTTACTTCTGTTAAAGGAATTTGTATCACGTGTCTCTGGGTTGGTATTACTCCTGCCCTTGTGACACCTGTCTTAGCTGTTCTGTATAATTTAAAAGCATGATGATTGGAATATGAGTGATAATTTTGTACAGAAACCCCATAACTTATACGAACAAATGGGTGCTGTCATGTTTTGAACTCCACTTTAGAAATTTATTTTCCAAAATTGTATTTCCTCGGAATAATACCTCTGCTTTATTATTTTTTTTTTTTTACTTTCTGCAGCATCTTAATGATATTGCCATTGCTACTTCATAACTGTATGACCTTGGGTAAGTTAGTCTCCTGTAAAACTCTTTTATCATCTGTAAAACTGAAATAATGGCACATATTTAGTGGTGAGACCCGTAGTCTGCGTTTTAGGGAAAGGATATTCAGATATTTATAGAAAAGGAGACTGATTAGGTGGCTCTCGTAGCATTTCTAGGACAGATATGGTAAGTGCCTGAACTAAGGTAATGGCTTAAGGAGACGAAGGGTCAGATTTAAGACATATGGCATAAATGTCATGATTGCGGTTGGCGACGAGAGGGAAAAAAAATCTAGGATCACTGCCAAATTTCTGACTTGGGCCACTAGATGGATGATGGCACATTAACCATGACAGAGAACACTGTGAGAGGGGAAACAATGGGTCTGGTTTTTTCAGTATATAAGATTTATTGGAATATTATATGTCCAACCCTAAGTTAAGTGCTTTATGGGGAAATATTTCATTTAATACACACAACTTTCTTATGTTGGTGGCATAATTATCCTCAATTTCAAATACAGAAACTAAGGCCTAGAGAGGTTAAGTAACTTGCCCATATCAGAAAGCAAATGAGTTGTGTAGCCAAGCACGGACCTACACCTGCCCAATTCTAGAGCAAATGCTCTTAAGCATTACTAGTACGGCATGTCCCAGCTCAATCAATGCCTTTGTTTATTTTTGAATGTGTCCAGATTTCCTATTATAAAGCTAGCACATCCTTTTTCTTCTTGTCGTGTAGTCTTTACATCTTTATTAAAGACATTTTCTAAGATTCTGATTGCAAAATATACAAAACATTAAATTCCATTTTCATTACTGAATGCGTTTGAATTAATGTAGTTGAATTTCACAGACATGTCCTCTGATGTACAAAAGGTAAAATTTTCTGTGACCGAAGCTTCCATCGGCACTCAACAGTCGTAAAACTATTAAGGCGATTCAAGATAAACTGAGTCAGTTTCAGCTTACACCTTAGATTCTTTTGTCTGATCAGTTCAGGAGTTTCCCCCTTCCCCTCCTCCTTCCCTCCTACTTAGGAGGATTGAAGGTATTTCTGTCTTGAAATCAGAGGGGGCCGGGCCATCTGGTCCACGATAACCAGGGCCATAGTCTACATTGGCTTCCTCTGAGATATAACCTCATATTCTTCTGTCAGTTTCATTGTAATTTACTCTCTAACATTGATGGCTGTGGTCCTGTCATGATCTCCAGTCACTGAACCGTTGGGATCCTGGGAACCTGAGTGTTTTCAGATAAGTGTGTGAGGCAAGCTCAGATACATTGTCCCAAGCCCTACACTCAGTCCTGGCTGCCCTACAGCTCTGACTTCTATGAGGAGCTCTCCTTGCCCCCAGCGCTAATGTCTGTGCTGGGAAACCACTGTCACCCTCTGCCTTCATTCTCACTCTACACATTATATGAGTTCAGTTTTAAGTTTGCAGTTTGTTACACCTGTGGGAAGGTCGAGAAGAGATGGTTAGTGAGCAGTTGGAAATATGATTCTTGAACTCAGGAGAGAATTCTGGGATTGAGGCAGTTCTTACGGAGGCATCAGTAATACAGGGTGGTTTCACACAGATGCCGATAACATCACCCAGAAGTCATGCATGAAGTTACGAAAATGGAGGCAAAAACCATGGGTCACAGCTATATTCAAAGGGTATATAGAGGAAGCAGAGTTGACAAAGTATATGGAGACAGATGCGTATCTGTGTGAGCTCACTGTCAACTATTATACTCAAATCTTTCAAAGAGGGCAAATAACTGTGTCTAAAAAACTAGAGAAATTTTTAACAAGGATGCTTTGCGTTTCCATTTAAAAGGCCGTTTGCACACCGGCCCAGGAGAAAGGAAGTCTGGTTTGATACAATTTGGTGTTGAAAAGCCCCAGCAGGATTAGGGTTAGTTGACTACAATCTCAGTGCCTGGGGTAACATACAATCTACCTGATCAAAACTGATTTTTTCAAAATGGCTTTCGCACTTCCCTCCTTTATCGTGTAAGGCCATTTCTCTTTAAATTAGCTTCTGCTTCAGGATTCCTGTAACCGTCATTTCATAACATCAGTATCTTCCAGTATCTAAAATTCTCCTCACTTCATAGTGAAATAATTTGGATAGCATACCTTACGTCAGCATCTCTCTTAGCCATGTTAGTACTTTTTATCCTCAAAAGTTAGTCTAATTCACGGGTGCCTGGGTGGCTCAGTTGGTTAAGTGCCTGACTCTTGATTTCGGCTTAGGTCATGATCTCTTGGTTCGTGAGATCGAGCCCTGCGTCGGGCTCCGTGCTGAGCATGGAGCCTGCTTAAGATATTCTCTCTCTCCTTCTTCCTCTTCCCCCTGCCCGCTCCAGCACATGCTCTCTCTCTCTTAAAACAAAAAAGTTAAGGGCGCCAGGGTGGCTCAGTCGGTTAAGCCTCAGACCTTGGCTCAGGTCATGATCTCCCTGTCCATGAGTTCGGGCCCCTGTCGGGCTCTGTGCTGACAGCTCAGGGCCTGGAGCCTGCTTCGGATTCTCTGACTCCCTCTCTCTCTGCCCCTCCCCTGCTCGTACTCTGTCTCTCTCTCTCTCTCTCTCTCTCTCTCTCAAAAATAAATAAAGATTAAAAAAAGTTAGTCTAATTCAGCATTGAATTTGTTACACTCAGACCCCTGTGCTTCAACAACTTGGATCTAAGAGTTTGTCGTCCAGCTGGGATGAATATCTCAAACTGATACACTTACTTGGCCTCCTACTGAGCTCTGGCTGGGCTAGCTTGCCAATATTTGAGCCTTTCACTCAACGTGTTTCTGGGCCATTGAAAAAAGTGCATTAATGAGCCCATTAGAGACCAAAGACACCAAAAGTTGGAGCCTTGGGACGTTGATCATTATCCCCTTGTAAACCCACCCCAAACATTGTCTTTCAATCATCCTCTTTAGATTACTTTCCTTTCACAAGTGCTCCACGTAATATCATCTTTCTTTTTGTGCTCTCTGCCATTATTAACCTGACCCTGACAATCTGGACTCTTCTCCTGTTTTTATTTATGGTAATTCTCAGCACTCTCTGGATCTTTCGTCTGTTCTCTCTGAAAACTGTATTAAATTGTGGCTAAGTTTATTCCATGTTTGTAAATTTACTACCGTGACCGTAATAATTACCGCAGCTGTGATCATCACTCACCTCGGCGAGAGCCTCAGCTCTTATTTATTAACTTGATACTGTGGTTGCTAGAGGTCCTTCAACACTATGTTTCCTTCTGAAATATGTAACATCTTTTCTCTTTTGTTTCAAAGATTTTCTTTTTAAGTGATTTCTACACCCAACGTGGGGCTTGAACTCACAACCCCAAGAGCAAGAGTCACGTGCTCCGCTGACTTGAGCCAGCCAGGTGCCCCTGTAACATCTTTTCTTCATCAATATTTTGAAATTATTTTTTTATTTGAGAGAGAGAGAGAGAGAGAGAGAGAGAGAGAGAGAGATCGAGAGATCAAGCCAGGGAGAGTGGCAGAGGGAGAGAAAGAGAGAATCTTCTAGGGATCATGACCTAATCTGAAATCAAGAGTCAGTGGCTCAACCGACTGAGCCACCGGGGTGCCCCTCCATAAATATTTTAATTCATGTAAATGGCATTGTGTATAATTCATTACCTTCTTTAATTCTTTCACTCAGCTATACAATTAAAAAAAAGTCCATATTGATATGTTTACCTGGCCATTGCCTCTCACTGCTCCATAGTACTGCATAGTATGTACCCATCACATTTTGCTATTTCTTTTACCCAAATATGATGAATTCACACCATGTTTACAACAAACCTTGTTGAAAGAGATGGTTACACTTGTTGTCTTCACTTCTTCATCTCTCATTCTTTCTTGAACATAAAACAATTACTCTCGTCCCCAACACCGTACTGGAACGCTACACTATGAACACATTTGTCAAGGTCTCCAGTGAATTCTGAGTTGCCAAATCCAGTTGTCATTTTTTAGTTGTCATCTTTCTGGACCTTTCAGCTGCCTGATCTATCCTACCTCTTCAACCTCGTACTCCACCACTTTCCAATTCGTTCACTGAACTTCAACTACATGTGCTACATTGTTGTTTCTCAAACACTTTACTCCTGATTCATCCTCTTTGCTTTTGCTGGTTGTTGTGCCTGAGACCCTCTTATCTCCATATAGATACATCATTCATTTCCTCCACTAATTAGCACCTGCTAAGGGTAGCCCCATGGCTGTCATTTTTCTCTTCCCTTACCCTACTTTATGTTAACACAGAACACTTAGTATTGCATGAAATCCCATTATATCATTATGTATTTATTTTGTTTATTGTTTGTCTCCCCTCATGAAAATGTGAGCCCCCTGAGGGCAGAGATTTTTTTTTTTTTTCTATTCCTTTCACTGCTATATTTCTATTGTCTGGCACAATGCTTGGGATCATAGTAGATTTTGAATAAATTTTAGTTGAACTAATAACTGAATCACATCACATGGAATACTCTTGTAGTTTCTGTAAGAAACACAACTTTCCATTCTCTTGTTTGCTATTTTAATAGTGTTAGTAGAAAAGAGGCAAACTGGACAATTGAACTATGACTGGCTGTTCCCATGGCCAATCATTTCTGCCTGAGGAGGTCTCATTTTATGGGTACCTTCAGAATAAGCAATGAGATAGAAATTATAGGAATCAAGACATATAAACACATTAAATATTTTTTCTTCTCCTTTATCTTCTGCCGTAAATAATATTAAACAGCACTCAGATGTTATGCAAATATTATTCAGATAGTTTGGGCCCTCTCCTTGTGAGATTTTTCTATCTTCCCATTGTCGACACAGTTCTGTGCTTCCTACAAAGAGTAGAGAGATGGGTGGTCGACAAGGAGGGTTTTGGTTCCTGAAATTTCTACCTCATTGCTTATTTTGAAGGGACCAGAATTTGGTCTAACCAAAGAAGGGAGTCATCTTTGAATTTGTAAGTGCCTAAAAGAGCTATAAACATGTAAAGAACTATAAAATATCCATTACATAGTAAATGTAATGAAAATTTTAACAGAAATGAAAATATAGCTTTCTCCTATGAAAACCTCTAATGTGGAAAACAATTTACAAACAACCAATAAGCCTCAAAAATAATAGGCTTACTGTATGTGTCAAATTATAAACCCAAAGAAGAAACTCCCTATTTCATAAATATCTGATTCTGTCCTGTAACAGATAACATTGCTCCTCTCTAAAGAAATAACAATCAGTACATTATGAATTCTTAAAGGACAAGATGACCAGATTGACCTCCATTCTAGAAGACCTACTAAACCATATCTGGAAAACACAAGCTACTAATTATGTCACTTGGTGTTGCCGTTTGCACTCCAAAATTAAGCTGTCTTGTTGTTTCAGCCTTTGTTATACTAAATGTCATTTGTTCTTGAAACAGATGGGCCCCCGCTAATTAAGAAAACTGCTCCGGTTCCTTAAAGAAATAGCAAACAACCAAATGAAGTGTCACTTCTTAGGGTCACTCAATGTACAAAGCTTGATCACATTACTCATTTGTTCCATCTTTCTTTGAAACATGGACTTAACCTAATGATTTACCATCTATTACTTTTAAGTATTGTAATTGCAAAATCTACAGCACACCAAAAGGTTTAAGTATGTGCACTATTATTTTGGAGGTGAATATTTCATACTTTTTTTTACACCCTTAAAAAGATAATTTATAAAAGTACGATCTTCATGCTTGGGAAAAGAGACCTTAGGCAGCTTTTAGTTGAATGCCTTTCACTCAGTCAAATGTTCGTTACTTACTGAGCTCATTCTACTTGCTGGGGTTTGTGCTAAATGCTCATGATGCAGATATTAATAGTCCTATTCTTGCCCTCAAGCTTTCAAAGTCTATTTGGGGACAGAGATACATCTTAGGTACTAATAATAAAATAGGTTATTTTGCCATTTAAATGTGTAAGAAACTTTGTCAGTGTAGACGGAAAGAAACACCTAGCTCTAACGTTGTGTAAGATGGCTGGATAAGGTTTTTGTGGAAGAGATAATGTTGCAGGTATACAGGAAAGCTCTTAGTTTTTGTATGGTTTTCTTGCTGCTACCTTGAGTTCCAGTTAATTGATCTCTCCTACTAGCTCTAATTATCTGTTAGTGTATTCTCATTGATTTTCTATGTAGATGAGAATATCACCTATAATGATAATAACCTTATGCCTTCCTTTCCTATGTTTATCATTCATTTTTATTTTATTGTATTGGTTAAGATATTCGGAACTTTAATGTGTTCTGTGTTCTGATCTATTTAATAATGAATAAAAATTGTGTTAGTTCAATTCCAGTTAGGTCATAGAAAGTCAAAAGAAATTGTCCTTCTTACCCTATTGAGAAAAACCTGAATAACATGCAAAGTCATACGTTTTAAAAACCCATCAGAGAGCTGGGAAGGTCTTGGTGAACAAAATACATGGATTTCAAGCCCTCTCTAGGTGATATGAGAACTGCTGCTGTTTCCATCTTTGACAAAGTAGGAAGAGGTAGAAAAATCCCTTAGATATGGGGGTAAGGAGAAAAGAGCAAAACGTTTGAATGAACATTTAATGGCTACATGTACCCTGGAGTTACCGAATGAATTCTTAAGAGCTCCTACCTCCAAGCGAGTCTGCATTTACCTGCCAACTCTTTCCCATGGGCCTTTAATGAGATCACAAGGGTAGTCCAGCAAAGACGGAGTGGAGGCAGAAGAGCTGAGAAAGATCCCCCACTGAGGCATGCAAAGAGCATTCGGTGAAAAGCCAAAGCCTGAAGATATGACAGGAGAGCTGGCTCTTCGTCCAGGCCACCGCAGTGGCCCTCCAAAAGCTTAGGGCAAGACAGCTCAGAAATCACCCAAGGACCAGAGATCCAGAGAAAAGATTGAAGAACAAAGAGAATCCGAAGGCAACCCAATAATTGTTGGCCAAGCCACCCTGTAAAGCAGACTGATTTCCCATGGATTGGAAAGCTAGTGAGTGCAGTATTAAGCATAAAGCGTTCTCTAGGGGCACCTGGGTGGTTCAGTCAGTTAAGCGTCCAACTTCAGCTCAGGTCAAGATCTCGCAGTTCGTGAGTTTGAGCCCCGCGTTGGGCTCTGTGCTGACAGCTCAGAGCCTGGAGACTACTTCAGATTGTATGTCTTCCTCTCTGCCCCTCCTCCACTTGCATTCTGCTTTCTCTCTCTCTGTCTCTCTCTGTCTCTCTCTCAAAAATAAATAAGCATTAAAAATAATAATAAAAATAAAGTGTTCTCTAGTGTCTTGCTGATGCTTTGATATCCTTCAAAGGAAAATTCTGACCTTACCTTTGAAATATTTAAAATTAACGGTGAAATCAATCTAACTGAAATTGAAGAAGCAGCTCGTACTTAGGTCAACGGTAGATTAGATAGGCTTAATTCCCCACCTCTAATACATTCAGTGATCCAACAGAAGAAGAGATATGATCTCTTCCTGGGAAAAATATTATTTACTTTAAAGTCTATTGTACTTTTATATGAAATATACGGATTGCAATAAATTATCAGGAATGTTAAAAGCAATAAATTATAACCATGATCAAGAGAGGAAAGAGTCAAAGGGAGCAGACACAGAGATGGTCATATGTTGAAACAAAGCTGGAGACATCACAATCCCGGACTTCAAGCTGTATTACAAAGCTGTAATCATCAACACAGTATGGTACTGGCACAAAAACAGCACTCAGATCGGTGGAACAGAATAGAGAACCCAGAAGTGGGCCCACAAACATATGGCCAACTCATCTTTGACAAAGCAGGAAAGAACATCCAATGGAAAAAAGACAGTCTCTTCAGCAAATGGTGTTGGGAAAGCTGGACAGCGACATGCAGAAGAACGAACCTGGACCTCTTTCTTACACCATACACAAAAATAAACTCAAAATGGATGACAGACCTCAATGTAAGACAGGAAGCCATCAAAATCCTCAAGGCGAAAATAGGCAACAAGTTTTTTGACCTCAGCTGCTGCAGCTTCTTTCTTGACATGTCTCTGGAGGCAAGGGAAACAAAAGCAAAAATGAACTACTGGGATTTCATCAAGATAAAAATCTTCTGCATACCGAAGGAAACAATCAGCAAAAAAGGCAACTGACAGAATAGGAGAAGATATTTGCCAATGACATATCAGATAAAGGATTAGTATCCAAAATCTATAAAGAACTCACCAAACTCAACACCCAGAAGACAAATAATCCAGTGAAGAAATGGGCAGAAGACATGAATAGACACTTTTCCAAAGAAGACATGCAGATGGCCAACCGACACATGAAAAGATGCACCACATCACTCGTCATCAGGGAAATACAAATCAAAACCACAATGAGATGCCACCTGACACCTGTCAAAATGACTAGCATTGACAACTCAGGCAACAACAGATGTCAGTGGGGATGCAGAAAAAGGGGAACCCTCTTGCACTGTTGGTGGGAATGCAAACTGGTGCAGCCGCTCTGGAAAACAGTGTGGAGGTTCCTCAAAAAATTAAAAATAGGTCTACCCTATAACCCAGCAATTACACTACTAGGTATTTATCCAAAGGATACAAAAATGCTGATTTGAAGGGACACATGCACCCCAATGTTTACAGCAGCACTATCAACAATAGCCAAAGTATGGAAGGAGCCCAAGTGTCCATCAACTGATGAATGGATAAAGAAGATGTGGGATACATATGCATGGAATATTACTTGGCAATCAAAAAGAATGAAAATCTTGCCATTTGCAACAATGTGGATGGAACTAGAGTGTATTGTGCTTAGCGAAGTAAGTCAGTCAGAGAAAGACAAATATCATATGATTTCACTCATATGTGGAATTTAAGAAGCACAACAGATGAACATAGAGGAAGGGAAGGAAAAATAAGATAAAAACAGAGAGGGAGGCAAACCATAAGAGATTCTTAAAGACAGAGAACAAACTGAGGGTTGCTGGGGAGACATCGGGTAGGGGGATGATCCAAATGGGTGATAGGCATTAGGGAGGACACTTGGGATGAGCACTGGGTGTTGTATGTAAGCGATAGATCACTAAAGTCTAGTCCTGAGATCATTATTACACTATATGTTAACTAACTTGGATTTAAATAAAATATAAATAAATAAATAAATAAATAAATAAATAAAATTATCAAGCAGGAGTTTTACATTGTCTATCATAAATACCTTTATTTGAAAAGATGAACAATGGAGGGTAACAATTGAAGAATTTCACCAAAGAGATTGCAAGTATTAAAAAACCTTCAAAGTGAAAATGCTAGGATTAGAAAACACAAAATCACAAATGGAGAACTTATCCCATGAGATTAATATCAGACTGGACACAGTATAAGAAGTTGTTCACTATGAAGACAGACTTCCATAAGAACGATCGCAGCATCATTATTCATAACAGTCAAAAATGCAGAACAACCCAAATGCCAATTGGGAAATGGATAAGCAAATTGTGGTATATTCATATTAAAAATTATAACTTCAAAATAAATTAGAATGAACTGACATGGATGAATCTCAAAAACTTGCTTCGTGAAGTCAGACACCAGACAGTACATACTGTTTTTTCCCGTTTGTATAAAGTCCATAAAAGAAAAAGCTGATCTACATTGACGGAAGTTAGAAAATGCTTGCCTATGGGGGCTAATGGGAAAAAGAAGACAAGGGAACCTTCTGGGATGAAAGAAATACCCTATATATTTTGGGTGGTGGGTGGGATTATATGTGACTGTCAATTTTAACAAGAATTGGATATTTAAGGTCTATGCATTTCATTGTATGTAACTGAAACCTCAATCATAAAATACGTACTCTTAGAGTTGAGGCTGTATAACAAAGGAATACCAACATCTGGTGGCTTACATAAAGCCAAAGCTTACTTTTCTCATGTAACAGTTCAGTTGTTCTGAACTAGAGGAGATACTCTGCTCAAAGTAGTCACTCAGGGAACAACATTCATATATTCCTTTTGTTCTGACATTCCCCAACGTTGTCTTCAACTGCATGGTCAAAGCAGGCTTGCTGCTATGTCCATGTTCTAGTTCATGGGTAGAAAAAAAATAGCCACGTGAGTTCATTTTCTGTAATTTGAGATGACCCAGAATTCAAGCACATGACGTCCATCCCAAAAGCTCGACATTAGTTACATGGCCACTCCTAGCTGAACACTCAATCATCTAAGAATTAGGGCAAGGGAGCTGGAAGGGCGTCAAGGAAAGAGAAGATAAAATGTAGTCACTTCAAAGAGTGGGAAGGTAAAACTGGGGAAAAAGCATGGCTTTAGACGGCACTGAAGGCGCACTTGAGGTTTACGATTAGGAATTTCAAGCGAGATGAGCTAACAAATTTGTTCTGTTTCTAGCCATGTCCAGCTCCACCATACACACGTGGAAGAGCCTGAGAGTTTTATTCGACCAAGAGTGGCTTTGCTAAAGGAGTATAATAAGACGAGAGGGGAGCAAGACAATGTGAGCGTGTGCATGGGAGTGATTGTAATGATTGACCACTTTACCGACGAATAAACAGTCTCATGGAAGGTCAAGGGTACACTCAATGTCATGAACCTACAAACGTGTGGAGCCAGGGGTTGAACCCGGGTCAATCTGGTGACAGTTTCCGTGGTTATTATGTTGTAACACAGTGAATCCTTGCTTTAAGTCAGAGCTGAACAGCACAGTTTGGTGGATCAGATGATACCTGTGTACCGGGAAAGTACACGTATGACTCTATACAATACTAATCAACTATGTGACTTCACAATTAAGGAGAAAAATAGTATTTAAATAGAAACATATATGAACGATATAAAATAAATTAAGAGAACTCACTGATGGATCTATCCAGGTAGGGCAGGTTTGTTTGTTTGTTTGTTTGTTTTAAATATAATTTATTGTCAAATTGGCTTACATACAACACCCAGCGCTCATCCCAACAAGTGCCCTCCTCAATTCCCATCACCCATTTTCCCTCCCCCTCCCCCCCGTCCACCTTCAGTTTGTTCTCTGTATTTAAGAGTCTCTTGTGATTTGGCCCCCTCCCCCTCTGTTTGTATCTATTTTCCCCCTCTCTGCTGCAGCCATTTATTACTCGACACATCTCCAAAGGCAAGGGAATTAAAAGCAAAAATGAACTATTGGGACCTCATCAAGATAAAAAGCTTCTGCGCTGCAAAGGAAACAATCAACAAAAGTAAAAGGCAACCGACGGAATGGGTAAAGATATTTGCAAATGACATATCGGATAAAGGGCTAGTGTCCAAAATTTATAAAGAACTTACTAAACTCCACACCCGAAAACCAAATAATCCAGTGAAGAAATGGGCAGAAGACACGAATAGACACTTTTCCAGAGAAGACATCCAGATGGCCAACAGGCACATGAAAAGACGTTCAGTGTCACTCATCATTAGGGAAATACACATCAAAGCCACACTGAGATACCACCTCACACTGGTCAGAGTGGCTAAAGTGAACGACTCAGGAAACTACAGACGCTGGCAAGGATGTGGAGAAACGGGAACCCTCTTGCACTGAAGGCAAGTTTATTTAAAAGGTACTCTGTTATCATTGAGTAGCTAGAGGAGTCTAACCACTTAATTTTGCCAATGAAGAGACTGAGATCTAGAAAATATAAGGCACGGCCTAAAGTAGAGCAAAGGTCTCCAGATATCTAAGCTATCATTCTTTACATTCTACCATGCAATTTTAGAGGGTTTAGATAGAGTCCTGCCTAATGCCAAGATGATTGGGCACGTGACCTCCTGACATTGCCTTTATTCTTTTCAGATACATCCCCTGATTTTAAAATACGTGCCACTTTAACTATAGATTATAGACATTAATATCTAGTAACACTATTATCTTAGCCTCTTTTTTTCCCAGATGCCGTTGAGGTGCAATTTACAAAAATTGTGTATACTTAAGATGTATAATGTGATATTTTGGTATCTGTATACATTGTGAGATGTTCGCCACAATAAGCTATCTTAGCCTCCTATGACTCCTTGCATCCTTTATCCTAAAGACTCATGGAAGCTAAGAATTCATTGTATTAATTTGATGGTTTTGAGAAAAACCGAGAAAAATAAATAAGGGATAATGATTGTTAGCCATGATTGCAATGGAAAAGGTAGCAAGTTTTCCAGAATCCCCTAAGCAATTTTCTACTGGAGAAATCTGAAAGATGAGCTTAAGAACTGTAACCGGTAGGCAGTGTTTATTGAAATTTTTCTTACATTGCTGAATAATTTCACATTACTTAGGCTGTGTCATTATGTATTTCTATCACAATAGGGGGAAAACATTAAACTAATGAACGTCGTGCCTCGTTTGTCAAGATCTGAGTCACGGGCACGAAGCATCTTTCACTGTAAATGCAATTTGGGAGCTTCAAGCATACTTCTCCCATCCGAAAATACCCAAGTGGTTAGTACTGAGCCATTTTCCTAATACATTGAACATTAAAAATAATCTCACATATGGGAAAGCTATTCGAGACTAGATGATTAAAAAGGAAGACTAAACGAGAGACCGCATGTTCTATTTGTACAGGCCACAGTCTTTCCTTTTGTGAAAACAGCAAGACTTTTCTGAAAATGGGTATTTTTAGAATGTCATGTTGTGTAAAATGTTACAAAGAACTAAACTTCCATTTTCCCAGGCACTTCTTTCAAGAGGCTGCTTTTGCAAGCATCATGGGGGCGTCCTTCACTGTAAACACCTGAGGACATGAAAGAACCAATGTACACAGTTTACGACAATGAGCAAACTGGCTGATCCGTATTTGGAGCGTCCAACTATTGGGGCCAGGAAGAAATTCGGGACAGGGGAGGTTAGAAACCAAAGCGAACCAAAACCAAAACACAGGATGAAGGAAGAAGCAGGTGTCAGACCTCCCTTCTTCCAACCCTGTTTATGAAATTAGGAGCTCCAGCCTCCATCAGGAAAAAGAACTTAAGCCCAGGAAAATGGGAAGGGGCATTTGTTCTAGAATATATGCCTAAGCTGAAACGTGTATAGACCTAGAAGAAACTGGAGTCGAGACCCGCCTGGACACCTGTTCATCAAGGTTGGGTGGTCTGGATACAATGGCTGTTCTTGAGGTGTAAGTGGCCCTCCATGCAGGGAGGTACAAGAGTCTTTTACATTAAGTGTAATCCTGCCATACTTCTGATGATTCCTACCTCCTGGTATTCATGCCTTCTTTAAATTTTTTAAAATGTTTATTTATTGGAGAGGATGTGGGGAGAGGGGATCCCGAGCGGACTCCGCACTGTCAGCGCAGAGTGTGACACGGGGCTCAATCCCATGAACCGTGAGACCATGACCTGAGCCAATATCAAGAGTCAGACGCTTAACCAGCTGAGCCACCCGTGTGTCCCCTGGTGTTCATGCCTTTGTACGATCGCTTGAGGGTGGGCAGAACCCGTGACTTGCCTCTAACCTACAGATTATGGCAAAGGTGATGGATGCCACTGCCATAATTAGGCTACATTATATGGCAAAGGTGATGGGAGGTTACTACCGTGATTATTATATTATATAAGACTCCAGGGGTGCCTGGGTAGCCAGCCAGGTAAGTGGCGGACTTTGGCTCATGTCATGATCTCATGGTTCGTGTGTTCGAGCCCCAAGTCGGGCTCTGTGCTTGGAGCTGGAGCCTGCTTTGCACTCTATGTCTCCCTCTCTCTCTCTACCCCTCCCCTCCCTTTCTCCCTCTCTCTCGAAAATAAATAAACATCAAAAAAAAGTTTCTTTTAGTTTAAAAAAGACTCCATGTTAGCAGACTGTAGTGAGACTCCTTGTGGGCATGAAGCGAGCAGCTTATTAAAGAACCCCACTTGAGAAAGAACCACAGTGGGTCTCTGGGATCTGGAGGCCGCCTCCAGCTGATAGTGAATTTCCAGGGCCCTCCATAGTTAGTTTCAAGAAAGTGAATTCTGAAGATACCCCAGTCAAGATTCCAGACATCTCAGCTCCAGCAAACATTTGGATTGCAGCTTTGTGAGACTCTGAGAGGACCCAACTAGCCCGTGCCCAACTCCTGGTGCACAGAAACTGAGATAATAAATGTGGGTGTGGTGTGGGACACCAAGTCTGTGCTAATTTCTTCGGCAGCAGTGAGAGAACGAACGCAATGCAAAATACGTGTTCCGGGAAAACCTCGCAGTTGGTGAACTGATGCGTAGAATATAAAAGGGTTTATGGGGAAAATAGGGTTGGGACAGACCACTTAAAAAATCGTGTACCAGATAATGCGAACAGAGCACAAACGAAAACTAACAAAATCCTGGGAAAATTGAAAAGACAGGGCAAATTACTAACAAATAAAAGACAATTGTATTAGACACACACGTTTATCTCCCCCAAAAGGGTTAAAGGTAGCTTGACCGAAGGTAGTGGAAGGGCCAGGATGGCTGAGTTGTGTGGACAAAGGTAGTGTGCACACAGATCTGAGAGAAGAGACTGCAGTGTTTTAGCTTTGAAGGACTGCCGTAAAAAAGTGAAGTGTCACAAAACGGGAGGCTTCAACAACAGAATTTTATTGTCTCTCAGTTCTGAAGGCCACAAGTGCAGGATCAAGGTGTGGGCAGGGTGGGTTCTCTCTGAAGACTCTCTGGGATCTTTTCCAGGCCTCTGTCCTTGGATTGCAGATGGCGTTCTTCTCCCTGTGTCTCTTTATATCATCTTCTATGTATGTCTCTTTGTCTCAATTTCCCCTTTTCATAAGTACATCAGTCATTGGATCAGGGGCCACCCTAATGACCTTACTTTATTACCTCTGTAAACACCTTCTGCAAATAAGTTTCACATTGTGAGCTACTGGGGGTTAAGACTCCCAACACATATTTGGTGGAGGGGGGGCGGGGGGAGAAGGGACACAGTCTACCCATAACATACACTAATGGATTCTTCTATGGCTTCCTGGATTCACTGCTGTTCGTTCAGCAGCTGTTACGTGATACAAAAGTTTCATCCCTGATGGGGAAAAAAGAGAGCATAAGCCACATCAACTTCCCCTTCATACTGACATTATTACTAATCCCCAATACAGAAATCTGACCTTTCATAGAACGGTCTAGAAAGCATTTAAACCTCTTCCTTCTCACATAATGACCTTGTGTGTGTGTGTGTGTGTGTGTGTGTGTGTATACGTGTATGCATAAAATGATGTTTTTCGAGTGCTTACAACATTCAATTAAATAACTTGCCCAAGGTCAGGCAGCTAGTAAAGGAATGAGGTATAATTAAAAAATAGAAGGTACGCCTGGCTGACTCCGTCAGTAGAACATGCAACTCTTGATCTCAGGGTTGTGAGTTCAAGCTCCATAGTTGGACACGGAGCTTGCTTACAAAATAGCAGAAGGCAAATTCAGGTGGCTTGGTCCAACAGCCTACAATTTTTAAATTTGATTTTATTATAAATTCCGGTATAGTTAACATGCAACGTTGTATTAGTAACCTAGGTGTGCAATATAGTATTTCAACAGTTGCATACGCCACCTAGCGCTCATCGCGACAAGCGCACTCCCGAATCCCCATCACCTATTTCACCCATCCCCCCACCCTCGGGTAACCATCAGTTCATTTTTCTATATATAGTTAATATCTGTTTCTTGGTTTGCCCTTCTCTCTCTTATCCCCTTTGCTTGTTTGTTTTGTTTCCTAAATTCCACATATGTGTGAAATCATATGGGATGTGTCTTTGACTGACTTATTTTGCTTGGCGTTATACTCTCTAACTCCACCCATGTCGTTGCAATGGCAAGATTTCATTCTTTTTGATGGCTGAGTCATATTCCATTGCACACATATACACCACATCTTCTTTGTCCCTTCCTCAATCGATGGCCACTTGGGCTGCTCCCACATCTTGGCTATTGTAAATAATGCTGCTATAAACATAGAGGTGCACGTATCCGTTTGCATTCGTGTTTTTGTAATTTTGGGATAAATACCTAGTAGCGCAGTTACTGGATCATAGGGGTAGTTCTATTTTTACCCTTTCGAAGAACTTCCATATTGTTTTCCAGAGTGAGTGCACCAGTCTACGTTCCAACCAGCAGTACAGGGGGTTCCTTTTTCTCCCCATCCTTGCCAACACTTGTTTCTTGTGTTGCTGATTTTAGCCATTCCGATAGGTGTGAGGTGATGGCCCATTATAGTTTTGATTTGCGTTTCCCTGATGATGAATGATGTTGAACATCTTTTCATGTGTCTGTTGGCCTCTGGGTGTCTTCTTTGGAGAAATGACTGTTCATATCTTCTGCCCATTTTTTAAATGGATTATTTGGTTTTTGAGTATTGAGCTTGGTAAGTTCTTTATAGATTTTGGATACTAGCCCTTTATCAGATATGTCATTTGCAAATATCTTCTCCCATTCCATAGGTTGCCTTTTAGTTTTGTTGATTGTTTCCTTCACTGTGCAAAAGCTTTTTGTTTTGATGTAGTCCCAATAGTTTATTTTTGCTTTTATTTCCCTTGCCTCAGGAGATACATCTAGAAAAATGTTGCTATGGCTGATGTCAGAGAAATTACTGCCTGTGCTCTCTTTTAGGATTTTTATGGCTTTTGGATTTTTATGGTCTCACATTTAGGTCTTTAATCCATTTGGGGTTTGTTTTGTGCATGGTGAAAGAAAGTGGTCCAGTTTCATTCTTCTTCATGTTGCTGTCCAGTTTTCCCAACACCATTTGTTGAAGAGACTTTTTCTCATTGGACATTCTTTCTTGTTTTGTTGAAGATTAATTGACCATAAAATCGTGGCTTTATTTCTGGGTTTTCTATTCTGTTCCATTGATCTATATGTCTTTTTTTGTGCTAGTACTATACTGGTTTTTTTTTTTTCAGTTTATTTATTTATATTGAGAGAGAGAGCAGGGGAGGGGCAGAGAGAGAGGGAGAGAGAGAGAGAGAAAGAATCCCAAGCAGGCTTAGCACTGCCAGTGCAGAGCCCAACTGGGGCTTAAACCCAGGAACTGTGAGATCATGACCTGCGTGGACATCGAGAGTCCAATGCTTAACCGACTGAGCCGCCCAGGCGCCCCTTTTCATTTTTATTTTTAAAGTTTATTTAAGTTGAGAGAGAGGGTGCATGCATGCCAGCGGGGGAGGGGCAGAAAGAGAAAAAGAGAGAGAGAGAGAGAGAGAGAGGGAGAGAGAATCCCAAGCAGGCTGCACACTGTCAGCATGGAGCCTGATGCGGGGCTCAAACTCACAACCATGAGATCATGACCTGAGCCAAAATCAAGGGTCAGATGCTTAACCAACTGAGCCACCCAGGCACCCCTAAAGTAACATCCTTTAGATTCTATTGTACTTTTTCTCAAATTATGATCCACGGACTCTTGGGGAACTTATATTTTCTTGAGAGAACTTGCCAAGTTTATAAAACACTCATCTGGCCTAGGATGAAGGACTACCAGGAACAAATCATAAAAATGGGACATTATGGACCAGACTTAAACTTAGAGTAGATTTACAGTCTACTGAGGGCATGGGCCACAGGATATGTACTGTGGTCAGAATTAGGAGGTAGGGATGTACAAATCACCACCTCCAGCCCCCGGGGTGCTTGAGTGAAAAGAGCAAGCGAGCACGTGCGTGTGCACACACGTGCACACACTTGTACAAAATTAGTATTTTGATCATAGGGAGGAAGAGATGGGACTTGAGGGAGAAGAGGGGAGAAGGGATTAGTGATGTTTCGAAGGAGCTAACGCCCGAGGGTGATTCAGGTTGTTGATGCTGAGGAAGCAATACAAGAGTCTAAGCAGCTTGTCCGGAACCCTGGATCTGCGAGGATGATGTCACTGTAAATCCCAGACCTTCTTTATTCAAAGCACGGTCCCCAGAGCAGCAGCATCACAGGGGAGCTTTGACCAGAAATGCGGAGTCCCAGGCCTACCCCAGACCTACTGAATCAGCATCTGCATTAAAACATTTAAGAAAAAATTTTTAATGTTTATTTATTTTTCAGAGAGAGAGAGACACAGAGGGTGAGTGAGGGAGGGCAGAGAGAGAGGGAGACACAGAATCTGAACCAGGCTCCAGGCTCCGAGCTGTCAGCACAGAGCCCGATCCGGGGCTCAAATGCACAAACCGTGAGATCATGACCTGAGCCGAAGTCGGACGCTCAACACTTTAATATGTTAAAAAAAACCCAGACTTCGGATGTCTAACTCCAGTGCGTATAGTTTAATGCATCTGAGGTGAAGTATTTGTAATAGGTTCTGAAATGATGCTGATCCATGTGCTGCCAGCCCACACGTCATACTTTGAGAACCACTGCCCTATATATGGGGGCAAGAGAGAGCAAGAGAGAGGGTGGAGATACACTCCCTGCTTTACTCAGGATTCACACAGAAGGTGAGATGTGCTTGAACCTGCATGTGGAAATTAGCGGTTGGTTCAGCCTTGCAAAGCTAGCAACATAACTTCTTCCTACACATGAGCAGGCCCTGCGCATTATTTAGTAATTTCTGAACACCCTGAATTTAAAAAATATATATATTTATTTTTGAGAGAGAGGAAGCATGAGCAGGGGAGGGGCGGAGAGAGTGGGGGGGGTGCAGAGGATCTGAAGTGGGCTCCTTCGTTGATAGCAGAGCGCCCGATGCGGGGCTTGAACTCACAACCTGTAAGGTCATGAAATGAGCCGAAGTCAGATGCTTAACCGACTGAGCCACCCAGGCCCCCCCCCCCCCCCGTATTAATCAAGGGTTCTCCAGAGACACAGACCCAATAGGAAGTGTGTATGTGTGTGTACATATCCATTTAGAGAAAGAGAGAGAGATTCATTGTAAAGAATTGGCTGAGACAGTTATGGAAGCCAAGAAGTCCCAAGAGCTGCAGTCAGAAAGCTGGAGACACAGGAGAGCTGATGTGTGGTTTCCGGTCTGAGTCCAAAGGCCTGAGAACCAGGGGAGCCAATGGTGTAACTTCCATTCAAAAAATCCAGCAGCGCTAGAGACCCAAAAGGAGCTGATGTTTCAGTCGGAGTCTGAAGACCAGTGAAGACCAGTGTCCCAGCTGAATAGGCGGGAGGAGTTTCCTTTGACTGGGCTTTTTTGTTCTGTTAGGTTCTTCAAGTGATTGGGTGAGGCCCAACCACATTATGGAAGGCAAGTTGCTTGACTCAGTCTGCCAATTCAATGTTCTTCTCACCAAGGAACACCCTCAGAGACACAACCAGAGTAATATTGGCCAAACGTCTGGGCACCTTGTGGCCCAAAGCGAGACATAAAATCAATCATCCCACACCCATAGTTTTGGTTGCTACTGTGGATTTTTAAATCATGATTACCTTGTTTACTTGGCCATGGTGGTTATATAGAAACATTTTTGGTGCCTTGATCTTGTGTGTTAAATGGCTGACAAAACCTTCTTCCTGAAATTTATTTTGTGGATGTGTGCCTATTTTCCATGTAGACAATCATATCATCTACAGATAACTTTCTTCCTTTCTTTCTAAACAATACACACCTTACTGCTTCTTATTAACCTGAAATTATACACTGGTTAGAAGTATTGAATTTATAGCTAACTTCCTTTCCTGGTTTCAATGATGTTTATGGATTTTGTGGTATAATCTTACGTTATCTCATATCTCTGGATCTCAATTTCATCATGGTAGCTCCAGCACGTATCTCCATACTGGTTGTCCCCTGAAGAATTGTTGTGATAATCTAAAAAAGAAATTGATGGAACGTACTTATAAGTTCTCTGGCTTTTATGTTTCCCTTTCTGGCACAAGGGCACTTCCCCTTCTTTTAAACTTAGCTATATATTAAACAGTTTTTGTTAAATCTTATCCAGCATTTCTGTGTTTGTCGCAGGATGGGGCCTATTGGCATGGGCTCACTTCTCCAAACTTCAGGAAGAAGTCAGTTTCCTAGGTCAGTTTCCCTCATGTTGTAGTCTAAGTAGGACTTGTACCGAGTCACCCGGAATGCTTGTTTTAAAAGGCCTATTCCTGGACACCCCAGACCAGACCTACTGAGATAGACATGACCCCTGGGAACCTGAATTTTACAAAGAAAACATTGAAGTTTAGTAGCCACCTTTGGGGATTTTCCGACTTAGGGCTCCAGAGCAGAAAAGACAACCAAAGCCCTATTGGGAGAAGAATGCCAATTATATAGATTTCTCTACTGGATTTCCATATGAATAAATTCTCAGTCTTAAAAATTGTAAGGGGAGATCCTCAAAATGCTAGAGTAATTGTGTTTTTTCCCTAAATTTCAGCACTGTTGACTTTCGGATTCTACTTGCCTTCATAATGAATTCTTAAGTGTTGGAGTGCCTGTCATGCGCACTTTCCTAACAGTACTGAAACAAGCAAGGCAAGTTCAAGCAGAGCAGAGAGACACTGAAAGACAAATCTGGTTTAGTTTAGGTGAAGAAAAGAAGGAGGAATTTTCCACTTTAAGCTTACTGGAGGCTGTAGTGACACTACGTTCCATCTGTTTGAAACACCTTCTTACACCAATTAAATGTGGCATATTTTGATTTAGCTTCCAGTAAGTTTAGATTGTGTAATTCAAAGCTTTTCTTTTTCAGGAGACGTTCTCTACCACATTGCAGTTTAGTACCTAACCCAGTGAGTTCAGTGGTTGCTAAGGGACTGTTCGGTGTGTGTTTGAACTATCAAAGCTGTACCTTCAACTGACAAAGAGTTAAGGTTAAGAGATGCAATCAGGCAGCTGAGAAATGTCCTCCTGAATGTAAAAGGATGATCACAGAATTGAGTATAGAGGCATAGTACTAATGAATATTTTCTTCTCTCTCGACAATTTGAAATAAAGAATCAGGTACGCTTAGCTTCAGCTAACTAATTTTGAACTTTGGGAACTCAGCATCTTGTTACTGATTGTTTGAGGAACTGAGGTCTTTATCAACGGAGGGAAGATTCTTCCTGCACAGGCAGCAACTGAGAACAGCCATATAATGGAACAAAGGAGGCCAAGAAATCTCTCTGAGAGGGTTGGGGATGTACAGGAGGCAATGATACTGCTCATACATAAGGAAGATTCCACTGACGGAAGAGTCTTGCCCCATCCTGATCTCAGAGAGGCTCTAGATAAACTCCAGATTCTTCCCAAGTATTCTGAGGATGGAACACAAGTCATACCTGCCCATTCACTAGGTACCAGCAACTAGCAACACACACACACACACACACACACACACACACACACACACACAATCTCTTTCCCTGCACCCTTCCCCCCTCCTGTTTACTAAGAGTCTAGGTGAGTGAAATAACAATTTCCCAAGTGTCGCATTCCTCAGCAGGACCAGTTCTTAGGACCTCTTGACATCTATTTTTGAACTACAAAAGCTTTTCACAGAAAATTAGCCAAATATGTCAGACTTGAAACCATTCTTGTAAAAAGTTTAAACTATTTTAAGGAAAAGGATCCAGTTAAAAGAAATATTATATTTAAGGAAGATAGGGGTTATATTAAATAGTGGTTGATAAGGAGGATTAGCAAAGGAGCACCTGAGTGGCTCAGTCGGTTAAGCGTCTGACTCTTGGTTTAGGCTCAGGTCATGATCTCATGGTTCGTGAGTTCAAGTCCCACATCAGTGTGTGTGTTGTCAGCGCGGAACCCACATTGGCTCTTCTGCACACCCCGCCCTTCCCCCTTTGGTTCTCTCTCTTTCTCCTTTATCTCTCTCTCTCTCTCTCTCTCTCTCTCTTGCACAAAATAAATAAATAAACGTAAAAAAAAAAAGGATTAGGAAGAAAAATATGAAATGGACCTGTGGGTTCTTTCAATCTTGCTTTAGACCATAAACTATTAGGTCAGTGGGATTTATCAATGAGCAAATTGTAATAAAGAAGCATTTGGATATTTTCAGTAAAATAGAAAGCAAAATTGAGTTTGAATGTATATACCAAATGTATATAATACGTTTTACCCATTTATTAAGTAACTAGGGAAACGGGAAAAACCGTAAAATTTCTTGCTTAGCAACAGATTGGTAGTTCATCAGAGTCCAGGCTCCCAGGTTTTCACCTGAGTACGCATAGTATACCATGGTTTTGATTCTCTCGTTCACCTTATTTTTTTTTTTTTCTGGGAAGAAGCTGGTGGCTGAGAGCTTGAAGCCATTACCAAGGCACTCCTATCTATCATAAAGTACAATCCAAATATGGTCTTTTTATAAGCAAAAGAAACAAAAGGGATCCAAACTAGAAAGGAACGAGTTAAATTGTCTCTGGCTGAAGATGACAATGCTCTTATATATGGGAAAGCCCAAGACTCTACAAAGAAACTCTTAGAATCAATGAGTTCAGTAAATGTGCAAGACACAAAATGAATGTGTAAAAATCACTTGTGTTTCTGTACGTCAACAGCGAACTCTATAAAAAAGAAATAAAGAATACAATCTCATTTATAATGGCATGAGAAAGAATAAAATCCGTAAGAATAAATTTAACTGAGGTAGAAGGCCTATACACTCTATTGTTTTTTTTTTGTTTTGTTTTTGTTTTTTTTTTTAATTTTTTTTTTAACGTTTATTTATTTTTGAGACAGAGAGAGACAGAGCATGAACGGGGGAGGGTCACAGAGAGAGGGAGACACAGAATCTGAAACAGGCTCCAGGCTCTGAGTGGTCAGCACAGAGCCTGACGCGGGGCTCGAACCCACGGACCGTGAGATCATGACCTGAGCCGAAGTCGGACGCTTAACTGACCGAGCCACCCAGGCGCCCCTATACACTCTATTGTTAAGAGTCTCGTGGTTTGTTTCCCTCTCTGTTCTTTTTTCTGTCCCATATGTTCATCTGTTTCGTTTCTCAAGTTCCACATCTGAGTGAAATCATATGGTGTTTGTCTTTCTCTGACTTACTTTGCTTAGCATAATACACTGTAGCTCCATCCACACTGTTGCACATGGCAATTTTTCATTCTTTTTACGGCTGACTAATATTCCACTGTGTATATACATACCACATCTTCTTTATCCATTCATGAGCTGGTGGACATTTGGGCTCTTTCCACGGTTTAGCTGTTGTTGATAATGCTGCTGTAAACACCGGAGTGAACGTACCCCTTTGCATCTGTATTTTTGTATCCTTTGGGTAAATACCTGGTAGTGCAATTGCTGGGTTGTAGGGTAGCTCTATTTTTAACTTTTTGAGGAACCTCCGTGTTTTCCAGAGTGACTGCACCAGTTTGCATTCCCACCAGCAGTGTAAAAGGTTTCCTCTTTCTCCGCATCCTCACCGACATCTGTTGCTTCTTGTGTTGTTAATGTTGGCCATTCTGACAGGTGTGAGGTGGTACCTCATCGTGGTTTTGATTTGTATTTCCCTGATGACGAGTGATGTTGAGCATTTTTTCATGTGTCGGTTGGCCATCTGGATGTCTTCTTTGGAGAAGTGTCTATTCATGTCTTTTGCCCATTCCTTAACTGGCTCGTTTGGGTTTTGGGTGTTGAGTTTGATAAGTTCTTTATAGATTTTGGATACTAACCCTTTATCTGATATGTCATTTGCAAATATCTTCTCCCATTCTGCAGGTTGCCTCTTAGTATTGTTGATTGTTTTTTTCACTGTGCAGAAGCTTTTTATCTTGATGAAGTCCCGATAGTTCATTTTTGCCCCTGTTTCTCTTGCCTCCGGCGGTGTGCCTAGTAAGAAGTTGCTATGGCCAAGGTCAGAGAGGTTGCTGCCTGTGTTCTCCTCTGGGATTTTGATGGTTGGAGGAATCAACATTGTTAAAATGTCCATATTACCCTAAGTGATCTGCAGATCCACTGTAATCCCTATAAAATTCCAATGTCATTTTTTACAGAAATATAAAAAATAATCCTAAAATTCATATGGAACCACAAGAGGCTGGAGTAGGCAAAACAATCTTAAGAAGGAAGACAACACTGGAGGCCTCACCCTTCCTGATTTCAAAACTTCCTGATATTATAAAACTATAATAATCAAAACAGTATGGTACTGGCATAAAAACAGACACATAGACCAATAGAGCAGAATAGATGGACTGAAAATAAACCCACACATATGTGGGCAACTACTCTATGACAATGGAGAAACAATAGTCTCTTCAATAAATGGTGTTGGGAAAACTGGATAACCACATGAAAAAGAATGATATTGGATCTTCTTACACCATCCACAGAAATTGAAATGGATTAAAGACTTAAATATAAGGCTTAAAACTCAAAACTCCTGTGTGGGGGGTGGGGGGCAGGGTCGGAGAAAAGGCTCCTGACATTGGTCCTGGCAAGTTTTTTTTTTGGACTTGACACCAAAGTACAGACAATGAAAGCAAAAATAAACAAGTGGGACTACATCAAACTACAAGGTTTCTGCACAGCAAAGGAAACATTCAATGAAATGAAAAGGCAACATAGAGAATGGGGGAATATATTTGCAAACTATATATCTGATAAGGGTTTGATATCCAAAATATATAGGAAAATCATACAACTCAGTAGCGAAAACAAAACAAACAAACAAAAACAAAAAAAACAAATAACTTGATTGAAAATGGACAAAGGACCTGAATAGACATTTTTTTCAAAGACCTACAAATGGCTAACAAGTACATGAGAAGGTGCTCAGCATCACTAATCCTCAGGGAAACAGAAATCAAAATCACCACGAGAAATCTCTTCATATCTATTATAATGGCAAGTATGAAAAAGACACGAGAGAACAACTGTTAGGATGTGGAGAAAACAGAAACCCTTGTACACTATTGATGGAAATGTAAATTGGTACAGGATCTCAAGGAGAGATCTGCAACCCCATGTTCATTGCAGCATTATTCACAATAGCCAAGATAAACAACAGATGAATGGATAAAGAAAATGTGATACACACACACACACACACACACACACACACGGGTACACAAAGAAATGTTTCTCAGCCATAAAAAAGGAAGGAAATCATGCCATTTGCAATAACGTGTAAACCTGGAGGACATCATGCTAAGTGAAATCAACGAGACAGAGAAAGATAAATACTATGTGATCTCAGTTGTATGTTGGAATTTAAAAAGTTGAGATCATAGAATCAGAGAGTAGAATAGAATTTACCAGGGGTTGGGGTTGGGGAAAATCGTGAGATATTTGTCAAATAGAACAAACTTTTAGCTATAAGAGGAATAAGTTCTAGGGATATGATGTATAGTAGGATGACTATATTTAATTTATATTGTATTGTATACTTGAACTTTCCTAAAAGAGTAGATGCTAAGTGTTCTCACCATACCAACAAGAAGGGGCAGCTGTGTTTTGTGACGGATGCGGTCATTAACTTGATTGCAATAGTCATCTACAATGTGTACACCTATCATCACGTTGTACATCTTCAGTGTATATAACTTTTATTTGTCAAAGAATTAAAAATTAAGTCCTTCAGTAATACTGGCCTCATTTCAGTTGCTCAGTGGTGACATGGGTCTACCATTTAGGACAAGGCAGTTTTCGATCGTGTTTTCAAGCGATTCGCAATAATAACAAAACATGCAATCTAGGATTTCTACAGAGGGAGGGGAGTCACTGAGAATGAGGATATAATGGTGTCAGTGGATTAGACATTTAGAGTGTAAAATATCCGGAAGTGTGAAACCACGAAGCTAAGAGTGTGGACAGCTAGGTGGGAGTAACAAGAGGAGGCATGTTTTGGAGTTCATAATGACAACATGTCCTGATGGCTATGTCCACAGTGGAACCACAGAAGCCTTGGCTGCAGTGTAATGGGAGAAAAGATCATTAGAAGTAAAGACGGCGAGGAACCGAGGTTGTGGAGCTTTGGTTGGGTCACCCACCAGAGACGCTTAAGGAAGTCATGGCGCGTGGTAACAGGAGGAGGGGAGGAGGGAGAGGCCATGAGCCAAGAGTTCAGGCCACCAGCGAAGAAGGAAATTTGAGCGAGATGTCAGTAATGACTGCAGAAGCGGTAGCTGGAGTTATAGCCTTGTATGGGCTTGTAGTGTAGACTACAAGGGTTATGTGAGTTACAAGGGATGCTGGGCATTTTTTTAATGAGGGAATTAAATGGAGTCTGAAAATGTCAGGAGATGCAGTTTCCACGGGAGAGCAAATAGGAAAGGGAGAGAAAGATCTTAAGGATGACATTAGAAAGGACAATTTTCAACCTAAGACTTTTATCACAGTTGGGTGCAGAGTGACAAGCCAGGTATGATCTTGGCCAGCAGCCCCTGGAGCCTTAGGAAACACCTGGTAGGAAGAAGAAAGAAAACGTTAAATAAAATACAGTTGGGTTGTTCCAGGGATGAATGTTGACCTGAGAAACTGGAAGCAGAGACTAGGAAGGGTTTGTAAAGTGGGTGATCTGAACACAGTTCCCAGTTGGCACAGTAAGGCCAAGAATGAATGAACAATACACTCTCCCTGCTGAATATTAGCTGCGGTGTTAAGGAGAGCAGTAAAGGGAACCAGCCTGGAAACCAGGGTGAACGGCCATCTCTAATCTTCACAGGGAAGAGTTTCCTATGAAGCCAACACCCATAGGCATCCATACAAAATACAAACACTTTTGAAAAGTGTTTATTTTGAGAGGGTCAGAGAGAGCATGAGCGGGGGAGGGGGGGGGGGGTAAGAGAATCCCAAGCAGGCTCCGTACTGTCGGCACAGAGCCCAACGCGGGCTGGATCCCATGAACTGTGAGATCATGACCTGAGCTGAAGTCAAGAGTCGGATGCTTAACTGAGCCACCCCGACGTCCCCAAATGCAAACGCTTTTATTAAATAGTCTTCAATAAGCAAGGACCCGGCAGATGAGGGAGCAGAGCCGGGACAGCTCCCTGCATAAACATAGAGGAACGGGGCACACAGGGCTCAGGTAGCCATTTGAGTCCAGGGGCCGGCACCCTCGTGCAGTAAGCCCAGACCCGGGGACCTTCCAGTTCCGAGCCAGGCCAGCTGCTCTGAGGCCTTAGGATCAGAGTCTGGGCTCGGTAGAACACCTGCCGGAGGAAATGAAAGAGCTACTGACGAGGCCTCGGGAAGAAAAAGTTTCCTTATATCAGTACCTCCCTGCTCCCCGATTCCATTCACACCTCTGTGCATGACCCCGGAGGTTCCCTCCGGTTGCATCCGGGTAGCTCAAGTCCAGCGGCTCCCCCGTAGACGTTCTCAGCGTGTCCCTGCTCTCAGAGATCATGTCGGCAGGCGTCACCGTGTGAGGTGTTCTTGAAGGGCAGGGTTCTCACAGGCAGCTCACAGCACAGCCCCCGATGCCAGACCCATCTCCCCGTGCGCTCACTTCTGAGGGGTAGGTTGTCCAGACTCCTGCATGATGTTTCGGGTGTTTTGTTTTGTTCTCTCTTGTTCTCTAGAATGGGATATCGCGGTGAGTGCTGACCACAGGCCTCTCACAGCCAGGAAGGTTCTTCCTCCCCAGCCTCGATTGAGCTGAGAGCTGCAAGGCCCCAGGGAGCTCTGGACAGGCCCCTCCTTGGAAAGGACCCCCTTCTGAGGACCAAGTGTTTCAGGAGAGAGAGAGCATCCAACTCTCCCACACCCAGGCGGTCCGCGACAAGCCCGGCCACAGCCACAGCCCAGAGGCGTTCCTGGGGAAGACGGGCAGGGGCCGCGTCCTAAAGAGGCACTGCTCTCCCACAGAGAGAAAACTCTGCACCTAGTTCTCACAAAATTATACGTGTACAGACAAAAGGATAGGTGGGTACAGTACACAATGGTGGCACGGGTCCACTCTGGTAAATGCAGTCAGACTGGGAGGTAATCCTTGAACCGGTCCTGAAGACGGCCCAACGTGAAGACGTGGCTATTTTTATACCTTTATCTACCCTAAATTTGTTAACCTAAGGTAACACTGAGGTAACATCTCATATGGTCTGAAAATTAGCCTCAAGTTAATCACAAAAAGGAATTCCAAAACAACGTTGACCAGTGAGGGCAGCATCAGAATTAGCCCATGGTGGTAACTGTGACTGACCCCCACACATACCTGCCTGTATTCATTCTGGTTCATCTGGTAACATTCTCGTCACTTGGACACAAAGAAATGGAAAGACATTCCATTCCATGCTTATGGATTGGAAGAACGGATATTGTTAAAATGTCTATACCACCCAAAGCAATCTACACCCTTAGTGCCCTTTCTATCAAAATACCGACAGCATTTTTCACAGAAGTGGAACAAACAACCCTAAAATCTGTATGGAACCACAAAAGACCCCACATAGCCAAAGCTATCTTGAAAGAGAAAAGCAAAGCTGGAGGCATTGCAATTCTGGACTTTAAGTTATATTACAAAGCTGGTCATCAAAACATGGTATTGGCACAAAAATAGACACATAGACCTAATGGAACAGAGTAGAAAATCCAGAAAGAACCCCACAATTATATGGTCAATTCATCTTTGACAAAGCAGGAAAGAATATGCAATGGGAAAAAGGCTCTTCAACAAATGGTGTTGGGAAAGCTGGACAACAAGATGCAAAGAACGGAACTGGACCGCTTTCTTACACCATGTGCAAAAATAAATCCAAAATGGATTAAACGCCTAAATGTGAGATCTGAAGCCATAAAAATCCTAGAAGAGAACACAGGCAGTAACTTCTTTGACATTGGTCATAACAACATCTTTCTAGATATGTCTCCTGAGGCAAGGGAAACAAAAGCAAAGATAAACTATTCGAACTACATCAAAATAAAAAGCTCTGTACAGCAAAGGAGACAATCATTAAATCTAAAAGGCAACTTATGGAATGAGAGATGATATTTGCAAATGACATATCCGATAAAGGGTTAGTATCCAAAATATATAAAGAACTCATAAAACTCAACACCCAAAAGCAGACAGTCCAATTAAAAATGGGCAGAAGACATGAACAGTCATTTCTCTTAAGAAGACATCCACATGGCCAACAGACACATGGAAAGATGCTCATCACCACTCATCACCAGGGAATTGCAAATCACTACAGCTCACTACGATGAGCTATCACCTCACACATGTCAGAATGGCTAAAATCAACAACACGAGAAACAACAGTTGTTGGCAAGAATGTGGAGAAAAAGGAACACTAGTGCACTGTTGGTAGGAGTGCTAATTGATGCAGCCACTGTGGAAAGCAGTCTGTAGAGTCCTCAAAAATAGAACTACCCTATGATCCAGTGATCACATTACTGGGTATTTACCCAAAGGATACAAGAAGACTAATTCAAAGGGATACATGCTCCTCTAGGTTCATAGCAGCATTATTTACAGTAGCCAAGATATGGAAGCAGCCCAAGTGGCCATCAGCTGATGAATGGATAAAGAAGATGTGGTACACACACACACACACACACACACACACACACAGTGGAGTATTAGCCATAAAAAAGAATGAAATCGTGCCATTTGCAATGACGAGGATGGAGTAGCGGGCATAATGATGAAATAAGTCAGAGAAAGACAAATGCCAAATGATTTCACTCATATATGGAATTTAAGAACCAAAACAAGTGAGCAAAGGAAAAAAAAGAGAGGGGCAAACCAAGAGACAGACCCAACTGTAGAGAACACACTGGTGGTTACCAAAGAGGAGGCGGTTGAGGGGATGGGTGAAACAGGTGATGGGGATAAAGGAGGGCACTTGTTCTGATGCACCGGGTGATGTAGGGAAGTGTTGAACCACTATATTGTACACGTGAAACTAATACAGCACTGTGTTAACTATACTGGAATTAAGAACTTGTAAAAATGAGAAAAAATTCTAATCACTTTACAGTGACACTTCACAGTTTTTTAGCAGCTCAAATAATGGATTTTTTTTCTGTGTTTTTTTCTCTGAGTTGATCATGAGTTGAATTTGGCTGTGTGTAGTATTTTGTTTTACTTCTAATTCCACCTCTAAATAACTGCCCGGGTGGGCGTCGGAAGGAAGCCCCTCTACAGAGGATTGAGGGAGCTGAGAAACACACAGCTACCCATTCATCCCCACTCCACATAGAAGATGAAGAATAATCAAACAAGGGGACCAGGACCAAATGAAAGTGAGTGACGGACATTCCAAACCACATAAAGAAAGTTGCTGTTGATTTATTTTTATTTTTTTTTATTTTAATGTTTATTTATTTTTGAGACAGAGAGAGACAGAGCATGAACAGGGGAGGGGCAGAGAGAGAGGGAGACACAGAATCCGAGGCAGGCTCCAGGCTCTGAGCTGTCAGCACAGAGCCCGACGCGGGGCTCGAACTCACGGACCGTGAGATCATGACCTGAGCCGAAGTCGGACGCTTAACCAACCAAGCCACCCAGGCGCCCCGATTTTTTTTTAATTAAAGCCCTCAACAGGTTTCCGGGGTGTGGTACGATGTGCTCATTTGTATATGGATCCTTATCTCCATAACTATAATAACTTCATAAAACACTATACTTAGTATTCTGATTTCTTGTAAGTTGTAAATATTTCAAAAGTTAGGACTTCATATTTTTTACAAAGACTTATGCTCCTCAAGGGTAGAGACAACGTTTTGGAAGAGAGAAGTCTTTCAGTAACTGTAGAGCTGCCTTCAAGTGCCCTGGATGGCAGTGACCATTTGTAAAAGACAAAGACAAAAAGGCCCTTTCGCCTCCCAACCACCCTGACCTCCTACCATCGCTAGAAGTTTCTTATTGCTGCTCTGACAAAAATTAGCACAACTTTAAAACAATACAGATTCATTATCATATAGTTCTGGGGGTCAGAAGTCCAACAGGGGTGTTACAGGGCTGAAACCGACGTGCCAGCAGGGCTGGGTTCCTTTCTGACGGCTGTAAGGGACAGCTTGTTTTCTTGCCCTTTCTGGTTCTAGAAGCTGCATCCTTGGCTCATGTTCTCCTTCCTCCATCTTCAGGGCCAGCAGCGGCCAGCTGAGTCTTTCCCACGTGACATCACTCTGACATCGACTCTTCTGGCTCCCACTTCCATTTTTAAGGTCCCTTGTGATTATACTGGATCATCCAGGACAACCTCCCTATTTTATGGTCAGCCTTGATTCCATCTGTAGCCTGGGTCCTCCTTTGCCGTGTAACATAACCCGGTCACAGGTTCCAGGGATGAAGACACACACATCTCTGGGGGGCCATTACTTGCCTAGCATACCCTCTCCAAAAAATAACCAACGATAACTCAGCAAAGGCATGGCAGCGAGGGCGGGAAGAAGTCATGCATGCATTTCTTTTTCTTCCTCCTTTGTTGTTTAATATTCTAAAGAGAGCTTTCCACTGCAAACTAAAGATCAAACTATGAAGGTTTTCCCCAAGTCTGCAAGAACCGCTAAGTTTCTCCCCGGCATGAATTCTTAGATATAGAGAAAGGCTGTAGGGTTGGGTCATTTCTTTTTCTTTTCTTTTCTTTTCTTTTTTAATGTTTATTTTTGAGAGAGAGAGAGAGAGAGAGAGAGAGACCACAGGCAGGGGAGGGGCAGACACAGAATCGGAATCAGGCTCCAGGCTCTGAGCTGTCAGTACAGAGCCCGATGCAGGGCTTGAACCCACAAACTGTGAGTTCATGACCTGAGCCGAAGTCGGACGCTTAACCGACTGAGCCGCTCAGGCCTCCTAGGCTGGGTCATTTCCTTTTTTTTTTTTTTTTTAATTAAAAAAACCTTTTTTTTTTAATGTTTATTTATTTTTCAGAGAGAGCGAGCACGAGCAGGGGAAGAGTGGAGAGAGAGAGGGAGACACAGAATGGGAAACCAGCTCCAGGCTCTGAGCTGTCAGCACAGAGCCCGACACGGGGCTCGAACTCACAAACCGTGAGATCATGACCCGAGCTGAAGCCGGACGCTCAACCGACTGAGCCACCCAGGCGCCCCGGCTGGGTCATTTCCTAATAAAACCCTGTAAAGGTAAGCACTGATCTGTGCTCTAAGGCCTTTTCACGCTTGATACACCTGCATGGCTTTTCCCCGGTGTGGACGGTGGAGGGTTGAATGAGGGATCCATCCTGGCATCCGCTGGATACTCGTGGATAAAGGCTGCTCCCCACTCAGTGCTCTCAGAGGGCTTCTCAGTGTCCCTCCTTGTGTAATATGTTGGGGAAGAGGTGTCCCAGAAGGCTTTCCTGCATTCTCTGTACCCAGAGGCTTTTTCTGGTGTGCATTATTTTATGCCGGACAAAAGCAGCGTGGCCTGTGAAGGCCTTTTCACCTTCACTTCACCCGTTGGCCTCCTTCCTAGTATGGACAGTGTCAAGTGAGGTGTGCCCGGTCAGAAGCTCTTTATGGCACTGCTTGCGCTCACAGGACTTCGTTCCGGAGTGATTCTGATGTCGAGCAGGGAGGAAATTCCTGTTTATCCCCTTCCCCCAAAGTCCTTGCAGTGGTAGGGGTTCTTCCCTGGATGCAGCACGGCGTCTTTGCTTGGTCAGGATGAACCCTGTTCATAGGCAGAATGTCCTGGAGAGAACTGCCGCCGTAAAACCCTTGAGCTCATACTATCATCTGTCCCCAGACTGTGGCATTCAAGGCTCATTTCCCAGAGAGAATCTTCTGGAGGATTGGTCAGGGTCTCAAGCGCCTTTCCTGAATTTCTGAAGGCCCTTCCTTGCTGACCCCCCTGCGGCTCCCTGAGTCCGTTGTCCCTGGAGCGAGGCTCCTGGGTGGTAGGCTGGGCGGGGCCAGGTTGTGCTTGGTCTCCAGAAGGGAATCTTCTACATCACAGGTGGCTATTAGGATACGGAGAAGCAAGATTACTCCTTCGGGGAGAAGCGAAGATGAAAATAGTCTCCGTGCCTGTTGTGTTTTGACGTTCCGGAAACCTGTGTTTGCAATTTCTTCCTTTTCCGATCCTTGGATTTCCGACCCCTTCAAAGGGAAATCCAGGAAGACGGGCTAAGGCAGGGGACGGAGGGACTAGAGTGGAAACTGCTCCCCGAAGTGCAGATTGGGCATGAGTGGATATCCTCTCAAAGTCCAGGGCGATCTTCTAAACGGAGTCTCACTCTATCGGCCAACCACCCCTTCCTCGCCGAAGACCGAGAGGCTGGGGTCGTGAGAGGAGTGGGGCAGGGACAGTGCCCGGAGCAGGCGTGACACGTGGTCCGCACGCATGGAACGGTAGCTGCTTGTCTTTACATCGACCCCCCAGGGAAGCGGGGAAAGGAACAGCTTTCTCCGGCCGCCGGTGCCATTTGATGAGCCGTCTGTGTACCTCTGCAGTCACCTCGTGTAACTGTAGGATCTCGGTCCGTGCCACAGGCCTCTGGGAACAACCGAGCTTTAACCCTTTAACTGAGACTGCATTTTCCCCTGAAGGATGCCAGGTGACAGTGAGGGTATATGCCTTCTGGGTGCCTGACTCGCCTTTCTTCTTGGAGAATAGCTCATCCCCAAGGACCCCTGCTGTGGGGGCTCTGGGGACCCCTTTACCCCTGGGCCAGCCAGCTTCCTTCTTGTGGCAGTTCAGGATAAGGATCGCAGACGGGCCAGCCTGTGATGGGCACTGGGGTGAGAAGCTGAGGGAAACAGAGGCTCGGGGGTGGGGGGGGGCATTTCCTGCCTTCAGGCTGCACACGCAGGAAAGCACAACCGCACACGACGACTGCGAATAAGGATGTAAAGCTCGCCGAGGGAAGTAGAGGCACGGAATCCGGGGGCCTCGGGGAGCCATCTGCAGCGGAAAGAGCCCATCGGCCGAGTGTGGCACGAGCGGACGCAGAGAAGCCACGACGAGAGACACTGAGGCCGAGGCACGTGATGGTTCCTTTCGGTTCTCGCTTTGTCCCACGGGGCCCGGCTGGGCATCGTGCCCTTGGCTTCTGCAGCGTATCCCCACCCCCTTCCGATAAGCCCTCCCTTCGCTGTGAACCACTTCGAAGGGGACTCTGATCTGGCCCCACCAAGGCCTGCTGGACACACGGGGAGACCAGGCGGCATGCGGGACCCAAACAGGGCGGGAGCTGTGGGGACGAGAGAGGGAAGGCCCCCGTGTTGTCTGGCCCCGCCAGGCCCGAAGTGCGAGGGCAGAAGGGAGGAGGCTGCAGGCTCCCTAAGGGGGCGCCCAGTCCGCAGCACGGACTTTTGGTCTCCGTCTTTTGGGCCGGGACCTCCAAGGGAAGGTCATGGCCAGACCCTCGAGGGTCACTGATCCCCAGAAAGTCAAAGACAGGGAGGGATTAGTCTGACACTCAGTCCCTGGAAAAGATGCAGGGGTACCCAAGGTCTGAGTCGCTCCGCACCTGCTGAGGGCCTAGCCCGGTGCCGGGCTCAAGGGGGAGGTGGGCGCAGCCTTCGCACAGAAGGCAGTTGTGTCACAGTGAAAAGGCTGCTATGGGGGAAGCCAGCGGACGACGACACAAGACAGTAACGAGCCTCTGTGTCCTGAGAGGAGCGGATAGTGAGCACCCGAAGATGTCAAAATAGGAAATAACGACAGTAATCGTGACGCCAAAATGGTAACGGCGGCAGCTGCTGAGTCTCACTGGTCCTCGCCGTGTGCCTGGCTCTGTGCCGAGTGCCTGACGTGCCGTATTAAAGTGGTGAAATGTCCCGAAACGTCCCTAGCCACGGAGCCAGACTCCTAGGGTTGAATCTGACGCTTGCCTGCTGTGTGACCTTGGGAAGTCACTATTTCTCTGAACAGCGAATTCTGCCTCGATGCTAATCGTTCCCATTTCACCAGGCTGTTGTCGGGATGCAAGAGGAAATGTTCATAAGGCAGACGCTGGGATGCCTGGCCCATGTCTACACTCGGCATGTTTTCTGCTACTTGGATTAATCTTCCCGTGGCCCACGAGGGCAACACCGTCATCACCTCCATGTCACGGTCAGTGTCCGGAGGCTCAGGGAGATCGAGCCAATCAACCAGAGTCACATCCGCACTAAGTGGACATCTGAACCCAGGTCCGCCTGGTTCAGGGTCTGTGTGTAGAAACCCCCTACCCATCCACCACCACAAGGAGGGTGGGATGAACATCCAGCAAGTGAGCCCCCAGTCTTGCCCTCTGGGATGCACCTCAGCGGAGGGAGGGGGCCCTCAGCAACCACACCAGCCCTCTCATTCCTCCTCGAACGACCCGCATACCACCGTCGCCCATGCGGTTTCCTCTGCCCGAGATGCTCCCCGTGCCCTCCTCGTTCCTAAGCGTAAACACATTCTACGAAGTTTACGTGTCACCCCAGCTCCTACCCCCAGCCCACCACGGGTACTGTCACGGTTAGGGGGGGAGGCTCTGGCAGTTGGCATGCTGAGTTTGAGTTTCATCTATTTAAGAGCTGTGTGACCTTGGGCTGGTGACTTGACTTCTCTGAGCGTCAAGTTTCTCTTCTGTGAAGTGAGGAAAAGGAGAGAATCAGATTCTAAGGAGGTGAGAGGTGGGACATAATGGCACTTACGGTTGTTCTGTCACTACTCTTTTTCCCATTTACTCTGTCAGCAACCTGGGAAAGCTCAACCTACCCTGCGCCTTTGCTTTTGTGATTGCGCCAAGTTCCCGGCACAAAAATGGCAAAATGAGAGCAGGCAGGGACAGGGGCTATTTTAGCTAGCACTGCCAGGAAAGGCCTCATCAAAGAGGTGACATTTGAGCAGAGCCTGGAAGGATGTGAAAGGGCAGCCAAGGCGAGATCTGGCAACAGTGTCCCCATCGGAGGCAACTCCAAAGGCCAAAGCTGGGAGAAAGTGGGAAAGAGTCTGGCATGTTCGGGTTGGCCTGGCCGGACGGCAGGGAGCAAGGGAAGGATAGAAGGAGACAAGGTCAGAGACGGTCTCCGAGGACGGGACTTTCCAAAGCACGGTAAGGGAGCCCATGAAGGGTGGCGTCGTGCACACTGAGCACCTATCACAAGCCGGCACTGCTCCAGGCCTGGGCACAGAGCGGGAGGGGAAGCTTACATTCCAGGGTCGGAGACGGATCATCCGCAAGGAACTAACTAAATGATCAAGAGGATCCCAAAGAACAACGAAGTAAGAGTGAGGAGGTAAGACACTGGAGGCAACTTTCCACGGGGCAACCAAGGACGGCATCTCAGAGGAGGAGACACTGGGGCAAGCCTGCAATGAAGTGTGAGGGAGTGGACAGAGCCACGTGACCACCAAAGAAAAAACAAGCCAAGTCCTGACAGCGATCAGGGCTATGATGACCGTACACAGGATGGCCGCTGGAGAAGTGACTGGGCCTGGTGTACGTTTATACCCAGAGGGACACCTGGGTTCAGACTACAGCACTGCCTCATACCAGCTGCGAGAACTAACAGAAGAACTCAACCTCTCTGTGCCGTGATGTCCTCATCTGTCAAATGGGCGCAACACTGGTATCCGTCTTACTGTCTTATTATCTGTTGTTGGCATCAAACACTTTAGTACGTGTCACTTGCTGAATACCAGCTTGTACTGTCCACAGGATTAACACCTTGGTGCACACGAGGTGATGAGCCTTGGAAAATGTGGGTGGCTTTCCTGCTTTTTAAGCCTTTAAGAGAATGTGACAGTTACGACTTTTGACTTTAATCCAATGTTTAGAGGTACAGGAACTTTTCAAACCACTAGTAAGAACTTGTGTGAAGTGAACTAGTTAAATCTGTAAGTTTTAAGCTTCTGTCGTGTGCTTCTATTTAGGGAAATGTTTAAAGAAGCCATCATTTCTTTCATTCATCCACTCATCAATTCAGGGGGGCGGGGGGTCTAAGCAGGCCAGTGGGATGCTAGTTCTTTCGGCAATGCAGCCTGGGTGCTGCGTGGTCCCCTGAAGGAGAACCTGCTAGGGGACACGTCCATTAGAATGCCGGTGCCGGACCAACCCTCCTGTGGAGGGGCTTGAAGAGCAGAGTGGCTGATGCACCCTTGCCCTGGTCTGGCCTAGGCTGTTCCACTGGCCTAGCTGACTCTTCCTGGCTCACCGGGATTAGACGCAAGGTCCTGCTGAGCCCACAAGGCAGTGAATATACACCTCCCCGCAGCTGGATCTCTATGCCTGCCTGGCTCTTTACCCCCTACCCCTTATCCCTGGCTTCCTCTCCCTCAGATAACAGCCAGTACCCAGTGGGGTTCTCGAAGCCTCAGGGGTGCCCACCCCCTGCGCCTACCCTCCAGCATTTCCGTCTCTCACTTCGGGCCATCTCAAGCAACCACCTTAAGCTTCCCTCTCCTAAATCCTCTCCCCAGGTTATGTCCTGGTCCAGACCTAAAACCCCTTTAAACATCCCCAGTGTAGACCCCTCCTGGAACTGCAGACTTGCCTGTCCATCTATCCATCTCTTTTTCTCTCTTTCCCCCCACACCCCATCCCCGCGCCCCCCCCCCCCCCCACTTCTGGAACATCTTCAGATTCACCGGGTCCAAAATGCAACTTCTGACCTTCCCCCCTACAGCCTGCTCCCTCCACCCAATTTCTTCATCCTCATTCTCCCAGATGTTCAGAAAAGGAGAAGAGGAAGAGGAAGAAGAAGAAGAAGAAGAAAAGAAAAAAGAAACCAAAAAACTTAGGGTGGTCCTTCACTCCCTACCTTCCTTCACAGCCTGATGCAGCAGGCAGAGGACTCTGTCCCTAAGCTCTATCTGGACTCAGGGTGCTTTGCCTTCACCCTAGTCTGGACCGCGTCCTGACGCTCCTGGACTCTACTGCGGCAGTCTCATCGGTCTCCCTGCCTCCACCTTCATCGCCCCTCTCCCACCCCCCGAGCAACTTTGGGGAAACTTAAAATCCTAGCGCAGATCCTGTCCCTCTTGCGTCCCCCACTCTCCGTGGCTTGTGGCGGCCCAGGAAGGAAGGTCCCGCCGGTCAGGTGCCTTCCCGGGTGTGACTCCGCCCCCCAGGTTCCACTGCCCGCGGACACCGCAGGGGCGCTCGGCTTCCCTCGAGGTATCCCGAGGGCTCCCGCCCCAGTCGCACGTCCAAGCTTTTGCACGTGCTCGTCCTTCTGCCTGCAACTCCCCCTCCACGTTCTCCCACTGGCTGTCGGAAATGGGGACCCCACTCAGAGCACCCCACCGTGTTGGACACAGCCGCCCGGCCTTCAGTGACCAAGGCAGGCGCCCTCATTCGGAGCTTTAGGATGGGGAGGTGGCGTCGGGCGGGTGAGCACCTGGGGACGACTGCACCCCTGCGCCGGGTCCGACAGCGCAGCCGCCGCCATCGGGGCCTGCTGGCGGAGTGAGGCCAGGAGACCCGGGCGGGGACCCGAGCTCCGCGGGCCCCAGCCCGCCCCGGCGGCGGGGTGACACCGGGCGGCGACGCCGCCGAGCCTCAGGCCCGGCTCAGTGCCGCGGGGACGTCTTCTCTTCCGTCACCTCCGGTGTGACTCGGGGATCCCGGGCCGGGAACGGGTAAGATAACCACGGCGAGGACAGAGCCAGAAGTCCCGCCCCGAGAGGGCGCGTAATGCACGCAGACGACCCTCTCCGGCCTCTTCATTGGCCAGCGGCGCCGCGGCTTACGGAGGAGAGCATCCTGGGTGATGTAGTTCTCTAGCACCAGGCAAAGGCCAAGGGCCTGGGAGCTGATGAAAGTTAGCGCGTCCAGTACAGTATTCTCAGTCAGGGCCCCGAGGAAAGACTTCAGACAGGACCGTGGTTACGAAGACGAAGAAGGCATGCCGAAGGGTCCCGAAGCAGGTAGACGAGGGTGGCTCCCGACTCTGGTTCCCTCGGGAGAGAAAAAAAATCCCCCCTGCCTGTATGGTTAGAAATGGTGTTCCTAACTAGCTAGCAACACCGTTTTACCCACTTGTGTCTTACTCCGTATCCCGACGTGTGCCCAGTTCTTTACAAATATGGGATCTAGCAGGAAACAAAGGGACTTCCCAGGAGCCATTTCCTGGGGGGATAGTGGCTGCGGTGGTCACATGTGGACCAGGGGCCATCTGAACCCCAGGGAAAAGTCTGGAACACCATGATTTCCTCTTCTGGCTGGGAGGTGGTTAGAATTTCACCGGAAATTTTAGTGACGGGGTCTGCGTAGGGAGTTGAGATGATCTCAGGGAAACAGCTGTGAAATACCTATTTCATTAAATCTGCTAATAATGATTATGCTAAGATGGGGGCAGAAATAGCTCTGGATAAACATATCTGGGACACGCTCAAAGGCTAGGATCTCATTTAGTTTGACCAGGGAACAGAAGTTTGAGAAGCCGACGACATGGTTACACTGGAAATGTGGCTACTCTGACGCTTTGACTTTTTTTTTAATTTTTAAAAAATGTTTATTTATTTTTGAGACACACACACGCACACAGAGCATGAGCAGGGAAGGGGCAAAGAGAGAGGGAGACACAGAATCCAAAGCTGCTCCGGGCTCTGAGCTGTCAGCACAGAGCCCCCACGCGGGGCTCGAACCCATGAGCTATGAGATCATGACCTGAGCCCAAGTCGGAAGCTTAACCTGAAGTCAGACGGTTAACCGACTGAGCCACCCAGATGTCCCTGACGCTTTGACTTTCTAAAGTATGACATTTTTTTTTAATTTTTTTAATGTTTATTTATTTTTGAGACAGAGAGAGACAGAGCATGAACGGGGGAGGGTCAGAGAGAGGGAGACACAGAATCTGAAACAGGCTCCAGGCTCTGAGCTGTCAGCCCAGAGCCCGATGCGGGGCTCGAACTCACAGACCGAGAGATCATGACCTGAGCCAAAGTCGGCTGCTTAACCGACTGAGCCACCCAGGCGCCCCTAAAGTATGATATTTTAAACCATTCTTCAGGACACTGGGCAATACCAACTTGAAGAGAGAGGCAAGGTGGGAATTGAGGGAGTTTTCGGAATGGTAATGACCAAGTACTCACACAACTGCTCCTTAGTAACCCGTTGGTTTGGTAACTTCCCTCCTCTCCACAGACCCCTACATTTGGGCTCACGCTCGAGCCTAAGCAGGCACTGAGATGCAGCTCATTCCTTGCTGTCCTCGAGAGAAACATTCCTACTAACCACCCCCCGCCCCAGATCATGCTGCCCATTCACCCCCACAGCTTCCCATCCCTGTCATAGTTCCTGCTAGCCCTGCTCACCGCTCCTTATTTAAAAAAAAAAAAAAAAAAAAAAAGCCTTTTCCTGTTCGATTTTGAGATGCCTGTGGATCTTGCGGTCGGAGCATTCTATTGCAACAGTCTTTTCATAAATTCTTTCTTTACCTACCCCTGGATCTGTTTTATTGACAGATTTAAAGTGTTGTGAGGCAACTCAAGATTGGACTTCACTTACAGAACCCTGTCGTACCTGCCCAGGTACCTAACGGCACCTTGCAATTTTTTCGAACTCGGCTCTTGTTGGTGAATTCGGGAATCCTTTGGTAAATTCAGTTCTCGCACCAGTGCTCTGGGCATCATGTCTATTACAGCACAGTAAGGAGTTACTTTGATTCGTTGGGCATAGGAATCTTTCTTTGGCACTTTGAGTGGGCAGTCGTTCCCTGACTCTTGAGAAGGAAACTTCCCTACTCTTCTGTATGATGACTCCTTTGTTTTTCCTTGGGAATTGGAGGAGGGAATTTCTTTGGCCCTTCCGACAGGGACGATACAGGGGAGTAATCAAGCAGGACTCTTTCCTGGCTTCTTTAAGGGCTTATCTCTGGTCTAATGAACTAATATCGTGGGTAACTCTCACTCTACTTTTCCTGCTGGACTATATGCTCCATCATTATGGCATTAATTCAGTTCAATACCTTCAAAAGTAGCAAGATTTTACTACAGAGAATTTAGAATTTCGGTGGCCTCTTTGGGAAACATGGGATCTCCCCATGCTGGCTCATCAATTACCTATCCCTTCTATCACCCGCCCCCCCATCCTCCTTCCTCCTTTTCATGACCTTCAAACTTCCCTTCATCTCCCTGAATCCTTCGATCCGTCTCTCCCCCTTTAACACTCCTACCTCCTCTATCCCTCTATCCACTTCTGCCAAACTTTTTCCATCCCACTTGGGCCCTTCAACATCTTATAGTCACTTAAACTCTAGGCCCCCCTCTCCCTGTTGGAAGTTATTGAGCGGCTTCGGGACCCCGAGAGCAAACACCTAATGCTGAAAAAGCTACTTAGAAACAGGCTGAGTGCTTTATCAACTCAGATGAGCTTTAGACACCCAGACAGACGGTCACCTGATATCTCCTCAGTCCCTTGCCCAAGATTTAATCCACAGCCTCCAAAGAAAATTAAGGGTCTCCTCCACTAATATTGTTGGGGGCACTTCAGCTCTCATAATGAGCAGATGTCCTCCATTGCCCCATCCGCCAGAAATGTAGTCCTGATTTTTATAAAAACGTAAAGGTGTCCAAGGGCAAGAGCCAACTGTTTGTAACCAATGAGTTAAAAATTAGAAATTAAAGCCATTAGTTCAGCCATTAGTTCTCTGTGTCTGCCTGTCTATGTATTTATGTATGTTCTTTTCCTATCCCTAGATAGTATTAACATATTAGATTATAAAATGCCTTAAAGAACTCTATTTTAATTGGCTTAGAGGTAAATAAGCACTTCTTTTTTTTTTTTTTTTTTTTTTTTTAATATATGAAATTTACTGTCAAATTGGTTTCCATACAACACCCAGTGCTCATCCCAAAAGGTGCCCTCCTCAATACCCATCACCCACCCTGCCCTCCCTCCCACCCCCCATCCACCCTCAGTTTGTTCTCAGTTTTTAACAGTCTCTTATGCTTTGGCTCTCTCCCACTCTAACCTCTTTTTTTTTTTTTTTTTTTCCTTCCCCTCCCCCATGGGTTTCTGTTATGTTTCTCAGGATCCACATAAGAGTGAAACCATATGGTATCTGTCTTTCTCCGTATGGCTTATTTCACTTAGCATCACACTCTCCAGTTCCATCCATGTTGCTACAAAAGGCCATATTTCATTTTTTCTCATTGCCACGTAGTATTCCATTGTGTATATAAACCACAATTTCTTTATCCATTCATCAGTTGATGGACATTTAGGCTCTTTCCATAATTTGGCTATTGTTGAGAGTGCCGCTATAAACATTGGGGTACAGGTGCCCCTATGCATCAGTACTCCTGTATCCCTTGGGTAAATTCCTAGCAGTGCTATTGCTGGGTCATAGGGTAGGTCTATTTTTAATTTTCTGAGGAACCTCCACACTGCTTTCCAGAGCGGCTGCACCAATTTGCATTCCCACCAACAGTGCAAGAGGGTTCCTGTTTCTCCACATCCTCTCCAGCATCTATAGTCTCCTGATTTCTTCATTTTGGCCACTCTGACTGGCATGAGGTGGTATCTGAGTGTGGTTTTGATTTGTATTTCCCTGATAAGGAGCGACGTTGAACATCTTTTCATGTGCCTGTTGGCCATCCGGATGTCTTCTTTAGAGAAGTGTCTATTCATGTTTTCTGCCCATTTCTTCACTGGGTTATTTGTTTTTCGGGTGTGGAGTTTGATGAGCTCTTTATAGATTTTGGATACTAGCCCTTTGTCCGATGTGTCATTTGCAAATATCTTTTCCCATTCCGTTGGTTGCCTTTTCGTTTTGTTGGTTGTTTCCTTTGCTGTGCAGAAGCTTTTTATCTTCATAAGGTCCCAGTAATTCACTTTTGCTTTTAATTCCCTTGCCTTTGGGGATGTGCCGAGTAAGAGATTGCTACGGCTGAGGTCAGAGAGGTCTTTTCCTGCTTTCTCCTCTAAGGTTTTGATGGTTTCCTGTCTCACATTCAGGTCCTTTATCCATTTTGAGTTTATTTTTGTGAATGGTGTGAGAAAGTGGTCTAGTTTCAACCTTCTGCATGTTGCTGTCCAGTTCTCCCAGCACCATTTGTTAAAGAGACTGTCTTTTTTCCATTGGATGTTCTTTCCTGCTTTGTCAAAGATGAGTTGGCCATACGTTTGTGGGTCTAGTTCTGGGGTTTCTATTCTATTCCATTGGTCTATGTGTCTGTTTTTATGCCAATACCATGCTGACTTGATGATGACAGCTTTGTAGTAGAGGCTAAAGTCTGGGATTGTGATGCCTCCTGCTTTGGTCTTCTTCTTCAAAATTACTTTGGCTATTCGGGGCCTTTTGTGGTTCCATATGAATTTTAGGATTGCTTGTTCTAGTTTCGAGAAGAATGCTGGTGCAATTTTGATTGGGATTGCATTGAATGTGTAGATAGCTTTGGGTAGTATTGACATTTTGACAATATTTATTCTTCCAATCCATGAGCAGGGAATGTCTTTCCATTTCTTTATATCTTCTTCAATTACCTGCATAAGCTTTCTATAGTTTTCAGCATACAGATCTTTTACATCTTTGGTTAGATTTATTCCTAGGTATTTTATGCTTCTTGGTGCAATTGTGAATGGGATCAGTTTCTTCATTTGTCTTTCTGTTGCTTCATTGTTAGTGTATAAGAATGCAACTGATTTCTGCACATTGATTTTGTATCCTGCAACTTTGCTGAATTCATGTATCAGTTCTAGCAGACTTTTGGTGGAGTCTATCGGATTTTCCATGTATAATATCATGTCATCTGCAAAAAGCGAAAGCTTGACTTCATCTTTGCCAATTTTGATGCCTTTGATTTCCTTTTGTTGTCTGATTGCTGATTCTAGAACTTCCAGCACTATGTTAAACAAGAGCGGTGACAGTGGGCATCCCTGTCGTGTTCCTGATCTCAGGGAAAAAGCTCTCAGTTTTTCCCCGTTGAGGATGATGTTAGCTGTGGGCTTTTCATAAATGGCCTTTATGATCTTTAAGTATGTTCCTTCTATCCCGACTTTCTCAAGGGTTTTTATTAAGAAAGGGTGCTGGATTTTGTCAAAGGCCTTTTCTGCATCGATTGACAGGATCATATGGTTCTTCTCTTTTTTTTTTGTTAATGTGATGTATCACGTTGATCGATTTGCGAATGTTGAACCAGCCCTGCATCCCAGGAATGAATCCCACTTGATCATGGTGAATAATTCTTTTTATATGCTGTTGAATTCGATTTGCTAGTATCTTATTAAGAATTTTTGCATCCATATTCATCAGGGATATTGGCCTGTAGTTCTCTTTTTTTACTGGGTCTCTGTCTGGTTTAGGAATCAAAGTAATACTGGCTTCATAGAATGAGTCTGGAAGTTTTCCTTCCCTTTCTATTTCTTGGAATAGCTTGAGAAGGATAGGTATTATCTCTGCTTTAAATGTCTGGTAGAACTCCCCTGGGAAGCCATCAGGTCCTGGACTCTTATTTGTTGGGAGATTTTTGATAACCGATTCAATTTCTTCGCTGGTTATGGGTCTGTTCAAGCTTTCTATTTCCTCCTGATTGAGTTTTGGAAGAGTGTGGGTGTTTAGAAATTTGTCCATTTCTTCCAGGTTGTCCAATTTGCTGGCATATAATTTTTCATAGTATTCCCTGAAAATTGTTTGTATCTCTGAGGGATTGGTTGTAATCATTCCATTTTCATTCATGATTTTATCTATTTGGGTCATCTCCCTTTTCTTTTTGAGAAGCCTGGCTAGAGGTTTGTCAATTTTGTTTATTTTTTCAAAAAACCAACTCTTGGTTTCGTTGATCTGCTCTACAGTTTTTTTAGATTCTATATTGTTTATTTCTGCTCTGATCTTTATTATTTCTCTTCTTCTGCTGGGTTTAGGCTGCCTTTGCTGTTCTGCTTCGATTTCCTTTAGGTGTGCTGTTAGATTTTGTATTTGGGATTTTTCTTGTTTCTTGAGATAGGCCTGGATTGCAATGTATTTTCCTCTCAGGACTGCCTTCGCTGCATCCCAAAGCGTTTGGATTGTTGTATTTTCATTTTCGTTTGTTTCCATGTATATTTTAATTTCTTCTCTAATTGCCTGGTTGACCCACTCATTCGTTAGTAGGGTGTTCTTTAACCTCCATGCTTTTGGAGGTTTTCCAGACTTTTTCCTGTGGTTGATTTCAAGCTTCATAGCATTGTGGTCTGAAAGTATGCATGGTATAATTTCAATTCTTGTAAACTTATGAAGGGCTGTTTTGTGACCCAGTATATGATCTATCTTGGAGAATGTTCCATGTGCACTCGAGAAGAAAGTATATTCTGTTGCTTTGGGATGCAGAGTTCTAAATATATCTGTCAAGTCCATCTGATCCAATGTATCATTCAGGGCCCTTGTTTCTTTATTGACTGTGTGTCTAGATGATCTATCCATTTCTGTAAGTGGGGTGTTAAAGTCCCCTGCAATGACCACATTCTTATCAATAAGGTTGCTTATGTTTATGAGTAATTGTTTTATATATCTGGGGGCTCCGGTATTCGGCGCATAGACATTTATAATAGTTAGCTCTTCCTGGTGGATAGACCCTGTGATTATTATATAATGCCCTTCTTCATCTCTTGTTACAGCCTTTAATTTAAAGTCTAGTTTGTCTGATATAAGTATGGCTACTCCAGCTTTCTTTTGGCTTCCAGGAGCATGATAGATAGTTCTCCATCCCCTCCCTCTCAATCTAAAGGTGTCCTCAGATCTAAAATGAGTCTCTTGTAGACAGCAAATAGATGGGTCTTGTTTTTTTATCCATTCTGATACCCTATGTCTTTTAGTTGGCGCATTTAATCCATTTACATTCAGTGTTATTATAGAAAGATATGGGTTTAGAGTCATTGTGATGTCTGTATGTTTTATGCTTGTAGTGATGTCTCTGGTACTTTGTCTCACAGGATCCCCCTTAGGATCTCTTGTAGGGCTGGTTTCGTGGTGACAAATTCCTTCAGTTTTTGTTTGTTTGGGAAGACCTTTATCTCTCCTTCTATTCTAAATGACAGACTTGCTGGATAAAGGATTCTTGGCTGCATATTTTTTCTGTTTAGCACACTGTAGATATCGTGCCAAGCCTTTCTGGCCTGCCAAGTTTCAAAGGAGAGATCAGTCACGAGTCTTATAGGTCTCCCTTTATATGTGAGGGCACGTTTATCCCTTGCTGCTTTCAGAATTTTCTCTTTATCCTTGTATTTTGCCAGTTTCACTATGATATGTCGTGCAGAAGATCGATTCAAGTTACGTCTGAAGGGAGTTCTCTGTGCCTCTTGGATTTCAATGCCTTTTTCCTTCCCCAGTTCAGGGAAGTTCTCAGCTATAATTTGTTCAAGTACCCCTTCAGCACCCTTCCCTCTCTCTTCCTCCTCTGGGATACCAATTATGCGTATATTATTTTTTTTTAGTGTATCACTTAGTTCTCTAATTTTCCCCTCATACTCCTGGATTTTTTTATCTCTCTTTCTTTCGGCTTCCTCTTTCTCCATAACTTTATCTTCTAGTTCACCTCTTCTCTCCTCTGCCTCTTCAAGCCGAGCCATCGTGGATTCCATTTTGTTTTGCAATTCGTTTAAAGCGTTTTTCAACTCCTCGTGACTGTTCCTTAGTCCCTCGATCTTTGTGGCAAGAGATTCTCTGCTGTCCTGTATACTGTTTTCAAGCCCAGTGATTAATTTTATGACTATTATTCTAAATTCACTTTCTGTTATATCATTTAAATCCTTTTTGATCAGTTCATTAGCTGTTGTTATTTCCTGGAGATTCTTCTGAGGGGAATTCTTCCGTTTGGTCATTTTGGAGAGTCCCTGGCGTGGTGAGGACCTGCAGGGCACTTCCCCTGTGCTGTGGTGTATAGCTGGAGTTAGTGGGCGGGGCCGCAGTCCGACCCGATGTCTGCCCCCAGCCCACCGCTGGGGCCACGGTCAGACTGGTGTGTGCCTTCTCTTCCCCTCTCCTAGGGGCGGGATTCACTGTGGGGTGGCGTGTCCCGTCTGGGCTACTTGCACACTGCCAGGCTTGTGTTGCTGGGGATCTGGCGTATTAGCTGGGGTGGGTGGGCAAGGTGCACGGGGGCTGGAGGGGCAGGCTTAGCTCGCTTCTCTTTAGGTGATCCACTTCAGGAGGGGCCCTGTGGCAGCGGGAGGGAGTCAGATCCGCTGCCGGAGGTTTGGCTCCGCAGAAGCACAGAGTTGGGTGTCTGCGCGGAGCGAGCAGGTTCACTGGCAGGAACCGGTTCCCTTTGGGATTTTGGCTGGGGGATGGGCGGGGGAGATGGCGCTGGCGCCTTCGTTCCCCGCCAAGCTGAGCTCTGCCGTCCGGGGGCTCGGCAGCTCTCCCTCCCTCTGTCCTCCAGCCTTCCCGCTTTCCGAGCAGAGCTGTTCACTTATGACCTCCCAGACGCTGAGTCGCGCTTGCTGTGGGAACACAGTCCGTCCGGCCCCTCCGCTCTTGCCAGCCAGACTCGGGGGCTCCGCTTGGCCGGCGAGCCGCCCCTCCGCCCCGGCTCCCTCCCGCCGGTCCGTGGAGCGCGCACCGCCTCGCCGCCCTTCCTCCCCTCTTCCGTGGGCCTCTGGTCTGCGCTTGACTCCGGAGACTCCGTTCTGCTAATCCTCTGGCGGTTTTCTGGGTTCTTTAGGCAGGTGTAGGTGGAATCGAAGTGATCGGCAGGACGCGCTGTGAGCCCCGCGTCCTCCTACGCCGCCATCTTCCGGAACCTCTCAATAAGCACTTCTATAAATTAAATATGTCTAAAATTCTCAAAAGTTAACGGAATTTAACATCTAGGATTTTCAAAAATAGTCTTATAGAAACTAACCCAAATATTTTTTAAAGTTTTTATTTAAATTCCAGGTAGTTGGGTAGTTGGGTAGTTGGGGCGCCTGGGTGGCTCAGTCGGTTAAGGGTCCACCTTCAGCTCAGGTCATGATCTGGTGGTTCCTGAGTTGGAGCTTCAGGTCGGGCTCCGTGCTGACAGCAGGGGGCCTGCTTGGAATTTTCTCTCTCCCTCTCTCTGTCTCTCTCAAAAATAAATAAACATTAAAAAAAAGAAAACAAATTCCAGTTAGTTAGCATACAGTGTAATATTATAGTTTTTAAAATTCAAGTGAACACAAGTTCAGTAAATCTTGGCAAACAAGACTAGTTCAGTATTATTGGTTTAATAAAATTAGCTCTTTTATCTTGTGAGTTATCAAGTTTAGATAAAATATAAGCAGACTTTTTTATTCTATTTGGAATATTCTTCCTAAAACGTACACGGGTTTACTGATTGAATAGACTAACGCTACATCTATTAAACATTTAAGATTGTTAAAAATGTAAATTTGTGTTGAACCAAATTAAATCATTATCCTGACAAACTTTATGTTGCCACGAATTATGTTTTATAACATGTCAGCTTGAAAACCGTTTTCAAAATCTTCTGGTAAATTCAAACCTTAGACTTATGCTAAATTAATTAATGAATATTTATTAAATAACTAGATCATTTTTACATAAGATAAATATTGAAACGCTAATTAGTAAGCATACTTTTAAGGCTATATATGTTTGGCTCTATTAATAGTCATTTTTGCCTCGATGAAACGTTATACTACAAGAGATAATTATAGCTATAAAAATTGTGAGACCTATATTCATAAGGTCTGGTGATCTGCTACAAAATACTGGTGTGTGACAGACAGTTCACAATTTTCCACCTCCTGGCTTTCTCTAAAATTAAAGTTACTGTGGATGAATGTTGGAAGCAGTATCTGTGAGTAAAACTCTATCAGTAGCAATAGTAGCATATAGGAACAACTTTGTAGGCAAAGCATAGAAGATGTGTTCTTATTAAGGGAAAAAATAGTTTTGTCCTAAGGTAAAATGACTGGTTGCTCCAGAATAAAAAAGAAGAAAATGTAGGATAAAATTGAAACGGATGTAAATAGTGATAAAGGGGGGATTCTATGTGTTGTGGTCAAAGATGGCAAAGGATTAACAGGCTTATTTTTCATTTTTTAAAAAGGAAATTTAATATCAAATATACTCCTACAAAACCGGAATTGGGTTTTTCTCTGTTAAATAACAAAATGTTTTTGGATTGTAGATCTGCTCTTAATAGGAAATTATAAGAGTTTTTCTTTGACTTCTAAGTAATCTGTCAAGAAAGGCAAGAATACTGTGCCTCATCAGAGTAATTCCCTATGCTTTTGTGTTGATTTTATTATGTCCTTGATTATTTAAGAAACCAAAGTCTTCTCACTTTTCAAAGTTTGAACTTCTTTACAAACTGCCATAATTTCCATGCTTTGCTCTGGGAAACCTTACCAAAACTACGAATGTGATCGCCACCGAACTACATAAGTTTCAACAAGTGGTCCTTTAAAATCTTATGGCATTGGACATGATTCTGGCTTCCCAAAGGGGCACTTATACAGTGAGCGGTGGTGAGAAGGACTGCCATGCATATGTTCTCCAAAACATCTCGGATTGTCTATGCTATCACCAAAACTATTCAAACACAAACCATCAGATCACCACTGCTATTCTCACTCTACCATCTAAGGGCACTTTGGGTCCAATGTCCTCGACTCCTCTCGGTAGACTCCCTTCTGGTATCAGATTTGGGGTTTACTCCCACATTCAGCCTTTAGTAATCATTCTTTTTGTTATATTCCTAGGCATACCTCTCACCAGTGCCTTGTCTCTAAGACCTTCCAACAGCTGTTGGTTGATAAAATGCTCAACATATAATATAGGTAATACTTCAAAGCCAACAAGAATGTGTGTCCAGCCCACCCGCGAAAACCGCTGTGAGCAACTTTGACCTCATGGCAACTCTAACTCTATCCATGGTAGTGTTTGGGACAGTCTTTGCCTATTTTATTTTATTTTATTTTATTTTATTTTATTTTATTTTTTTAATTCATTTTCTTAAGTTTTATTTATTTGAGAGAGAAAGAGAGAGAGAGAGAGAGAGCACAGGGGAGGAGCAGGGAGAGAGAGAATCCCAAACATGCTCTGCACTGTCAGTTGCGGGGCTTGAACTCACGAACCAAACTGTGAGATCGTGACCTGAGCCAAAACCAAGAGTTGGACACTTACCTGACCGAGCCACCCAGGCGCCCCCTGTCTTGGCCTATTTTAAGCAACACCAGGGACTGACCAAGTGCTCCCAATTATCCATAACATACCCTCTGACCTGGCTTAACCAAACTTTAGTCACGCTTTTCTCCTCACAGGCTCCTGAATTTTGGCTCACCCCCAAGCTTAAGCAAGAACCAAGATGCAGAAATTCCCCATTCAATAGCTCATTCTGAGAATGGGCTAAAGACAGAGAAACGTTTCCCGTTTCCATGATGCGTCTGCTCGCTCCCACCAGCGGCCCCTGCACACGCACGCCAACTTCCTGCTGCCCCTGCTCCCCCTTTCCTATAAGAGAAACACCTTTTTCTGTTCAATTCTGAGACCCTCGCGGGACCTGTGGTCAGAGCATTCTCTCTGTTGCGGCGGTCTTTTCGAATAAAGCTGCTTCTTACATAAATCTGGATTTGTTTTTACTTGACAGTAAAAATAAGCAGGGATTCTGTGGTTTAATGGTTACTCCTCATTTAACAGATACAATTAAGCCCCTACTGTGTTTCAGGCCCCGTTGTGGGTGCAAAGGACACATCAAAAACGAAAAGACGTAGACCCCTGCCCTCACGGGGCTTGTGTTCCAGTCAAGGAAGAGGGAAGGGAACCATAAACAACTAAAAAGTTAAATGCTACTGCATAGAGAGCCAGTTATGGGTGATGAGAAATGGGGAATCCTGCCCCCTGCCCCCGACGAGGGCAGTAAGGGAAGGCCTTACTAATCCAGGGCATTTAGGCAAAGGCTTCAAAAAGCGAGGGACCGACTCTGCAGCTCTCCTGGGGGCAGAAGAAACGGCCGGGGACAAAAGCCCTCAATTGGCCTTGCGTGTGCCCTTCTGAAAAAGCGACGGGGCTCGTGCCGAGGGGACCAGGTGAGCGAGGAGGAGAGTAGAAAGGGATGAGCCGCTGGTGAGAGACAGCAGGCAGGAAAAGGAGGGAAGTAATAGGAAATTCATCTCTCCGTTTCCGTGACCACTCGGTTCGCGGCGCACAGGCCGCACCGTGCTGTCTGTGGTGGTGAAGAGGGGAGGCGTTTGTCGTGGTCTGAGGGCAAGGAGGGAGGGGACGGGTGCTTTGAAGTAAAGACACCCGAGGCGACTCCTCGCACACCCGAAGCAGGTAGACAAGCGAAAGGGTGGGCAGGCGCCTTCCAGACCGAGCGAGGCGGGGAGACTTCGCAAAGGCGCCGAGGCCCAAGGAAACACCGGTCCTTCGGGAGTAGACGTGTAGGCGATGACCGCCATCGAAGGTAGAAGGGGGGAGTTGGGAGAAAAGATGGCCCCGGAGACGCAAAGAGGTAAGAGGGCAAAGGCACGGCCGCGCATGTGTTAATGTAATGGCTGTATCGCTCTGCTGTGAAATAGCTTTGTTAACGTTTTCTAATTATCAATATATACTCAATGCAAAACAGTCTGGAAATGCAAGAACTGTCACTAATGAGATGAGAAAGCGCCCATAATGCCGTCTCGCAGAAATATGTACTGCTAATGTTTTGGTGCTTACTGTTCTACCTCGAATGTTTATAATGTATATAATATATACCATTAGATGGGCGTATGTACATAAATCAGTATACACTTTTTTATTTGTAGAAGTTGAATCAAAGTCTACAAGCTGTATTGCAGTCTTCCTTTCAGCACAGTATTTCGGGAAAGTATTTCCATGTCAACACACACCTATCGGTCATCGTTCGTAACGATCGCTACAGGGTTCAGAATTCCCACATCATCCCGTCCTGGGTCCAAGTCTCATGAAGGCAGGGACCGTGCGTGTCCCGTTCATTGCAGCGTCCCTGACATCGGGCGACGTCTAGAACGTAAAAAAGCTTAATAATGTGCTTTTTGTGGATTTTCATGTGTCTTCACAATCTTTGCTCTCACAAACAATGTTGCTGTGGAGAAACACGTGCACAGATGCTTGCAAACTCTTTGGTAATGTTTTTAGATTAAATGCCTAAAAATTAAAATGCTAAGTAAAAATGTACGTTCTTTTCAAGGCTTTTTATATCAATTGGCAACTGCCCTTCAGAAGACTTTTTTATTGCCAATTCATAGTCTGACTGAAAATAGATGAGAATGCCATTTTTCTCACATCCTTGCCAGCCCTACGCAGGAACAGTAGTTTGCAAACATGATACGTGAAAAAGTAATCTCACTTAAATATATATATATATATATATATATAATTTGATTACTAGTAAGATAAAATATCTTTTCATATTTTATTGATGTTGATCACTAGTATTTCTTTTTTTTGTGAATTTCTTGATTACATCTTTTGTTCTCCCTCATTTCGTATTTGTCTTTTCCTTATTTATAACTTTTCACTTATAAAAAGCTTTCGGCATTTGGTCTAGGCAGCAAACGTTATAGTTGCTTCTGTGACATTCATTTCACCCATCCCCAATTGTATAGCACTTAACGTGGTTTGGAATGGATCAACCCCACTTTCAGGTCTAGGGGTAGACTCCGATTGGTCTACACTCCAGAGGATAATTCCATCTTCTGCCCTTGGTGAGTCAATCAGGAGCTGGCCCCTAATTCAGGCCTAGGCCAATCAGTGATTCGTTCAGAGGTGGCTGGTAATAGCAGTCCCACGGAGGAATACTAAACTAAGACAGTGCACTAACTACACCCTACACACAGAGATAGGCGCTAGCCCGAGCCTAACTGGATAGGTGATGGAAATAATCCCTGAACAGAGCGATTGAGTTTAGGAGTAAATTAGAAGTAAACTTAAGACACGTTTAATATTATGGGAAGTAGAACATGTTCTATCCTGGCAATTAACAAAAAATCCTGCAGCCCCACTTGCAAGGCACAGCTATCTTATGAATATGAAGAAAGCTATCCTGAGGACGAAGTCAGCACCAGAAAGAGTATGGAATCAAGAGAAACACAGATAATCGGACCCAGGGCTCTGCTATAACTGTGCAGCTCAACGAAGAAACTCAAACTAAGAAAATAGACTTTTCTAAAAGTATTTTAAGGCAGCTTAAGAATAGATGAAGGCAGGGGCGCCTGGGTGGCTTAGTTAGTTGAGCGTCTGACTTCAGCTCAGGTCCTGATCTCACAGTTCGTGAGTTCGAGCCCCGCATCGGGCTCTGTGCTGACAGCTCAGAGCCTGGAGCCTGCTTCGGATTCTGTGCGTCCCTCTCTCTCTGTCCTTCCCCTGCTCATGCTCTGTCTCTCTCTGACTCTCAAAAAGTAAATAAACGTTAAAAAATTTAAAAAAAAAAAAGAATAGATGAAGGTAAAAAAATTATTTTACTTACTCTCTTTTTTTAAATTGACATCCAAGTTAGTCAGCATATAGTGCAGCAACGATTTCAGGAGTAGGTTCCAACAAGTCATCTCCTGCGTATAACACCCAGTGCTCATCCCAACAAGTGTCTTCCTTAATGCCCCTTACCCATTTAGTCCGTCCCCCCACCCACAACCCCTCCAGCACCCCTAAGTTTGTTCTCTATGTTTAAGAGTCTCTTATGTTTAATTGATCTATTATAACTGTTCAAAGTAATAATACTAACAACATATTAGACAATTAAAGCGTACGGATAAAGTGAAATGAAAGGCAGCAGTGTTAGAAGGGACAGGAGGGAGGAATTGAGAACATTCTGTTATGTGACCTTCGCTATCCACGAAGTGATAGAATTGTTATCTGCGAGCTGACTTGGGTCAGTCGTAAATTTATATTGTAACCCCCTGGGCAAACACTAAAACAATTTTTGAAAAGTATAATCGATATGGTGAGAGAGGAGAGAAAGTGGACTCATTAAAATATTCAGGTAAAATCCGAGAAGGCAGAACAAGATGGGAAGGGGGGACGAGACACAAAAATAGTGCAACTCATAGGAAACAGTTACAAACATGGTAGGTATTAATACAATATAAGAATAACCACTTGAAATATAGATGGTCTTGGGGCGCCTGGGTGGCGCAGTCGGTTAAGCCTCCGACTTCAGCCAGGTCACGATCTCGCGGTCCGTGAGTTCGAGCCCCGCGTCGGGCTCTGGGCTGATGGCTCAGAGCCTGGAGCCTGTTTCCGATTCTGTGTCTCCCTCTCTCTCTGCCCCTCCCCCTTTCATGCTCTGTCTCTCTCTGTCCCAAAAATAAATAAAAAACATTGAAAAAAAAAAATTTAAAAAAAAAAAAAAAAAAAGAAATATAGATGGTCTAGGGGCGCCTGGGTGGCTCGGTCGGTTAAGCGTCCGACTTCGGCTCAGGTCATGATCTCGCGGTCCGTGAGTTCGAGCCCCGCGTCGGGCTTTGTGCTGACAGCTCAGAGCCTGGAGCCTGTTTCAGATTCTGTGTCTCCCTCTCTCTCTGCCCCTCCCCTGTTCATGCTCTGTCTCTCTCTGTCTCCAAAATAAATAAACGTTAAAAAAAAAAAAAGAAAAGAAATATAGATGGTCTAAATACACCAATTAAAAGAGACATACTGACACAGTGGATAAAAAAAGACCCAGCGATATGTTGTCTATTAACAAAGTACACTGAGAGAGTGTAGATATTTCAGTGGAAGAGGAAAAACCAAAATGAACTCAGGGAAACATATGTGAACAACTGAAATAGATAAACCTATTAAAAAGGACATGCAGTTAACATTAACCAAAAGCAAGAGGAAAACGAATTTATGAAAAGTAAAAGATCTTTGTAAAGGGATGTTGATCATCTCCAGTCTGATACACAGATAAATTTTAAAAAATAGGCCTTTTGCAACATTTATTAATGAAAAAATTCCCCACTATCCAAGCCTCCCAAATGAAAAACCATCTGCTGCACAGAAACCACAGGTGGCATGCTTGAGAGGTAAGAAATACTTGACAATGGCAAAGCCAGTTTCTTAGCTTAGGAAAGCAATTGAAGAAAGTATGGAATTTGGAAAAGACACACGAATGCATTAAAAAGAGTCGTTAAAAAAACCTACCTCCTGGTAAAAGATTACAGTAAAACCTCAGCTTGCGAGTAACTTGTTTTGTGAGTGTTCTGCAAGATGAGCAAACATTTCTGATAAATTTTAACTTGATAAATGAGCGATGTCTTGCATTACAAGTAGTACATGATGCCGAACATCACATGATCACAACTGAGCCAATGGTTCCTCTCTCTCTCTCTCTCTCTCTCTGTCTCTGTCTCTCTCACTCTCACTCTCTCTGCGGGATTGTGAGTAATCACCCCCGCATGCTTGGATGCTCAGTCTCAGGCGTGGTGTTTGGCAGAAATCAGTGATTTTTCAGAACGTTGGAAAGCGCCCACACCTGGTACTGGTGTATTTTTTGTCACTTCAAATCACCAATGGACAGTCCTTTGCTTTTCCATACAAGAGTGAGTTTAGGAACGCTCTGCTTCCTTCTAGGCCAGGCTGCCTGCAGATAGAGACCCTTTCCTCTGCTGCCTTATTGCCAGTTACATTCAATACAGCATATGACCAGAGTTTATTAATACTATACCGTAGTCAACATCCGTGCGAGTGTATTACAATGGCCCCCATGCAGAAAAAGCTTCCATCGAGCCAATAGGTAAGTGATTCCATTCGTGACAGTGAAAGTTGTCCTACACAATCACCCTCCTCTCTCTTGTCTCTCTCACACCAGCCACGAAGGTTTTTGCAGGTTAAATGCAGGTTAATTTGGCTTTATTTACGTTTTGCATTTTCTTTATCATTTTGTATTTTATTACAGTCTTGTAATCATTTTATATGAATATTTTTGGGTCGTGGAATGAAACGTGAGGTTCCATTATTTCTTATGGGAAATTCGCTTTGAAACTACAAGTGGCTTGGATTACGAGCATGTTTGCGGAACAAATTATGCTCGCAAACCAAGGTTTTACTGTATTGTGTTTTTATTTTTGTTTCTTACTATAAGCTCATTTTAAAATCGACATGATTAGAATTTATGGCATGGAGTTTCTCCTCATTTGTATTTCAAGATTTTCTGCTTGTTCTAATTTGATGTTTCCCACTTAAAACACCTAGCTTTATTGTGATCCCATGGCCTTCATGAAGTATTTTTGCACATCTTTATTGATGTAAATGTTTTTCCATATATCTTATTTTTTACTTTTTATTTAGTGTGCAATTTGAAGGATTTTAAAGTTGGATAAAATAAAGTCAAATTAATCGATGCATCCAAGAAATATTTGTTGAATACCTCTTTCGTGCCTTATATTCTATTGGACACTTACATCAGTAAGCACAATAAAGAAAAACTCCTGTTTTAGTGGAAGTACGTTGGAGAGAGTTAATATCTTATATGTTACTCAACAGTCTTTTATATTATTTATAATTATCCTCTTGATAATTATATTAGGTATTTTAAAAATATTTTATATAAGGAAACTGAGTCCTAGAGAGGTCAAGTGACTTGTGAACATCACATGACTAATAAAAAGCTGGGCCAAATTTATAACCCAATTTTGCCTTTGACTTTCAGGATAACTTCAGGAAATAGCATTGTTCCTGTTACAGGAATGATGATGCTATATTTGAGTAAAGAATGTTTCTGAAAGCAAACGGGAAAATGACCAAGCACAGTCACTGAGCCCCAGCCTGCATGTTTAATCTTTTAGGATTTAATGAGCATTTGCTGATTTCTGATAAAGCTCCCTTTCTTCCAGTACTTAGGACAGACATAACCTCTTCAGATGCTGGAGTTTGTATGAAGATCAGAATAGTTCAGGCATTATGACGCAGTATTTGGGTAGGGGCTTTGTTTACAGAGATCCTAACGTAAATAGTTGACTGTAGTGGATCTTAAATCATAAGTAAAAAGCCCTTAGGACCAAAATATATGAGAATAAAATAGAGCTATTCATTTTCTTATAACAGGTCAGGTTCTCATCAGAAAATGTTTTTTTCTAATAATGCATCCCTTTGGAACAATGCAAAAAGTGAGAATTTTAGAGGAATTGTATAGCTTGTTATTATAGAGTTAAATGTATCTCTATTTTTCTGTGATGTCCTTCTTTGGGGGAGAGTTAGATCCTAGTGCGTTGATTACACAGTGTGATGTACAATAATAAATAGTGAAAAGTTCTTGATGCAGTTTCTTATGTTTTGTTTTACGTGGTTTCCCTTGAATGATTTCTTTCTCTCATATGGATTTAGTGTCTTACTATCCTTGAATAACCCCTGCTCTGAGTTGTCTGCTGAGCTCTGAGACCATATTTTTCAGCTACTAGCTGGACATCCCCACTTGGGTGATGCAGTGGCAACTAAAACTCCAGTAAGACTGGAAGCGAATTAATTTTCTTCTGTGCACATGTCCTCCCTCGTATTAACCTAAACCAGTTAATGTCTCCACTAGCTACACTCCATCTCCCAGGAGAGATATATAAAAGCCATCCTTAGTCCTTGCCCTTTTTAATCACCCATTGTCAATAGATCTTGTCAATTCCATTCCCATAACTCAAGGGTGCCCCCTCTAACACATCCACAATGCTTGAGTTCATGCGCTACTGAGCTCTTGGCCAAACTTTTGAAATATGAACATAGCATGGTTGTGATTAACCCAAATAAGCACAACAGTGCAGCTAGGAAGAGGTGTGCGTGCAATTAATGATTCTGATCGTTGACTATATAATATAATCTGGATAAGGAGGCATCTGAGGATGTAAGTGGGTGGCAGAAATCCAAAGAGTGTAGGTTCAGTGTATTAGAGACGCTAGAGGGGGGTCAAAGAATGTTTTAGATGTGGTACCAAAGAGAGCAAGTTGGACAGTTAGAAGGTCGTGGTCAAGGAATGGGATTATGAAGGAGTGTGGTTGCAAATGATAAAGTCTAGGATGTGGCCATAGGTGTGACTGACTATGAGGAAGAGAAAAGCAAGTTCACTGGAGGAAAGGAAAAGGAAATGAGAAAACAGAGGACTGGTAGGACCATCTGTATTTATACTGAAATTCCCCAGAATTAGGGCATGAGTTGAGTTGGAGAGGGTGACAGGGAGTCAAGGGTCTGTAAACACCTCTAACAAGGGGGGACGATGGGGTCTATGCTGTGGAAAGATGAGATCTTTTGCACACAGCGGGGTTTATGTTGGTGGTGATCATTTCCAGAGGATCCAGCGAATGAGTTTCGGGAGTTGAGGAGAGGTGGGAGAAATAGAAAAGAAGAAGCACTATGCCTTTTAGAGTCCAGGAGAGAAAGGACGAATGACTCAGGACTCTTAGCTTCTTGTGGTAACTGGCATAAATATATATATAAAACAAGATGAAATCTATGCTTTTATTTTGGTAAAAAACACGTAACATGAAATCTAACCTCTTAACAAATTTTAAATTTCTAGACAGTCTTGTTTACTATATACACACTTTTGTACAACAGACTTCTAGAACCTTCTCACCTTGTGTGGCTGAAACTCTGTACTTATTGAACAGAAACTTCCCATTTTGCATTACCCCCAATCCCTAGCGACCATCATTCTTACTTTCTGCTTCTCTGAGTTTGACTACTTCAATTACTGCATGATTCCACTTGTCCTTCTGTGGCTGGCTTATTTCACTTAGCATAATGTCCTCAAGTTTCATCCACATTGTAGCATATGACCAGATTTCCTGCTTTTTAAAAGCTGAATAATATTCCAGTGTACGCATATGCCACACTTTCTGTGTCCATCCACCCATCAATGGACATTTAGATTGTTTCTACCTCTTGTCTATTGTAAATAATGCTACAATGAACATGGGAATGCAAATGTCTTTTTGAGATCCTGATTTCAATTATTCTGGAAAAATACCCAGAATTGGATTGCCAAATCATATGATAGTTCCATTTTTAATTTGGGGGGGGGGCCTCTATATTGTTTTCCTGTTTTCCATAGTGGCTGCACCAATTCGCACTCCCACCAGCTATGTACAAGGGTTCCAATTTTTCCACATCCTTACCAACACTTGTTATTTACTGTTTAAGATATGTATTTTTATATTTGTATAACTATACTCATATCTCTATCTCTCTCTAAAATGGCCATTCTTGTATGTGTGAGGTGGAATATTTCACTGTGGTTGTGATTTGCATGTGATGTTGAACATCTTTTCCTACATCTTTTGATCATTTTTTAAAAATGTTTTTCCAGGGGCGCCTGGCTGGCTCAGTCGGTTAAGCGTCCGACTTCGGCTCGGGTCATGATCTCGCGGTTTGTGTGTTCGAGCCCTGCGTGGGGCTCTGTGCTGACAGCTCGGAGCCTGGAGCCTGCTTCGGGTTCTGTGTCTCCCTCTCTCCCTCTCTCAAAAATAAGTAAACATTTAAAAATTTTTTTAAATAAAAAATACAACAAAAATAAATAATTTTTCCAGTTTTATTGACATATAATTGATATATAGCTTTGTGTAACTTTAAGGTATACAGAGTGTTGATTTGATGCATGTACATATTGCAAAATGATTACCAGTATAGTCTTAGCTGGCCCCGACATCGTGTTACACAGTTACCATTTCTTCTTTGTGATAAGAACTATTTATTTATTAATAACTCTCTACCTTTTGATCCCCTTCAACTATTTCTCATCTCCCACCCCTTGTCGTTGTCAGCACCAATATGTTCTCTATATCTATGAGCTTGATTTATTTGTTTGTTTAGATTCTACATATAAGAGATCATTATAGCATTTGTCTTTCTCTGTCTTTGGTATAAGGCTCTCGAAATTCACTCATGTTGTGAGATCTCATCTCTTAGCGGCTTTCAGGTATATAATGCAACACTATTATCTACAGTCACCGTACCATACATTGGATTTCCAGAACTTGTTAATCTTATATACCTGAAGTTTGTACCCTTTGACCAACATCTCCCCGTTTCCCCCACCCCTAACCCCTGGCAACCATCACTCCGCTCTCTGTCTCTATCGGTTTTGAATTTTTGGATTCCACATATAAGTGATATCATACAGTGTTTGTCTTTCTCTGCCTGACTTATTTTACTCAGGGTCATGTCCTCGAGGTCCACCCATATCGTGGCAAATGACAGAATTTCTTTCTTTCTGATAGCTGAATGATATTCCATTATATGTGCAACATATACAATATATATATATATGTACATATATGTATAATATATAACATATCACTATACACAAATAAAACATTTTCTTTATCCATTCATCTATTGATAAACACTTAGGGTAATTCCCTATCTTGGCCATTGCGAATAATATCGCCATAAACATGGGAGTTCAGATATCTCTTCAAGATCAAGATTTAATTTTCTTCGGATCTATACCCAGCAGTGGAATTGCCAGATCATATGGTAGTTGCTATGTTTCATTTTTGAGGACGCTCCATATTGTTTTCCATGATGGCCACACCGATCTACACTCTCACCAGCAGCACACAAGGGTTCCCTTTCTCCACCGTCGCCAGCGTTTGTTAACTATTGTGCTTTTCATAATAGCTGTCCTAACAGGTGTCATGTGATACCTCGTTGTGGTTTTGATATGCATTTTCCAGATGATCAGTCATATGGAGCATCTTTTCATGTACCTGTTGGCCATGTGCATGTCTTCTTTGGAAAATGTTTACGCAGGTCCTTTGCTCATTTTATTTATTTATTTTTTTTTTAACATTTATTTATTTTTGAGACAGAGAGAGACAGAGCATGAACGGGGGAGGGTCAGAGAGAGGGAGACACAGAATCTGAAACAGGCTCCAGGCTCTGAGCTGTCGGCACAGAGCCCGACGCGGGGCTCGAACTCACGGACCGTGCGAGATCATGACCTGAGCCGAAGTCGGCCGCTTAACCGACTGAGCCACCCAAGCGTCCCCCTTTGCTCATTTTAAAATCGGATTTTTTTTTTTTAAATCGGATTTTTTTTTCTTGTTTTTGTTTCTTTTGCTATGGCGTTACATGAGTTATTTACATATTTTGGATACTAACCCCTCATCAGACATTCGATTTGCAAATATTTTCTCCTATTCTGTAAGTGGCCTTTTCATTTTGCTGTTTCTTTTGCCGTGCAGAAGCTTTTTAGTTCGATGTGCTTCTACTTTTCTATTTTTGCTTCTGTTGCCTGTACTTTTGGTATCACATACAAGAAATCATGGCTAAGACCAACCTTATGAAGTTTCCTCTATGTTTTCTTCTAGGAGTATTATAGTTTCATGTCTTACATTTAAATCTCAAATCAGTTTTTTTTTAAATGTTTGTTTATTTTGAGAGAGAGAGAAAGAGACAGAGCACGAGCGTGAGCGGGGCAGGGGCAGAGAGAGGGAGACACTGAATCCGAAGCAGGCTCCAGGCTCTGACCTGTCAGCACACAGCCCGCCATGGGGCCCGAACTCACGAACGGCGAGATCATGACCTGAGCTGAAGTCAGCGGCTTCACCGACCGAGCCACCCAGGCGCCCCAGTCTTTAATCAATTTTGAGTTCTTTTTGTGTGTGGTGTAAGATAAGGCTCTAATTTTATCCTTTTGCATGTAGAGATCCAGGTTCCCAACACGATTAGTTGAAGAGCAGGCAGGATGAAATGGAATCATGATGATCACAAGGCAGGAAGAGGTGACAAGCCTATAGGAAAGGCGTGGGGGTCAGAGGACTTGCCAGGAGCAGGTAGAATTCTGGAGCTCCCACTTGATTCCTGATGATGGATGGGTGGAGTCCTGCAGACGGCTGTTTATCACTCTCAGCACATAGGCTGCCTCTGGACCTCTGCTGAAAAAAGCGTCAGAGCCAGCGGTGTGGCGCTGTCATTGTGAGTCCACGAGCACTTTGTTGGGCTTTGCCTTTGTTTCTGCAAAGGAGTGGTATTGATGCAAGGACATGGAGTTCGTCTTGACTTCCGCTCAGAGAAACCTCTGATTGAAATAACTTTCACCTCTTCTATGTCAATTATTCTTCAATATTAATTAATGAAGTTAATTAGTATCTTCCAACTCCTACCCATTCTTCAGTTTGTCCATGTTATTTTATTACATTTTCAAAACAGATTCTTAGATGTAATTTGCAGAATAGAGTGATTGTCTCAGCCTTATACGCCTAGGTAACTCTACTTCTGATAAGAATTTACATCACAGCGTTGATTTTTTAAAAATTTACCCCTCTGATGGGGCGCCTGGGTGGCTCAGTCAGTTAAGCGTCCAACTTCGGCTCAAGTCATGATCTCACGGTCCGTGAGTTCGAGCCCCGCGTCGGGCTCTGTGCTGACCGCTCAGAGCCTGGAGCCCGTTTCAGATTCTGTGTCTCCCTCTCTCTCTGCCCCTCCCCTGTTCATGCTCTGTCTCTCTCTGTCTCAAAAATAAATAAACGTTAAAAAAAATTAAAAAAAAATTTACCCCTCTGAGGCGTGTTTCTGGTAAGCCGCGTATTCAGATAACTATCATATAGGCGGCATGTAGTAAACGGTAAAATAAATGAGTAGAGAGAATAAAAAATTACCACTTAGTGGGTAATTGAGAAAAAGACTTTGGGAGGTGGCAGTTAGACTGCGCTTGGAAGAATGCTAGGTTTGGGCTCGCGGAGGATAGCATGGATATAGGTGCCGAGGAAAACAGAGGAGTCTCGGGGAAATCATTGCATTAGTCAACTTTTCTGGAGCATAGGTTGCTTGAGTAGGGGTTGTTATGGATGTGGCTAGAAAGAGAAGTTGAAGCCTGTTCACAGGCGATCTTTCGTATTAGTCTAAAGCGTTTGCACCATACTTTGTAACTGGTAAGGAGCAAATAATAGCTTCTGGAATAGGAAATGACATGTCTAATATGCTATCCTGTGCACGGGGAAATACACCCATTTGATACTGATCTTTTGTTGTAGTTGTTCTGTTTGGCTATATGTTTTCTCTGTTCATGGCTTCTTATTCACGTTTTCCTGTTTTAGTCCCATGTATCCCCGGATCCTTTGTAAAGTGCAAGCATCCTCAGTTCTTTGTGGAATATGACAAAGTATCCACACACATTTAAGTACATACTGGGGCGGGGCTCGTTTGGGAAACAAGGCACTCTAATATTTGCTTTTGGTCAACCTCAGCTCTCGAGGCACAGAAACCTTCCACTTTAACCGTAAACAGGCCAGCAATTCCCACAGCAGAGCATTCAAGTGCAAAGGTGTCAAATGGTTATAATGTATGCAGATCAGGGATAATAACATTGGCCTGCCCATAGACATAAGCTCTCTCTGTCCATATCAGCCTGGTAGCTGCTTGAGAGAATCGATTTTCTACAAACAAGGCATGAAAGTGCTCCCACTTCCTTTGAAAGGACAGCACAGCCAGGGTGCCGTTCACTCTTATTGATTTTAAATCACATTCAGTGACTGACTTTGAATCATCAACTGGGCTTCCCTGGAGTTAAAGTGCCAGAAAGATTTAATTAGAGAGCTGCAGTCCAGATAAAAGATAACCATATCATCGACTTAAAATCTGAACTGAGCTTCTCTTTTGATGCTGATGGGTGAAAAAAAAAAAAATCCGCGTTTTAGTTTTTTTCTAAAATGTTTTCTGAGGTCGTGCAGGCTTCTTGAGGTCAGGGACTCTACCTTCGATATCTCCGTATCTGCAAAGCTTAGCAGAGGATCTGGTGTTAAGTGGGCACTCTGGAAAAGTTTTCGCTTTATTTCATTGAAGTGTCCTTTACTTTTTAAAAAAATTTTTTCAAAATGAAGTTAACATCAGATTGTATATTCCACACTCTAAAACAATTTACAAAATGTCCAGACGCATGTAAATATCTTGCCTTTAAGGCTTAATAAGGGCAGGAAGTATCTTGCTATATTTTTTAATGTTTATTTTATCTTTGAGAGAGAGAGAGAGAGAGAGAGAGAGAGCATGCATGCGAGTCGGGGAGGGGCAGAGAGAGAAGGAGACAGAGGTTCTCTGCTGAGCCAAAGTCGGTCCCTCAACCAACTGAGCCACCAAGGCGCGCCCTAGTGTATCTTGCAATTAGAATGTAAAACAGGAAAAAGGTTTCTGATGTCACCAGGGAATGATTTCAGCTATAAACCTCAGCAATGTTTGTGGTTCTTACCACGCTATTATATTTTTCATCCATAATGTATACGTTATATAGAGTTTATGGAGCTGTGGGGAAATGTCTTTGGGATAAATCCCCACAGACAGAATTGTTGGGTTGTAAGGTTTGCATATATTGAATTGACTAGCTAGTGTCAGATTATTCTCAACAACGTTCCTTCCTATCAACACTGTAACATCCCAGCAAGTCAACTAGGACTTGACATTATCCAGCTTTCTGATTTTTGCCAGTCTGATAATAAGTGCGTCATTATTTCATTTTCAATTTCCTGAAGTATTTGAGATGCCCTGGTTTATACACGGGAAAGCTGAGGCCCAGCAAGGGGAAGCCCTTTGCCCAAAGCCACACAGCTAGATGTGTGCTGTCGGGTAATAGAATGGATTTGCTCATCTCACTTGGAGTCTGGGTGACCTTTTCAAAGAATTTCCTTCTGTGGGGAATCGCGTTACACAGAATCCTGCTCAAGTTCCTCCGCTGTCAATAGCCTACCAGTTCTAGATTCACACAGTCAGCACTCTTCTAATATCGGTCAGTTAGGCGTCCGACTTCGGCTCAGGTCATGATCTCACGGTCCGTGAGTTCGAGCCCCGCGTCGGGCTCTGGGCTGACAGCTCGGCGCCCGGAGCCTGCTTCGGATTCTGTGTCTCCCTCTCTCTCTGCCCCTCCCCCGCTCACACTCTGGGTCTCTCTCTCTCTCTCAAAAATAAATACACATTAAAAAAAATTAAAAAGAAAAAGATCTTCTCATTCATTCCAGGATGGAACAACCAGGTGGAGCTCTCCATTTGGCAGAGAGGGGGGAAAACTGGCTTTAAAGCCAAGCAGTCACACATACATGGGCTGTTTGATTGTGGGCAAATAACATAACTTCTGTGCATCTCAACTGGTCCTTCTGCCAAATGAGGACAATCAAATCCAAGTCATGCAGAATTGGGGGAGATTAGATGCGTAGTCATGTATAAAAAATTCCCTAGCACAAATCACATCTGATATATCACAAACAGTAAATAAGTGGCCCTCATCTGTACCATTTCCCCTTTTCTGTGTTGCAAATACCCCCACGGTTGCATTCAGGCAACCACCGCAACATCACTGAATGCAGTATTAGGAAGAAACGCTTATTATCAGCTCTTGCAAAGTGGAATGATAACCCTCCGGCACACCACTGGCTGTGTTATCGTCTTTTTAAAAGGGATGTTTTCGTAAGCAACTTCTAAACAAAAGAGACAGATTCTCTTAGGATAGACCAAAATTATTATGGTGTGGAACAGTAAAAGGATTTCTCTTTGAAAACGGAAGCAAGTACATGAGTAACAAGTCTATATTTTCTCAAGAACAATCTTTATAAAATGGCACAAGAAGCATAAAGTATAAGATCTTACGGTTCATAAAAGCACATAACAAATACCATATCAACATCATTTTACGAGAGACTTAAGTATGCACACATATACACACATTTAGATGAACATTCAAAGTTGCATTTCGATAAATACTAGTTAAATATAAAGCCGACCATGATAATTCTTCAAGTTTATTTATTGGTTTTTGAGAGAGAGAGAGAGAGAGAGAGAGAGAGAGAGAGAGAGAGGAAACAGGGGAGAGACAGAGAGAGAGAGAGAGAATCCCAAGCAGGTTCTGCACTGTCAGCACAGAGCAAGATGCGGGGCTCGAACTCACCAACTACGAGATCGTGACCTGAGCCAAAATCAAGAGTCGGATGCTTATCCTACTGAGCCATCCAGGTTCCCCGACCATGAGGATTCTTATCGACAGGCAGCAGGATTATTGGTCATTTTAATTTGTCTTGAAGCTTCTGCATTTTCAAAATATTCTACAAAAATCTCATTGTGTTTGTAATTTATATTCATGGTTAAAAATGAAATTCCACTTTTATGATCAGATTCTGCAGTCCTGGAATACCCTACTTTTAAAAAGTGTTAGAAATATAAGGCAAGCAAAGTGTCATAAGGACTCTGTGTAACTAGTCACTGAGACAATATATAATTATTTAGCCACCGAATGTCAAAGGTCGATTGTTTAAATTTGCTAGCATTTAGGGGCACCTGGGTGGCTCTGTAGGTTCAGCGTCCGACTTTGGCTCAGGTCACGATCTCACGGTTCGTGAGTCTGAGCCCCGCATAGGGCTCTGTGCTGTCAGTGCAGACCCTGCTTCAGATCCTCTGTCTCCCTCTCTCTCCGCCCCTCCTGAGCTCGTGCTCTGTCTCTCTCAAAAATAAATAAACATTGAAAAATAAATCCGTAAATTGGCTAGCGTTTGGAACTTGTTTGGCTCCTGGTTTACTGCCAGCACCACTACTCCTTACATCCCCTCCTTATATACTAATATGTTATAGTTACGAATAAATGCAATTTAATTACACAGGCATGTACTAAAATAGTAAATGAAATGGGTAACCTTCAGAGGCAGCTAATGTCCACTGAGCAATTTCAATTTGCCCAGTAGACAGTAAGTACTGAATAAATGTTAGCTTCCGCTTGTGTTGTTCCATCATTTACTTCAAACTCTAGGCACACCCGTAGTCAGTATCCCATTAGCCAAACAGGAACCATTCTAAGTTTTTCAGACAGGAAGGCATTTATTGCAGTAAATTAGTTCTTTTCCAAGCCGTTGCAAGGGATAAGACTGCCACTTAGTCACAAGAACTTCATTTACCCTCCTATCGGGAACAACTAAAACCAAAACCAAAACAGACGAAGTATATCGAGTATCGGTGCGCAGGCCATCGGCCGTTGGCTAACGAAGGCCAGCGATGTCCGTGAGACGGGATAAAAACAAGGTGTGCCCCAGGAGGACCCCACTTACCACCTGGATTGACTTTCGGGTCGTGGTGCCAGAACAGGAAACCCGGGAAGACCCCGGTGGCTCCCCCGAGGCGAAGAGGCAGAGCTGGGAGTCCAGGCTGATCAGGGTGGCTGGAGTTCAGGGGGCAGAGCACCAGAGGGGAAGGAGTTGAGGCGGGTAGAGAAGGGGAGAAGGAGAGAGACAGAATGAGAGAAGGCCAGGGATCTACAGCTGCCCCCCTGCAGTCCTCGGCAGACCACTCCTTGGCCCTCGTGAGCAAATGTGGGTGAAGGAACTACCCTAGGCGAGGAAGGAACGACCCCAGAGGTTTCGGGGGAACAGTGCTCAGGGCTCCAACAGGGCTGAGAATAGCGTACACGGTGTTCTGTGATAACACGAGGTAGTGCACGCAGAGGGGTTTGCAGCCGGGGTTGGGGAAAACTACCCTAGACCGAATATTACTCTGGTCCCATCGGACAAAGCTTAAAAGCGACACCTGAAAGTATTGAAGTGTTTCCTAGGCACTCACGAAACAAGCCAACCCCGTGTCTTTACCTTTAAAATCTTTGTCATAGCATTGTGTATTTAGAATTTCCTGTTTATTTATTTATTTATTTATTTATAATATTTATTGATTTTTGAGAGAGAGAGAGAAAGAGTGCACGTGGGGGAGACCCAGAAGCCAAAGCAGGCTCCAGGCCCTGAGCTGTCAGCACAGAGCCCGACGCGGGGCTCGAACTCACGGACCGCGAGATCATGACCTGAGCCGAAGTCGGACGTTTCACCGACTGAGCCACCCAGGCGCCCCTGGAATCTCCTGTTTAATTGTGGGATGTGTGTATTACATATATGACCTGCGGGATTGTAAACTGGAAGTGTTTTGGAAGTCATCCCAAACAATTCCGAACCATTAGGAAGTTTCTATTTGAAGGAGCAGTGGTAACTGCCAGCTTGCATTGAGGCCAGCAGTGGAACAGGGCCTTCTCCAAATTAAGTCCGTTGCAGAAGACAATGATTTTTTTAAAGGATAAGTACTAAAAATGAGCCGTTTGGAATATTACATAAACTTTTTTTTGCATTTTTACTGTGGTAAAAATAAAATTCCCCCCCCCCCCAACCATTTTCATTCACACTGCACTTATCGCCATTATCCATTTCCAGAACTTTTTCATCATTCCAAACAGAAACTCTGTACACATTAGGCAGTAACTCCCCATTCCTCCCTCCCCAAGCCCTGGGTAATTTCTATTCTACCGTCTGTATTTATGAATTTGCCTGGTCTAGGTACCTCATATAAGGGGAATCATACAATTTTTGTCATTTTGTGCCTGGCTGATTTCACTTGGCATGACGTTTTCCAGGTTTGTCCATGCTGTAGCAGGTGTCAACATTTCCTTCCTTCTCGGGCCGAATACTCTGCCATTGCACGTATGTGCCGTGTTTCGTTTAGCCGTTCATCCGTTGACGGGCCCTATGTTGTTTTCACCTTTTAGCTATCGTGAATGATGTTGCTGTGAATGCTGGTGTGCAAGTATTTGAGCATATAATTTTTTTGAGTATATAATTAGAAGAGGAGTTGCTGGGCCATATGGTCATTCTATGCTTACTTTTTTGAGGAACCACCAAGCTGTTTTCCACAGCGACCGCACCATTTTCCTTCTCATCAGCAGTTCTTCTTAATTTTTGCACACTAGCCAGCCTGGTGTGTGTGGAGTGGTACCTCATGATTTGGACTCGCGTGTTTCTCTAACGACTAATGACATTGAGCATCTTTTCATGTACCTATTGGCTGTTTGTATATCTTCTTTGGAGAAATATATATAAAAAAATCCTTTGGCCATTTTTGAATTCAGCTTAGTTTTTGTTTAGTTGTAGAATAAACCTATACTTTTAAAACCTAAATCACAACAATGTTTAGAATTTTATCCAAAGGATACAAAAATACTGATTTGAAGCACTATCGACAATAGCCAGATTATGGAAAGAGCCCAAATGCCCATCGACTGATGAATGGATAAAGAAAATGTGGTATATGGAATACTAGTTGGTGATGGAAAAGAATGAAATCGTGCCTTTTGCAAAAATGAGGGTGGAACTAGAGGGTATTGTGCTAAGTGAAATCAGTCAGTCAGAGAAAGACACATATCACATGACTTCACTCATGTATGGAATTTGAGGAACACAACAGATGCACATAGGGGAAGGGAAGGAAAAAAAAGATAAAAACTAAGAGGGAGGCAAACCATGAGAGACTCTTACATACAGAGGACAAACTGAGGGTCGCTGGAGGGGAGGCGGGTGGGGGGATGGGCTAAATGGGCGATGGGCATCAAGGAGGGCGCTTGTGGGGATGAGCACTGGGTGTCGTACGTAAGTGATGAATCACTGGGTTCTACTCCAGAAGCCAAGAGTACACTGTATGTTACCTAACTTGAATTTCAATTAAAAGAATACAATTTGAACTAACAAAAGACTTTATTGAGGAACAGTGTTTCGTCACTGTAGTTATTTAGAAATGCCTGGGGTGTGGGGATAGTTAGAAGACCAGCCTTTACTTGGTTTTACAGTTGTATTAAAACTCTGCAAAGATCTTCCTTATCACCTGTCCTGGGAGTGGAATTCTCCCACCACCCCACCCCCAGTTTCTTAGCAAGGAAGGAACCTAATCAGTATTGGATTAGGTTCCCTCCCACCATTATTTCAGTCCTCGGGGGCGCCGACGGTGACTTTCCGTAAGGTGAGCATTTTGTGACTTCTGAGCACCTTTAGCTTACAGCGTATGGTGGTGGGGTGCAGAGAGCCCCACGATACGGTAGGTGGCCAGGAAGTCATTGCTTTGCCTTTTGGGGGGAAAGTATCATAGTCACAGTCACCTTCCGCATGTCAAACCCTCCTCCCATCTGGGTTGTGGTAATCTAGACCCTAATGTTGCTCCTCACCCCCAAACAAATGTAGTAACCTCACATCCTTTTATTCTTTGTCCTGGAGATAAAGTGTTAAGCAGGGGTCTTTATCTTCAGTGCTCAGTTCTAACCTGGTCCTTATCCCTAATGTCTGGCCAACTGTGGACCTGACGGTCTAGTCCCCCACTATCCAGGGACCCCACATCCCTCCCTTCTCACACGGAGAATTCACAGAGACACACAAAATACCATCTTTTCACAGCTTGATTTTTATTTTAATTATAGCCATCAGTTTACCCTGCTCGTAGAAGACTCAGCCTCTGTGTGGTTGGCCATTTCCCAGAAACCAGGCCTCTGGAGACTCAACAGATGTTTCTAAGGTCTTGGCCTTTTTTGTTCAGCTGCTGGTCGCACAAGTTATGTGAAGTGGTGGGTTTCTCTGGGGTCTCTTGTTCTGGGACCTTTGGTCTTATCTCTTATTTTGATTCCTTCTCTTACTTTGATGCCATTTCTATTCATCCTATGGTAACAGATTAATATTGTTGGCTTTATGCTCTTTTAAGCTTTTTTGAATGAGTGGTAGATGTTTGAGATTGCTTTTCTCAGGTTCCCTTGAAAGGGCCTTTTGATCTTGCCTGGAAGGGCAAGAGAGTCAGCCCAGGGCACTACTTTGGAGAAAGAGGATAGGACTAACTGGGAAGCGGGACATCGTGAAGAAGGATGTGGACCAATCAGGGGTCTTGTGCCAGGCAAGGAGAAGGTAAAGGATTTGGGAGACAAAGTCAATAGGGGAAGAAGAAGAGCTTGCTTCAAGTCATGTCACCTTGATATCATCTCTGGACCTCGGTTGACAGAGGGTCTTTCTCGTCTTCCTCCCTTTGGTCTTTGGAGTTTACTGTACTATAATTATTCTAGAATTCTAAGGTTTCCTGGTTGCCTTAGCCATGAAGAAACCAAGAACTGGCCTAACTCAGAGCCTCTGACCTCCCTATTTTTACCCTCCCCAGGACAACGAAGAGCCACATTCTTCAGTTTGATTGATCAGCTAAGCACTACCCAAGCCAATGGTAGCTTGGGGGCCTCAGGCATCACAGGGAACCACTTTGGACATCAACATAGAGTGGTGGATGCTGGGGAGGCCATGATATGGCTTTGAAATCACAAAGTGCCACTCTTCACACCCCTGTGGGGGTGATTCTGGGGAAGCTAAGGTTCTCTGGTTGGACAAAAGGGGCTTTCTTTAAGTCTTGAAAGAGCATTCTCACACCGACCTGATAACTTTCCTCATAACTCCACATTCAATTCTGGAGGCTCACAGGGCAAAGAGAGGGTATTTTCTCCAAGTCCTTCCCCATGGCCACCCCATTCCATGATTCATTCTGTTCTCTCTCACCCTTCACCATTACCTACCATTTTCTATATCTTACCTAAAATCTCCCCAGGCGAATGTGGCCATTTTTAAGTCTTTTTTTGTCTTGAGAGAAAGAGAGAGAGAGAGAGAGAGAGAGAGAGAGAGATGGCATGAGCAGGGGAGGGAGAGATGGCATGAGCAGGGGAGGGGCAGTGGGAGAGGGAGAGTCCTAAGCAGGCTCCATACCCAGCACAAACCTGAATGGGGCTCAATCCCAACTGTGAGATCATGACCTGAGCCAAAATCAAGAGCCGGACACTCAACCTACTGAGTCACCCACGTGCCCCAGTTTTAGGTCTTGACGGAGATGTGGATCATCCTACTCCTCTCCTATTAGAACGGATACAATTAAAACGACAATTACAAGGGTTGGTGAAGAGGCAGAGCAACTGGAAATTTCTTCCAAGGTTGAACAACTTTTGGTCCTTATGGTCTAGCCATTGCACTCTTTTTAAAACATGTTTGATCTTATTTATTTGTTACTCTTAGAAAATCTCATTTTTGACTCAACTCAGACGTAGCGGTAGAAGTTCTCAGAGAGGACAGCGTCCGTCTCTTGGGAACTTATTCCTGGCATTCTTCTTTGGCCTCCTTCATTCTCTTAGCCAAAAGTCTAGCACATTCTGCAGCCTCTCCCTATTTTTCTTAGTACGCCGTTTCTTCAGAGTGACACGTGAAAGTTTGTGTTGGAGGGTACGTGGAGTAACAAGACGCCGAATCTTGGGCACTTTGGTTCTAGGTTTCTTCCCTTTGCTTAGGGGCTTTCTCACAACATACTGGTGGACATCATCTTCTTTACAGAGATTGAAAGGTGTGCATATTCTGCTAGCCTTTTTGGGCCCCAGGCGATGAGGCACAGGGGCATTGGTGCGTCCAGGAATATCCTTCTCCCCATTGTTTTCACAATGACCAAGTTGACAACACTGAGACTGGCATCCACAGTGCAACCCCACACAGATTTGCACTTTCTTTCTCCAGTCCTCCTTGGCCTAGGGCAGGAATGCCCCTTACTCGGAAGCATGTGGACACGGCCATGGGTCAAGACACTCTGTTTCACGGGAAGCCTTGTTTGTCATTGCCACCACGAATTCAGACCACATGACTCTTCCACTCTTCACCCAGAACATCAACAGCAACTTCTGTGGCCATATGCTTCTCAAAAACGGTATGAAGTTGTGTTCATTGTCCACTTCAATGAGTTTCTGGCAGCCGATAGCTGGGAAAGAGATGTTCAACTTCATCCTGAGGCAGCCTACTGCCTTTGAGGTGCCACAGAAAAGAGCCAGCCGTTGCACTCTTTAATTCTTTACTCAAGGACAACGAAAATAGGTCTATACAAAGCTTTGCAGGAATGTTCATAGTAGCTTTGGTTATTTGTAATAACCCAAATGGGAAACAAAGCGAGTGCAAGTGTCCATCCATGGGTGTGTGGGGAACAAGGTACAGCCATATAGTGGAATGCTATTCAGTAAGACAAAGTAATGAAACCTGATGCCTGCAGCAACATTGATGAATCTCAGAAAACATTATGATGAGTGAAAGAAGCCAGACAAAAAAAAAAAAAAAAAAGAGTACATACTGTAAAGGTTCCATTTATGCAAAACTTAAAAGTGTAAACTAATCTATAATGACATAAAGCGGATCATTAGCTGCCTGGGGCTGGGGACAAAGAAGAGGGTTAATCATATCCATCATAGCTCAATAGATGTGGTAAAGCATCAGCAAGCAAGCAAGCAAGCAAATAACAAAGCACTGGAAGGAGTAAAGAAGATGCACGTCAAGCAGAAGCTTCCAGAGACGCTGCCGCCCAGGGTCAGGGATCTGTAGCAAGTTCACCGCCAACCTCACAGATCCTTTTCAGCCTCCAAGCAGATTAAGTGGCTGAGGGATGCAGAAGTGCAACAAAAAGCATGCATTTGGGGATCCAAGAATCTGCTTGCCATTTACGCAAGAAGAAGCAAATGTATTTGTGATTCTCATTTGCCTCTGAAACCTCATGCCAGTGGGTCTTAGCATGGAATCTAAGACTCTATGGACCTCAGTCCAGCAAGGGAGTCCCGAGTTTGCATCTTCTGCGACAGAGGGCAAGATACAGAGCAGGGAGGTGAAAGAGTACTGAATGCCAAAAGAGAGTTAGCAGGCCCGGCGTAGGATTGGGAGGCCTGATGGAACTGACACGGTTCTAGATCAGAAGCGACCTTTGGAAGAGCTGCTTAGGCAAAGCAAGGGAACACGTGGAGCATTTCTTCTGCACCTGCTGTTGAACTTTGGATAGCCAAAGTCAGCTGCTCATAGCTGACTGTGTAATTCACCACACAAGCTGGGATGCTTTTTTAAAAAGCGAAATTGGGGGGCGCCTGGGTGGCTCAGTCGGTTAAGCGTCCGACTTCGGCTCAGGTCACGATCTCACGGTCCGTGAGTTCGAGCCCCGAGTCGGGCTCTGGGCTGATGGCTCAGAGCCTGGAGCCTGCTTCCGATTCTGTGTCTCCCTCTCTCTCTGCCCCTTCCCCGTTCATGCTCTCTCTCTGTCTCAAAAATAAATAAACGTTAAAAAAAATTTTTTTTAAAAAAGCGAAATTGGGGTATTAATGATCACACCTGAAAAACAAGAGTAAACTAGGATCGTGCTGGCAAAACAAGGACAAATAGTCCAGCGATGTAAATGAGAAGAGCCCTCTGGATCAATTAGTTTGTTATGTCGGATTCAGCATTCTCCAAGTCACAGTTTGACAGATGGCCACGAAACGTCTCTGGGGTTCTCTAATTGCAATGAGGCTTGGGAAGAAGTCGTTTCACCTGGATTATCGTGTTGAGTTCATGACGAGGCCTAAGAGGCTGCCGCTTTGAGAACACGTGAGCCTCCAAAGTAAGAGTATGACTGATGCGAAGTTGCCTGATACCTTTGAGGCACCAGATTACGGAATGAACCAGAGAAGGGAAATGAATATTGAGGTTTTATGGGGGGGAGTGAAGAGATCGTCCTCAGGCAACGGATGAAACTTAGATTTATTTAAGCACTCTGCTCAGGCCACCTCAGTCCATTCTCGTAACGGCGCTATGACACGGGTGGCGTTAACCCAATTTTGTTAAGTGACAGCTAGCGGTGAGTCAGGAATTGAGCGTAATTCTCTGGGACTCCAAGCTTAGTGTTCATTCCACTAAGGCCATGCAGTCCCTAGTATCATCATTTACCACTGATTTCTTTCCGCGCTCATAGTATTGAGACAAACCTGAGTCTGAACATATTGGAAGATTCATGAAACTGAATCTGTAACTGAATCTGGAATGTTTCAAATGTTCTTTTACAAAAATTATAACGCAAGTAGACACTGGAACCTCATGGTCTACAGTGTTTTGGGTTGTGCTTTTCAAGCTCTAATGTGCTTACGAATCACTTGATAAAATTCAGATTCAGATTCAGTAGGCCTGAGGCAAAGCTTGGGATTTTGCCTTTCTAACAAGCTCCCAAGTAATACCGATGCTTCTGGTCTGTGGGCCGGTCTCACGTAGGAGACTGCAGGATATGAATTTGATCTGGGTCATTCGTGAACTCCACTTTAAGAAGGTTTAATCCTGCCAGGGACAAGATAACTCCTTTGTGACTCCGTTTTGTGTTGTCTCTAATAGGGACCCGTTGGCATTAAAGCAAACCACCAGCATACCTGAGTTTTTATTTTTATTTTTGTGTTTTTAAATGTGCCTGCAACGTGGGGGGTTATCATTCTTGGGTTGTATTAGTTGTAGGCGGGGGTACCGATATATGGTGTCAAATGCATTACTCCTCATCAGATGTGCTTTTTCATTTCTCGCCCGGAAACGTATCTTCTCCTGTTTTCTCTCCTCTACTGTCCGGCATGAATGACAGGGCCGACCATTATGTTCCCTGAATTGCCACAGTCAATAAAAATATTAAAGAATATCTGTTTGGGGCGCCTGGGTGGCTCAGTCGGTTAAGCATCCGACCTCACCTCAGGTCATGGTCTCACCGCTCATGAGTTCGAGCCCCACGTCACGCTCTGTGCTCACGGCTCAGAGCGTGGAGCCTGCTTCCAGTTCTGTGTCTCCCTCTCTCTGCCCCTCCCCCACTCACTCTCTGTCTCTTTCTCTCAAAAATAAATAAAGTTAAAAATTAAAAAAAAAAAAGAATATCTGTTTGCCTTTGTAGAAAATCCGCACATTCAGAACACCAGTTATCCAAGACAGATCGGCATTGGCCGATCTATTTAGTAGAAAGGATGGCCGAATCATTTCTTGGGTAACTCTGAAATATAATATACTTTCAGTGGGGTTTTCTCCCTTATTGATATGACATTGTGTACAACCGAATACTGAAAGAACTAGAACGACACTTGAAGAGTATTCTGTCCTTTGATTTATTTAGGGCTCTTGCACTTGTCACGAAAGTGCAATTCTACAAGGCAGTCTCGATGGGAATGCCTGAAGCCTCTTCCAAATCATTAAACATACTTGCACAAGTTAAGGAGAGTCTCTGAGGAAGATAACCAAGAAAAGGATAGCAAGCTTAAATCAGGAGTATAAACACATGATATTTTGGAGAGCGTAAAAAACAAACAAAACCCGGAAAGATTTGGAAAAATGAGTTTTGTTTAGAGAGAAAAGGGACAGAATGAATATAAAATTACGGAAAACCTCCTCCTTCTCTTCTAATGATAAAAAAGAGCAATATCACCAAAACTGAACCTCAGGTCAAGCAGTAGCAAGAGGGGATGATCTGACTTCCCACCATCCCAACGATACCACCTTCTTGTTTCTTTGTTTCTACTCTACCACCGATTACTTCATTACTTTGAAAGGATCTTTGAAAAACCTTGAGTCATTCTGGAAGTCTTTCCAATTGTGGTCTGAACAACCAATATTAGGAATTACTTTTTTTAATCTTTAACCTCTTGGAAACAAAGAACATTTTGGGAAATTGACATTGCTTGTGTCATTTATTTAATACTCATTCCCTTATAAATATCATTCTACTCCAAAGCCAGCACTCAGAAAGACAGCTACCCTCGTCTGCGATGACTTTCCCACAGTTCCCATAAATGTCATTGATGCTTTCATAAAGAAAACATCCCCCCCCCCATTCCCTTGGATGTTAAAATATTTACTCGCCAATAACACGAACACGTGTGTTTCACTTGGAGAAGATGTGGCTCCTCAAAGGCTTTTCAAAAATCAACAGTGTGCAGATTGATCCACGAGATCATAGGAAAATCCCGTTACTTTGAAATTTCAAAGTGTTTTCATCTATATTTCTGATGGATCTTCAATTGTCAGGGACTCTTCAATGGCCCCCGTTTAGCCATGTGTGGTACAGGACCTGTAAATAGCTGCAAGGGTGACCATAACAGAGAATGTAAAGGAGGCCTTTTATTAAGTCGATCTTCAAGGTCTGTTTGTTCAAATTTTACAACATCACTTTGGGTTTTGGTAACCCACCCCCGTATGTAGGTTGGAAAAAAAAATTAACAATATCGGCCCACTAAATCTTTCCAAATCCTCAGGGAAACGGTTTCAACAGAGAAGGGCCTTCTGAGTTCTTCCTCCCCCTCTCCTACTATTCACTTTTCAGCTACTTTTCTAAAGGCGTCTTTGAGATCACATATCCTTTTGGTCAGCGCTGGAAGAAGAGGGCTTTCTGCCGGCGACGCCGGCTCCTTCTTAGCAACAGACGACACACGCACACCCGGAATAGCTACCAGCTCTGTGCTTTCTGTGTGTCTCTTGTATGATCAGTGACAATTTGCTTAGTTTCCCCTCACCTGCTTCCTAGCCAGTGATTACCCAGAGACAGGAGCTTTGTGTAACCCGGACTTACAGCTATTAGAATAGGATGTAATTGTACCCACTGTAATTGGCTCCGGTGGCAGAGCCCCATTAACCTGGCGCGGCCGATCTTAAAGCAGCCTGTGATCTAGCTCATTAAATTTTATCTTCGGTAACAAGGAAAGTTATGACCTTTGCCGCTCCTGTCTTCAGGTATTTTTGCAGACTTGTCGCCGAGGAGATCAAACCATGCGCTGGCATCGAAAGGCAGAGGCAAGCCGACCTGGTATACCCCGAGTGACAAAAAATTGAGTTCCAAGTGCGATGCAGATAGAGGACGCCACCCATGCTTAAAGAGGGTCCCAAGACGTGTGCTGCAAGGAAAGCATTTTGCGGGGAGAGGTGCCCTCATGCCCAGGCACCCTTCCTCTCCAGCAACATGGACGGTGCCTGGCAGCCGCGCTCTGTGTCCTCGCGGAGGGCACGGGAGATTTCTCGGCACGCGTGTGTTGCCACAGTATAATGACCGGACGAACAAAGCCAGAGAGTTTATCTGTCTCCTCGGTGTGGCCTAGTGTGCCCCTTTGACAGTTGTCTGAGAGCCGTGGTGGAACCGGACCGTGCTCTTATCTCAGGTCGGGTCTGAATCTGCCAGCAAAACACGAGCAAGGTGCTTATCCATTCTGGTCCCACTTCACCCACTGATAAAGTAAGAATAAGAGCTTAGGTAGCATCTCAGCTCATTTCAAAGTAAAGATTTCAAAACAGCCCAATACACATTGTGTTTTATTTCTGGAACTATCCGAATAATTAAATCACATCACATCAGTCCTCCCTTTCATTCAGAGACAGGACTCGTAATGGCCACCCCATGTCTGATAATGGTAACCCAAGAAAATTTTGTGAATGGAGAAGAAAAAAAAAAAAGCGCTTTTGTAGGCTTACGGCTTTAGCATGTGTTAGAACATCAGAAAGTTCTTCACCTGAAAATTTAATTTTATGTTTGATGGTTAGTTTTCTGTGTCCACTTGGCCGAGCTATAGTACCTAGTTATTCAATCAAACACTAAGCTAGATGTTGCTGTGAAGGCATTTTATAGATGTGGTTAATATCTCCAATCAATTGACTTGAACTCAAGTGAATTACCCTCAATAGTGTGTGTGTGTGGGGGGGGGGGGCTCATGCAATCAGTTAAGGCTCTAGGAGTAAAACCGGGCTTCCCATGAAGAAGAAATTCTGCCTGTGGATGATGGTTTCAGCTCCTGCCCTATATATTTCTGACTTGCCTTGCCAGATGCTACAGTTGCATAAGCCAGTTTTTTGATTGCTAGATAGATATTTAGATGAAAAGTATTTCCCACTATTGGAATTTGAATTGTGTCCCCAAAATGATATGTTGGAGTCCTAATTTCCGATCCCCAACACTGTGATCATGAAGTGATTCAGAAATAGGGTCTTTGCTGACGTCATCAAATTAACATGACGTCCTATTGAATTACGGCGGGCCTTAAATTCAATGACCAGTGCCCCTATGAGGAGAGGGAGAGCTGAAGACACAGAAGGGACATAGAGAAGAAAGCCAAGGAACATCAAGGATTGTCAGCAACCGCCAGAAGCCAGAAGAGCCGAGGAAGGATTCTTCCCTACAGCTGTTAGAGGGAGCACAGCCCTGTGGACGCCTTGAATTTGAACTTCTAGCCTCTGGAAGGGTGAAAAGAATACATTTTTGCTCTTTTAAGCCATTTATTTTGTGGTAATGTTTACAACAACCCTAGGAAACGAGCACACCTATTTAACTGCCTTTCTGTTTGTTTGGTAGAGTTCTGACTAATTTAGTGTTCTTTTGGTGAAAACTCATCTTTCTAAGTGAAATTGCAGGACTTTTTTTCTCAGGCTATCGGCATAACTACTTTTGCACAAATGGAATCACTTCGAAGAAATGTTTGCAGGAAAAAGAACTCATGGTCGAATAAATGCAGGTAACACTTGCATTGTGACTTTGGCTTCCTTATTACAGGTCTGTTCAGAGCCTTTAGTATGGTAATATATGTCAAATGTCTCCAAGAGGGATCCATAGAATGTAGCATTTTCCAAAATTATATAAGCTTGGAAACTCAGGTATACATATTCAGATGTCCCAGAGGTAATAATGCTTCCTGAAAAACGCTTTAGGAAATGCTGGATCAGAACCAAATTAAATTATTTTTTATGCCATTACCTTTTTCTTAGGATCTGATGTATTGATCAATATAGAGATAAATGCAGAGCTAAAAGTAAGGAAAAGTTAACATACAGAACAGCAGAGCCAAGGACGTAACATATGGTAGTTCTTGAAACTTAATGAAATCATTGAGAAACTGACAAAACCCATTGCCATCTCTGTTAATTGGGACGGGCTAGAATGGTAAAGCCTGTGCTTAGAGGTTGGAGGGAGAAGGCACAGGGCAAATGTACGGACTCCTAAGTGCCTTGGTCCATATCCCATTGGTTTCATTTTGATGGCCAGAACTCAACATATGACGCTAACTCATTTTGGAATCACATCTTCCATTTGAGTGGGAAGTTGGAGGCAGACTACACAGGTACACATATAAAACAGTGGTAGATTTGGTGGCAGGAAAACAAAGCATTTCCTCTCTGCTTTTATTCCCACCTTTGCCTTTGAACTATAGCCTGCACCAGCATAGCATGCATCCACTTGGGATTGGAAAGGGGGGGCTTTGTTTCTGGTTTTGTTTTTAGTTTTTTAGGATGGGCTTTGTTGATAATGCTGCATTTTAGGGGTCCCATTCAGTGATGTCAGCTGACAGTTAAATGGAAGTTTAAAACTGTTGTCAGTCCAAACAGAAGTTAAATAAAATGAACAGTGGGCACAACACATGATTTCCTTAATTTCTTCTCACGTTTTTAAAGCAACTTCGCTATTTAGCAAAAGTAGTATAAACCCATCTATCTCGAAGACAGGTCTCGATTTATATATAATCCCTTTCTATAGTTATCTCAAGTCAGCAATTTAAGCATCTATCCATTTTTTTTCAATAAAATAAATAATTTAACAAACGATCTAGTCTTTTTCCCGTAAAATAAAATATTTAACAAAAAGCACTGACATTCCCAAAGCAGCAATTACTGCCAATTTAGGAACTCAATCTTTGGAATTAGCGATGAATGAAAGATACAATTAAAGCAAGGCATTCCTAGGCACAAATTAAGTACCCTCTCCACCTAAACTTCAGTTGGAAAACCTCTCAGTTTTCCTTAGAGACTTGGCTATAAATCCCCTGTGGCCGGTGTGCTGGGCTATACTGCTACAGTGTTATTTGTAGAACTACAAAAGTTTCAGGGTGGGGTGGCATTGGGTGGAAAGAACGAGAGGGTGGGCATGTAATCCCAATCCCCTGTGTGCCAACAACCACATGAGTTCTTCTTTTTATTTTTATTTATTTTTATTTTATTTATTTATTTTTTTTTTTTTTTGCGATAGAGCACAAGGGCGGAAGGAGCAGAGACAGAGGGAGAGAGAATCCCAAGCAGGCTCTGCATTGTCAGCACAGAGCCTGATGTGGGGCTCGAACTCACGAGCCATGAGATCACGAGCTGAGCTGAAGTCTGACACTTAACTGACAGAGCCACCCAGGCGCCCCTTCTTGTTACCCTTAAAGAAAAAAATTTTTTAATGTGTATTATTTTTGAGGGGGGGAGGGGCAGCGAGAGAGGGAGACACAGAATCCGAAGCAGGCTCCAGGCTCTGAGCTGTCAGCACAGTCTGACATGGGGCTTGAACCCACGAACCATGAGATCATGACCTGAGCCGAAGTCGGACGCTCCACCGAGCCCCCCGGGCGCCCCTATCTTTTTCATGTGTTACAATCCTGGGTAAGGATCCAATGGGAAATCGGGTACTCCTGCTTTAAAAGCTACAAGCCGCTCACTCCTGCCTTTCCACCAGAGTGATGATCTGGACACCGTTTATCTTTGCAGGCCGCACCTTCCTCTTTCTCACGGGGAGCTTCTTACGCCCTGCCCCGTCGAGCCTTCTCAGCTTGAACCTTGAACCCTTGCGTCCTGTCTCCTTCAGGCCCGGCTGAGAGGGAATACAAAGAAAGGCAGTGCACCACCTTTCCCCGTGAAACGCCCTTGCAACTGTGACTGTCCTTTTGCAATCAGTGTTTCCCTGACAACTTGAGTGCCTCAACAAATGGAGAGAGAGGGAACTAATATTTCCAAAGTGTCTACTGTGTGATATTAGCTAGTATTTATTCTCCCCCAGCTAGGCGCTTCCTGTGCGTCCTCTCACTCACATGGACCACCTTATTCCCCGTTCCAAGAGGTGTGCTGAAGGAGTTGTGCCTTCTTCCTTGCTTCTGGGGATGTCGAAAGTAACTGCCGCTAACTAAATTAATTCAACAGCGTTCCAAGGTATTTCCCTCATAGAGATTCCCTGTGGCCCGTGTAGAAACAGCCTTAATAAGGGATGTGGTAACGGGGCTGAAGTCGTGTCTCCCCGAACATCGCTAAACCAATTACAAAACCATCCTGCCATCCAGAACTTCATCGGCCACGTCAAAAATGTGGTTGATAATTATTTGTTTAGAATGGTCTCTTAGGAAGCAGACAGCATTTCTCCTGATATAACCATTTTCCTCTCTGAAAGAACGTTTACTCTGAATTAATTTTAAATATTATGCATTCACGCTCACACCTTTTTCCTGGCAACTGCATTCTTTTTCATGACCGGGAAAATGTGCGTGTTATAGGAAGAAAAAGGCAAGACAGTAAAAAGGTGTTTTTTAGACACGGTTTTCAGAGAAATTTATGTTTTTCTTTCTTAGAAACACAATTTCTATGATGCATAATAATGCCACCAACGATTTTAGCTCAGACATTTCAAGGACATAACCTGAAAATACAAATAAGAAAAGATTGCCTTACTTGTAAAATACATGAAGAGCCAATGTAAACTGTGGGTGTGTTGTGGTATGTTTTTCTGCGTGGAGAGCTGAATAATCAATTCAAAACTGAGCACGTACCCAGACCGGCTAATGCCTGTGTCTTATCTGGTATGAACATCCGGCACTCCAGCTGACGTGCACAGGGTGTCTTTTTTGAAAACTTTAATTCCGGTGTAGTTAACACATAGTGTGATCTTAGTTTCAGGTGCGTACGATGCACCTTGCAACATGGTTGACGACTATTTGCTGAAGGCCTGTCATGTGCACGCGCTGAGTTAGGGCCCGGAGTACAACGGAGAGCAAAACCAGACGAGTTCCTTGCTCCGTGGTGCTTACTATCCAGTACAAGAGATGGAAATCAAGCCGATCGTCACAGGGATACGAGTTGAATTTCACACCGAGAAGGTTCAATGAAGAAGATATACATGATATAAGCAAAATCTATAAAAATTGGTAGCGCTTGGGTGGCTCGTGCTCGCTCGCTCTCTCTCTCTCTCTCTCAAAAATAAAATAAATAAATAAATAAATAAATAAAAATTGGTAGCTACGTGGACCTAGGAATTCTGTCAGGGCTTCCGCAGGGAAGTGACTTTGGAGATGAAATCCGAGGGATGAGAAGCACCAACAAGAGACGGGGAAAAGCGGGAATAATATTCCAGGAGGAAAGAGCAACGTGTCAAAGGTTCTGAATCAGGCAGGAGGCAAAGAAAGGCAGTCCTGCCGCGGGGAGCTGAACGAAGGACAGAAGGGGATAAGACGCGATTGAAGGGTTCGGCGGGGACTGGACCGTGTAGGACACGACCGGCTCTGGTCGGGATTTCAGCTCCTGTCCTAAAAGCGACGGAATCTACCGAAAGGTTTAGTGCTGAGCGGAGGGGGCAGCGGAGGGCAAGGTACAGCAGATGGGTTTTTTCCCTATGTAGTTCCCTTTACTGATGCTATTGTCTTCTTTTTCTGATTGAAGTTTCAGACGTACAACATAGTGATTGCACAAGCGTCTACATTCTGCGGTGCTCGCCCCATGCGTAGCCACCCCCTGTGACTTATTCCACACCTGGAAGCCCGCATCTCGCCCTCCTCCTCCCCCCCCCCAGTTTGCTCATCTCCCTGCCCCCTTCCTTCTGGCAATGGTCCCTTTGTTCTCCGAATTTAGTGGTCTACTTCTGCTCTTTGTGTTTGCTTATTCATTTGTTTTGTTTTGAACCGATTTCTCTGGCCTCCATGGTTTCCCATCAGAATCCATCCATTCTGATTGGATGGAGCCATGTGTGGATGCGGGGAGGCTGCTTAGGATAAACTTGCACTAGTCTGGCCGAAAGCTGAGGGAGGCATGGAACAAGTTCAAATGCTTTGCGGGCCACCTCATCCTTCTGTGCAAAAGCAGGAAACTCTAAATGTATGTCGACTTGTTCTCCATCCTTCCACTCCACCCTATGTGGGCCCACTTTACACCTTCTCCTGCCTGTTGTGTATACTGGAGACAGAGCCTTGCTCCCTTGCTGTCTTCTGGATGGGTTTTAGCCCACTGGACATTGGAGGATGGGGAGAGAGAAGGCTAAGGGTGGTATTTCTCCCCAACTCCTTCCCAGCCTCTCCATATGGCATTCTCTGCTCCCCAAACCTTTAGAGGTGCCAGTAATGTGAAATAAAACACTTCATCCTTGCTTTCCGGAAGCAATATGATTACGTATGCAAGTATATGATCAAAATAAATCTCAACCTAGATTATTAAGTGAGTCGTGCTATTAATATAAAGCAAGAAAGTAGCAAAAGAAGAATTCGTTCGGGTTAGTAAATCATGTAAACCCGGGTGCCAGTCTACCTCCATTCAAATCCCAGTTTACTCATTTAAAAAAATTTTTTTTTAATGTTTACTTATTTTTGAGAGAGAGAGAGAGAGTGTGTGTGAATGCGGGAGGGGCAGAGAGACGGGGACAGAGGATCTGAAGCAGGGTCTGTGCTGACAGCAGAGAGCCCAACGTGGGGCTCGAGCTCACAAACCATGAGATCGTGACATGAGCTGAAGTCAGACGCTTGATTGACTGAGCCACCCAGGCACCCCTGGCTTAGCCGTTTCTTAGCTGTGTGCCGTTGTGCAAGTTACTCTGTCTAGAAGCACCCTTACCTCCCTTCGCTTTTCTAGCCCTAGCGATGGTAACAGTTTCCGGCTGTCGGTTAGTCTCCGGGACCTCCACATCCACTGTCAGTCCCCTTAATCCTGCCTCACATCTCTAGAAAGTCTCCTCATGAAAGTGGTTTCCCTTGCACCACCTTAGGGGAAGGTTATTCCCCGCTGGAACCATGATTCTACAAAATGCAATGGAAATAATCATTTTAGAAAGACAGAGAAGTAACTGTACTAAGATGGGATTAGGTCGAAACGGAGCCCTGTACGGCGCATCCCAGAGACAGAATACTGGGCCGCCCAGGTTTCGTATGACTCTCCGGATGCCTGGGATCATCGAGAGAGTGTGTGTGTGGGTTAGTCCCTGGAGCTCTACCTGCTACTGCACACACTTTAGCCGTATAAACGGAACGAGTTCATTTGATCCATTATAGCCTCTGGTTGACGTATCCCCAGGCTGCTGAGTGGGAATGAGTCTTTTTCTTCAGTTTATGCAGGGTGACGGTGGGTTAATGAAAAAGTAGCTTTGGATATATGCGGTGGTATAACATTAGAAACATGATGACCCCCGGTCAGTCTTCGAGACAAAAAAGCAATAAATGGGACAATTGTATGGGTCTAATGGGAAACTCATGTGAATGATCTCAGAGTTCAATTTCTACGTGCATGCCGCTCACATTGCTCAGTCCCCTCATAAATGAGGACATTTCTTTTCTAACTCAATGTATGTGTATTCTCTTGGCGCACACATTCCCGAGCACCAGACTAATTCCTTCCAAGACCTCACTAATTATCCAGAGCAAGACATAAACTGCTGATGAGAAAATGAACTGCTTTAATAATATATGCTCCATCTCTGGCAGTTCCTTCTGCTTGTCAATAGCTCTACTATATCTCAACAGTAAACTGAGAACGCTAGACTGAAGCACAGACTCTACAGCAGTGTTCTTGCATTCCATTATAAAGCGGCAACGAAGGCAGAATATAACATTTGCACAAGACCTCAGGCTCCGTTTCCCCACCAGCTGCCCGTTATCTTTTCGAGAGACTTGATCGCATGCAAAGAAAGCTTCCTAGGGTCTTCAGGTTCACCACTCAGTACTCAAGGACGATGCGGCAGTGACAATGTCCTTGACAACTGCACTCCTCAGGAAAAGACTGGGGTTCGCACAGATCAAAGAGGCATTGTTGCGAGCCATTATTCTTCCATGTGACAAAAAAAAAGTATTCAATTTTACGGAAGGAAATGAAAAAGCCAACTATTAAGATGAGCCTTCTGATAGGATCTGTAAGTGCTCTCCAATATACACGGACATTTGCTGAGGCCTCTCCCTCCTCTCTATCTAGAGAAAAGTTACCTCTTTCGGGCGATGTGATCATTTGGACTCACACTATGGAAGCTTGGACATGCCAAGTGGAGGCGGTGCTTTGTTTTTTTATCTCTTTGTGGTCACAGTGCTAGCCCTTGACCTCCACGTACAAAGTCATCTTCTAAGAGCAGAGGTGCCTAGGATTATCTGTTACCCCAAAAGAAGATTTACATCGAATTAAAACCGGAAGACTAACACATTCTGGGCCTGTGAGTGGAGGGGCATGAGCATAATGCGAATGGGGCCATTTAGTTCTGCCGGCTCTTTACCCACAACCTGAAACCATTATGCTCATACCCCTCAACTCACATGTTATCACGTTGGTCAGAACTACAACTAAGTGGATTTAACACATCCTCGCCTACTGCAAACACCCTAAGAAGAGGCTGTCGGTCCTGATATTTTTAAAGTAACATGAAACTATTTGGACCAAAGGGAGAAAAATTATAATTTGGGGGGGGGGGTCCATTGAACTCCTTAGGTTGTGTCTCGAGTAGGAGACAGTGTGAAGCGTGCTACGTCAGTGAGGGGAAAAAGGAATCTTAGACTCATTAATGCCTACTCTTGGAAGAAACACACTGCTGTGGGGCCAGACCCAGAGGCAGTGAGTTGAGGATTAGCATAGCTGGGAGTCTAGTACACAGTTGGTAAAAAAGAGATGATGAAGGGAGAAATAAATGAATTAATAAACACAGATATTTACAAACTCCTTTGTTAGCCACTGTTCAAACACATAGAAAAAAAGAAATTAGTACAGAGAAGATCTGAACAGCCAATATGACATAATTGATATTTACTGAATAGCAGTATGTCCCCAAACTGCAATATACATTCTAGGCCATAAAATAAATTGCAATATATTTAGAAGGTTTTATATCACCCCAAATATATTCTCTGACCAAAATGAAATTGAATTAGAAACCATCAATAATAAGATATTTAAGAAATGCCTAACACAAAAATAGACATATAGATCAATGGAACAGAATAGAAAGCCCAGAAATAAATGCACAATGATACGCCCCATTCATCTTTGACAAAAGAGGCAGGAATAGGCAATGGGAAAAAGACGTCTCTTCAACAAAGGGTGTTGGGGAAACTGGACCGCTTTCTTACACCATACACAAAAGTAAACTCAAAATGGATTAAGGACCTCAGTGTGAGACCTGAAACCATAAAAATCCTAGAAGAGAGCACAGGCAGTAATTTCTCTGACATTGGCCGTAACAACATCTTTCTAGATACGTCTCCTGAGGTGAGGGAAACAAAAGCAAAAATAAACTATTGAGACTTCATCAAAATAAAAACTTCTGCACAGTGAAGGAAACAACCGACAAAACTAAAAGGTAAGCTGCGGAAAGGGAGAAGATATTTGCAAATGACACATCTGATAAAGGCTTAGTACCCAAAGTACATAAGGAACAGATACAACTCAACACCAAAAAGCCAAATAATCCAATTTAAGAATGGGCAGAAGACATGAACAGACCTTTGTCCAAAGAAGACACCCAGATGGCCAACAGACACATGAAAAGATGCTCACCATCACGCATCATCAGGGAAATGCCAATTAAAAGTACAATGAGGTATCACCTGACACCCTATCAGAACAGCTAAAATCAAAACTCAAGAAACAACAAGTGTTGCTGAGGCTGTGAAGAAAAAGGAAACCTCTTGCACCGTTGGTAGGAACGCAAACTGGGGCAGTCGCTGTGGAAAACGGTATGCAGTTTCCTAAAAAATTAAAAACAGAACTACCTTACAATCCAGGAATCACACTCCTGAATATCTACCCCAAAAATACAAAAACATCAATTCAAAGGGATGCATGCACCCCAACGTTCACAGCAGCATTATCAACAATAGCCAAATTATGGAAAGGGCCCAAATGTCCATTGATTTTGAGTGAATAAAGAAGATACGGTATGTGTACACACACACACACACACACACACACACACACACACCAGAATATTACTTAGCCATAAAAAGGATGAAATCTTACCATTTGCAACAACATGAATGGATCTAGAGCATATAATGCTAAGTGAAATAAGTCAGAAAGAGACAAATGCTATATGATTTCACTCATATGTGGAGTTTAAGAAACAAAACAAAAAAAGAGACAAACCGATGGTTATGAGCGGGGAAGTGGGTGAGGGGATGGGTGAAATGGGTGATGGGGACTAAGGGGTGCTCTTGTGGCGATGAGCACAGGGTGATATATGGAAGTGTTGAATCTCTATATTGTACACCTAAAACGAATATAACAGTGTATGTTAATTACACTGGAATTAAACATTTTTTAACGCCCGAACATTTGGCGATTCAACAACATAGTTCTGAGTAACACATAGATCAAAGAAGAAATCACAAGGAAAATTATAAGCTACTTGGACTCAAACAATAATAAAATGATAACATACGAGACTTTAAGAATGAGCTAAAGCAATGATTAAAGGAAAAATATAGCTATAAATGCATATATTAAAGATGAAGAAAAGTTTCAGTTTTAGTGATCTAAGTTTCCACCATGAAGAGCTACAAAAAGAAGAAAAAATTGATCCTAAAGTAAGTGGAAGGAAGGAAATTACAAAGAGTGAAAAATCAATAAAATAGGGGTGCCTGGGTGGCTCAGTCAGTTAAACCTCCGACTTCGGCTCGGGTCATGATCTCAAAGTTCATGAGTTCGAGCCCTGCATCGGGCTCTGTGCTGATGGCTCAGAGCCTGGAGCCTGCTTCGGATTCTGTGTGTGTGTTTCTCTCTCTGCCCCTCCCCGCTTGTGCTCTGTCTCTCTCTCTCTCTCTCTCAAAAATAAATAAGCATTAAATTTTTTTTTAAAAAGAAAAGAAAGAAAAATCAATAAAATAGAAAATAGACAAAACATAGAGGAAGTCAAAAAAGTAAAAAAATTGATCTTTGGAGAGGCTGATTAAAAAATTGTAAAAAGACTGATTAAAAATTGATAAACATCTAGCAAGATTGATCCAGAATTAAAGAGGGAAAAGGGAAACCAATAATAGGGATGAAAGAGGGAAATTATTACAGACCACACTGATGTTAAAATGAAAATAAGGAAATATTATAAACAATTTCATGCCACTAAATTAAATAACTTAAATGGACAGCATTCCTTTGGGAATACAACTTACCAAAGTCTGATACAGAAGACATAAAAATATACATAACACTATACCTGTTTAAAAAAATATATGATGGTACTTCCGGCCAAGATGGAATAACAGATTGGGGCGCCTGGGTGGCTCACTCGGTTAAACGTCTGACTGCAGCTCAGGTCACGATCACATGGTTCGTGAGTTCAAGTCCCACATCAGGCTCCGGGCCGTGGAGCCTGCTTCGGATTCTGTGTCTCCCTCTCTCTCTCTCTGCCCCTCCCCTGTTCTCTCTCTCTCTCTCTCTCTCTCTCTCTCTCTCAGAAAATGAATAAAACACTAAATTTTTTTTAAAAAAGATGAAATAACAGAGACTGGGTTTACCTGGCCATTTCAGGCAACAAACGAAAGCCAAAAAATATATGAGACAATGGTTTTCAAGATGCTAATCAATGGCAGACCGTGATCTCTGAGACACAGGAAACAAATGGAGTGAGTCGTAGGATTGCCCCAGCTTCCCGCCTTGAGAAAATTTCCAGGCCACGGTGCAGGGGGGAGATACACAGGCACGACCTGGAGGAACGTCCGAGTTGAGGCGCAAGATACCTACGGTCCAGAGGACAGAGTCCTGGAGAGGACAGGGCGCCACAGAAGGGGAAAGCTGGGCAGCTGCACGGCATTCAGCAAAGCACTGAGCAGCAAGTGCACGTGAAGAACTGCCCAAGGGCATCTTGCAAGGCTTAACGGTGCTAGTGCTCACTGCTCAGGACCAGAAGAGCTCAGTTCCCGCCAGCCAGTCTGGCAGAGTCTTAATCCGCGGGGCATTTGGTAAGAGCTCAGAAAGGACTTGGCTCCGTAGCGAGGAAAAAGGTCCTGCTTACAAAATAGAAAAAGGAAGATGGATCGAACTAGCTCCGAAAAACAACTATTTCAGGGATGTTCACCTTGCGAGAAGGTAAAGTTCCCAATGTCTAGCATCCAGTTACAGATGACCAGACATGAAAAGAGGCAGGAAAACGTGACTCAGAATAGCGAGAATAATCGGTCATTCAAAGCCAACGCATAACTGACCCTGATGTAAGAAACAGCAGACAAAGACACTAAAACAGTCATAACTATATTCTATATGTTCTCCAAGTTAAGTAGACACAGCGAATATAAAGAAACACTAAAACGGCAGAGATGAAAGATAGAAATGAATAGAGTGAGGGGCACCTGGGTGGCTCAGTCGGTTAAGTGTTCAAGTTCAGCTCAGGTCACGATCTGACCATTTGTGAGTTCGAGCCCCGCATCGGGCACCGTGCCGACGGCTGGGATCCTGGAGCCTGCTTCGGATTCCGTGTCTCCCTCTCTCTCTGCCCCTCCCCTGCTCATGCTCTGTCTCTCTCAAAATAAATAAACATTAATTAAAAAAAAAAAAAGAAATGAATAGAGTGAACAGGTCAAATATCCAGTTATAAAGGGGCACCTGGCTGGCTCAGTCAGTAGAGCATCCGACTCTTGATCGGCGGGTCATGAGTTCAAGCCCCACATTGGCACGGAGCCTAGTTCAAACAAACAAATACATTTCCGTTTACAAGATGAGGAAGCCACGGGGATGTAATGTGCAGCACGGTGGCTATAGTTACCAATATTGTCTTGCATATTTGAAAACAGCTAGGAGAGTGGAGCTTGAAACTTCTCATCGTGAGAAAAAAATTGTAAGCATGTATGGTGATGGATGTTTACTGGACACATTGTGGTGATCATTTCACAGTATATACAAATACTGGATCATTACATTGTACACCTGAAGCTAATGTTACACCAATGGTACCTCACTTTTTAAAAAGTTTTAACTGCATCCTCTATGTGCTAGAAGTTAAGTAAATACGTGAGAAACAAAGAAAAATGATAATGTCAGAGATGAAAAATACACCAGGTGGAAATAAAGGCAGATTGACATTGTAGGGGAAAACAATGGTGAACTGAGGATAAGCTATCCAGGAAGAATGGTTTTTAAGAGGTTTCTTGAGGTATCTTTGCAAGATATGGGACCCGATACCTGAAAGTCGTCAAAAAATATTTAGAGTGTTTGGGTCTAAAAGGATGGGATGAATTTTACCATAGGTCTTGGCTTTAGTAGGGAAATGAGGTGCTAGGTGGGGACACTGAGGGAGGAGCACAATCCCATGCATTGCGTCAACAAGGAAGGGGTTCCACGAAAGTAAATTCTGTATAGCAAGAGGATACGTAGGACCCCCAAGATGCAGGACCAGATCCAGCTGTGAAACACAGGGAAAATTAAGGGTGACAGTAATTTCATTATCTTTTAAATTTTATTTTATAAGTAGAGCCTTGAGGAACCCAAAATTTATTCCAGTACCAGGAAGAATGTTTTAAAAATGAATGCTGGTAAAGAGGGGGAAAAGAGAGAGTGGAGGAAGCTGTTCTATGAGGTAAAAATGTTGTACTGTCCACATTCACCTGAGATATGCCTCTTGCCTGATTACAAGTCATAGGCCCACTTGAGGGATATAGAAAAATTCCTAGGGGTGACCACATTAGCTCCACAAACAACCGTTTAGTATCCAAAGATACTAAATCCAAAGATAAATCAGACATGGCCCCAGTACCCGAGGAATTTATGAATCAAACTATGACATTATTATCTGTTATCAATCCCCATGTGGTTATTGTTATCACATGCATTCATTCTTTTGAGTACATCTTACCCAGTTTCCACAGCATTGAATGGATGTTTTCAAATTTCTTTACCGCAGTGAATGAAATCATTTTCTGGCATGGCATGTGTTTTCTGACATGACATAAGAAACTCTGTTTAAATCCAAAGAACATGGCAGTGCATTGGCGTATAGGCCTTATGTTATCTATGAGACAGAATTGCTAGTTTACAAAGTTTAAAAATATCTCCATTAGCTTTCTAAAGGATGGAATCTGATATCTCATGACCGGCACACGAATAGTCTTTAGCACGAGAAAACAGACCGGAGTGGTAACCAGATGAACAAGAAGAGGCACTCATTGAAAAGCCCCTGGAATAGCACAGGCATCATCCACCATCCATACTGAGACATGCAGAATGGATTCAGCCCATGTGCCTGAGATTTTAATCCATCAGAGGACTGTTACAACTAGCGGATTTTTTTTCGCATCTCCACGTAAAAGCCTTTTTTGGAACTTGAGACCAGGCTTGGATTTATCAAAATTCCCAAAGCCTTTTTCTAAAGGTGGCCAGTAATCTGAAATAAAACACTTTGTCCGTCCCCTTTCCTGAAACGGTACGTTTATGCATGCAAGCACGTGATTAGAATAAATCTCTCCGTAGGGGGCACCTGGGTGGCTCAGTAGGTTGGGTGTCCCACTCTTGATTTCAGCTCAGGTCAGGTCATGATCCCAGGGTCGTGGGATCGAGCCCTGCTTTGGGCTCCCCTCTGAGTGTGGGGCCTGCATGGGATTCCCTCTCTCTCTCTCTCTCTCTCCAGAATAAAAGAAAAAAATGATTAAAGAAATCTCTACCTAGATTTTTGAGTGAGTCAGGCTATTAATATAAAGCGAGAAAACAGCTGTGAACTTGGGTGCCAGTCTACATCCATTCAAATCCCAGTTGACTCATTTCTTAGCTATGACTTCGCGCAAGTTACTTTGTCTCGATTTCCTCATTTGTAAAACAGAAAACGAATGGTCTCTATCTTAGAACATGCTCGGGAGGATTAAATTCCATAATTCATGTAAGCATTTAGTACAGTGCCTGGCACACAGTATGAGTGCAATAAATGGTAGTCGTTGCTGTTATTATTCCCTCCAGGAGATATCCCACCGTAAGCAAATAATTACTCAGGTTATATGAGTCTTCACGGCCCTCGCAGCTCTTCTGGCCCATGATTGTTCACATAGAGGCTCAACTCGGAAAGGCAGGCCCGTTTTAATTCTGTAATTCAACCTTCCCTGGTGTTATTACAATGGCAGTGATGGCATTTTCTACTTCTGGAACAGCAATTCGTGGCAGCTCCTGTCTTCTTGATCGATTCCAGGTGCCGGTTGGAGCATACGCTGCTGTGGGTGTTAAGACAGCAAACCAGTAAGGTCTGTTTTGATACAAAGGTGAGGGAGCAAGGTGCCTTTTGATTTAACAATATCATAACTTTTCTTCATTTCTCTTGTTCCCTTAATGTGCGCACAGTTTCCTGTAGATATCACGGAGTAGGGAAGCAATTGGATAAAGAGCTCTAAAACAAATCACCAAATATTTACAAAATATCTACTAGACTAGGTGCCGTTGAGAATGCATAGATGTCTGAGGCATCCCTTAGGGAGCTAATGATCCGGTTGGAGAGAGATAAGCAATCTCAGGATTTATAGAAATGTAAGTAAGTAACAATTAAATATTGCAATTACAGTGTCAGCAGCGAGATAAATATTTCTGGCACGCGGGGAACCTGGGATTGGCTCTTAAAAGAACTATGTGGCTAGAGGAGGAGAATGAGCCTTCAAGTACAGAGGTATAGGATAACAAACATGCAAGGAAATAGGAAGTGTCAGAGTTTAACGGGATGGAATCTAAGGGTGAAATGGCGAAGGAGCATCCACGTCAGGATAAGGAGTGTGAGCTCTGTGCCTGTAATTTGGTGCCACTGAAGCCTTTATAGAAAGAAAGAAAGAATAGGAAGAAAGTGACAATTTAGGGAAAAGAATATTTGTCGGGCTGGAAAGACGAAGGCAAGAGTTAGGTTTCCCAGTGTTGAGGTTATCCAAGGAATCTGAGGCCACTGGGAGAGAAGGAGAGGGAGTGTCCCTGGAAGAATCGACAAGGTTTGGTGACTGATGATTGGGGGGGTGGCAAAGGAAAAGATTTCTGTCAATTTGAAATACAGAGCTGCAGGTGAAAGAGAAAGGATTAGATAAAGCTAAGAAGAAAAACCTGAAATCATTAGGAATGAGAGGGATGTATCAGCCATTCGGGGTAAGGCAAATCTATTCTGGCATGAAAATAATTTCGGACTTCCTGGTTATCAGGCAGAAGAGGTAAATTGGCTAAGAATATCCTTATAGAAGATTTTCTTTTTAGCTTTATCTAATCCTTTCTCTTTCACCTGCAGCTCTGTATTTCAAATTGACAGAAATCTTTTCTGATGATAAACAGAATATAAGTGACAGATGAAAAAAATAACAGAAAACCATGAAGGAGACAATTCAAAAAAGGTGAAACCTCTGATGGTTTCAGATGCCGTAGGCCCACGGGGTAAGCATTGAAAGGCACCCTTGCATTTTGCCAATTAGGAAAGCATGGGCCTTGAGAAGTCAATAAAATGTTGGCAAAGCTGGGGATTGGGGCGAGAATTCCCAAGGGGGAGGGTAAAAAGCACGTGCTAGGGAATCACAGATAGATGAATAAAACATCATACGAAACGTTACATACAAAAATACCTTGCGAGTTCGGCCTTAAAAATCATGTTCTCATGACACTGAATGTTTGCATCTGCCCCACACCCGTGAAGCAGGCGTGTGGGCCCCTCGTTGCATTTGTGACAAGTTCTGCTAGGAGAAGAGATTGAGAACTGGAGGTACAGGAGAAAAAACCCCACCTTTCTACCTGCCGCGTGGCTTCTTAAGAAGGGCCAAACGGTACGACGTAGGGAATATAGTCAATGACGTCGTAATAGCATCGTATGGCGACGGACGGGAGCTCCACTGGTGGTGACCCCACAAACGTTACAGAGAAGTTGAAGTGCTTCTTTCAAACACCACTACGTGCAGCTTCGCTGGAAATGAAGAGAACGGTATGACGAAGACACGTGATTGTACCAGACAAAACTGGACAAAACAATCCTTTTGGCTCTGGCCTTATTGACAGTCACCAGAATGACCGGCTTGAAAACACACATAAAGCAGAATCGAGCGGGCGTGTGGCCAACTCACATTTGACAAAGGAGCCAAGAATACTCAGTGGGGGAAGGGAATTCTTTTCAATAATCTTTTCACGATATAAGCTCTCAACAAAGTTTTTAGGTACGAGAGCCAAAGCATAGACAACAAAAGCAAAATAACTAAGTGGTATGTGTCAAACTAAAAGCCCCTGCACAGCAAAAGACATGGTCAACAAAATGAAAAGGCAACTTACAGACTGGCAGAAAATATTTCTGGTAAGACCTTAATATGCAAATTTGCAAAGAAGTCTTGCAACTCAATAGCTAATAATAATAGCACTACTACTAACAACAACGACGACAACTTAAAAATGGGCAGAGGACACGAATAGACGTGACATCTATAGTGACATCTTCAGTGAATGTCACATTCATTATTCACAATAACCAAGGCATGAAAACAACCTATGTGCCTGTCTATGGGTGAACTGATAAAGAAGATGTTGTATTCACCCCTTGATGCCTTCGTATGTGCTCCATTTTCTATCTGAAGTGTCCTCTAGAGTAAAGAAGAACTGGGAGAAGGTTGATTCCGGTCTCGTAAATAGGGAAGTCTTGAAGGGAGTTGGCTTAGAAGTCTTGAGGGGAGTTCAGAGGATACGTTCCATTTGGGTGGCGTTGAATTTGACGTCTGAATGCAATAACCTAAGAGGTGATATCCTGTTGCCACTAATTAGCTCGATGTCTGCCGGGACAATGGAACCACGCTCTCTGCAGACAGGCCGTTTCGGCCATCTTACCAACTCAATGGGGTGAACTCTGTATCCGCAACACGAAACTATGTCATAAAGATTTGGCTCCTGCCCCTTTTCACTTATTTCTGGTTGTAAGAAAACCCTTCTGCGTTTTGAAAATCTAATTACAAGTATCTTCATAACTGTTAAGAATATGTCATCAGATGTTTTGCGTGCCAGCATAGAATGGAAGAAGTCAGAGAAACCCCATGGCTCTGGCCCTTACGGAATTCATATCTAAAATTTCAATGTGTGCACAGGGGATCTTTTCTGGGTCACCAATATCTTGGAGAGTGTCATAAAAGTTATGGATTTTACTTTTTTAAAATGTACATTTATAGACAAACGAAATTGTACACACAAATTTAGGGGAGATTGCGAGAACCCTGATGTCTATATTTTGACTTTTTGAGAGTCCATATGCCTGGATGAATCATCCTTAGCAAAGGGAAGTTAAATAGATCTATGTTCCACTCAAAATAGCTCTGTAAGCCTCATTTTTCTCATCTGTAAAATAACATAATATGGCGGCCCACTTTGTGAGATAATTATGATAATTTGAGATAACGTGTGTAAAGAATCTCTTATGTTGTTGTTCTTATGACAGTTTACAAACCTCACGCCTTTTCAGCCCTTGTGGATCCATCGGTTATACGGTACCTTTAGATGTTGTTAATTCTAAAATAAAGGATATCTATAATTACACATTGTGTAAGTTTCATAAGAATCACATATTTGAGGGGCGCCTGGGTGGCGCAGTCGGTTAAGCCTCCGACTTCAGCCAGGTCACGATCTCGCGGTCCGTGAGCCGATGGCTCGGAGCCTGGAGCCTGTTTCCGATTCTGTGTCTCCCTCTCTCTCTGCCCCTCCCCCGTTCATGCTCTGTCTCTCTCTGTCCCAAAAATAAATAAAAAACGTTGAAAAAAAAAAAAAAAGAATCACATATTTGAAACAAATATAGTTATAAATTATATAATCGTATCCTGCTAGAGGACAACGTTGGGAAAGACATGTTATTTACTGTCTGACACAAGCATAATTTTAACTGTTTAGAACATCTCTTTTTGTACTGACTTCTTAAAGCGATGAACCCCACGTTCCTTTAGAAGCTGCAGGTAAAGTAGCACGGTGATACGTGGATGATTCTGTTACATTTTGAAAATCAACCTGAAATATTACACGTATTTACTCACAGAAATTCATTCTTTGTTCCGTTTCGGTATTTATAAATATATTTTTGCATCATATTGTATAGACTCTGCTTTGTGAGCTCAGCAACAGCCTTCGGACAAGACGATTCAATGAGGACGTGACCTGCTAACAGAAACATTGATTTCTTTTTTCCTCCACCTTAAGAGTCAAGAAAGCTTATCAGCTTATCTAAACAAAGTAACATAGATGACCCCGGTACATATCACAGTGCTCATTGAAGAACTTCTGCGTGTTTCTCTGTAAAGGAACAATACGGAGAAGGCTGATGTCATTTTTTTCAAATCCTAGGAACATCATGAAACTGCATGATTCAGATGGAACATATGTCCGTTAGTACTGAGGCAAACAGAATATATTAATGACAGATTTTGACTTTGAATTTTCAGATTTCAAAGTCTCAGAATACGATCTTGTATTTTTCCACTCTCAGTCGATCAAAATGTGTTAAAATAATGGTTCAGATAGATAGCAGTGTTTGAAAACCATATATTTGGAGCTCAGAAAAAAAAACTCTCTCTCTCACGGCCAGGTGTTTATCAGCGCCGCTTTGTGTGTTTGTTTTAAAATCTAGCCGAACGACTTGACGTGTACGTGCGTGTGCACGTATGGAAAGAGATTTTGGGCAGCAATCCTGAACTGCATTAAAATTTCAGTATGGAAACATAACACCCGTGCCACATCTTCTCTGTCTGATTCCAATTATGGAGTCTCTTCGACATCAAATGTAGATTGCGAGAGCCCAGTATTGGGATCTGAATCGTCTACTCTGCGGCCAGTAGCTCAAAGCATCTAAATTAGTCATTTTCGAAGGGCAAAAGAGCTAACTCTAACAGACTTAGTATAAGCCCGGGGAACTATTCTAATCCCTCTGTATTTTTTTTTCTTGCCCTCAGAATCAGGTTCCGAAGATCATGTCTTCATTTTTAGTGCCTAGAGATTAAGTAGACTTAGGGCCTGGAATGCTGTTGAGAACAAAACGCACAAAAATAAAGACCATTCTTCAAACAGCCTTCTCAGAATAGACATGTGAGAATACCCACATCTGTATCTCAAGGAAACAAATAAGGTTTCGTGTTCAACAACGAAAGAGTTCTTTTGGTGTTCTTAGACTGATTGAGAGGTCAAAATGGCTTGCCCTCAGCTTGAAAGTGTGTCGTCTGACCTACATAGCTTATTTTTAAGAAAGGACTGCTAACAATCCAGAAATTTCACATAAAAATCCAAATTTGTTGCATCCCTTGGAAACGAGAGTTGATTCCCCCACTCGCCTCCTCTGTGCATTTACATTACCTGCCCAGGCCCTGTAAGCATTTCAGTTTGGGAGATCCTTGTGCAAATATTCTACAGGTAGAATATACAAGCCTCTGTGTTTGTGCACTTCCTGGAAATAAAACAACCAAATGCACCTATGAACTCCCAGGCCCCAGACTGTAAAAATTCACCTCTGTCTCTTAAGGGAGGAGCAGTTCCCTCAATGGAGCAATGGCCTCTGGGAAATCAATCTTCCTCGTCCTTCTGGGTGGTTTTTGCCCAGCATTTTTAGCTTATTGTCCAACATGAATTAACTCCAAGATCCAGTCCCGTTTCCAAGCACAGCTTACAGAGAGTCTTGAGCCGTTCCGTAGGGGACTAAGGCGTATTCCAGTGCGTGGTATTTGCTATTTTCATAGTTCCTGCCACTATCTAAAATTCCCATAGTAATTGTCACTGTCTGAAATCAGTGTGTTGATTTATATACATGTTCGTCTCCTCCTCCGCTGGAATGTAAGCTCCATGCAGCAGGGTTTGTTTGTTTTTTTCTCATCACTGTATCGCCTACACCTAATATTAGCCTACACTAACACATAACAGGCACTGGTAATGTGGAATTTGTCCCATATAGTTGCCCTCGTTGTGCACTGTGCCACACCAGGGTGTACCATAGAACCCATGGAGTAATCCAATGCACAACCTACACAGCAGTCTCGAAGTTCTGCCAGTTTGGAAACCATTTCATTATCCCGGACAGGGGATTCAGGGCCTGTATTAGAGTGATAATTGTGGAAATAGAACCAGGTCATCAGATCCAACATGTATGTTGGATTGTTAGAGCCAAGTACATTTGTTGATGGATGAACAATGACGATGGTGAGTGTTAGAGGGACCAGTATGTCTTGCTTCCATTAGAGTGACACGCTCAGCCTCCTTCCACCCTCTCATTCTTTCTTCTACGTCACTTGCCGGTCCTTAAGTAAGAATAGACTTATCTAATTACTTTAAGAGAACGAACTGGGCATACAAGGCTCACTCCCATACTCTTCCAGTCTCTTCCTTAGGATGCACCTGTCTACAGGGAGGGTGAATTTTGGTCCTCCTCCTTGGCCATTGTGGTAAGGCTCTACTGCACATCCATTAGCCTCTCCCAGAAAGCCTGAAATCTGAGAAGAGTGTGTCCACTTCAGAAAGTGAGAGTAAGCCCAGTTAGCCACACACGTAAGCCACATCCTCTCATAGAGTTTTCATCAGTAACCAAGCTGATTACTGATCTCCGTCTGTTTCTGTCCTCTCTCTCCCTCTCCTTCTCTCTCTCCTTCGCCTCACCCCTTTCAGTTCGGAGCTCAGGAGGGGAAGGCAGGAGAGGTATTATTCACTGTCCTAAATAATGAGAGCTGGAATATTCTGAAAATTAATATGATATTGGCTGCTAGCTTCAGACCGGTGGAAATAGTCTTATATAACTAATGTCCTTCTAAAAGTGTGTTTTTTTTCCTTTTCCTTACGAGACAACTCAGCACGAATTCAACAAATATTTATGGAGTATACACAACGTGCCAGGCATTGTAGTAGGTGTTGGCTGGGTAAGGAATGTGATCAAATGACTTCATACGTCTGTTAGGTTAATGGCATGGCCTTTCTGGTTGGAACTATTAATGTTAAGTGTTATGTTACCGCCATCATACCTAACCTCAAAATTTAAATCTTAAAGTACCTTTCTGTTGCTTCTCCTTCACAAACTAAAATGCAAGCCAATGTTTTCATTTACCATTCTTTTATTCTATAAGATAAATTATATATATATTAAATATTAAATATATATTTACATATTATATATTAAATATATATATGTATACTATATCTTTATTCTATAAAGATAAAATAAGAATGCGTTTTTTCAGAGGAGTCAATATTGGTATTTTTTAATGGCAAACAAATATACAAACGTTTTTTGTTTTCTCTATTTGGGTCTTGTGCGAAAGCTGCTCAGTATCACATTAGAGATGTCTCAATGGGTTGATGGATTTATTTGTTTGTAAGCCTTGTGTGTCCTTAAGTTCACATTTGATAATACTTGAAAGGGAGGCTGTTATAACCCATGTTTTGTTGATTCTCACCTGCACCCGACCCCACAGCATTTCCAGCTCACTGTAATGTTCCTCCCTGCTAATTTGAATATTTCCAAACGGTTGCATATTTTATTTGGAACTTTTTAAGTTCCAGAGAGGGAAGAAGGCAAACCATAAGAGACTCTTAAATACTGAGAACAAACGGAGGGTCGCTGGGGGGTCAGGGAGAGGGGAAAGTGGGTGATGGGCATGGAGGAGGGCACCTGTTGGGATGAGCACTGAGTGTTGTATGGAAACCAATTGGACAATAAATTATATATATAAAAAATAAATAAAACTTAAACAAATATTTATTTAATTTGAGAGAGAAAGGGAGAGGGAAGAGAGAATCCCAAGAAGGCTCCGCACTCAGTGCAGAGCCCGCCGTGGGACTCGATCTCACGAACTGTGAGATCATGACCTGAGCCGAAATCAAGAGTCAGACGCTTAACCAACTGAACCACCCAGGCGCTCCAAAATTGTTGCATGTTTTAAAAGAATCTATTATTTTGTCTGGCTAAGAGTCGTTGCCATAGACCTCGGTTAGCTCTCTGAAGCCCCAGTGTCCAGTTTTCACTATACATGTATCTTTCGGTAGGGCGGACCCTTTTAGTTAGGAACTTTAGGATCGTCTCAAAGTCCGAGGCCTCTATAATTGAGTCAGATCTCCCCAAGGCAGAATCTCCGGACTACCAAAATATCATGAAACATCAGCATCACTCTTCGCTGTGATACGTTGCAATATACAACAATATCTAATGATTTGCTGTAATGAAATACCAAAGTAGACACCATATCAATAAGAGAAATGGTAACCAACGTTTATTGACCATTTGCTATGTGCCAGGTCGGGAAAGGAGAGCACAGAAAGATTAGGTAATATCTGAGATTGAATTTCTTGGAAATAGCACTTGGCGTAGACATTCGGGGGGATGTGACTTTTCGGGCGTGTGCTCTCCAGGTGGAACCCATATGGCAGAGCTTGAAACAAAGCAGGAAATTGGAAAGAGTTGAGGAAGCCTGTGGTCTCGGGTAACGTTCAGCTTTGGTTTATGCCTTGCAGGGGAGGGGGGGTGTTGCGTATGGAAGGCTGCGGAGCATAAATCACCTCACAGAGTTTTTCCACGTTGTAACAAGAGGGCCACGGGGCTTTTGTACCCTCCACCCCCAAAGCCAGGCATCTGGCACCCCCAGAGGTGGGAGGCTAACGTCACACACATCTCTTGGCCAGACGGCCGTCATTGACCAAGAGGAATTCTCAAGAGCAGGTCGCAAATGTAAGCCATTAGTGCGGGCGCTCACGAAGCCGGTGGGTGGATGTTAACTTGCCCGTCATGGGACGAATTGTGTCCTCTCTTCCTCGGTTTCCCATGTGGAAGTGCTAACCCCTAACATCTCAAAATGTGACCATATTTGGAGATAGCATTTTTATAGAGGTCGTGAAGTTAACAAGAGGCCCCTATGAGCGGCCCTCATCCCATACGAGTGGTGTTCTCATAAACAGGAGAGGTGTGGACACAGATATGCGTAGAAAGAAGACGATATGAAGACACGGGGAGAAGGCAGCCGGCTCCAAGCCGAGGAGAAATGCCCGGGACGGATTATCCCCCCGCCCTCAGAAGGAACCAGTGCTGTTGACGCTTTGACCTTGGCCTCCTGGCCTCCAGAACTGGGAGGCAATACGCGTCGGTGTTTAAGTCATCCGGCCCGTGGTAGCCGGTTACGGCAGCCCTGGGAAGCTGACGGATCACCCGAGAACACGCAGGCAGCGGCAGAAGCAGCGTCCGAACCCCTAACGCAGTGGCCAACTCGTCCGCAAACAGCAGGAGGATGTGCGCCCCGAAAGCCCCGCGCCCCCCGCCCACCTGGGCTTCTGCCCCGGCCAATCGGGGCGTCTGCGTGCCTCCCGTGCAACGTGGACGCTAAAGTGACAGCCCTTCAGAAACTTCTGCAGCCCACCCTGCTCTCCCTGCCTCTTGCCTCTGGGCTTCCCCAGTCCACGCGCGACTCCCCGGTGCGCTGCCGTCCCCGTGGCCCCCGGCCCGGCCCTCGCAAACGGCCACCTCCCGTCTTTCATCCGCGGTGGCCTGAGGCGCCCACAGACCCGGCTCTTGCCTTCTGCCCGGTGACCAGCCCCGAGGCCTCCTCCGCTCTCTCATCTTCCACGATGCCCTCGGGCCAAGTTCGTGTCTCCCCCTCCGCGCTTTTATTCCGCGCTTCTGGCCCCGCGGCAGAATGACTTGATTATACATTGATGCCTCAGTCTGGTCAGGTTGCAGGTTTAGCCATTTCCTCATCTTTAATTTTTTTTTTTTTTCAACGTTTTTTATTTATTTTTGGGACAGAGAGAGACAGAGCATGAACGGGGGAGGGGCAGAGAGAGAGGGAGACACAGAATCGGAAACAGGCTCCAGGCTCCGAGCCATCAGCCCAGAGCCTGACGCGGGGCTCGAACTCACGGACCGCGAGATCGTGACCTGGCTGAAGTCGGACGCTTAACCGACTGCGCCACCCAGGCGCCCCAACCATTTCCTCATCTTTAAAACGGGGGGTGAGAGAGGCGCCTGGGTGGCTCGGTCGGTGGAGCATCCAGCTTCGGCTCAGGTCGTGATCTCGCAGTTCGTGAGTTCGAGCCCCGCGTCGGGCTCTGTGCTGACGGCTCGGAGCCCGGAGCCTACTTCAGATTCTGTCTCCCTCTCTCTCTGCATCTCCCCCGCTCATTCTCCCTCCCTCTCTCTCTCAACAATAAACATTTAAAAATTTTTAAAAAATAGAATAAAATGGGGATGGGAGTGGCTACCTGTGTGGTTCCTTAAGAATGAAACGCCTGCAACAGGAATTTTTCTCTACTTTCTGCGTTTCTGGTTTTAATTTTTAAATGATAAACTTTATACTTCAATGGAAAATAGAAACTTCATTTTTTTCTTCTAATTTTACTTAAATCCAAGTTAACATATAATATGACAATGGTTTCAGGAGTAGAACCCAGCGGTTCATCACTTACCTATGACACCCGGTGCTCATCCCAACAAGTGCCCTCCTTCGTGCCCGTCACCCATCTAGCCCATCCCCCCACCCACCACCCTTCTAGCAACCCCCAGTTTGTTCTCTATATTTAAGAGTCTCTTCTGGTTTGCTTCCTTCTCTGTTATCAAAGTGGATGGAACTAGAGTGTATTATGCTAAGTGAAATAAGTCAGAGAAAGACAAACACCGTACGATTTCACTGCTGTGGACTTTAAGGAACAAAACAGATAAACATAGGGGAAGGGAAGGAAAAATAACAAAGTTCATTTTAAAAAGAACAGCCTATTAAAATAGGTTCCCCAACAAAATCAGAAGTAAATGTCTTAGGAACACAAAACAAAATGAAATGCACGTAAAACGTGTAACACAATTCTTGGCACATAGGTAGTAATCAATAAATGGCACTTATTATCATCACTTTTAAATCTTTTTTTTTTTTCCTTTTGCATTCAAGATATATAGAGTACCTATTTTGTTTCCATCTTTCTCTCCTCCAGTAGACTTTTGGGTTCCTGAAAGTGTGGACTGTGATTCTCTTGAAAAATTTGTAATAAAAGAAAAGCGCAGAATGCATATGCAAATCAGGTGCCAGAAACAGCTAACACGTCTCATAGTTCTCCAAAGGAAATGTACAAACTGAAACATAAAAAAGAGGCCTGGCTTTTCATCCATCTACATGGAGAGAGATACTGAAATTTTTCAAGTGTAGAAATTTCTCCAGTACTCTGACATTCAGGCAAAGCAACTCAAAAGTTAGAACATATGAGCATAGACGAGAATAAAATCATGAAAATTAGTTTCACTTGTCTTTTTGTGGCACTTGATTGAATGCAATGACGAAAGAGATCTAGACCCCAGACCAGAGCACCGGTTGAGTGTTAGCAATATTCTGTTTGGTCAAGAAAGAGCAGCACTCCAAACTTTTATTGAGAGCCTGTTTAAAGCATAAGGCAGGGGGCTACCTGCATGTCCAAAAGAACAAGATGGCCATTGCCCTATTAAATGTCAGCACGTCATAGCTGGGAATAACTCGGTGCCTAAGTAATTACAGTGGAAGGCACAAAAGCAAGAATGAACCAAGATGGCCAAGAGCTCAAAAGAGAAAATGCATTAGCTTTTTTTTTTTTTTTTTTTTTAACAATCTCATTCTTCGGGTAACACTGGCCCTAGACGACAAAACTTTGAGAACCACACCTCCATTTTCTGGGTTCCTTTTCTCCTTTCTAAATCAAATTCAGTTTCATCGCATGCCCATTTATCATTCCTGGGGGGGGGGTTGCCGTCTCTTCACGCCATGTGGCAAAATAAGAATCTTGCATAACCCTACTATTTATTCCCTCTACTCCTGAACCTGAGAAGCTGAGCTCGAGAAGGTCGCACCAGCAGACAAGGGCTTCATTACAATCCAAGGACCAGCGTGAACACCTCTTAGTGTTCTCTGACCAATTCCCTCTTCCATTGTTCCGGTTATGTTTGCCGCAGAACAAACCATTCCACAATTTAGTGCTGCAAAACAACCATTATACTCTGTCCCTCAGTTCTTTTGGCTGGCTGGGCTTAGCTGGGAGGACCTTGCTCGGGTTACTCATGCAGTTGCGGCGAGATAGCAGCTGGGGCTGGAGCTGGCCCAAAGACTGTGAAGATACATTGTTAAACTCAAGGAAGCAAGGTGACTTTTGTGGCGGACTAGATGCATCTCAGGCCTAGTTGAGAGCTGAGAGAAACCTCCGGAATGCACATCTGCTATCATTAGTGGCTTCTTTAGAACTGTGGCAAAACCATCCCTTTTCCCCAAACAATATCGTAAAGTGCTTATGTATATACTAAGTGCAGAGAAATGAAAATCAATGCTCAATTCCAAGCCCAAAAGAAAGAATGTATTCCATCTACTGGATGTACGTAGAGGGTAGAGATCTCAATAATGGTTGAAAAGATTTATCATTGATTCACAGGTTGTTAGACATTGAATTGATCCTTGAGTTTATCTTGTCCTTCCCATTAGATTTTCGCCAACCCCTGCGGCAGTAATGTGAGGACTTCAGAGCCATTGTTCTGTACTGTCATAGCACCCACTGGAAATTTCTCTCTCTGTCTCTCTGTCTCTGTCTCTCTCTCTCTCTCAAGCAGGCTTTAAGCCCAGTGCAGAGCCCGACATGGGGCTCAATCTCATGACCTTGAGATCAAGACCTGAGCCACAATCAAGAGTTGGATGCTTAACTGACTAAGCCACCCGGGTAGCCCCGGAAATTCTCATTTTTAATCAGTCATTTCAAACAATCCATCTTCTAGAATAACTTGTCGTTTTGACCAGTTTATTCTCTGCCAGGTGATTGCAGAAAGTTCACCTAGAACCTCATTCCCCACTGTTATTTCTATAAAACGGAACACAACTTGCAACCTCTAACTTGACAATGGTCTGAAGAGTCAGGCCCTAGCACCACTCGTATACCTGTCCTTACATGGCCCCACCTCCTACAGCTCGCCAGTAGCCTTTCTCCTTCTTCCTTTCTAATCACTCATCAAGAAGTGCTCCCTCGGTTGTCAGGGAAATGCAAACCAAAACCCTAATGAGACAGCACTTGGCAGTCACTAAAATGGCGACAATAAGACAGACAGTAACAAGTGTTGGTGAAGATGTGGTAAAATTGGAACCATCATCCACTGCTGGGGGAATAGAAGATGGTACAGCTGCGTCAGAAAACAGTTTGGCTGTTTCCCAAAATATTGAGTACAGAAATACCATATGACCCAGCAATTCCACTCCCAGACATATCCCCAAGAGAATTAAAAATCTATTTCCACGCACAAATATTCATGGCGGCATTCTTCCTGACAGCCAGACGTGGAAACAACCCAGATATCCATTAGTGGATGAACGGATAAGCAATATGTAGAATACCCACACAATGGAATATTACTTGGCTCTAAAAATAAGAGGAGTGCCACACACGCTACAAAGGACCACAGGCTGGATGACCCCGTTCATAAAAATGTACATAAGGGGCAAATCCGTAGAGACGGAAAGTAGCTTAGTGGTTGCCCAGGGCCAGAGGGGGCGACAGAAGATTTCAGGGTGATGACTTAGTTTATTTGAAGAAAAAGAAAATGTGATGGTTGCACAACTCTGTGAATATGCTAAGAACCTTTGACTCGTATGCTTTAAACGAGTGACTTGTATAGTATGTTGAAGTCACTATAAAGAAAGAAAAAACATTTCATCCTAGGAGACCCTGAGCTCGCGGACCAGATCAGACTCTCATATCTTGGAGCCTATTGTATCATAGTTTACTCTTCAAACTCTAGGACCTTGTAGATGTAATGATTACAGCTGGTTCTTTTATGCCCCGTTTCTCCATGCGGCGATGAGGAGATTTTTTTTTTTTTTTTTTTTTGCCACAAAAACTTCATGTTATAAAAACTGACTGCATTTTACGAGGATGGGAACTGATGAAAACTGATCGTTTTCGTTGCCAATCTCTTGCCTGACTGTTTTCTGCTTTGGGGGAACCTTCCCAGGCAAATGCCACAATGCCCTTCTGTGGCTCCTTTGGCCACACTTTTGACCGTGTGGAGATAGGAAGGGGAAGGGTTGGTTCACAAATACAAATGTGGGTTTCCGCTGCAGCCTCGTCCCTCCCTTGGTTACCGCTGTCGGCGGAGACTGGCCTCCATGCTGGGGTGTAGCAAGCACTCGTGTTAATGCAACATAGTGCAGAGCAGATTCCTGCCTCGTGGAAGCACAAAGGGACATCAGTTCTCTTTATATGGATATTTTTATTTAAGATGGATCACTCGGTAGAACATGTTTTTCCCCCTAAGATTCTAAAATCTTCAATGTATGACCAATTTCATATAATCTATAGTGTCTATAGTCCATGAGTCAGAAAGTAACAGTTTTATATGCGTGGATGGAGAAATGAATGCAGAGAAAAATGATATAAATAATATCACAATCAATTTTCTCTGAGCACGGATATCAATTGCGTTTGGCTACGCTTTTCTGAAGTCTTGATTGCATTGTCACACCCGAGATTTCTCAGCAGATACGCCTGCACTTCCAAATGAAAAGGCAAACCCAACTGATCATCTAATGGATTTTAATATTTGCTTCAGTTACTAATTAAAATGAGCAGGGCATAGGAATATTATCGAAAAATGGACATGCCCATGCAACATCCCTAAGGCCGCTCATTTTTTTTTTTTCTGAATTCCCCTTGTAATACTTTAAATGTTAAAATATCCTTAAACATTTCCCGTACTGGTAGAAACCTAACTTCTATGATTCAGTGGACTCATATATAACTTTTAGCTGCTTCTTGACATTTAGCCATCAGGGAGAGCATAAGATAGTAATAGAAACTAAGAAAAATAATCCAGTCCCTTCATAGGACTTTTACATAAATGAGCCCTTAAATGTCCATACGTAGTTGTCTTTTGAGAGCCACCTCAAAGGGTCCCCACTGCAGGGATCTGCCATAGCTCAAGAGCCAGCGTTCTTATAAATCAATGGGCATTTAGTAAATAGACACTCTGGTCTGTTTTTCCACTCCCAAGAACTTCTGACAGCTAATGTGCCAGGTTTCGTTCCCCACACCAGCCAACTCTCCAACTCTCCAGACACGGAGACAGACATCAGACTCTACAGGTAAAAGGCTCAGTCCCACAAGACTGCCTCCCAACCTCAGACACCAGTCACTAGTCTCTGGGGCCTCCCCTGCTTCAGATGGACCAGCTATCGTGACGACCTCCTCCTCAGGAGAATGATTCACAGAACTCAGGAAAACAGTTCATTTACTGATGAAGAAAGGATGCAACTCAGGAACAGTTAAATGGAAGAGATGTATAGAGCAAGGCATGGGAGCAAAGGACGCAGATAACCGAGGCCCTCTCTGTGTGCACCACCCTCCTGGCACCTCAGCGTGTTTGTTCGCCAAGCCAAAAGCTCTCTGAGCCTCATCGTTTGTTTTCAGTGGAGTTTTCTAGTACATGGACGTGATTGAAAAGCATTAGCCATTGGTGATTAACTTAATTTCTAGCCCTTCTCCCCCACTGGAGGTTGGTGGGTGGGGCTGAAAGTTCTAACCCTCCCATCAGGCCTTGGTCTTTCTGCCAAGCACAGCCTAATGTTGATGCTACCTGGGGGCCTTCAGCTACCAGCCATCTCATGAGCACACAGAAAAGACACTTATCACTCCAGAGATTCCAAGGGTCTTCAAAGCTCTTGTGTCAGGAGCTGGGCCTAAGACCAAATATTATAAGAGCCAATGCTCCTATCACATCCGTCACTCAGGAAATTACAAGAGTTTTTAGGAGCTGTGTGCCAGAAACCAGGGACAAACCCTAAATATTTCTTTCTTCTTGTATCACAACATCACAGACGGAGGTGGCTTCTTTATTTGTGGAAGCTACGGGATCTATGAAGGCACTTTACAGCCAAGATAGGGTCATAAGATCATGTCTTTGCATCTCTCTGGAGTTTAAAACACATCATTCCAGGCCCTATAGAACAGAAAATGAATGGGATATGTGAAATTATAACATGAGGCACAACGAAATGAGCACTAGCAGAGAAATAGGAGAAAAATAGCAGCTACTGTAATTACTGACTAGGTGCCATCATTCCTTGCCGTTGTTATGTGTTTCTCTTTTTCAGCCTGTGAAATTGAGGTTACCCGAAACCAAAGAGTTCCTTTCGTCTATCAGGAACCTTTTGATATATGAATGGCGCCATATTTTCCAATGTGCTAAGGGTAGCAAAAGCCCAAGACACAGCCCTGTATATGAGAAATAACAGTGAACGGGATTTCTAATGTGAGCACCCAAAGCAAAACTTATGGAGAGGAAGCATAGTGGAGATTCTGGTTGAAGGCAAAAACTAGAGTCAAACTGCTTTAATTTAAATCCAGATTCCTCCTCACTAGTTAAGTGATAGTGGGCAAGCGAATAAATTATTTTGTGCCTCAGTTTTACCGTATGGAAAATGGGTATAATAGTAGCACTTATTAGAGTTAATTATTTATGTTTTCAAGGATGTCCCCAAATACAGGTGGGAAGTCAAGGAACAGGAGTGCACAAGGAGTAAATTCAGATAGCAGTTAAGATAATATTGAGCACATAGGACGTGCTCAATAATCTCAGCTATTATCATTATTGACGTTAAAGACAGGGATCATCATATTTTATTTCATTACCTATCAAACCTAAGTATCCACTCAAAAGAATACTTTAAAGGAAACGCTTGCATACGTGGATGCGATAATGTCGTACAGAGTGCTATTTATGATGGTGGGTGAAAAAGTGAACCTAAATGTACAACAGGAGAATGGCTACATTGATCCTGACTTATCCACACAATGAAATATTATGCAGCTTTAAAAAATGACAAATTGTATGCAAATTTGTATATTTTGAAACACAAGTTTATATCTACTGGCATGGAAAGAGAAAAGCAGATTTTATTTTATTTTATTTTATTATTTTTGTTGAGGTTTGTTTATTTTGAGAACGAGACAGCACAACTGGGGGAGGGGAAGGGAGAAAGGGAGACAGAATCCCAAGCAGGCTCCCGGCTGTTAGCGCGGAGCCTGATGCAGGGCTCGATCTCACAAACCGTGAGTTCATGACCAGCCTGAGTCAAAACCAAGAGGCAGACACGTAACCAACTGAGCCACCCCAGCGCCCCGGTGATCTCACTTTAATACGCATGTAGGTGCATGCATGTAGAAAGGACCTTATTAGTCATATAGGACAAAAACTCTCTGGAGGCATATATCACAAAATTCAACTGGAGTTTCCACGGCAGGATCAATAATGATTTTTTCGTCCTTTTGATTACTCGCATCTTATCAGTTTTCCATAATGGCCAAGTAAAGCGTGTATAATGCTTTTTAAAAAATCTTCCAGATTTTACAAAGCAAAAAAAAAAAAAAAGATGTTTCTGAGTTTTTCACAGACGTGACTTGTGGGAGGATAGTGACACCATTTTTTTCGTACAAAACATAACAACTTGTTTAGAATCGGTCAACGGGTCCAATATTATATGAATTGGACTCCAGTGAGAAGCTATGTCTATTTGTTTATTTTTTTAACGTTTATTTATTTTTGAGACCGAGAGAGACAGAGCATGAACAGGGGAGGGGCCGAGAGAGAGGGAGACACAGAGTCCGAAACAGGCTCCAGGCTCGAGCTGTCGGCCCAGAGCCCGACTGGGGGCTCGAACCCATGAACCCGTGAGATCATGACCCCAGCCGAAGTCCGACCTCAACCAACTGAGCCACCCAGGCGCGCCTAAAATACTCTTATTTTGATTTTGCCAAGGACCCCCCTCCCCCCGCCAGTATAGGTGACAATTCAAGGACCGGGAGTGTGCAGGAAGTAAGCTTCGCCCAACAGAGGCGAGTTTTGTTTTCTGTCGCAGCGGCCTCATTTCCCTCCCTCCGCGCCATGTGCATTCCACCTATCCCCCCACCCCGCTTCCAGGCGGAGGGTTCAGACCCACCACCAGGTAGCTGCTCCTAAACACTCAGACACTCCTCAGGCTCGCTAGGCTAATTTCAAGGGTTCAATAGGCAAACGTGGCTAGTGGCGACCGTGCAGGACAGCGCAGAACTGATCGGTCATCATAGAGAATTCCACGGGGCAGAACTGCTCTCCAAGACTTGCCCCCCCCCCCCCCAAACCTACCCCTCCCGCCGTTCTAGTTTCTGTTAAGAAGATTGCATTTTCCCTCCAGATAATCGGATCGGTGCCAGGAATTACTTCCTCGTCCAGGTGAGACAATGCTCCCTGTATCCCTACATCAGCCTCAGCCTGATACGGATTCATTTCCTCTCCTCTCCCCCTAGAGCAACTCGAACTGTCACTCAGCCGGCGTTATCCTCTTCAGTAATAAGTCCGTTATCTCCTGGCAGCTGTATGTAGAGACTGAATCCCTCTCTTTGGAGCAGGATTCCACAAACTGGAGGCTCCCGACAGGCCAGCAGCGCTGATGGAAATTAGCAGAGGTGTCCATTCATAACTAAGTCAGCCTGATATTTTGCTTTAGTTTTCGAAACGAGTCTTGCTGCACAGCCATTATCCTGCTACGATTGTGCGCTCATCACTGCCTCGATTCTATTAGCTTCTTCTGATCCCTCCTCATATTTTGCATAATATGGAGATTTCACACGAAGCCGGTCACCTGGGTAATTGGGGCTCTCGCAGCTTGCGAGGCTGCAGCTACCGAAAGGAACTTCTTTCTGGCCTTTTGCTTTGCAGTCCTTACCAAATTCATAAGCATGAATTATTCCACAGACCGCCCCTTTGGGGAGACGGTTTTGCTTCAAGTACAGAGAAGTTTCTTTAATGACTCAGCCTTTCTCGAGGCTTTTTTCACCTCCCACATACCTGGGTTGCTCATCAAAAACAAAATGATCTAGACTGACTTCTTAACACTCTTAAAGTGGCCCCACTGAGTCACAGATTCAAATGCTTTCGTGTCATGGCTTTTAACCGTTTTTGAGCAGGATATTCTTAGTGATCTAGTCTGTGTGTGCAACACACACACACAAACACACACAACAGAAAAGTGTCAAACTGACACTTCCTGCGATGCACTCAGAAGTATTCTATTAATTTTGTTCCGTTAATGTTTTTAGCTTTTGATTTTTAACTTCATCACCAAAGAATGCATTACAAACTAGCATACTGGTGTGCCTGGTTCTGGTCGTCGGGCAAGACAAACCTAATTTAAAGTAGCCTAGGTAAAGGGAATATGTTTTAGAAGGCTGTGGCGTGTTCATGAAAATGAAGAAATGAACCGAGTTTCCAGAAGGCAATAACCAACACTCTCTGGAACTAGAAGCAGGGGCTTGACCGCTGTCTGAAACTGCCACTCTTTCTTCTCTCTCTCTCCCTTTCTCTCCTCCCATTTTTCTCCATCTCTCACTTCCGCTCCTGAGGCTTCACGCCCTTCCCTAGGAAGCTAGGTGTACGACTGCCAGAGGAGTAGGAAAAATCTCAGGGAAAAGCATCTGATTGGATGACTTTGAGACACGTGCCCTCTTCCCAAACTGACAAGTGACCCCTGTGGCTGGCTTAGGAAGGGCGCGTGAGGGTGCAGAAACGCTCATCTGAACCAAAGACGGAAGTTCAGGCTGCGCAAAGAAGTAGGTTCTGCGAGGAAGCGGTGAAAGCAGAGATGTCACAATTAAGAGCATCACTGGGAGCCACATGGCCATGTCAACTTATGAAAACTTTATCTTGTCCCTTGACTGCCTAGCACACATGCCCCTTCTTCCTATAGTATGCTTGTAAAAACACCCCTCTCCCATTATCATTAGCACCAAGGGTAATGCGATTTTCCCACGTGCAAGCAGACACGTTCCCGGGTCTCCGTCACAAGAGACAACCCAAGTTCGAATGTGGTTCCTTATAGTCATACATGCTACGACCAAATGACACATGTATTCACCCGCAGAACAACGCCTATGTAACAGTGGAACAAAAGCAGAAGAAAATAGCAATAAAAACTCCCATTCAATAAAGGGAGAAAGCAAAAGTATACTTCACCCTGATGGACAGTGATAGCAAAATGAGTTAAAGACATTCCTTTGTTGACTCATTTTTTGACGGGAGAAGGAATTATTTGATGGACTGATCTCATGGTTCTAGATTCGGCTCCCATTTTCTGAGTCTTCCAAGGATATTCATCATAAGAGAATTAAGGTTAATTCTAGGTCACATGCTGTGTTAGGGGTTGTTCATCCTCTCTCTTCTTTGATCACAAATTATGACCATGGAGGTGTGTGATAGAAGAAAACAGCAGATTCCATTTACACAGTGTGTTTGGGGGCAAAAGAGGATTCCTCCAAAGGAAGGGAGGAGACGTGCACCTGGGTGGCTCCGTCGGTTAAGCGTCTGCCTTCAGCTCAGGTCATGATCTCACGGTTCGTGAGTTCGAGCCCCACATCGGGCTCCCTGTTGTCAGCAGGGAGCCTGCTTGAGATCCTCTGTCCCCATCTCTTTCTTCCACTGCCCCACTCATTCTCTCTCTCTCTCTCTCTCTCTCAAAAATAAATAAACTTTAAAAAAAAGGAAGGGAGGAGAACACAGGCATCGTCACTGATGGGATTGCCGTGAGCCCGAAAGCGATCCCATTTTACATCCACTATTATGAGGGAGTTCAAATGAACACACACTTATTGAATGCCTGTTGTGTCTGATTCCTCCTCCGGGGGACCGGATTAAGCCAACATGAGTGGATGCCAGCCATGGGAGCCAACTCTGAGAGGATTATGGCATTTGATCGCCTTGTCAAGAAATGTAGTTACTGACGGTAGCCAAAAAAGACCGGATTGGCCACGAGGCCATTTCAGCACGGTCATAGGAGTTTCAAAGCTGGAGAAGCAATTGCGGGGTCCAAAATGAGAAGTGATGCAAGAAAGAAGAAGCCAGGGGAAAGGAGGAACAGGTCGGGAAATGAAGCAAAATCAAAGAAAAATGGCCAAGGACCCTCGTCACGAGTAGGGCTTAGGGGCTTGAAGCCCTCTCCTTCCGGGTGCCGGCTACAAGGCCGCGAATCGGTCAGGGTCACGGACATCGGCAGACAGCATGCCAACACACAGTCCAGTTTACAAACCACACTGGTGCCGAGACTCTGGCAGAAGATACAGCAGCATCCTCCCTTTCGGGACCTTTGCCACACGCCCTGTGGAACGAGCAAGAACACGGTGCTTTTAGGGCCCAAACTCGTAAGACGCAGGGCCAAGAACCTGCATCTAGAAATCAGAAAGACCAGTTTCGTTTGTCAATTTATTAATTCGACAGATATTGATTGAGGGCCTGGAATAATTCCAGGCCCCGGCCTAGGCCCTGGAGATACGGCCATGAGCAGGATAAGGCTCCTGCCCTCCTAGCTTAGATGCTCCATGAGTGAGTGTGGACACATGGAAACATGGGTACCTCTGCACAGACGATCTCGGCTGAAGGATTCTCCTCAGTCAGCACCCCGGCTTCTCCCAAGTTGCTCACAGCCTACTGGGGTGCTCCCAGTTAACCGGCACCTCGGTTTGGTACGCTAAATGGCACCGAGGATGTGTGCATAGAAGGCTGGGGAAGACAAAGGAGCGGGGACTGATTTCATTCTCCTCAGCACTGGAATCCATATTGGGAGGTAAGCCATTGGGAGCCGGATTCTACATTCCTTGAGGGTAAGGACTTTGTTCCTATACGTACGTATCCCGGGGCTCAGGGGACTACCCAGCACTTACTCAACACTCAAAAACTCACTGAGTGAGCGCATTACTCCAGGGAGAAGAGTGAACTGTGGCATTTGTTTGCACAGGATTCATAGTAAGACGGCCCACTAGTTGAAAAGAGAAAATTCAGCGGAACAGGCAGTTGTTGACGTGGGGCTGTAGGTGGAGGGGCTTAAGGATTTTATAGCCACACTCTGGTAAACAAATTACAGTTTCGTCTCTTTCCAACAACTTGGTTCAGCAGCACGTCAAGTGGACTTCACAACACCAGACTATGTGTGCGGACAGACATAGATGTTAGAGGCCCTCATGAAACAGGCCAAGACCTCCGAGGACCCGTCTCTCAGCCGTGACAGCTCCAAATGATTCGTCTGGGTTCTTTTCGGTCATCGCTGACACATCCTCTGGTTAATCTTCCTCGTTTTTTTCTTCCCCACTCTTGAAATGGATTGTGCTGTTATTTTTAGCACTGTTAGAGCAAGAGCGTTAGCAACATGAGGCTTCTCAGGGACAAACCAGAGGAGCCGTTTGAGGCCTACGGAGTCCCTCCACCGTCTCTATTTAATTATTTGGGTATTTTGGAAATGCAAAACACCCTTAAGTCGAAAGGAGGCATTTATTTGGATCTTGCTTTTATGCTGCTTTTTTGAATGCCATTACCATGTTTCTTGGGGTGTATGTGAATAGAAGTGATCAGTGTTTGATCGTAGGATGGCCTAGAGCCGTCAGTCTCTACCCAGGCCTGACCCCAGACATTTCTCCACTTCGTACAGTCAGGAGTAGAAGCCTTAAATGCCTGAAAATGGATTTGAAAGATTCACCCGCAAAGATACGCCTATGCTGTTGAGGTTTCGGAAAGAGCAGCATGCACGTACCTAAGAAAGCGGGTGGCCTTTATGACCGGCTCCCCTTTAACCAGGACACAGGGAACTGGGCCTCCTATCTGTCACATGATCTGATACACAAGGGCAGTTAGCCCTGTTTCTCGCCACCTCCCCACTAGCTGGCTCCGTTGTGAGAGCACACACCTGATTCTCTCCATTCCTTCTTTATGGTCAACCTTCCCCCACAGGACTTCTGCCACTGCAGTCTTGGTTCTCAGTCTTGAGACATTATTCCCAGTATTGTTCCCTAGGGTTTCAACTCCTTTGAATTCTGACCTCTGCTTAGGATCTGACTGAAGTTTGATATTCTCAGAGGTCATTTGGTTGAAAATTTCCGGCCTCTGACGCCCGAGGGAAAGGAAGACTGCCAATCCCACGAGAGAGCTCTCCTCCTTCTCCTCCTGGGTCTTCCCCCGGGTATCACACTCCTCTACGGCACCCGGCTCCAAGCACGGTATTTGTTTTAAAAATTTTTTAATGTTTATTTTTGAGAGAGAGAAACAGGGCATTAGCGGGGAAGGGGCAGAGAGAGAGGGAGACACAGAATCCGAGGCAGGCTCCAGGCTCCGAACTGTCAGCACAGGGCCAACTCGGGGCTTGAACTCACAAACCGTGAGATCATGACCCGAGCCGAACTCGGACACTCAACCGACTGAGCCCCCCGGGCGCCCCTCACAGAGCTTGTATTTTATATGAGACAAACAATAAACGAAAACAAAATTATATGTCAAGTGGTGATAAGTGTTAATAAGGAAAGGAAACTAAGGAGGAGAGACTATACAGAGAAAGGAAGGTATGGTATTCTAAATATTGCACTCAGAGGAGGCATCGATGACTAGGTGACATTTGATGAGAAACTTGAGTGAAGCAAGGAACCAATACATGAAGATGTGGGAGATGTGATTTGCAGAATAATGGCCCCTAGAGATGTGTATGTCTTAATCACTGCAACCTGCGGGTGTGATACTTCATAAGGCAAAAGGGACTTTGCAGATGTGATGAAGTTAAGAATTTTGAGGTAAGGGGGGGCGCCTGGGTGGCCCATTTGGTTGGGCATCCGACTTTGCCTCAGGTCATGACCTCACGGTTGGTGAGTTCGAGCCCCGCGTCGGGCTCTGTGCTGTCAGCTCGGAGCCCAGAGCCTGCTTCGGATTCTGGGTCTCTCTCTCTCTCTACTGCTCCCCCACTCATGCCCTATCTCTCAAAAATAAATAAACATTAAAAAAAAGAAGCTTGAGGTCAGGCACCTTATTCTGGGTTACCCAGATGGCTTCCACATCATCAAAAGGATCCTTGTAAGTGACAGAGGGAGACAGAAGAGTGGGTCAGGGAGATTTGAAGAGATTGGAAGTGCGACACTGTTGGCTTAAAGACGGAAGAAAGGCCACAAGGAGCAGAGAAGTGTCATAAGAGAGGAGGTCAGAGAGGCAACACCGCCCAGATCAGGTGGGGTCTCCCGGGCCACGGTGACGCTCTTGTGTTTTATCCTGGATGACAGAGGAAGCCCTCGGAAGATGTGAGCCAGAGTGATGAGGGTAGGTTGATCGGAGGGGTTCACATTCTCACTGACCGGGAAAACCGGGAGTCTATTCCGCAGATAGAATGTCAGCTGTAAGAGGATCGCATGAGGAAGAGTGGTTGCAGGCAGTTCATGGATGGTTCCGAGATGGAATCAGACGAGTTTATGTGGAAGGGTAGAGGCCAGGGTGGGGGGAACCCGCAAGGCCAAGGTAAGAAGTCTGGGCTATGTTTTAGTAAATGAGGAGCTGTTCACTCTAAGGGAAGGGAACAGAAAGAAAGATGACAAAAAGGGTTTTAAAGAAGATTGAGCTGGTATATTATGAATTCAGTGTATAGGAGACTGGACTCAGGGACACGGTTTAGGAAGCTGTGACCACAGTGCCTGTGACATTGAGCACAAGTGAAGGTAATTTTCTTGGCAATTTGAGGGAAAACCACAGTGTCATTCATTCCGAAAAAATAGGTTGAATGCCTATACTGATGGCCGTGTTCATTTTACCTGTGTAGATCAAGGCAGGCAAACGAGGAAGCTATTTTTTTCTCTTACAATTAAATTTAGAGGGGCGCCTGGGTGGCTCGGGCAATTGAGCATCTGACCCTTGATTTCGGCTCAGGTTATGATCCCAGGATCCCGGGATGGAGCCCTGTGTTGGGCTCTGTGCTGACCGTGGAGCTTGCTTAAGATTCTCAGTCTCTCCCTCCGCCCCTCTCCCCCACTCATGCTCTCTCTCTCTCAAAATAAAGAAAATAAATTTAGAAACTCTAGTTTCTAATTAGAAACTCTCACATTTTCACCCATCACACATTTTTGAAGTTAAAATGTATCTCTCCTGTTGCTTAATCTAGGTAGTCCCATGCTGGAGACAGTAGAAAGAAAAATTGCTAATGTTGTCATGAAAATATTTATCCCTGTTTTATACTGCTGCGTGAAATGACTTTTCTAGGAATATCTCACATTTACAATAGGAAAATATCGAAATTGATGGAGGATGTAAAAAAATATCAATACTTTTTCTACCTGGATTATAAATTATATATTTTAATTTAACTATGTCTTGTATTGGAAATCCATAAGCAAAAAAATGAACCTTTATCTAAACCTCGTATCTTATACAAAAATTAACTCAAAATGGATCGTGTTCTTAAATACAAAATGTAAAATCACAAAACTTTTATAGAACAACATAGGAGAAACTTTTCGGGACCTAGGGCTATGCAAAAAAAAAAAAATTCTTAGACTTGAAACCAAGAGCATTATCTATTAAAAAGAAAGATTGATAAACACTGGACCTCATCAAAATTTAAAACCTTTGCTCTGTGAAATAGTGTTAAGATGATGAAAAGACAAGCTAGCAAATGGGAGAAAATATCTGCAAGCCATATATCTGATAAGAGACTAGTGTCTAGAATATATAAAGATTTCTCAAAACTCAGCAGAAGAGAAACAAGCAAGCCAATTAAAAAATGGGCAAAACGCATGAGAGAGTATTTCACCAAAGAGGATATACAGATTGTGTACAAGCACATGAAAAGATGTTCACCGTCATTAGCAATTTAGGAAAATGCAAATTAAAACCACAATGAATTATCATTATACACTTCTCAGCATGGCTAAAATTTTAAAAAGTGACAAAACCAATTGTTGGTGAGGATATGGAGGCTATGGAGAAACTGGGTCACTCATACATTGCTGGTGGGATGTGAAGTAGATATCTGGAAAACAGGTTGTCAGTTTTATATATATAAATGTAATATATATATGTAATATATGTAATATATGTATGTATATGTTATATATATACATATATAACATATATATGTATACATGTGTAATATATGTATGTAATATATGTAATATATATATTTTAAATATATATAAATACATTTATATTTATATATTTTATATATATATATATTTTTTTTTTGAGAGAGAGAGAGAGACAGAGAGCGAGCAGGGGAGGGGCAGAGAGAGAGGGAGACACAGAATCCAAAGCAGACTCCTGGCTTTGAGCTTTCAGCACAGAGCCCGATGCAGGGCTCAAACCCACAAATCGCAAGATCATGACCTGAGCCAAAGTCGGTCGCTTAACCGACTGAGCCACCCAGGCGCCCCACGTTGTCAGTGTCTTGAAACACAAAACATGCACCTACCCAATGACCCAGCGATTGCAATCCTGTGCACTGATCCGTTAAAAAAAATACGTTCACAGAAAAACTTGTACACAAGTGTTTATGGCAGCTTTACTTTTAACATCCAGGAACTGGAAACAACCTAGATATTTCTCAACATGTTAACGGATAAACAAACCGTGATACATGCTCAAATAACTCACATCTTAAAAAAATAATAACCAAACCTCTCTTGACCTGGACCCTTTGCTTGCCTTCCAGCCAGCGTTCCGTCTCTTTGCCACTCTTCACAGAAGAACTTGTCTAAAATGTTGTCTATACTCTCGGTCACCATTTCATCACCTGCTCTTCTCTCTTCACCCTTTCCCTTCTCTCTTCACCTTCTCTTCACCCTTTCTAGTCCTGCCTCCAACTGCTACCATTTCCCTGACACTGGTTTGGCCACCCACGCCCTCCATTTTTAAATCTTGGCTCCCGTGATATTAAACTGATTTTTTCCCCCTAGGTCTCTGGCCATTCATTCTCAGTTCCCTTTTCTGTACCCTCCTCTTGAGCTCTACTTCTTAATGTTGACGTACCCAATGGCTCAGTATCAGTCCCCTCTTTTCTTCCACCGTTAACACGCTCAGTCACTTGCTATGGTCCAGCCACAGTGGATTTCTTTCCTAATCCTTGGCCATGTCAATTCCATTCTCAGCTAAGGGTATTTGCCCTATTCCCTAGACCATCGTTCCATTTGACCTTCGTATAACTTGCTCCCTCACCATATCGAATCTCACCTTACATGTCTTTCAATCCTTGATCTTCTGTCATTCACATGTTGGTTCACATACCCTCAGTGAGGGTGCTCCTAACCACCCAGCCTAAATTAGCTCCCCTCCTTTGGTCATCTTCTATCACACTTCCTCCAATTTCTTTTCTTCCTAGTACTCCTGGCTAGCTAAATTCATCTTGTTTATTTACTCATTTTTTTTTCTATCTGCCCCCCATCCCCCTAGAATGTAAACCCAATGAAAGCAGAATGACTCAGAGCCTAAAAGTGCCAGACTCATATCAGGGACTCCGTAATATCTGAAGAATAAATGAAAGAATATATTACAAACACAGCTTTTAAATGGAAATCCGGTAAAAATTAGTAGATTGGCCGGTCTTTAAATATGTGCCTCATTTACAGCGCTGAGTAGGTAACAAAAAGTGGAATTATATTTGCATAGTGTTCTGAAGTATCATATTTGCTATCACATGTTAATACCACTTCAACACGTCAAGTTAGAAGCTTTAAAATAGCATTAGGGACTGGAATAACCCCTTGTAATTTTATTAGAAATTCTGTGTTCAACCAAAGGCTCGGTATTTGAACTTTAATTGGATTTACAGGGATCATTTGGGGGTTGTTTATTTGTCGGTCAAAAGAGCAAACTTGATATGGTTATTTTGTTTCCCTTTGCAACCGAGATTGTCAGTTACTGAGCACAGTGACCAAAGTAAAAGAAGCAGAAAGCTAATGATCGTGACCATTTACTCTCAAAGTAAATAGAAAAGTATGCATAGCAGATTAATCAAACTATAGTAACATGAAAGCAATACTAAATCCATTAGCAGAGAGCATGGGGGTCAAAGAGGTAGAGAAGTATTATGTGTTATGAAATTAGAAAAGAATGATGACTACCGGGGCGCCTGGGTGGCTCAGTCGGTTGAGCGTCCGACTTCGGCTCAGGTCATGATCTCGCAGATTGTGAGTTCGAGCCCTGCGTCGGGCTCTGTGCTGACAGCTCGGAGCCTGCAGCCTGCTTCGCATTCTGTCTCCTTCTCTCTCTACCCCTCCCCTGCTCATACTCCGCCTCTCTCTGTCTCTCAAAAATAAATAAATGTTAAAAAAAAAAAGAGCATAATGAATACTGTGGTTTCTTATCCATCCATCATCACCTGGAAAATCATTTTTAAGATAAATGAAACTTAACTCTTTGTGCTTTGTTATTTTTACTTGCTGCATGAAATATTTTTAAAAAGCATTACATCCCCCCCCCCTTTTTTTTTTGCCTGGCGACCTCTCCACTTGTCCACACTCACAAACAACGTATTTTACTTTCTGAAGTCTTCTAAGCCTGTCATCCTGTTCATAGGCAGTAGTTTCTGGACACCCGGTCAGGAAGGCTGGAGAAGAAATTTTGCAGCCCAGAGTCAGCTGGAACATTGGAAGATTTGAAATATTGTGTTGATTCATTTTGATCCTGATGACCTTTCAAATAAAGGCATCCGTACTCCCGGATGGTTGACCAGCTGAAAAGGCAGCAAAGTGCAATGACAGCACACTCTTCACCTCTTCGGCACCAATGTTCTAATCTGCAAAGTGAGGTGGTTGGCTGTGTTATGTTTCCGAAATAACTGCTGCCTCTAAAATTTGGTGGTTCCACCAATGCGTTTCAATGAACGATAGTATTATATCAAAGTGCCCTGGAATCTAACGATGGTTGGCGACAGAACCTTTATTGTCAACATTTTGTTTTCTTTCCTTATTAAAATTTTGCAGACTCAAGAGCATGCATACGAATTCCTCCAAAGTTGACTTATCTGCAGACTTCAAGGACAGCATTTGCAGTTAGGAAAACAGGAACTCCGTGAAGATGACCATTTGTGTTTAGTAATCCTGAACTTACTACGAAGGAGCCTTGCAGTCCTTTTCTACTATGTTATTACTGTTACTCTGAGATCATTGAAATGCAGAGTTTAAACACTGGAAACACTGAAGTATACAAGGGATTCAGGGAGATATGGCAATAAGCCAAAGAAATAAATATTCTTCATTTCATAGTTTGTTTTGTTCACAGTTCGGTTTGTTGTTATTTATTCTTGTTTTGTTACAGGATCCAGACTGACTATGAGCACTGAGCTGGTTACCAAGGCACTCTCACTTGGTTTTAGAAAAAAAGCATGAAATTTTTTGCTGTCCTCACCTCTGCTTTTTTTTTTTTTTTAAGAATGAATAAACTTCAGCTGCAGCAATTTCTTACTCGACACATCTCCAAAGACAAGGGAATTAAAAGCAAAAATGAACTATTGGGACCTCATCAAGATAAAAAGCTTCTGCACTGCAAAGGAAACAATCAACAAAACTGAAAGGCAACCGACGGAATGGGAAAAGATATTTGCAAATGACATATCGGACAAAGGGCTGGTATCCAAAATCTAAAAAGAGCTCACCAAACTCCACACCTGAAAAACTAATAATCCAGTGAAGAAATGGGCAGAAGACATGAATAGACACTTTTCCAAAGAAGACCTCCAGATGGCCAACAGGCACACGAAAAGATGCTCAACGTCACTCCTCATCAGGGAAATACAAATCAAAGCCGCACTGAGATACCACCTCACACCGGTCAGAGTGGCTAAAATTAACAACTCAGGAAACAACAGATGTTGGCGAGGATATGGAGAAACGGGAACCCTCTTGCACTGTTGGTGGGAATGCAAACTGGTGCAGCCGCTCTGGAGAACAGTGTGGAGGTTCCTCAAAAAATTAAAAGTAGATCTACCCTATGACCCGGCAATAGCACTGCTAGCAATTTACCCAAGGGATCCAGGAGTGCTGATGCAGAGGGGCACTTGTACCCCAATGTGTATAGCAGCACTTTCAACAACAGCCAAAGTATGGAAAGAGCCTAACTGTCCATCAACTGATGAATGGGTAAAGAAGTTGTGGTTTATATATACGATGGAATACTACTTGGCATTGAGAAAGAATGAAATCGTGCCATTTGCAGCAATGTGGATGGAACTAGAAGGTATTATGCTGAGTGAAATAAGTCAGAGAAAGGCAAACACCATATGATTTCACTTGTATGTGGATCTTGAAAAACCTCCCCATGGGGGAAGGGAAAGGGGAAAAAATAGATACAGAGAGGGAAGCAAAGCACAAGAGACGGTTAAATACAGTGAACAAACTAAGGGTGGATGGGGGCTGGGGGAGAGGGGAAAGTGGGTGATGGGCAGGGAGGAGGGCACCCGTTGGGATGAGCACTGGGTGTTTTATGGAAGCGACGAATCCCGGGAATCTACCCCCAAAACCAAGAGCACCCTGTACACACTGTCTGTTAGCCAATTTGACAATAAATTGTATTCATAAAAAATGTTTAAAAAAGAAAGAAAAAAAGAATGAATAAACTTGGCTAGCTGTTTCAATGCCCACATATTCTAATTCTTTATTATAATGGAATTTCTAGCCAACCCTATACTTTGTCCTTCCATTTACTTTATTCCTCTCATTTCTCCGTTAGTCGAAGTTCAAATAAAACCTGTCAGCTTGAGTAATTCCAGTTGAGCTCCCAAAATGAGGAAAGCACTCCCCCACCCTCCCTCTCTTACCTTTCGTTTGTGTAATTTCCCGTGTTCTTGGAAGTGAGCCCTGTAGTTTCAACAAGGAAAGAACTGACATTTCAACTATAATGTTTTTTGTTTGTGTAATTGCGAAAGCAGAGGAAGTTGAGTGTGGAGAACTTGGAAAATAAAGTGACATGAAAAAAACAAAAGAAAACGTATTCAATCACAGAGACCCCATCATTTTATATAGTTCCTTAAATGCTTTTCCCTCTGCATGGGATCCTCCCGTGAATAAAGTTTTGCGTCCTTTTCCTCACAGTTGAGGTTGTATCATAAAACTGTCAGTCGTCATGAAGGATGCTCCAAAAATATGATTTTACTGGCAGCGTATCATTCCATCATACGGATATATAGCAAGTGACAGTTAACCAAAGAAGGAGCTGGTCGAGATCAATTCTTTCCACCATTAGCAATGGTAACGAAGGAGATGATGTGGCTGTATCATTTCTCCTGTACGGGCCAGAATGACAAGAACTCCGTTATCATCTGTCCCTGACAACAAAGGCGAAAACCACACTGCCCTCTTAACCCCTTCTCACGTTTTCCTGTCACTTGTTATCGCCTCCCGACCCTCTCCTACGTGTGGCGTGGAGTCACTTAGTAATCGGAGCAGAGGTCATGACAACGGCTTGGGCAGAGAGCGCTGGCTGTTCACACCTTCGCCCCCACCCCCAGACTACAAGTCAGGGAGCAGAGGTCATGTGCAGAAGGTAACCGAGCCGCAGCCACAGCACCCTCCCACTTGGAGGAGGCAGCGGCGTGCCGGGAGTGTTGTCTGCCTCGCGCCCCGGGTCCCCAGGGAAGACCCATTTGGCAAAGGGGGTGATCTCAGTCTCGACTCGCTCACCCATCGGTCCTCAGGATCTAGCATCAACCGTCAGAGAAAACTGACCTCCGTCGCCGGGAGAGTTGCAGAGGGCGTCAAGGAGTAACGGTAGCTCATTTGATGGCATGTTGCACATCGTTCTACTTTTAATGAAATGTGGACTTTCTTCTGGTTTCCAGAGGGGAGTAATAACCTGTAAACCCCACCTCCACCATATTATCACCAGGACTGAGCCCGTTAAGAGGGGTCTGTGGTATCGCAGGACCCCTGGCTTGGCTCAGTCCGTGGAGCATGCGACTCTTGATCTCGGGGCTGTGAGTTTGAGCCCCACGTTGGGTGTAGACACTACTTAAAGGTAAAATCTTAAAGAAAGACAGAGAGGGCTCGGGTATCTGGCTGGTCTGGGTTCATTGTTCAGCAAATATAGCCTAGCCTATGTGTTCCATCACAAATTGTGTAGCACTCAGGGCAGTTTCAAAATTGAGTTTAATTACACGTTTAAGTCTCTCCTGGGTTTCAATTTTCCAAATATCTAAAGACTTACCATGGTACCAGCCCCACACTTAAAAACCTGAAAAAAGAAAAAAAAAAAAGAACCAAATTTCCAGCTGCTTCAACTGCTTATAGTGGAATGATTCCCAGGGTGCTTGGGTGGCTCAGTCGGTTAAGCATCTGACTCTTGATTTCGGCTCAGGTCATGATCTCATGGCTGGTGGGTTCGAGCCCCACATCAGGCTCCACGCTGATAACATGGAGTCTTGCTTGGGATTCTCTTTCTCTTCCTCCCTCTCTGCCCCCTCCCAGCACTCTCTCTGTCTCTTCCGAAATAAGTAAATAAACTTAAAAAAAGAATGATTCCCAGGACCGGGTTAATTAACACAAACGTCACTTCACAGTTATCTTTTATTTTTAGAACACGGAAGATCTACCCTCTTGGCAAACTTCGAGCATGCGATACAGTATTATTAACAAAACTCACCACGCTGTACAGTCGATCCTTAGAACTTATTCCTCTTATGACTGTTCTTTATAATTGCTGTTCTATTTACATTCTCACCAGCGCTGAACAAAGCTCCCTTTTCTCCACATCCTCACCAGCATCTGTTATCTCTCGTCCTTCTGACAACAGACATCCTAACAGGTGTAAAGTGATATCTCATTGTGCCTTTGATTTGCATTTCTCTGATGATTAGTGATATCGAGACCCTTTTCATATACCTGTTGGCCACTTATACACAGTCTTTGAAAAAATGTCCATTCACGTCCTTTGCCCATTTTTAATGGAGACATTTCTTTGGTTTTGGATTTATTTTTTTGCGGGGGTTTGTGTGTGTGTGTGTGTGTGTGTGTGTGTGTGCTTTACCGTGCAGCTGTAAGGGTTCCTGTAGATTTTGAATATTAACGCCTTGCCAGGTATATGGTTGGCAAATTTTCTCTCATTCTGTAGGTTGCCTTTTCATTTTGTTGGCTCTTTCATTTGCCGTGCAGAAGCTTTTTAGTTTGATGTGGGCCACGTGTTGCTTTTTACTTTTGTTGCCTGTGCAACAGGCAAATCAAAAAAAAAAAAAAAATCACTGCCAAGACCAATGTCAATGAGTTTTTCCCTTATGTTTTCTTCTAGCTGAAGTCTTTTTTAAACATGTTTATTTATTTATTTTGAGAGAGAGCACGCGCATGGGAGAGGGGGAGGGCAGAGAGAGAGGGCGAGAGAGAGAATCCCAAGCAGGCTTCGCACTGTCAGGACAGAACCTGACTTGGGACACAGCCGGAGATCATGAACTCATGAACCGTGAGATCATGAACTGAGCTGAAATCAAGAGTTGGAGGCTTAACCCACTGTGCCACCCAGGAGCCCCTATGCCTAAGCCTTTAATTCATTTTGAGTTGATTTTTGTGAGTAGTTTTAGGTAGGACTCCGGTTTCATTCTTTTGCATGTGAATATCCAGTTTTCCAACGCCATTTCTTGGAGAAACTATCCTTTCCTTATTGTGTACTCTGGGTACCTTTGTCAAAAAGTAGCTGACCATATCCGCCTGGTTCTATTTGGGGGCTATTTTGTCCAACTGGTCTATGCGTCCTTTTTTATGCCAATAATACACTGTTGAGATTCCTAGAGCTTTGTAGTATAGTTTGAAGACAGGAAGTGTGATGCCTCCAGCTTGGTTCTTTCTCAAGTTTGTTTTGTCCATTTCAGGTCTTTCTGGGTCCGTACAAGTTTTAGGATTATTCTTTCTATTTCTGTGAAAAGGGCCACTGGAATTTTGATAAGGATTATTACTTGGATCTGTAGATCACTTTGGGTGGTTAATAATACTAATTCTTACAATTCATGAACATGGATATTTTTCCACTATATTTGTGCCTTAAATTTCTTTCTTCAGTGTTTTATAGTTTTCAGTGTACATATCTTTCACCTCCTTATTTAAATTTATTCCTAAGTATTTTATCCTTTTTGGTGCTATTATAAGTGGGATTGTTTACACGATTTCTTTTTCAGGTTGTTCATTGTTATTGTATAGTAATGCAACTGATTTTTGGATGTGGGTTTTGTATCCTGCAACCTTGCTAAATTCATTTATCAGTACCAACACTTTTTTAATGTTTATGTATTTATTTTGAGAGAAAGAAAGAGAGCATGAGTAAGGGAGGGGCAGACAGACAGGGAGAGAGAGAATCCCAAGCAGATTCTATGCTGACAGCACAGAGCCTAACACAGGGCTCGAACGCACCAACTGAGATCATGACCTGACCTGGAATCAAGAGTAGGACGCTTGGGGTACCTGGGTGGCTCGGTCGGTTAAGCGTCCGACTTCGGCTCAGGCCATGATCTCGCAGTCCGTGAGTTCGAGCCCCGAGTCGGGCCCTGTGCTGACCGCTCAGAGCCCGGAGCCTGTTTCAGATTCTGTGTCTCCCTCTCTCTCTGCCCCTCCCCTGTTCATGCTCTGTCTCTCTCTGTCTCAAAAATAAATAAACGTTAAAAAAATTAAAAAAAAAAAAGAGTAGGACGCTTAACTGACTGAGCCACCCTGGTGCCCCAGTTCTAACAGTTTTTTAGTGCAGTGTTTAGGATTTTCTTATACTTAAAATCATGTCAATGCAGTTAAGTTTACTTCCTCCTTTCCAAGATGAATGTCTTTTAAGTCTTTTTCTTTTCTAACTGTTCTGTCTAGGATTTCCAGTACTATGTTTAATAGAAGTGGTAAGAAATTATTCCTGATTGTAGAGGAAATACTTTTAGCTTTTTGCTACTAAGATGTCAGCTGTGGGCTTGTCATATGTGGCCTTTATTATACTGAGGTGCATTCCATCTATACCTGATTTATTGAGAATTATTGGAGTGGAAGGGTATTGGACTTTGTCAGATGCTTTTTCTACATCTATTGAAATGACCATATGATTTCTATCCTTCAGATTGTTAATGTATCATTTTTTAGTGATTTGTGTCTGTCGACACAGTTTTTGCATCCCAGTGACAAATCCCACTTAATTGTGGTCTATGATTCTTTTAAAATCCTGTCGAATTGGATTTGTTAACATTTTGCCGAGAACTTTTGCATCTATGTTTATAAGGAATATTGGCCTGGAATATTCTTTTATTGTGCTTGTAAGGCTTTGGTGTCAGGGTAATGCTGGCCTTATAAAATGAGCTTGGGAGTGTCCCTCCCTCCCTTCCTTCCTTCTTCCTTTCTTCTTTCCTCCTTTTTTCCCTTCCCTCCTCTACCTCTCCCCATTCTTCTTCTTTTTCCTCTTCCTTTCTCTTCTTATTTTTTTTTTGCCACTACATAAACACTGTGATAAATATCTTTGTTTACATATTATGCTCTGGTGAGGGGATTTCTATGAAATAGATTCCTAATGACCCATCTCACTGGCGTATATAGCCTAATCTATGTCATGGAAAAAAATACAGTCTTTACTAACTCTCGATTCCCTGAGTGGGCACATAGGAACCAATGAGGTGGGTGGAAAGAGTTTCTTTTTCCACCTAAAGTTTTTTGATGATCATATTGGAGATGAGAAAACGGAAGCTCAGGGCAACCACTTGATTAATTTCACGTGTTAATTCGGATAGCGTTAATTGAGGGGATAAATAAACCCCAAAGTCCCATTGACCAAAATCAACAGAAACTTATTTTTCACTCGTGTGTCAGTCCAACGTTGCTGTTTGTGTTTGGCAGAGCGATCTTCCACACGATGACTCGGGAATCTAGGTTGCTTCCATGTTTTGACTCCACTTTTCCATAGGACCTCTGCGTCATCCAGATTCAGCCATCAGACGGAAGAAGAGAAATTAGAATGTCCTATTCCTCAGGTCACATAAATATTAATGAAAGGGGTCGAGGCAAACCATATTTTTGCCATCTTATGCTCCCACGTGAATTGGTCTTACAGTTTTTATGCTACCTGTTCCTTTGAGGCTTGTGGTGACACTAGTCTCATAAAATGAAATGGAAAAGTACGCCATTGTTTTCCATACTCTGAAAACTTAAGCTATATGACAACTGTTTATATCTCGGAGTTTGAAGGAACTTACCTTTAACGTCTTCTAAGGTCAGTGCTGTTTTTGCTGGTAGCTCTTTGATCATTTTCAAAACTTTTTCTGTGATTAATGTCCTATTCCAATTTTCTACTTCTTTGATATACTTGTGATAATATGTATTTCCCTGGAAAATGATTCATTATGTGAAGAGTTTTTATGTATTAGCTTTAAATTCTATATATAATATTTCGAATCTTCTCTAACCCTGTAGTTGTATCCTTTCTTGATTTCCAATATTATATATGTATGTTTTCTCTCTTCCTATTTTGTTCTATATTGGTTTTATCGTAAGTTTGCGTATTGTGTCGATCTTTCCAGAGAACCAAGTTTTAGAGATGTATTTATAGACTTTAGTGCTTTTCTCTTTTCTAACATGTTAGCTCCTGCTTTTGTTTATATGATAATTCCCATGGTTGTCTGTTCGCCATCCGACAGTTCCCTCTCCCACTTTGCAAAGTGATTACTCATACCTTCTCCCCTTGAACTGCCAATAGCCTTCCACCCTCCTTACTGTAAGCTCATTAACCTTCTTAATTCACTGAGAAGTTTGAAATAATTAGAAAAGAGTTTGAACGAACTCCCAAACCACGTCTGGCTGTCTGCCTCCATCCGGATGGGCCCGTATACTCTACTTCTTTCTTGTTGGCATGGATGAACTGTTCACGCTCCTAGCTAAAGCCAACACTTGCCCTCTTTCTTGCGTAACCCATTTTCCCTCTCTCCTGTAGCCTCCCCATCGATTTGCGATCTATTGCATACAATACAGCCTCCCCATCAACAGACAAACATAACTTAGTATCTTCCATTTTATAAAACAAACCTCTCTTAACTTTACATACCACTTTCCAGCTGTCAACCCCTTTCTCTGCTCCCCCTTGCAGAAGAACTCATCTAAAAAGTTGATTCCCATCGCTTATACTTCCTTACTTCCTATTCTCTCATCAATCCAGTCCATTCAAGTTGAGCTTCCCATCTGTTATAGACTAAATATTTGTGTCCCTGCAAAATTCCTATGTTGAAACCCTAGCCCCATACCTGATGGTATTAGGAGGTGTGGCCTTTGGGAGGCAGTTAGGTTCTGACTGTGGAGCCCTCACGAATGGGATTAGGGCCCTCAGAAGAAGAGACAGGAAAGCTTGCTTTTGCTCTGCCCTTTGCACCATGTGAGGACACACCGACAAGCTGGCAGTTTGCGACTTGAAGGATGGCCCTCAATCAGAACCCAACCGTACAGACGCGCTGATCTCTGACTTCCAGCCTCCAAAATTGTGAGAAATAAATTTCTGTTGTTAATAAGCTACCCAGTCTACGACACTTTGTTACAGCAGCCCAGATGGACTAAGACACCATCATTCCACCAAAATTACATCAGTAAAGTTCATCAGTGACCTTCATATTCTACCTACAATGATCAATTCTCAGTCCTCCTCTTCTGTGACCTATTAACATTAGATTCATTGGCATTTCTTCCCCCTTGCAACATTCTCTATTCTTGGCTTCGGGAATAATTGTTCTTTTTTCCTTCTTTCTCATATATCACTTCTTCTCTGTTTCCTTTGCTGGATCTTTATCTCCTCATTGATTTCTTAAATTTTCAGAGCCCTGGATTTCAATACTCAGACTTCTATGTAGACTCCTTCCCTCACTGATTTTCTTCAGTTCCATGACTTCAACTACCATTTATATATCAGCAATTCCCTATTTCTGTCCCAAAGTCTTGTGTAAACAGCCAACTACTTGACATTTCCACATAGATGAATTTAAGAACGAGGACGGCCTAGGCTATATGGCAGTAACAAAAAGCATGGAAATGCCTGTGGCTTACACAACGATGTTTATTTCTCAGGCAGGCTACCTATCCACCATGAGTCACCAAGGGGTCTCATGGGCCCTGGCTGATGGAGGCCCTATCTTGAGGCCATTTTCCATAATCACAGAGGCAGGAAAAAGGGAATATAACAAATCATGAACATTGATTTTTGAAACTTTTGCTGAGGAGTGATACCTGTCACATTGGTCTGCGTTTCATTGTCATTCAAATATACTTCCTGTTACCCTGCCTTATTGTTAATCAAAAGCATTTACCACCTAACACATTATTCACTTAATTGTTTATGTGTTAATTTTCGCTCTCTCTCTCTCTTACAACGTAAGTTCCACGAAGGCACAGACTTGTTTACCTTTACTGCTGTATTTTTAGTACCTAGCGCCGTGTCTGGCACATAGCAGCCACTCAATAAATATGTATTGAATGAATAAATTAATTCCTCCTGCTTTTTAACAGGTATTTCTTTTACCTTTTATTATTTTTAAATTGTTTTTTTTTTTAATTTTTTAATGTTTATTTGTTTTTGAGAGACAGACAGAGCGTGAGCGGGAGAGAGGCAGAGAGAGAGGGAGACATAGAGTCCAAAGCAGGCTCTGGGCTCTGAGCTGTCAGCACAGAGCCTGACGTGCGGGATCGAACCCACGAACTCTGGGATCATGACCTGAGCTAAAGTCGGATGCTCAACCGACTGAACCACCCAGGCGTCCCGACTTTTAGTTAAATTCTTATTTTTGTTCTTTTGCATACTAAAACACATGTGGCTGTAAATCCTCTAAGTTCATCTTGGACCATACTCCACTATATTTTGAGATGTAGTGTTCTCATGTCATCATATTCTAAATAGTCTACAACCAGTTTAGAGGTCCACTTTGACCTAAGCACTACTTAAAAGAATGTTTTGGGACACCTGGGTGGCTCAGTTGGTTAGGCGTCCAACTTCAGCTCAGGTCACCATCTCACGGGTTGGACTCCGTTTGAGCCCCATGTCAGCACAGAGCCAGCTTCAGATCCTGTCTCCTTCTGGCTCTCCCCCTCCCCCGCTCGCTTGCTCACTCACTCTCTCTCTCTCTCTCTCTCTTTCTCTCTCAAAAATAAACATTAAGAAAAAGAGAATGTTTTAAAATTTCCGAATAGCTGGATTTTTCTATGAATGTAAACTATACACAATTTAACTTCTAGCTTTATTTCCTGGTGGTCAGAGAAGTGATAGAGGATGGTACCAAAATGCAGAATTTCTACCCTCCACATACTCCCCCTCCCCATGATTAAAAGTGTGTAATCGTAGCAAACGGACGTGAAGTACAGGATAAAATATCAGATCTTTTGGATTTCCATGCGACGGTCTTACCACGCTAAATATTCCACGTCCTCTGTGTTGTTTTCCCCAGGGCACCGTGGAGCTTAGGTGCTCAAAGTCATTCTAGAGTGCCATCTTGGTGGCCGGGGGAGACGGTGCTGCCCGTGGTCACCACACATGCTTTAGCAACACCTATCAGGAGACAACGTGAACAGATCATTTGCTTCTCCAACCCAACCGTTGATGAGAGATTTAATCAACTTTTTTCGCAATGTATGATAATAAAAGAAAGGGTGAACAAAGAAATACTAAAATGAGAAAAATTGCAGTACGTCAAAACTGCTCCAAGCCATTGTAATAATGGGGTTATACAAATTGATCTCAAGTGGATTCTAATGAAATTTAATAATCGATCTTAGGAGAATTCAGGCTATGAGAGATCTCTTAGTGGATAAAAAGGAAGAAAACACATTCCTTCAGTACCTATTATCTTCTAGGAGTGTGTGTGTATGTGTGTGTGTGTGTGTGCATGCACATGTGTGTATTCCCTGAAATAGTGTGAGCTAGATATTCTATATAGATATAGATATTATAGCCTTCATTTTACATTTAAAGATATTGAGGGGGCGCCTGGGTGGCGCAGTCGGTTAAGCGTCCGACTTCAGCCAGGTCACGATCTCACGGTCCGTGAGTTCGAGCCCCGCGTCAGGCTCTGGGCTGATGGCTCAGAGCCTGGAGCCTGTTTCCGATTCTGTGTCTCCCTCTCTCTCTGTCCCTCCCCCGTTCATGCTCTGTCTCTCTCTGTCCCAAAAAATAAAATAAACGTTGAAAAAAAAAAATTAAAGATATTGAAATTAAAAGTTGTCTGAGGTAACACAGCAAGTCACTGACAGTTCTAAGTTTACGGCTCATTTCCATGGGCGGATGGCAGAAAAGAAATTTATAAGCCAGGTCAGTTTGCCTTCCAAGCTTATACTTCTTTTCATCCATTCACGTTCTCGCACTATCCCACTTAGCTGCCTCCGGGAGGAGGGGACATAGATACTTGGGCCTGACTACGGGAAATCTAAACATCTACTTAACTTTTGGGGTTTGTTTTGGTTTGTTTTTTTTTAAATTCAAGTTAGTTAACTTACAGTGCGGTATTGGTTTCAGGAGTAGGATTTAGCGATTCATCACTTCCATAGAACACCCAGTGCTCATCCCCACAAGCGCCCTCCTTGATGCCCATCGCCCATTTAGCCCATCCCCCCTCCCACCTCCCCTTCAGCAACCCTCAGTTTCTTCTCTGTACGGAAGAGTCTCTTATGGTTTGCCTCCCTCTCTGTTTTCATCTTATTTTTCCTTCCCTTCCCCTATGTTCACCTGTTGTGTTTCTCAAATTCCACACATGAGTGAAATCATGTATCTGTCTTTGACTGACTGATTTCACTTAGCATAATACCCTCTAATTCCATTCTACTTAAACTTTTATGGTTATTTTGTATAAGTTGGAAGCGTGTTGGTATTATTCTGGGTACGATGATTACTTGTGTTAGCTTCTCACTGGGTAATCAGCACTCACAATTCATTATGGCTTCCTGGTTAGTTAGCTTGAGTGAACCAGATCCCTCCCCTCCTCTCCTCGTAGGTCATTAGCACACTCTTTTCGGTAGACATTACAAAATAATACAGATATATACAAATATAGAAAATGAGGTAACAAGCGGCCATGTACCCACCATCCAGCTTAAGAAATAGAGCATTACAAATATGGCGACGTTCCTTGAATACCTCATCCCGATTGCATGTTTCTCATCCCCTGACACACACACACACACACACACACACACACACACACACACCTGGCCTAGAATTAACCATATATAATATGGTTTCGTAAGTTTTTAAAAAAAATATTTGTTTGTTTGTTTATAGGCAGAGAGAGAATCCCAAGCAGGGTCCGCACTGTCAGCACAGAACCCAACGCAGGGCTCAATCTCACGAACCACTATGAGATCAGGACCTGAGCCAAAATCAAGAGTTGGACGCTTAACTGACTGAGCCACCCAGATGCCCCTGGTTTTGTAAGTTTTTTAACTTCATATAAATGATACTTGGCTGTGAATACTCTTCCGCACAATAGTTTTTACTCTACATTTTACTTTTGAAAATAATCATATTAATAGTAAGCTATACAATATAGTTCACTCATTTTGCTGCTATATATATTCTACTTATTGAGTAAAACACAATTATTTTTTCGCCCTTCAATTGATGGACTTTGAACTTGTTTCCAATCTTCAACTTTCATAAACAATTCTGCCATTAATGTGTCTATTCATACCTCATTTTGGACATGCAGAGGAATTTCCATAGGGCACATATCTAGATTTGTTCAGTCATAAAGTTCATGCATTTTCAACTCTACTAAATAATGCTAAATCAATCTCCTTATTCTTTTTATTTCTTATGCATTTCTCAGTGTGGGCTATCTAATACTATCTAATGATTCTGTAAAATTAGCATGACTTCAGAATTTGGATTGCAATTCATTCTTGTTCCAGTTAGAATCTTTCATAATCTCCTTCTTCCCTTCTCCCTTTCTTTCTCCCTCTCTCTCTCTCCGTCCCTCCCTCCTTCCCCCTCCTTTCTCAAATATATACTTGTATTTTCTTTCTCCTGAGGAAAGTTTGAACTGATTTGCCAACCAGTAGGAATACAATATCTATACAATTCATTCTCTATGCAGGATTAAAATAAATACTAACTGCCTTAATAATAGCTACTATCCAGTGGTCACCTAATTACCTATTGGCTGTCAAGCATTTTCCTTACACTCATTTACCACTCATAATAACCATACCAAATAGCTATTTTGATCCAATTCTATAGATAAGGAGTTCAGAGATATTAATTAAAGTCACAAAGCTAATAAAGTGCTGAGCCAGATTTCAAACCTAGTTCTAAATGATTGCAAAATGCATGGTCTTTCCATTCTCCTGCTTCACCTTAAGAGTTCTAAGGTACTTTCGTACCTTTATCAAGTGTGATTTATTGCTTGCATATTGCACTATAAAGCTATGTTATTGTCCTTATTTTACAAATGAGGAAATAGAGGCTCCCAGAGTTTATATGCTTTGCCAAATGTTATATAGCTAATGAGTGTTAGTAATAGGACCCAAATCCAGGACTTTAGACTCCTGTATCAGTTCTTTTCCATTAACCAACACTTCCTCTGAAATAATGAGATTGTTAACATAGTATTAGGCTAGGTCACACTGGGTAAAGACTGCCTAATTAAAGAATTTGCAACACGCTCTGCAACTGATAGAGAGCTTTGCAAGTTTTTGACTAGAGGAACTTGGTCACAAGCACGCTCTAAGGACATGACTCAAATGGCACAGGACGTGGATGTGGGAGGGTTGGGACAAACGTTGGGGTGCAGGAGCGCCCCAGCATGTTTTTCTTTGCATAAAGGCAAGGATTTTTATCTGTTTTATTCACTGACAGGCTATCCCTGCCTGCTAGCCCAGTCCCTCATCCGCATTAGGTAATAAATACTTGTTGAATGAACTTCGAATATTGGCTCTGAAAGAAAACTTGGAATTTACCTAGCCCAAACCATTTGTTTTATCAGGGAGGCCAGCGAGACTCAGAGGAGCTAAAGTTTCATAGCCAGCTTCTGGTAGAACAAATACATTAGAACACGATCTTCAGATAAAGGATTCTTTGCACTCAGCAATACTAGCAGACGCTGATACATCTAAAATGAAGTCGGGCACAGTTTTCAGGCATCACGGTAATCCAATGGTCACTTTATTACGGCAAATAAACACACTGTGATGTCATATGATATTTCCCGCTTAATTTGTGCTACACTTCCCCAAATAAAACCCCCGAAGTTTCAACTGTCTCTGTATATAGATACAAAAAAATTGGTTATGTTATTATGAATTGGAAAAACTGTCTATAAAACAGCATACAGGAAGGCATTTTCAGAATTGCAAGACAGCTATAATTATAACTCCTCCCTGATTTTTGCCTCATCCAGAGCTGAAAATGTCTATGTTGCATTTTGTTCCAATTTTACTTCCTTAAAGAAAAATGGATTTTGCTCACATGATCATGTAAAACAAAACATCTAGTGGATCTATTCGATTTTCACGCAGTCAACATAAGCATCTATGACCTACCCAGTGAATCTTTGCGAATTATGAAGCAGGTACGAACTCTGTGTGGAGTTAGTCTTTTTTTTAACTACATGAATGCTACAGGTCTTTTTTTAATGCTTATTTATTTTTGAGAGAGAGAGCGTGAGCGAGGGAGAGGCAGAAAGAGAGGGCAACAGAGGATCTGAACCAACGAACCGTGAGATCATGACCTGAGCTGAAGTCGGACACTCAACCCACTGAGCCACCCAGGTGCCCCTGCCACAGGTTTTAAGTTGAGAAAACAACTAAAGTCTTGCTAAGCTGAACTTAACAGGACTTACAGAATATTACAAATGTCACTTTGGTTATTCTTCACATATTCAGTGATTGACAATGCTTTGATATAACTGGCCATGAATCGACTGACAGTTCATAACTACCCACCTTCCAACACACACACACACACACACACACACACACACACACACTGTGTATACTCTGGGGTACCTGGGTGGCTCACTTGGTTAAGCATCTAACTCTTAACTTTGGCTCAGGTCATGATCCTGCAGTTCGTGGGTTCGAGCCCCGCGTGGAGCTCCATGCTGACTGTGCAGAGACCGCTTGGGATTCTCTCCCTCCTCCCTCTGCCCACCCCCTCAAAATAAATAAACTAAAAAAATACCTATACATACTCTCTTTAGATTTGAGTCCCGGCTATGTCCAGAGAAGACAACTTATTTTATTGCATTCCAGTTCAACCCCATAATGTTTCAGATACTTCTGGTTTAAAATTTAGTCTCTCTTGTATACATATGCAATCAGATTCAAGTCACTGTCAAGTTCACCATCCCAGGGCTTCCCTTTCTTGCAGGCATTTTCTCCTTCATCTTCCCTAGGTCTGCTTTGATTTAAAAAAATAAAATAAAAAGAAATATTAAAAGTACCACCATAACAAAGTACCACAGAGTGAGTGGCTTAAATAACAGAAATTTGTTGTCTCCTAGTTCTAGAGAATAGAAGTCTGAGATCCTGGTGTGGGAAAGGTTGGTTCCTTCTGAGGCGTGTGAGGGAGGGATCTGCTCTACACCTCTCTCCCAGCTTCTGGTGTTTTCTGGGCATCTTTGGTATCCCTAGGCTTGAAGCAACATCACACACATCTCTGCCTTCTACATGGTGTTCTCCCTTGTACATGTGTCTGTGTCCATATTGCCCCCTTTTTATAAGGACACTGGTCATATTGTATTGGGGCCAAACCTCATTTTAAATGATTAGACCTGCAATGATGCAATTTCCAAATTAAGACTCATTCTAAGGTGCCGAGCAATAGGACTTCAACACGACTTTTGAAGGGACACAGTTCAGCTCGTATCAATACCCGCCTCCTGAAAGAGGATCTCTTTCGCATTGTTGGTGGGAATGCAAACTGGTGCAGCCACTCTGGAAAACAGTGTGGCGGTTCCTCAAAAAATTAAAAATGGAACTACCCTACAACCCAGCAATTGCACTACTAGGCACTTATCCAAGGGATACAGGTGTGCTGTTTCGAAGGGACACAGGCACCCCCATGTTTATAGCAGCACCATCAACAATAGCCAAAGTCTGGAAAGAGCCCAAATGTCCATCGACGGCTGAATGGATAAAGAAGATGTGGTATATATATACAATGGAGTATTAGTCGGCAATCAAAAAGAACGAAATCTTGCCATTTGCAACTACGTGGATGGAACTGGAGGGTATGATGCTAAGTGAAGTTAGTCAGAGAAAGACAAAAATCCTATGACTTCACTCATATGAGGACTTTAAGACACAAGACAGATGAACATAAGGGAAGGGAAGCAAAAATAATATAAAAACAAACTGAGGGTTGCTAGAGGGGTTGTGGGTGCGGGCTGGGCTAAATGGGTAAGGGGCATTAGGGAGGACACTTGTTGGGATGAGCACTGGGGGTTATACATAGGGGATGAGTCATTGGCATCTACTCCTGAAATCATTATAGCACTATATGCTAGCTAACCTGGATGTAAATGAAATAAAAGACAGTACCTGCCTCCTGTAAGTGGCTCACAGTGCTGGGGTGGGGAGGGTGGGGGGAGGTGGCTGTGGAAATAGACGGCAGCTGTCTACATCCTCGGTCTAAAGAAGCAATGGTACATCCACTCATGTTCATGACTCTCAGTGTGTTCTATTCAAGGATGGAAACCACAAAGCCTATCCAAAGCTGCTTTTTATGTCTGGACCAATCGGTGGTTTATAGGCATCTACTAGGCAGCCTCTCCACAGCCTTTGGACACCAATGATCTGCAGAGGTCCAACTACTACGCCGTGTTTATGTTTCCCTCCACAACTTCTCATCCAGATCCTTTGATCCCGCTTCTTGGATGGATCTGGCAAGGCAACGAGTGCCCCCTGCTACGACTTCCTGTAGCCCTCCATGTCAACTTTTCTATAAATGGGAAAAATCTTTGCCCTGTCTTGATTTCTTGGGCTACTCTGCCCGCTCTATGCTGCTCTTATCTTGTGATTTCTAACACAGTGTGAATTTCAGACAAGTTGCAGATCGAATCCCTCTATTTAGAAATAGCCCCCCCTGACGCACTTGGGTGGCTCAGTCGGTTGAGCGTCCAACCCTTGATTTCAGCTTGGGTCATGATCCCAGGGGCCTGGGGTTGAGCCCCATGTCAGGCTCCATGCTGAGCAATGGAGTCTGTTAAAGATTCTCTCTCTCTCTCTCTCTCTCTCCCTTTGCCCTCTCCCTCTCTCTCCCACTTGTGCGCTCTCTCTCTCTCAAAAAAAAATTGTTTTTTAAGAAATAGCCCCCGGATTTTTAAGGGGATTATTTGGCATTGAGGAGGGAGGTCACCCTGAGGAGGAAAAGGACAATATTGTGTTTGCCATTCTCCTTTTTTGAAGCTGTTCAACAGACTCCCTTTCATTTCCATCTTTGTGAGGATTAGCATAACCTGGCCCCCTTAAATGATAGCTCTTTGAATTTAGAAGCTAAAGGATATCACTTTTTTGTTCACAGCTCTGAGCTTTTCCCAAGGCGATTCAGTGTTTGAGTTTAGCCACCAGACGGAGAAGGATCCAGATCAGTACTTCCGGGAGAACCCAAGAGCACTTGCTTGTCTCCCCCATACAGCTGAACATAACTAGAGAAAATACAAACCATGCAAAGTGGCCTCACCTTCAAATCCTGACCGCAAACCTCAAGGGGTGAGGAGGGGTTGCCAAGCGATCATGCTATGTGTCCCCAGTTCATTTCCTCTCACACTCTCCTCGACGAGCGTTTAACTTGGTCTTCGGTCTACTCAGACCTCCATCTCCTCTCTGATCCTCAGTCTTCATCCGTTACCTGAATTCCCACTTTGCTGAACAAATTGAAGCATTCAGGAGAGAATTTCAAAAACCTCCCACGACCACAACCACAACCACGTCTCCGTACTCTGCCCACTGGTTTCCATGAATGAGCTGCCCACACCCTCAGCTGAGGCCACTTGGGCATTAGTTCTCCAAACTCCTCACTCATTCAAGGACTTGGCTTCTTTCTTTTCTCTCTCCGGCGTCATCACCTCCCTGCCCCCTTTACTGGAAGTTTCTGATCAGCATACGATCAGGTTTTTATTTTTTTCATATTAGAAAGAGAATTAGGGGCACCTGGGTGGCTCAGTCGGTTATGCGTCTAAATCTTGATCTCAGCTCAGATCATGATCCCAGGGGCGTGGGGCTCAAGCCCTGCATTGCTGAGCATGGAGCCTACTTGAGATTCTCTCTCTCCCCCTCTACCCTCCCCTGCTCGCATGAATTGGGGGAAGTGCACGATCTCTCTGTCTCCGAAATTAAGAAAAATTTTTAAAGAGAATTCAAGAATAACTAACCTTCATTTCACCCCATTTTCCAATCCGTCTGCTGGCCTTTCCTTAAAACACAGAAACAACAGAAGATTGGTTAATTCTCACTCTCTCCAAATTCTCTCCTCTCGTTCTCTCTGCACCCATTCCAAACAGGTTTTTTCCCTACCGCTCCCCCTGAACTTCCCCTGGCAGAGTCCCCAGTGACCTCTACATTGCTAAGCCTGATGGCCATTTCTTGGTCCACATGTCATCGCTACTCACAGAAGGATCTGACACAGCTGATCACTTCTCCTGAAACAACTCCTTCACATAGCTCCCAGGACCTCACACTCACTAAAGTTTCCCTTCTACCACATTGGTCACCCACTCACTCTTCGTCTCTTTTGTTGGTTCCTTAAACTTTCTCCAGCCTTTAGATGTTGGGATGCTACAAGACTGTTTTTTTTTTTTTTTAAATATAATTTATTGTGGAGTTAGCTAACCTACAGCGTATACAGTGTGCTCTTGGCCTCGGGAGTAGATTCCCACGATTCATTGCTTCCATACAACACCCAGTGCTCACCCCAACAAGTGCCCTCCTCAGTGCCCATCACCCATTTTCCCCTCTCCCCCAAACCCCATCAAACCTCAGTTCTCTGTATTTAAGAGTCTCTTGTGGTTTGGCTCCCTCTCTGTTTGAAACTATTTTTTCCCCTTCCCTTCCCCCATGGTCTTCTGTTCAGTTTCTCAAATTCCATATATGAGTGAAAACATATGATACCTGTCTTTCTCTGACTGACTTATTTCACTCAGCGTAATACCCTCCAGTGCTATCCACGTTGTTGCAAATTGAAATATTTCATTCTTTCTCATTGCCAAGTAGTATTCCATTGAATATATAAACCACATCTTCTTTGTCCATTCATCAGTTGATGGGCTTTTGGTCTCTTTCCATAATTTGGCTATTGTTGAAAGCGCTGCTATAAACATTGGGGTACATGTGCCCCTATGCATCAGCACTCCTATGTCCTTTGGATAAATTCTTAGTAATGCTGTTGCGGGGTCAGAGAGTAGTTCTATTTTTAACTTTTTGAGGAACCTCCACGCTGTTTTCCAGAGCGGCTGCACCAGTTTGCATTCCCACCAACAGTGCAAGAGGCTTCCCGTTTCTCCATATCCTTGCCAACATCTGTTGTTTCCTGAGTTAATTTTAGCCACTCTGACCGGTGTGAGGTGGTATCTCAATATGGTTTTGATGTGTATTTCCCTGATGAGGAGTGACGTTGAGCATCTTTTCGTGTGTCTGTTGGCCATCTGGAGGTCTTCTTTGGAAAAGTGTCTATTCATGTCTTCTGCCCATTTCCTCACTGGATTATTAGTTTTTCAGGTGTGGAGTTTGGTGAGTTCTTTATAGATTTTGGATACTAACCCTTTATCCGATATGTCATTTGCAAATATCTTTTCCCATTCCGTCGGGTGCCTTTTAGTTTTGTTGATTATTTCCTTCTGCAGTGCAGAAGCTTTTTATCTTGATGACGTCCCAAAAGTTCATTTTTGCTTTTCATTCCCTTGCCTCTGGAAATGTGTTGAGTAAGAAGCTGCTGCGGTAGAGGTCAAGGAGGTTATTGTCTGTTTTCTCTTCTAGCGTTTTGATGCTTTCCTGTCTCACATGTAGGTCTTTCATCCATTTTGAGTTTACTTTTGTGGGTGGTGCAAGAAAGTGGTCCAGTTTCATTCTTCTGGATGTTGCTGTCCAGTTCTCCAGGCACCATTTGCTAAAGAGACTGTCTTTTTTCCATTGGGTACTCTTCCCTGCTTTGTCAAAGATTAGTTGGCCATACATTTGTGGGTCCACCTCTGGGTTCTCTATTCTATTCTATTGGTCTATGTGTCTGTTTTTGTGCCGATACCATACTGTCTTGATGATTGCAGCTTTGTAGTAGAGGCTAAAGTCTGGGATTGTGATGCCTCCCACTTTGTTTTCTTTTTCCAGACTAACTCTTTGGACGTTGTCTGTCTCCTACATACATGGACTCCCTAGGTGATATCATTCAGTTTCATGGATTTGATTACCATCTGTTTTGTAACCCATCCCCAATTGACATTTCTAGCCTGCATCTTTTCTCTTGAACTCCAGATTCATACATCCAAGTGCCCAACCAACATTTCCAATTGGATGTCTAATAGACATCCCAAACCAAGCATATCCCACACTAAATTCTCATTCCCATCCAAATTCCTGCTCCTCTTTGGTTCCCATTTCTCTCTCAGTTTCTCAGTTAATGTTGATTCCACCCTCCCACTAGGAGGAAAGCTAAACTGTCAGAGGGCACATCTGAATGTCAAATATCACCGGAACTTGGCCCTTGGTAGTCCATTATAAGTAGGCTCTTATCCCCATGCTACTTATTACATTATCTTATATGACCTAGCCCCATCCTTGTTAAATCTTCCTGGTGAATTGAACTTTATCATGATCTGATAGCCTTCTCTGTCTCTTGCAGCATTTTTTGACTTAAAGTCTATGTTGTCTGCTATAATTATGCCCACCTTGCTCTCTTTTGATTATCATTTGCATGGAATTGAATATCTTTTGTCATCTTTTTTGCTTTCAGCCTTGTCTTATCTAAATGCATAACTTCCCTTTAAGCCCTGTCAAGCAGATACTGTTTCCGATTTGTCTTTTTTTTTGTTATTATAGATGCTTTTCTGGTACTCTGGGAACCTCAAAAACAAGAGACACAGTAGTCAGCTACCTCAGTCTCCATTGCTAATTCCTGGTGATTTGTTGCCCTACCTTTGCTGCTTTGAGGCACATGTCATTCAACCACATCACTCTTCTTTCTTGTCCCTGTCATTTCCCATTACTTCCTTGTCAATCTACTTTTTTCGGGGAAGATTTAGCTTCTTGCTACTCTCTTCCTCTCCACCTCAACTCTTGTCATTACCCTGGGTGACTTCAGTGTCTATGTGCGTGACCTACATAACACTCTGGCCTCAAAGTTCCTAGTTCAACTCATTCCAGATGAACTTTATTTTTAAGTCCTTGTCAATCAATCTTTCCACAATCACACCCTAGAAATTGCTAGAAACGATACTATCTTACACTTTTTTTTAGTAGGCTCTACACCAGACATGGGGCTTGAACTCACAACCCCTAAAGAGACACATGCTCTACCGACTGAGCCAGCTAGGTGCCCCCATCTTTAAAATTTTGATATCAAGCCTCCTACGTTCTGACCACCACCTTCTCACCTCTCAACTCACTTATATAAGTACACATGGGCTCACCATTATAATCGTTCCCTTACTAATAACTTCAACTCTTTTGCTCCCCTTCTTCTTCTGTCACACTCATGGGAAACACCAGATTCTGGATGAACTTCATTAGCTTGCCTTCTTGATACCTATATCTCAGTAGTTGACCATTGCTACAGAAAGTTGCACCACTGGGCTGGTCGTGTTTACTTTTATTGTATAATAAAAATACTGAATGAGAACATTGCTGACCAGCAATCCTACTAGGCTCCCTAGAAGTTTTGTCTTTCCACAACCTAAAATTACAACAGCCACCAACAAACCTACAAGATCATCTGCTTACGTCTTTATCTCCTCATATTATAGTAGAGAAAGTGTTACTCCTATAAAGGGCCAACTTCTCTTCACTAGAGCTTTGGATTGCATCCCCTCTCTTTTCCCTGAAATTTTCTCCTACAGTTGCCCTGAAAATTAGGTGCTGCCTCCTTATTGGATGATTCTCATTACCTTATAAACACACTTTAGTATATTCTCTATCTTGAAGTTGTCGGATGCAAAAAAAAAAAATTCTCTTGAGCCCAATAACAGCAAACTATAATCTATTTATCCGGTTACTCTCATGGCCAAAATGCTGGAGTTGTTTATACATCCTTTGTTAGCATTATACTAGAAATTAATAGCCCCCGTCTTCCTATCTGAATGCAAAACAAGTTGAGATAGGGAAAACATATGAAGATGAAAATAACATCACCATTACTTGATAAATGCTGAGCTGTACTTTGTGACTTAAATGTTCAAGCAACAATCGTCTAAACACTGAACCCCAGAATCAAGACTTACTTTAACATTTACAGGCAAATGACACGATTGCATTTTTTCATTGCCAAGCAGTATCCCGTTGTATATATAAACCACATCTTCACTTGAAGGTATTATGCTGAGTGAAGTAAGTCAGTCAGAGAAAGACAGATAACATATGTTTTCACTCCTGTGTGGGTCTTGAGAAACTTAACAGAAGACCATGGGGGAGGGGAAGGAGAAAAAAATAGCTACAAACAGAGAGGGAGAGAGGCAAACCATAAGAGACTCTGAAATACAGAGAACAATCTGAGGGTTGGTGGGAGGGTGGCGGAGAGAGAGGAGGGCACTTGGGATGAGCACTGGGTGTTGAATGTAAGCGATGAACCACAGGAATCTACCCCAAAAACCGAGAGCGCGCCGTATAGCCAAGTTGACAATAAACTATATTTTGTTTAAGAAAAAAGATTTACAGGCAGTGCAGGATAATCAGAGACCACGATAACTACCCACTAGTCACCAGCGCCTAGAGCCAGATGTTTGCCACAAAGTATACAAAATAACATTCTCTTTGCAGTTAGATCCAAAAAAGAAAGGGAGGAAGAGATTAAGCTACGTTTGCACTTTTTTCCATCAAATTCATCGTTTAGGCAGCTCACTCTATTTCCATGGAGCAAAACAAGGAGTACAGCAAGAATACACGAGTGTTTAAGAAAAGAATCTCCTCATGGAAACCGGAGGTGTTGCTGCAAAAAGCGTGTTTTCGACCTGTACGTCTTTGGCGAGAGGTCTGTCCGTATCTTTTGCTCATTTTTATTTGTATTTAATTATCTTGCTCGTTTTTAAATTATGGTGTTTCTTTATGCAGATGGTCCCTGACTTACTATTCAACATATAAGTTTTCGACTTTACAATGGTGTGAAAGCGATATATACTCACACGAAACTGTCCTTGGAATTTTGAATTTGGGTCTTTCCCCAGGTTAGCCACATGCAGTCTGATCCCCCCTTGTCATGCTCGGTGAGGGCAGCAAGCCACAGCGCCCAGTCAGCCACGCGACCACAAGGGTCACAACCGATACGCTGACGACCATTCTGTACCCATCTAGTCACTCTGCTTTTCACTTTCAGCACAGTATTCAATCAGTTATGTGAGGTAGTCAACACTTTATTATAAAGCAGGCTTTGTGTTACATGATTTTTCCCCACTGTAGGCTCATGTAAGTGTTCTGAGCGCCTTTAGAGTAGGCTAGACTAAGCTGTGATGTTTGGTGGGTTAGGTATTGAATGCATTTTTGACTTAGCCTATTTTCAGCTTACAGTGGAATTATCAGGATGTAACCCCATCATAAGCCGAGAAGGATCTGTAGTTGAGTTTTAAGAGTTCTTTGTATGTTTTACATACAAGCCCTTTATCAAATATATTTTGCAGTTATTTTCTCCCAGTCTGTGTCTTGTCTTTTTATTCTTTTAACAGTTTCTTTCTGAGACTGGACATTTTTTTATTTATTTATTGTGAGAGGGGGGTGCAGAGAGAGAGGGAGAGGGAGACTTCCAAGCAGGCTCCATTCTGTCAGCACAGAGCCTGATGCAGGGCTCGATCTCGCAAACTGTGAGATCATGACCTGAGCTGAAATCAAGAGTCGGACACTTAACTGACTGAGCCACCCAGGCACCCCTGAGGCAAGACATTTTTAATTTACATTCTTTCCTGGGTCATGCATTCGGTATTATAGATAAAAACTCATCACCAAATGCAAAATCATGCAGATTTGCTCCTACGATTTCTTCTAGAAGTTTCATAGTTCTGCATTTGTATGCCTATGATCCATTTTGAGTTACTTCTGGTGTAAAGTGTAAAGTCTGTATCTAGATTCATTTTTCATATTAATGTTCAATTGTTCTGGCACCATTTGTTAAAAAGACTATTCTTTCTCTATGAATTGCCTTACACTTTCGGTAAAAATCGGTTGTATTTGTGTGAGTCTAATTCTGAGGTCGCTATTCGTTTTCATTGATCTATGTGTTTATATTTTCGCTTGTACTATGTGGTCTTGATTATGGTAGTTTTATAGTATGTCTTTTTTTTTTTATATAGTCAGTCTTGACATCGGCCAGTGTGGGTCCTCCAACATTCTTCTTCAGCACTGTCTTGGCTATTCTGGGTCTTTGTCTTTCCATTATACATTTCAGAACCATTTTGTCGATAGGTACAAAAAGTTTGAGATTTGTTGAATCTATCGATCAATTTGGAAAGAACGGACATCTCAATAATATTGAGTCTTCCAATCCATGAACACAAAATGTCTATTTCTCTCGATCTTCTCCAGTTTCTTTCATTAGTTTTGTAGTTTTCCACATATAAGTCCTCTACGTGTTTTAGACTTTTACTGAATAATTTCTGGTTTTGGTGTTATTACAAATAAGTCTTTTCATTTCAAATTCCAATTGTTCGATGCTTGTGTATAGACCAGCAACTGACTCTTGTAAATACCCTGTATCCCAAGACTTGGGGACACGGAAGGCACTCTATCAGTTTATGAAAAGCTTTCCCAGGCTACAGAGAGTAAAGACAAGACTTGGGCCCTAGCAAGCCACTTGACTAAAACTCTTCTTTTTAGGACAGAACACAACAACAACACTAACAACAACAAAAACAAAGACAAAATAAAACAAGGAAAGAAGTTCTTTATATTTGCAAATTTGAATTTACCTGTGAACGCAGACATTGGAATCGACAGGAAGTGAGAAGGTACTACATTTCACAGATTTATGACATATTTTATGTATTATAATATTACTGAGATGGTAATTATAACCTAATGCACGTTGCATAACCTCACATGTCAAATGTATCGAATGGACCAACGGAGCATAATTAATGAACAGAAATATCAGAAGTTGACGTTTGACTTATGCATGTTGGCCTCAGGAGAAAACTCAATGGCAAAATGTCTGTAATATATCAGAGGCTTCTTGGAGAAACATCAGTCGCCAAGTAATGGCCTTGAGATGCCGAGATGCCTTTCCTACTGGCCTGAGGTAGACTCCAATCCTTGCACTCCTTGGCATTCTCCCCGTACGTCTGTGTCTTCACGTGATTGTTTTCTCCTTTTGATCCCAGCCGCAAAGTTCTTATGTCCAAAGAAGCCCACGTTCTGCGATACTGACAATTAGGACCTCAGCATATGAATTTTGGAAGACACGGTTCAACCCACGAGTTCCCTTCGGATTCTCCTCTCTATCCCTTCCTTCCTATCCAGCCACTGTGGTAAAATAGACCTGGGGAAGCCTCTGCATCAGAAGGATGCTGTTCGTACTCCAGAAAGACCTTGAAGTAGAAGGCAAGCTCTAACATACTGGGGTTACCTTGCATGGTTGGCCTTGGCAGGCTATTCCCTGGGCCACGGGAAGAACACTCACTTTCACAAAGCTCGAGGGTAAGAGACCAAGAAACACTCTTGATGTCAAGGACAAGGCAGCTCGTTTACCACACATACATTGACCCGCTGAGCTGAACGAGTATCCTAGGGAGGAGCTCCATATACCTCAATGCCAACATTCTACATAATATAAGGGTATTTTTTTCTTTCACAGTCATCATTTAGTTTCTAGAGGGTGGTTCCAGTTCAATGAAGTACTCTACTGTTCAGCTTAACACTTTGGTCCATCCGAAATGAGCTAGAGCTGAATTGGAGTTAGCTTACAGCGGCACAGAGTTGAATGGCTATGTATAATAAAGTAAGACCATTTTGAAGTTATCCTGGGGAATCTGGGTGAAAAGAGGGGGTGAAGAGGAAAACTGACGGGAGGAGGAGTGGACAGGGGAGCTAGTAAGATGTACTGAACGAGGCAGCCACAATTCTCTGGGAGTAGGAAGGTAAAAGAACTTTTTAAAACTTTAAAAAACATACATTTCACATCACTGTGGCAAATCAAATGGCGGCCACCCAAAGATGCTGGCATCCCCACCCCGACAACCCGTGACTATGTTACCTTACATGGCAAAGGAGACTTTTTGGCTGTGAGTGGGTTAAGGATCTCGAGGTGGGGGGTTATCCTGAATTATCCGATGGACCCGGTGTCATCACAAGGGTCCTAATAACAAGGAGACAGGAGATTCATCATCAGAAAAAGGAGATGGGACAAAAGAAGGAGAGGTTGAAGTGAAGCTCTTTCATGGAGAAAGGGATCATGAGCCAAGGAATGCAGGCAGCCTCCAGAAGCCGAAAAAGACAAAAAACCAGATTGTCCCACAGAGCTTCTAGAAGGGATCAGGCCTGCTGGACACCTTGGCTTTAATCCAGTGAGACTGCTTTTAGATTTCTGACCTCCAGGATAGTGTAAGATAATAAACCATTTTTTAATTTTTTTTGTTTTTGTTTTTGAGAGCGAGCGAGCAGGGGAGGGACAGAGAGAAGGAGACAGAGGATCTGAAGCCGGCTCTGTGCTGACAGCAGAGAGCCCCATGCAGGGCTCGAACTCATGAACCAGGAGATCATGACCTGAGCCAAAGTCAGACGCTTAACCGACTGAGCCACCCAGGCGCCCCAATAATAAATCATTTTTTATAACCACTAAGTCTGTGGCAATTTATTACAGCAGCAATCGGAAACTAAGACAATAGGGTTGCCTAAATGTTGAATTTCACCTTTTTTGCGTCTTGCTGAAAAGGACACCGCTCCTCTGTGCCCTCCCAATCCAATAAAATTTGTGAAATCTAACTTACTATACAGATTTTGTGTGAGTAAGGGTTGTATGCGGACGTTTATGTGGCAGTTGAGGAAAAGACCGTGTTCATCACTAAATCGACGTTATCCTGGACGCGACAGAAAATGTACAGGCAGGAGCTCTGGAGCAGAGGTGAGTCTGAATGCATGAGGTCCCATCAGCAGCCCGGGAAAATCTGGGAGGGGGTTGGGAGGCGGATGTCACCAGAAGCCTGTCCATAAAGGTGCATTGCTCAAGTTCTCTACAGAAGACACGTTTAACAGGGAGTTCTCACTGAAAGACAAAGTCCGGTGTGGAGACGGACGTGAATCGACCGGATCATGATTTTCAGCTACCTCTCAACTTTTATGTTTTCATAGATTTTCTTGGTTGAAAAGATTTCGCTGTTGGAAATAAGTAGATTTGCTAGACTGATTGATGTGCTCAACGATGAACTCCTCCTTATCAAAAATAACTAATTATCTCAGGATTTTAAAAATCCCCAAACCTGTTCGCACTTTGCATGGAACCGTGCTTTTTTTTTTAATTCTGTAGTAATAAGGCACCACAAAGGGATACACATTTAAGTGGGAATTTATACACGCCGGAAAGGACTTCAGAGGCTATATGGTGCGTGGCAATTTGAAATTCTCTCTACGTAGTTCATGTATTTTAATTAGCAGAGCATTTGAGGATAAAGATTTTAGCACCATGGTGAAATGTCACCTGAAGAAGTTAGAATAAATTGAATTCTGTCTTGCAATAGGGAACCAAAGATGGACATTTCGATGTGGATGTAGCCTGCACTCATTTAGGGAAAGCAGATAAACTTTATCCCATTGAATATGAATGCATATGCAGTAGATTCCTGGGGGCGGGGGGGGGGGGTGGTGCTGACCTAGAGGTTGCCTGTGATGAGACGAAGTCTGAGTGCTAGCTCCCTGGTGCCTATTTTGCGTCCCCCCTTTAATGCTGTTTCCCCTAATGGCTAGCTTGATGCCCAAGATACAGGAGGTTCAACGATTTACTAATTATTTGTTAAATAAGTGAATCAGTTATCGCTATTGACATTTTCATTATTGGGTGTAACGAATTCATTTCTTCCCATGGATTCAGAATAATTTAAGATTATATATTTTGCTCCGAGTCAACACGCCATCTCTAAATCAATATACAGGGGCGCCTGGGTGGCTCAGTCGGTTAAGCGTCCGACTTCGGCTCAGGTCACTATCTCACGGTCCGTGAGTTCGAGCCCCGCATCGGGCTCTGTGCCGACAGCTCGGAGCCTGGAGCCTGCTTCGGATTCTGTGTCTCCCCCTCTCTCTGACCCTCCCCCGTTCACGCTCTGTCTCTCTCTGTCTCAAAAATAAACATTAAAAAAAATTTTAAATCAATATACAGGAATACTGTGGAGTTGCCCTCTCCATTACTTTCCTATTGTTGAAGAAACACATTACCTGGAAGTTAGTGGCTTAAGACAACAGTTTCATCATCTGACCATTCTGGAGGGCAGAGGTACCAAATAGGTATCATGGGCTGAGATCGAGGTGTTGGTGATGCTGCTTCCTTCCGAAAGATTTAGGGGGAAACCCACTTCCTTGCTTTTTTTAGCTTCTAGAGGCCACCTGCATTTCTCGGTGTGTGGCCTCTTTATCTTCAAAGCCAGCATCATATCCTCTTCAAATCTGTCTCTGACTCCGACCTTCTGCCCCTCTCTTAGAAGAACCCTTCTGTCTACATTGGGCCTATGTGGCTAATCCAGGATGATCTCCTTAGGTGAAAGTCAGTTGATTAACAACCTTGAATGCATCTGAAACCTGAATTCTCTCTTGCCATATGACGTGACATGTTCACAAATTCTAGGGATCAGGACATGGGCATTTTTAGGAGGGGGCATTATTCTTCCTACCATAACATCTCAATTCCTCTCTTTTTCCTGGGCACTGAATTTCAGCACTGACCCTATCACCCGCCCACACCTCTCATCCACATAGTTAAGTAGTGGGGCTGGCTCCCGGCTAACATGTTCATATAACCTAACGCTCCCACCCCAACCCCGCCCACAGGCCACAGTTGACTGAACCAGAGCTGGGCTTCTGACCCAGTTTGTGCAAATGACTGTTTCCTAGATTGTTCAGAGCTAATAAGATTTGATTTTCTTTTAATGAAATGATACAGATATGCAGAAAGGTGGAGAGACCCCGGCAGAGAGAAGAGAGACGGAGACAGAGAAATTCCTGAGAGTTTTCCAGGTCACTGCCGAGGCCTGGTCGCAACCATGCCCTTGGCTGCTTGAGACACCCTAGTATTCTTTCGAGAACGTCTCCCTTTTTGCTTAAGCTTGTGACAACCACAAGGATTGTAACCAATACAGTTTCTGCAACATTAATAGTACTACCATGTAGTGTAGGTAGCGATCAATGATTCGATGGATAGATGACAATATGTAAGTGGAGTAATTTGCCCAACATCCTATAATGGCTCTTGGCACTGCTGAGACAGGAAGCTAGCGCTCCTGCTTTCCAGGGGAATTCTGTCTCCTCCTCACTGTAAAACGATTAGGTAAAAACAAACATCAGTGTGGGGCGCCTGGGTGGCTCAGTTGGTTGAGCGGCCGACTTCGGCTCAGGTCACGATCTCGCACTCCGTGAGTTCAAGCCCCACATCGGGCTCTGTGCTGACAGCTCGGAGCCTGGGGCCTGTTTCAGATTCTGTGTCTCCCTCTCTCTGACCCTCCCCCGTTCATGCTCTGTCTCTCTCTGTCTCAAAAATAAATAAACGTTAAAAAAAATAAAAAAATGAAAAAAACATCAGCGTAGGGTCAATATTATGTGTTGAACAAAACCCACCCATGTGGACTTACGTGATCAAGAAACCAATGCAAATGTTCTGAAGCAAGTTTGCTTTATACCGAAAATTTGGCATTTTTTTCAACTAAAGAACTCCTACCTAACTTCTTTCAAAAGTATCTTTTAAAATATATCGTTTTGGGGCACCTGGGCGGCTCAGTCAGTTAAGCACTTGACTCCGGCTCGGGTCATGATCTCACAGTTCGGGGGTTCGAGCCCCGCCTGGGGCTCTGGGCTGCTTCCGATGCTGTGTCTCCCCCCGCCCTCTCTCTGCCTCTCCCCCACTCACACTCTGTCCCCCTCAAAAGTAGATACACATTAAGATTTTTTGAAATAAATAAATAAAATGTATCTTTCACCAATGTCTTTTCTCAAACAATTACTTCCTTCTTTGAAAAATGGCCTTTTGAGTCTATTACTGTTCCACTTCTTACCCCCTGCTCCAAAGAAAGGGGAATTCCTGGCATTGTGGCGAGGCCCAGCAGTTTGCTTCCCAAGTCACTACCTACACAGTAAGACACTTATTTGATTCAGAGAAATGGCAGATTATTTACAGTTTCCACTGTTTCAGTAGTATTTTTAAAAGTCTCTGTGTAGGGGCACCTGGGTGGTTCAGTCAGTTAAGTGTTGACTCTCGATCTCAGCTCAGGTCTTGACCTCAGGGTCACGAGTTTAAGTCCCGTGTTGGGGCCACCCAGTGTGGAGCCTACTTTAAAAAAAAGTCTCCATGGAGTGCTGCATACTTTAAATCCCTTACAATTTTATTTGTCTAGTATGCTTCAGTAATGCTGAACGAAATCTCAGTGTAGTATGCCTTATCCATAGCCAGGAACTCTGAATGTTGAATATGTAAGAGAACATAATATACGGGAGTATAAGGAGAAAGAAAAAACACTGCTTTTACAGTTGGTGTTGATTCACCATGCAGCGAACCTTCTTTAGAATAACCCGCTCTTCTTTAAGCACCACTCAGACAAGGTGTCTATATCGTCTATGATGGTAATCCAAATTCAAACTCAACAAAAACGTTGGACAACACGCGTGATTTACGAAAGTGAGGGGTGAAAATAGGATTTTGATCAGGCTCTTGCCCTCAGGAATAGTCCAATAGACAATCCAGCCACATGGACAAATTGGTCTGATTGCTAGTACGTGTTTGAACCTGTAACTTACGATGTATGGGCCTGAACTTCTATCTGACACATTGAGGTTTGGGGCTGGAAAAGTGGTTTTGAAACTGTTATGCAGATCCCTAGGTATGTCTACTTGAAGTAGGATGGGAGCCACGGAAGGCAGCTTGGGGACATTGAGTCAACTGGGCTTTAATAGAAAGCTAGGTGAGAGAACTGTAGTTGGTATATAAGCAGACCTATGTGAGCAGCAAAGGTCACTTTCAGACGTAGGTATTTTTGAAGGCTTCATGGAGAAGGTATCCTATGAGTCTGGTCTTCCAAAAGGGGTATTTTAACTGGAAGAAATGAAGAAATAGAACATTCCAAGTAAAAAAGGATGGCATGAACAAAGTTGAGGACATGTGCAGAGAATGTGAAGTTATTTTGAGAATGTGAAGTTAATCTTCTTTAGACCAAGTGTCAGGATATGAGAAACAGATATTGAGAGATGAGACTAGAAACATCAGGGACAGGCATGGCCATATCTGGGATTGGAAGATTATCTGAGAACCGTTTCATCCAGACTCAAGGCTTTAGATTCCATCTAGATGCTTGTGACTTCTCAATGTGTATCTCCAGTTCTACCCTCTTTCCTGAATTCCAGATTCATACAGCCAACAGTCCTGTAACCATTTTTAGTGGATGTCTAAGACGTTTCTCTAATCATAACATGTCTAAAATCAAGAGCCTGTTCGTCCCTCAATCTTTCCTGTCTGTCCCTCAATCTTTCCTGTCTTGGTAAATGGCGCCTGGAGGTACCATTGCTGAAGGAAACAGCATATGAGTGATGTACGATTTCCTTATCCCCTATATGAAATCATCTTTAACTTCAGTGAGTATTACCTTTAAATTATATTCTAAATCCATCCATTTCTTACCACTTTTACTGCCACCTCTTGGTCCAAAGGACCATCATCCCTCGAATGGACTACATTGAGAGCCTGGTACATTTCTCTGTTTCCAAGCTTGCATCGTGCCTACACTAGATTTTTGGTAAGAATGATTTTCCCTTCCAGGCCCCTCACCTCCATAAGAAGCATGTACTTCCGCGACCCTATGTGGCTTGTTTGGCCAAAAGGATATCGATGGATGAGACACAAGTAGAGGCCTGAAATATGTTTGTTTGATCTTGCCCTCTTTTGCTTCTGCCATTTCTGTGAAAGGAACATGTCTTGAGCAGCTGCTGGTTCAAAGAAAATTAGAAACATGAGTCCAGCCCATAGCCAATCCACAAATGCTTCAGGAAGACATAATGCGAATTTTTTTATGTCCCTGAGTTTTAGAGTGGTTTGCTTCTCAGTATTATGGTGTCAGTGACTGACTGATATACATTGTTAACTGCATAGCCACCTTTTAATGCTTAGATCAAATTACGGCACTCCACTGCCCTGAATTTTATAACAACTGCGATCATGCTTAGAATTCAATGTTTCTACCACCATCTCCAAGGTCCCACATGACTCTGGTTCCTGATGACCTCTTGCTTACTACATGCCAGGTACATGGCTCACACAAACTAGGCTCCCACCTAAGGGCATTTATACACACAGTTTCCTCTGCGTTGATCTCTTTTTCCAGAGACATTTGCATGGTTTACTCTTTTACTTTATTCAAAGGTTACCTCTTCAAACACACCTTATCCGCATACCCAATATCTCCTAAATCACACTTCAAAGAACCACTTATCTACCCACTTGCCCTGCTTCATTTTTTTCTTTCTAGCACTTAACACTATTTTAAAATATGTAACACAAGCAACAAAAGCAAAAGCAAACAAATGGGACTACACAAAACTAAAGAACTTTTGCATAGCAAAAGAAATCACCAACAAAATGAAAAGACAACCTAAGGAATGGGAGAAAATATTTACAAGTCATATATCTGATAAGGAGTTAGTATCTGAAATACATAAGGAACTCCTGCAGTTCAATAGCAAAACCCAAATAATCTGATTAACAACTGGGCAGACGCATGAAAAGATGTTCAACATCACTCATCATCAGGGAAATACAAATCACAACCACAATGAGATACCACCTCACACCTGTCAGAATGGCTCACATTCACAACTCAGGCAACAGCAGATGTTGGCGAGGATGCAGAGAAAAGGGAACCCTTTTGCACTGCTGGTGGGAATGCAGACTGGTGCAGCCGCTCTGGAAAACAGTGTGGAGGTTCCTCAAAAAATTAAAAATAGAACTACCCTCAATCCAGCAATTACACTACTAGGTATTTACCCAGAGGATACAAAAATACTGATTCAAAGGGACACAGGCACCCGATGTCTATAACAGCACTATTAACAATAGCCAAATTATGGAAACAGCCCAAGTGTCCATCGACTGAGGAATGGATAAAGAAGATGTGGTGTATATATACAACTGCTCAGGGATCAAAAAGAATGAAATCTTGCCATTAGCAACAGCGTGGATGGAACTAGAATATATTAGGTTAAGTGAAATAAGTCAGAGAAAGACAAATATCATATGATTTCACTCATATGTGGAATTTAAGAAACAGAACAGATGAACATAGGGGAAGGGAATGAAAAAGAAGATAAAAACAGAGAGGGAGGCAAACCATAAGAGACTCTTAAGTACAGAGAACTTAAGTACTCTTATACAGAGAACAAACTGAGGGCTGCTGGAGGGGCGTTGGGTGGGGGGATGGGCTAAATGGGTGATGGGCATTAAGGAGGGCGCTTGTGGGGATGAGCCCTGGGTGTCATATGTAAGTGATGAATCACTGGGCTCTACTCCTGAAGCCAAGACTACACTGTATGTTAACTAACCTGAATTTAAGTTAAAAATAAACAAAAATAATAAAAATAGTATAAAGGAAAAGTAAAACAACCTATAAGAAACTAACCCATAAAAAAATTGGGCAGAAGAACTGAATAAACATTTTTCCAAAGAAGACATACAAACAGCCAACAAGTACGTGGAAAGGGAGTCAACAGCACTAACCATCAAGGAAATGTTAAGTCGATACCATAATGAGATATTGCCTCCTACCTGTTAGAATGGTTATGGTCAAAAAGAAGAGGATGTGGAGAAAAGGGAACCTTCGTGCTCTGTTGGTGGGAGTGTAAATTGGTACAGCTACTATAAAAATTAAGAGCACGTGGGTGGCTCAGTCAGTAGAGCATCTGACTGACTCTTGATTTCAGCTCAGGTCATGATCTCAGGGTTATGGGATCGAGCCCCATGTTGGACTCTACCCTGAGAGTGCAGCCTGCTTAAGATTCTCTCTCTCTCTCTGTCTCTCTGTCTCTCTGTGTTTCTCTCTTTCACTCTCTCTCTCCCCCTCTGCCCATCTCCCCCACTCACTCTATCTCTCAAAAAAAATTCAATACAGAGGCACCTCAAAAAACCAAAGATAGAACTATCATATGATCCTGCAATCCTACTTCTAGGTATATATTCAAAGGAAATAAAATCACTATTTTGAAGACATATTTGCACCCCCATATTTACTGCAGCATTATTTACAATAGCCAAGTCACGGAAACAATCTAAGTGTCCGCTGACCGATGAATAGACTACAAATGTGGTATAATATACACAATGAAATATTATTCGGGCATGAAAAAGAAGGAAACTGTCCCGTTTGCAAGAACATGGATGAAACTGGGGGGAATTATACTAAATGAAAGAAGTCAGACAGAAAGATAAATACTGTATGATCTCACTTATATGTGGAATCGAACGAAAATGTACTCCTAGAAACATAGAGTAGAATGGTGCTTGCCAGGTGTGGGAGGGTGGCAGGGAAGGGTAAGTGTGGTCAAATGGTATGAACTTCTACTTAGAAGGTGAGTGAGTTCTAGGGATCTAATGTGCAACATAGTGCCTCTAGTTAACAACAAAAAAATATTTGATAACTATGTGAGGTGAAAGATGTGCTAACTAACCTTTTGGTGGTAATCATTTCACAATATATATGTATATCAAGTCATCATGTTGTGTACCTTAAACCTATCCAGTGTTATAGGTCAATTATATCTCAGTAAACCTAGAAAAAAATTAAATAATATATATTTGACTGTTGGTTACTTTTATGTATTTATTTTTTCAAAGTTTATTTATTTATTTTGGGGGGGGGAGAAAGAGAGGGAGAGAGAGAAGGAGTGGGGGAGGGGCAGAGAGAGAGGGAAACAGAGGATCAGAAGTGGGCTCTGTGCTGACAGCAGCGAGCCCAATGTGGGGCTCGAACTCAGGAACCCCAAGATCATGACCTGAGGCAAAGTCGGATGTTCAACTGACTGAGCCACCCAGGCGCCCCTGTTGATTAACTTTAAGTCTCTCCCAATAAAATGAAAAGTCATTGGGAAGTTGTTTTGTCTTGTTCACTGTTATACCTCCAGTGTCTAAAAACCTGCATGGCAAATAGTAGTCACTCAATGAACAATGGTTGAATAGGAGGGAAGGAAGGGGGCTTTTTATTAGTAAGAAGAAGTCGTGTTTAATCACAACAGCTAACAGTCCATGACCATAGTTTGGGTGAAGAACTCTGGATAAGGGAAGAATGATTGGAAAGGAAGGGCACAGGAGACACTTTAGAGATAGAGTCCATGAAATTTTGTGGTTGATTGAATGCTATAATCACACAACAGGGAGAAATCAAATATAGCTTCAAGAGGTCAAGTTAAGGAACCCAGAAGGGTAATTATGATGTACATACATGAACTCACTTCAGCAAATACCAGCTTTGGGTCATATACGATGCTAGGTCTTGGGAGCACAAAGATAAATCGGACATAGCCCCCGTTCTAAAAGTGTTAACTACTTATAGAATGAGGCAGAATTTCAGTAGAACGTGCTAAATGCCACGAGAGACATTTGCAACGGCGGGCCACACACTTCGATGCATAAAAACGCAGATAGAAAGCCCAGAAACAGAAGCAGGTTTGCAAGAAAATAGGATGAGTTTGGTTTTAGTTAAGAGGGACTTGAGACTCAAAATGAAGATACCCAGCAGTTCAAAATATCTGAAATTTGAGGGAAGACAAGGTCTTGGCTAGCTGTATGAAGTCACCAGAGCTATCAACAAGGAGCTGATTGGAGTGGAAGAGACCATCTCTGGAAGGTATGTAGAACAAAAGAATAGTGGCTTACGAGCAGGACTCTGGGAGACTCAATAGTTAGGAAATGAGCAGAGAGAGAGAAGCCTATGAAGGGGGCTAAGTAGAAATTATCAGATGGGAAAGGAAATAGGGGAAAGTTTGGAAACAAAAGAAGTAGTTTTAAGTAGAAAGGAATTGTTAAGAGTGCAGGATATCTTCTAGGAAGTCACCCGGTTTTTAGTTGAACTAAGATAATAATATAGCCATCCATCCATCCATCCAACAAGTATTTCTTGAGCAGTTACAACTATGTGTCAAGCACTGTGCTCAGCAATGATGAATATAAAGTTCTTCCCCTCATATGGTCTTCAGTTTGGTTGGAAAGATATGCATTAAACAAATAATAAAAATACATATATAATTACAAATTGTGATGATTCAAGTAACGTAGAAAGTGCTATAATAATATTCCCCAAGGAGGGGCGCCTGGGTGGCTCAGTTGGTTGAGCGACCAACTCTTGACATTGGCTCAGGTCATGATCCCACGGTTCATGAGATGGAGCCCCCCGTGGGTCTCTGCCGCTGTCTGTGTGGAGCCTGCTTGGGACTCTCTCTCTCTCTCTCTCTCTCAATAAACAAACTTAAAAAAATACTCTATTCTGGCTCTGCCTCTGAGACACTGGGGTAGTTTCCACAAGCACCCTGATCCCTAATTATCGTGACATATGGTGCCTGGTCTCCTCTATCCTCAGTATTTGCAAATTCTTAATTTTTTCTACCAACTCACTACTGATTCATGACTTTTCTGACTCTTGATGCCTAGCTTGTTTCTCAAGTTTTGTTTTATTATCATTTCAGCTGCACACAACAGACTATGCAAAGCAGAGTACCATAAGATAGAAGCTGATGACCAGCAGACAAGACAGCAACGAAGGGTTGGAAAATCACGAAGGGCAAAGACAAGTGAAAGTTCACTTCAGACCATCTCTCCTGCAAACTTGTATCCAAATATGTAACCATGGCACCCAGGAATCTTCTGATACTGTTAATATTGATTTCAAAATGAATATATCGGGGCACCTGGCTGGCTCAGTCAGTAGAGCATGCAACTCTTGATCTCAAGGTTGTGAGTTCGAGCCCCACACTGGGGGCAGAGTTGACTTAATAAAAAAAAAATGTTTAAGAAAACCGAATATATAGCTTGACTTCACATGGTATTATGTTGGGTGAGATCTCGAGAGTAGAATAAGGAAGAGTTACTTGGTTTCTGTGGCGGGGACTAGCCAGCTACTCACCAAAACATTTCTTCTTATTCTTACATTTCTCAGACTCCCCTGGAGTTAGTGTAGTGTGGTGATATGCTTGAGCTCTACCCAACGGATTATGCATGCCTTTCAGGACTGGTCCATAAAATCTTCCAGAGGGGATTCTTCAGGTTCTTTCTTTCCTGGTGGAAGCAGCAGGTCCCGATGACCTTGAAAGTCATTTACCGAAGATGGTGGCTCCACGAGAGAGAAGAATCCTAGGTCCGTGAACATGAAGAAGAACCACTTGCTAATCAGAAAGACCTGTTTTAGACTCTATGTGAGTGAGCTTCTGTCAGGTTTGAGCCATCATATATGTTGGGATATATTACAAGAACTGGTGTCATTTGCTTCATAAAGTTACCAAACGTAGTAGTTAATACTTATGGAGCCCTGTGTATAAAACGAAATAAAAATAAACAAATGAATAAGGAAGGAAGGAAGGAAAGAAAGAAAGAGAGAAAGAAAGAAAGAAAGAAAGAAAGAAAGAAAAAAGCGGTGATGGAAATTTCCGTGGCTGCTGCAGCGAATAAATAGGGTAGGGATACGGCTGCAACCCCTGATGTCTTTTCACAACACACCCACTGAAACACGCCATGTGGTTTCAAAAGAGAGCACACTGTGTTAAGAACAAAAGACTGGGAACAAGCGGCCCAGGTGAATGACGTCGAAGAGTTGGTTTGCAACAGCTTTAAATCAATGTGATTTATGCCCGAGTCTGTCTCTCTCACTAATACAGAGGCCCTGTATTATTCGCATTTGCATCTCCCCTCCCCCAGTGACTTGTTCAGTATCTTGCACATAGTGGATGCCCACTGAATGACTTTACAAAGGAATTGGTTTGAATGCAAAGGACAAAGCGTGGGACTGTGGTAAATCGGCCTCACGTATCTGTTCCCGTCTAGATTTGTCCTCCTAAAAACTGTCCCGTGTAGAAGCTCGACTCTAGAACTAGCTTCTGAGACATCTGAAAGACTTTTTAAAAGTGACAATCTGGTTTGCAACACTTGTGGCTCTCTGTGCTTTTAAAATCAAATAACCCACGTGAAGCTCTTAGCACAGCGCCTAGAACGTGGCAAGTTCTCAATAAAACCGTAAGTAATGTTCTCATTAACCTTGACTTTTATTGAGCTCTCTCTTTCATATTCTCCCTTGGGACATTTTTTCTGCCTGGTGCTGGTGTTTTTTTTTTATGGGGGTGTATCTGATAATACAAAAAACTACCATATTTAATGTATACATTTTGAAGAGTTTGGACATATACGTACACCCATCATACCATTACCATAAACCAGGTAATAAACATATCCATCACCTCTAGAAGATTTTATGTGTTTCATTGCCCCTTTTTGTGTGGCCAATCTCACAGTGCAACCCCGTTAACAAGGTTTTAAGTATTTAAATCAGTACGGTTAACTACAGGATCTATGTTGGTGGCATTGATTAGCAATTCCCCACATCCTCTCCCCCAGCTTCCGGCAAACACCATTCCATTCTCTGCTTCTGTTTGTTTGACTATTTTGGGTATGTCGTGTAAGTGGAATCATGCGGTATTTGTCCTCCTGTGAGTTACTTCACTTAACATGACATCTTCCAGGCCCTTCCATGGACAAAGGAAATGCAGTAGACACATACAATGGGACATCACTCAGCCCAGTGCAGGTGTTTCTAATGCTATAACTGCCATTGTTTTCCTTTATCGTTTCTTATTTAATTCATTTGCATGTTACAGATCCTAGACACTATGCTAAGTACCCTACGTACATTCGCTCGCTACTCCTCACTAAAAAGCAGTGTTTTGTTTGGACCCGTAAGTTAATTATCTTGTCAAAGGTCACGTAGCTCCAAACGGTGGAGCCGGAACTTAAACGTCTGTCCAACTACAGAGCGCAGGCTCTCTCTGTAGCACGAATGACTGACTTCCGTTTGCATTGAGGAGAAGGTGCTATCGGTATTAATTCATTGATTGCATAAGATGGGATAGAGACATTTAAAGTTGGGAGCGATCTGGTCAGTGCTGAGCTGGAGCCAGTCTGTACTAATTTGTTGCTTGCTTGACAGTGGCCGTGACAGGTGGAATTATCTACACCATGCAAATTGACGGATGCTCCAAACCCCACAAACCAAGCCTTCTTCTTCTCTTCCTTCCCCCCCCAGCACACTAGTGGGTCTAGGAGCACGCGTTCTGTGTACAAGGAAACTGAAGGTGAGAGCAGGCTAATGACGCCTCTGAAGTAACAGCGAGTGTGTGGCAGAGGTGGGGCCATAACCCAGGTTTTCTGACCCTCCAGATAATGTTGACGCTGGCCTTACCTCCCTTATTTGCATAGGTGTGCGTGTGGGCCGGGGTCGGGGGGAGAGACAGACAGACAGAGACAGACAGAGACAGAGACAATCACAAAGTGTGTGGTGGTAATACAAAACATTATAGACTCAACATTGGAAGGAGACTTGAACACCATCCAATCCAGTAACACGCAAGAGTAGCTGAACATCAGAATGACCTGGGGGCAATCGAGAAAAATAACAACTTCCTGGATGAGGAAGCCTACTGAACCTACTGAATGAGACAGTCCAGGCAAACCTGCATGTTTAATATGGATCTCTGGACATTTGGACGTTACAATGTAGAACAAGTTTCCAGAAACTAAGTACTCATAGTGTGGTTATTAATGTAACAAGTCGGTATCCTTGGGGGCTTTGTAGTCAGGGCATTCTTTGGGGTGCGGGAAAGGATTATCAGAAAACTGTGTGTGTGTGTGTGTGTGTGTGTGTGCAGAATAGGAGAGGGGGTGGCCTCGAGAATGGCCTCATTTCAGGGCTCCGTGAGGAGCTCGGAGTGCTCAGGGGTGCCCCGCTTTGGCACTCGCAGCAAAGACTGAAAGAAGCCAGTCGCAATCACTGGCAGGGAGAGCAATAAACACAGAGACTTTGTTCTCAAAAGCTTTGCTGAAAGCATAACATTGGGCTATTGAGACAGCTCAGTCTCTCACACACACTCCCACTCGGCTTTGCCAAGGTGCGGGCCGGCCCGGCTCAGCCCAGCGCACAGAGATTGCTCCCTCGGAAAGGAACCGGGTAACTCACAGACGGCAATAAAGTTCTCGAAAGAATGTGCCAAAGAAGTTTTCAGCCTTTAATCGGTTTACAACGTAAGCCCGGGGAGGGGGGGGCGGGGGTTATCAGAGAAGATGACTTGGCAACATCGGGATTAAAGTAAGGGCGTCAGTTTTAAAAATCATGCAAGGCTCAAAGGGTATCAGCAGCTGCAAGAACATGCTTTTCTTTGGAATTCTTGCTTATTTTTTAAAGAGTATCAATGGAAGAAATCGTGTTTATAACGTGGTGGCCCACAGCCATGGAAGGAGGCTCCCAAAAGACTCCTGGCGCTTGGGAAGCGACGTGCCACTGTTGTGGCCAACGGTATGAATTCTCCTAGGATCTCACGTTTTCTAGATAGTCTAACGCATGAATAAATAGAACGGATGGTCTGACAAGTGAATGTAAGTCACTCATTCACGTGTTATAGTGCCTGAAAAGCAAACAAGAAGAAACAACACATTCCAACTTCTTTTTTTTATATTAAATACAATTTATTGTCAAATTGGTTTCCATACAACACCCAGTGCTCACTTCTTCATGGAAAGTAGGACATATTGATTATCTCATTCATTCATCAAAACTTTACTGAGCACTTACTATGAGCTAGACCACGTAGACTGCTAGGAGGGCCTGTCTCAGTGGTTCTCCAACTTGGGCATGCATCAGAATTACTTGGATGGCTTATTGTTTATTTGCTTATTTGTTTGCTTATTTATTTTAAAGTTTATTTTTTGAGAGAGAGATAGAACATGAGCGGGGGAGGGGCAGAGAGAGAGGGAGAGAGAGGATCCCAAGCAGGCTCCGCACCGTCAGCACAGAGCCCCATGCGGGGCTCAAACCCATGAAATGAGAGATCGTGACCTGAGCCGAAATCAAGAGTCAGATGCTTAACCGACCGAGCCACCCAGGCACCCCTTGGATGGCTCATTTAAACACAGATGGCTGGGCATACCTTCAGAGTCTCTGACTCCTTAGGCCTGGAGTGAGACCCAAGCATACGCATTTCTAACAAGTTCCCAGGTTAATGCTGATGGCCCAGGGACCACATTCTGAGAACCGCCCACTTTGTACATGAGACCAACAAGTAAATGACTACACTGCACAGTGATAAGCAGCAAGTGCCATGAAGGATGCTGTAGGAGCACAGAGGAGGGGCGCTTCATCTCGTCTTGGGATGCAGGAACCAGGGAATGTGGTTAGGAAAGGCTGTCCAGAAGTAGCAACATTGAATTGACTCTTGGAAGCCCAATGGGCTTTTTTGCCAGGGGAAGAAAAATTGGAAGGGTATTATGGATGGAGGCTATAGCGTGGGTGAAGGTAGAGAGGTAAGAAATGGCATGGTGGTTTTAAGGAACTGCAAGTAGTTCCTGGCAAGAATCAGGCGGATAACAAGTATCTACCTATAACATGTGGCTCATCAGAGAAAAGGCACTCAGTAAACGGTTGTATAGGAGGTAGCCTCTTTGATATTGGCCTTAGCAACTTCCTACTAGATATATCTCCCGAGGCAAGAAAAACAAAGGCAAAAACAAACTATGGAGACTTCATCAAAATAAAAAGCCTCTGCGCAGCAAAGGAAACAATCAACAAAACTAAAAGGCAGCCTAGGGAATGGGAGAAGATATTTGCAAATGAAATATCCGATAAAGGGTTAGTATCCAAAATACATAAAGAACTTATCCAACTCGACACCCAAAAAACAAATGATCCAGTGAAAAAAATGGGCAGAAGACATGAATAGACATTTTTCCAAAGGAGACATCCAGATGGCCAACAGACACATGAAAAGATGCTCAACATCACTCATCATCAGAGAAATGCAAATCAAAAGTACAGTGAGATATCATCTCACACCACTCAGAATGGGTAAAATTACCAGCACAGGAAACAATAGTGTGGAGGGGGGATCTTCTTGCACTGTTGATGGGGATGCAAACTGGTATAGCCACTCTGGAAAGCGGTATGGAGGTTCCTCAGAAAGTTAAAAATAGAACTATCCTATGATCCAGAAATTGCACTACCGGGTGTTTACCTAAATGATACAAAAATACTGATTCAAAGGGATACGTGCACCCCGATGTTTATATCAGCGCTATCAACAGCCAAATTATGGAAAGAGCCCAAACGTCCATTGACTTATGAATGGATAAAGAAGATGTGGTATAATATGCAATGGAATATTACTCAACCACGAAAAAGAATGAAATCTTGCCTTTTGCAACAACATGGATAAAAGTAGATGGTACTATGCTAAGAAGAGGAAGTGAGTCAGAGAAAGACAAATACCATAGGGTTTCACCCATACGTGGAATTTAAGAAATAAAACAGGTGAACACGGGGGGCGGAAAGAGAGGCAAACCAAGAGATAGACTTTTAGCTATGGAGAACGAACCGAAGGTAGCTGGAGGGGAGAAGGGCAGGGGGATGGGCCAAATGGGTGATGGGCATTAAGGAGGGCACTTGTGATGGGCACTGGGTGTTTTATGTAGGCGGTGAATCACTGGCTTCTACACCTGAAACTAGGGTTTCACTGTACGTTAAGTAGCTCGAATTTAAATGAAACCCTGGAGAAAAAAAAAAAAACAAAAACTAAATGGTTGGGTAAATAAATGGAATCGCGTGGAACTATAGTAAGTACCACGGGGGCTCTAGAAGGATAATATGTGGTCCTAGGCTCAGCCGTCAAAGAGACGTCGAAGTTGTCTGGGAGAGGAGATGTGGTGTAGGCGACGTGAAGCAGAAATTCAAGAGAGGCCACAGGCTGGCGAAGCAGACACCAGCCGGGGAGGCTGCCCAGGTCACAGTGATCCCCCCTCTCCTCTGGAAATGACGCACAGTCCCGGGTCCCTGTGGCAGGGTCTGTGGTCAGTGATTCTGCCCTAGGCCATAGCGGATTTGTCTGGAAATAGGAGTCTGAAGCAAGCAGGCCGATTGGAGCACTCCCCTGGCATCGTTTGAAATGCAACCGAGGAGAGAACAAAAACCCTCCTGCGGCCTGTGAGACGTGCGGCCTGTTGTCCCCATGTTTCCCGGAACGTGGACGAAGCTGAGAGAAAGAAGGTGTCATGCCAAGGGAATCAAAGATGAGAGAGGGACAGAGTCCAAGTAGCATTTGAGCCTCTGATTGCAAATGTCCCTAAGGCCCGGCTGCCCTTGTTCTTCTCACCTTTTCTCGTAGATAAAATTCCTCCGTAGCCTTCCAGTAAATTCCTCTGTTGGCCTTTGCCAGATCAAGTCGAACTCCTGTCCGTCGCCTGCAGCGAGAGCAGTTGTGACCGCGACGGCCGGCAACCTCTCGGGTCCGCCGCACGAAAGGCACACTGTAGGGGCCCACCGTCCCCGGGCTGGCCCGGCAGAGGTGGCCGCGTGGGGCCTGCGGATGAGACTTCAGCGGCACGCCTGGGCAGGGTTTGGTCAAAGGTAAGGGAAAGGAGGCCCTATGGGCTGGAGGGAAGAGCCTGGGAGAAAGCGTGGTATTAAACATAAACATGGGTTCGGTGTGCCTGGATGGCTCAGTCGGTTAAGCCACCGCCTCTTGATGTTGGCTCATGATCTCACCGTTCATGGGATCGAGCCGGGTGTCGGGCTCCGCGTTGACAGTGCGGGGCCTGCTTGGGATTCTCTCTCTCTGCCCTCCCCCGCTCCGGCTCTAAATAAAGAAACGTGGTTTCCGATGCTGGAGAAGGCTTCCCTGTGGGTAAAGTACGGAGAAGCATCAAATATGGGGGGACTCACAGGTCAGGGTCACGGGTTTGGACCCTGGAGAGCCACTGGGAGCACAGCAGGAGGGAGGTGGCATTTGTTAAGAGCCTTCGTCTCTCGGCAGATTTTTTCTTTTTCTGGTGACAGGTGTTTTTCTTCCCTCTCTCTTTCTCTTTCTTTCTGACATCCTCGCCAGCATCTATAGTCTCCCGATTTGTTCACAGTACTCGGCACACCCTGGGAGGCAAAACGTACGCAAAGGATTGTCCAAAGGGTTGTGAACATTGCTGCATGATTTGTTTTTTAAGTTTATTTATTTATCTTGAGGGGGGGTGCAGACAGAGAAAATCGCAAGCAGGCCCCCCACGGTTAGCGCAGAGGCGGACGCCGGGCTCGATGTCATGCATGGATTATCACGATGGTCCGAGTCAAGATCAAGAGTCGGACGCTTGAGCGACGGAGCCACCCCGGGGCGCCCCAGAGTGCTGCATGATTTAACCCCCCACTTCAGGAAATCTGCACTTTCTTGAGCCATCGCTAGCTGTGTGCTTTTGTGGGAGCCCTGCAGTATAGCCCACGCACCCATCTCGCTTTCAAGAGACTGCTTTCCCCTAGGTATCCCGGGGGCGGCCCATCTTCGGGGCCTGTTTGCAATCACAAATCAGTTTCAGGACAGTTTACATCGACTGGGAGAGTACGCACCCGCCCTGGCCCATGGAGGCCACGTCTGCTGAGCAGGTTGGCTCCTCCTTACTGATGGTGTCCCAGGATCCCTTCTTTAAGCATCTCCCTCTCTTTGTGTTTGCTTCACGCGCACCGCCTCGAGTTAGCATTCCTCACGCCGCGGTCCGGACGGTGCCCCGACCGCAAATCCGCCGGGTCCAGGGCTCCTACCGGGCGCAGGGAGCACCTGTCTGGCTCCGCCACTGCGGCCAGGACTTACGCAGAGACGGGGCTGAGTACTCCCACCGTCCTCAGTCCCGGGAAGTCCTTGTCCACGCTGTGATCTATACACGCCCTCAGGGAAGCATCCTGGAGACCACCCCAAATCAGGTAGCTTCCTTTCCACGAATGGGGCAGGAAGGGGTCACGTTCTGGGATGGCTACACCATCTTTAACTGCGGGGGGAGGGGGGGGCGGGCGGTGAACAATCCTGCGGCCACCACGCTGAGCTCTTCTCTACGCCTTGTCGTTGGCAAGGTTGCGGACTCCCTCGTCCTTCCGAGGCTTCACAGCCGAAGCAGAGAGATTTCCATCGTAAAGCAAAAAGGCACTCACTCCGTCCCTTTTATCTTCAGAGATTCAAGTCAGCACATGTCTAGAAAGTTTTCTGTGATTGGGCCTGCATTTTAAGCAGGAGGGTTCTGAAAAGCGCCCATTTTCCTAATTATTTCAGAGTTATGTGGCCAGTCATTACCATCTTCCATTAGCAGCGCTGGCGGTGGTTAGGGCAGATTTCAAATACATCCAGCAAGTGCTTTGCACTAATATGTCTGCTTCATTAACTTCAATCAAAAGACGGCAAAGGCTCCTCATAGCAATAAGTTTGCTTTGATACATGTTCATCAAATATTGATCTGAATAGTCTGTAGGAGTGCTTAGCCGAGCTCTGGGAAATTTATTTACTGAATACATTATTTCTATTCCCAAACTGCCAGTTGCTAGCTCCGAAAATCTATTTTTATGTTAAAACTTGATTAACAGTTAGGAAATCGCTATATTGTTTGGCCCTTAATGTATGTCTGCAAAAATGTTTTCAGTGCAAAATCTTCAGCAGAAAAAAAGAGGATCCCAAATTGTATCAGGTGATAGATTTTCTTTGCGACTTGGTGTGAAAAAAAAAAAAAAAACCTTTCTTTTATGTTTCAAATATATAGGAGAGTGACTGTCAGTCCATCACCCCCTGCCCACAAGCAGGTTCACCAAAAAATGACTTGGATGGCTTAAAGTTACACAGAGATTTGGGGAAAAAGGAGTCCATTTGTAATTTTTTGGCCACTCTTTAATAGAGACACAGACTCCTGGTATTTAAAACTTCACCGATTCAGGAAAGAGTGGATGTTTCTCTTCGAAACGTGTCATGGGGCTCAGGTCCCCATTTCACATGGACCCTTCAGTCGCGACGGAGGCCTGTGAGGGTGGCTGAGCACCGAACAGAATACAGAGCAGGAAAAAGAGTGCAGCCAAAGAGTTTTGAAGGAAGAGGTAGGCGACGTCAGTAAACAGGTTCTGACAGTCCTATAGAGCCAACAAGAGACAAAGCACCGGGCGTGAAATGGGAATTAGAAGGCCATTTAGCAATCCCAAATGGCAACCTGATCAGCAACTGAAAGTTGGCAGAGAAAGGAAAATCCAGAAGATGCTGCGTACCTGATTTACTGGAGATTTGCAAGTGAGGTCGCCAGAGAAGGCAAAGGAAGGCTGTCTCTGAGGGAGGAGAAGGAGAGGGGAGAAAAATCATGTTCCCAGGAACGAGGCACAAAATCTCCCCTCAACGCCGCGTGTAGCGACCGAATGGAGAGTCAGTAGACTCGAAGTCGTTAGATGTATTGGGGTCACGAAACTCGAGATTGCCTGGAATTAATTCTTCAACAAACATTTACCGGCTCGCACGGTGTGCTAGGATTTTGTTGCTAGATGGTGATGATCGGAACATGATTTCGAGGCTGTGTCTGCCCTCCCTGAAAATTGGCGCGTTGGGCCCAGGTGCCTATGAGAGGCAGCGAGGCCTGTGCCACTGCCTTCCCATGGCCATCTCCAGCGCCCAGGTGCGTTTTTCCCCTGACTCTTGGGTGCCATCTGGCCGGACACAGCCCATAACCGTGGCAGTCGCGCCTCAAGAAACAGAACGGAGAGGCTTAACGCACACGGGGCCGGAGGCCGTCGTCAGACTTCAAGTCTAAGACCGGCCCGGGTTCCGCAGAACCAGTTCCAGGCTCCCGAAGGCCATTTGGGAGAAAAGGGTCCCGCGCGACGACACACACACACACACAGAGGGCCTGCCTCTGGGGCTGCTTCTTCAAAGGCAAAGGGTACTAACAGAGTCTCACGCCTCCACGTTTCATACACCCGCGGTGAGCTTTACATACAACAGCCCCTTTGCATGTATTAGCACGCCAAATGTCCAGGGTGGGGAATGTGACCCGTATTTTGCAGTGATAGAAACTCCCGCTCCAAAGGCTGTGTGACTTCCCCAAGATCATGCAGCTAAATGACAATCATAGTCAAGAAACACTGACTCCAAACCAGTCGCCCTTTCGATCGTTCCATATTTCACTTCTGCTCAATATCTGTGCTTCATAACTCAAACGTGTATAACATATATAATCCTTACACTGTTTATATAAGTCAATGTGACGAATATGTCTATGTGGCTATTTGGTAATTCATAGGATGAGTGCCATCCTTTATTGAACGGTTACCTTGCGGCAGGCACTATATTAGGTATTTTAGAGCTTTATTTAATCCTCCCCAACTCTATGAGATACATATTCTGATTCTCATCTTACAAATGAGGAAACTGAGGCTCCGTCCGTTTCCTTGAACCAAATATTTGATGCTTTCACATAATGAAGGTGAAGGTCTGTCCTTCCTCTTACACAAAAGTGTCTCATTTCTCTCCCTCCCCCTTCTCCTCTCCCTCTCTCCTTTGCCCTCTTCCTTTTGGTTGCTCTTTCTGAGTACGGGTGCCTTGGTCTCATTGCCACGTAGACTGTATGCTGTGCCATTTCACTCTACAATCCAACAAAACATCAAATGTATATGTTGTGGGATAGAGTAGACAGGCAAATGCAGGACAGACAAAGGTGACAGTGTCCTCTTGGGCCATTTTAGTTATTGAGCTGAAATCATCTTTCCGGGTTTACTCTTGGCCCTGCTGAAAAAGGTCTTGAAGCAAAGAAAACTTTGGGAGGAGGCAGACGTTTTGCCCACCCGACAAAAGGTAGCTTGCTTCCGAGCTGTGGAGAGCCACGTATTCAAAGTTGGGAAGACGAGCGAAGACTGACAGTGGGAGCTATATACTCATCTAGAGGGAGGGGGGATTTTTTTTAAAAGCCTGAGAAATGACTGTAATAAAAGAATACTAGCAATTCAATATAGAATTGTGTTGCACGTCGTGGAAAATCAAATGGGAAACATTGCTCGTTACCTTGCTGTAACTTCAGCATTACGCTGAGACTCTCCTAAAGGTTTATAATTATAAATGCAAAGGATCATTATACGTCATCAGGGTGCATAATTACTGACCTGATTTGGATCCAGGTGAATTCGGCTTCTTTTCATCAAAGTGTAATTATTCTTTAGCCGTGCCCTTTCCAGGTCTAGATTCCCTTTGATAGAAGGGGAAAGGATGCATTCTTTCCAAAATAACACATATACTTATTGAGTACCACAGATCCCTAATTGTAAACGGAATTTTTGCTTTCCTGGGGTCACTGGAGGATCGCACTCCGTAACTGAACAATGCCTTAATGAATGTTAATTTCGTGGCTCCTCTTGCTAATGTGACTGGTTCCTACTGTTTATTTCATTTCAAAATTGGAGGCGATCAGATATGGAAACATAATTACACAGATTTCCAGACCTGACAAGAAGGAAGCTTGTGGGCATGTAATTAAGAGAGAGGAGGAAAAGTTGACCTACTTTTTCTGAGTTTCAGGGATCAACCTGTACATCTGACCGAGGATCAATTCTTCTCCTTGTCTATTCTTCTCCTAATAATCCTGACCCCATTTTCTATTGTTTGCGCTAATGAATTAATTTGTAGTCTAATTCTGTTGATTTAGAAATGCGAATAAATGAGAGATTTGGAAGTGTCAATTAAGCAATCTGTGGAATTCCTATCACAAAGATTGCTTTGTTAGCCTCATTCTTCATCTAGGATGTGAAATTAATGTGGGCACCGGGGTAATGGGAGGGAACGGGTGCCAGTTACAGGGTCATTGAAAGGGATGATTCAACTTAGAAACTGTCAAATGCCACACTTAAGAACTGGAACTCTTCTTTATTTTAAAGAACTATCAATTTTGAAATTAATTATCTGGAAACAGTCAAAATTCTTGATGGCTCTCCTCTTCGTAAAGAAATCCCTTAACTCTGCATTCAAGGCCCCACCTTAACTTCCGGGAAAGGAGCAGTTTGGTGGAAATAATTTGTCTGGGAGAACTATGGAACATCCAAATGGAGATGTCTGGTAGGCTCTTAGGAGTCTAAAGCCCTAGAGGGATGTATGGACTAGAGACCCATCTGAGAGTCATTAGCATACAAAGCAACATTTTCTTTTTTTTTTTAATATGAAATTTATTGTCAAATTGGTTTCCATACAACACCCAGTGCAAAACAGCATTTTCTAATAGAACTTTATATAATGACAGAAATGTTCTAGGAACCCCCCGGGTGGCTCAGTCTATTGAGCGTCCGACTTCGGCTCAGGTCATGATCTCACGGCTCATGGGTTTGAGCCCCGCGTCGGGCTCTGTGCCGACAGCTCAGAGCCTGGAGCCTGCTTCCGATTCTGTGTCCGTCTCTCTCTCTGCCCCTCCCCTGCTCACACTCTGTGTCTCTCTCTCAAAACTAAATAAACATTAAAAAAAAATTTAAAAAGGGGCGCCTGGGTGGCTCAGTCGGTTAAGCGTCCGACTTCGGCTCAGGTCATGATCTCGCGGTTCGTGAGTTCAAGCTCTGCATCGGGCTCTGTGCTGACAGCTCAGAGCCTGGAGCCTGCTTCAGGTTCTGTGTCTCTCCATCTCTCGGCCCCTCCCCTGCTCATGCTCTGTGTCTCTGTCTGTCAATAATAAATAAACATTAAAAAAAATTTTTTTAATAAAAAAATAATTAAAAAAAAAAGAGAAGAAAGCCTAAAATAGGACAGGGGGATGAGTGAACCTTTCGGGGATGTGCAGAGAAACGAGCCCTGATGAGGAATAGCTGTAGAGCTAAAGCGGGAGCACCGGACGTCCACACACAATGGAGACTCGACTTGCAAACCAGGGAAGGAACGCTGCCGGGAAGCCGGGCGGAAGGAAGGCTCTACAAGGACCATGCTTTCCTCTTGCAGTAGTTTCGGAACAGGTACTACGAGATACCCAGAGGCATGGCCTCCTCAAATGGACGGAAACTGCTTCGGAGATTGTTATTTGTTTTTAAACAGCGTCCAAGATTGTGTTTCCGAGCACGCAACCTCTCTTCTTTCTGAGTGGTCTGCGTATGGCTGGGTTTTCTAACAGGTGTTTGAAAACAAGCAACCGAATTCAGTCAAGGCCCCGCTTGGGGACAGGATGCTAATGAGCCGTTTCAAAGTAGCCACTTGTTTGATGAAATTTAACCATTTGGGGTCTTTTCAAAGCAGTTTATGGAGACCGTATTCAGCGAAAAGCCCAAAAGCAATGACGTGGATATTTTCTTGACCATCTATTGAAGTCCCCAAGGCCTGGGCTGTGCGTCTCTGAAAGGAAAGCCCTTTGAAATCAATGCCCGTGTCTTTCAAGCAGTGCCCGAACCCTCTTCGAGTTGCCTATCTGCCATTTCTTTCCTTGACCAGTTGGAAATCTTTACAATTCCACGTCAGATCCCCGCGGTTCACTAACTTTTAAAGAGCAATATTTCTTCCCCACCTCATTTTGTGACGACTCACACAATGAAGCCACACAACTGAATATCTTGTCTCGCGCTCTAGAGCTTTCAGCTGAGTAGAAAAAAGCCATATAGATCTCTCCTCAAAAGCATTCATTGTGCAACAGTCAGCCAAGGGGAAACACGAATGCAGACGTTTTAATTCACTATCCAATCACTCCTAAGCGATATGTCCAGAGAGTTCTGTTTAGTAAGCTCGGCTCAGAGATCCGTTTTCTCCTTTCCCAAGTGTCGGCGCCCCAAGAGCTTTCCCCTGGTCTTCCCTGGTGATTTAATCCAACTACTGTCTGACCCTGATGCATTCAGTCTGCTTTCTCACAAACACCAGCTTCACAAAAGCACCGGGATTTGACAATTTGAAGTTCTGCTTTTTAGCAGAAGTAGAGCCAGGCCCTCTGCGGTGTAACAAACCAGAGCAAGATGTGTGAATCTTGCTGGAAAGTGGAACCGCTCATTGACTTCTATTCCCCGGAGCCTTCACCCAGAGATGCTAGTGAATGTGGAGGTTTAAAAGTGAACAGATATTCATTGCGGAGGTGCTGGAGGGACAGGGCAGAAGGTCAACGAGAAGCTACTAGTTCTTGGGAATATGCAGTAACAGAGCTATGCTAATAGTCGTCTCTCACTAAAGGTTTTCCAAGGTTTCTCTGATGAGACTCTGTCTAAAATGTTATCAAGCTCAAGTGTAATTGGTATGAGTTTTCACCAGTGCCCTTTCAGGGCTCGTGACGTTTTCTTTTTTCTTTATTCAATCAATTAAATCTAATTTAGCCCCCATCTGTTACAACTGATAGGAAATTCAGTCTCAGCAGTTCCTTTGGGGACCCCCTTTGCCTTTGGTTTTAAACGGGAGACAGAAGGGCTATGCCTGGCCTCCCCCCTCATCCCACATAGCCATCTCCCCTTTGGAGATCTTCAGGGAAGCAGAGAACAGGTATCTTCCACTCGAGGAATTCACTGCCAAAGCTAAAACCCAAACCCATCTGCCATCGTCTGGGGAATCCACTGAGTGCCCCAGGACAGGTCACTCGCCTTTGGTCCAGGCACCAGCTTCCCTTTCCTCAAGTCCAGCAGGATCGCTTGAAGGATCTAACGTTGAAACCTACAAAATCTTAACCCAGAGGAGGGGAGTAGGAAGGGAAGCCCAGACATCAACCATACCACATTCGTGTTCCCTTTTCTAACAAATATTTTGTAACGCCCATCTTACTATCCTGGAAAGAAAGTCACACATCATCCAATCTACACACTCACATACTTAAGATATAAAAATATGATGCCAGAACTGTATCATTAAGGGGAAATTAAATAGAAGAAATTAATGAGAAGAACTTAATTAATTGAGGAAAACATGTGAGGATAATAATGATCTAGACAGATCCGTGTATGGCCAGAGAAATAACCTTTATTGCAATGGGACTAATACACGAGACAAATTACACACTCCAATGAAAACAGGAGCAAGGATGCTATTCTCACGGATGAGTTGGTCCTCATTTTTAAGGCTTATAACCTACAGAGTACAGATGAAGTATCACTGAAAACGCATCTTCTAGTTTGAAATCCCATCACATTCCAAGGTCTATATTGTAGTCTCTCATACATAAAAAGGCCTTAGAGACCGTGGCTTTCACTAAACAATGGAAGGATAGAGAGAACATTCGAAAAAGAAGCTAATAGTAGGAATGCAAACTGGTGCAGCCTCTCTGGAAACCAGTATGGAGGTTCCTCGAAAAGTTGCAAATAGAACTACCTTCAATCCAGCAATTGCACTACTAGGTGTTTACCCAGAGGATACAAAAATCCTGATTCAGAGGGATACAAGCACTCCGAATGTTTATAGCAGCGTTATCGACAATAGCCAAATTATGGGCACAGCCCAAGTGTCCATCGGCTGATGAATGGATAAAGAAGATGTGGGTCAAGGATCCATGGTAAAGAATAATAAAGAGTAAAGAATATCACTGAGCCATCAACAAGAACGAAATCTTGCCATTTACAATGGCGTGAACGGACTTAGTATTATACTAAGCTTCCTCGGAGAAAGACAAATACCATATGATTTTACTCTTGTGTGGAATTTAAGAAACAAAGATGAACATAGGGGAAAAAAGAGAGGCAAATCAAGAAACTCTTTTTTTGAGAGAGAGAGAGAGAGCGAGCAAGTGAGCAGGGGAGGCCAGAGGGAGAGGGAGAGAGAAAATCTTAAACAGGCTCCACGCCCAGCTCAGAGTCCGACACAGGGCTCGATCTCATGACCCCGACATCATGACCTGAGCCGAAATCAAGAGTCGGTTGTTTAACCGACCGAGCCACCCAGGCGCCCCTCAGGAAACAAAGTCTTAACTGTAGTGAACAAACTGTAGAGAACAAACATGGGTGATGGGGATCAGGAGGGCACTTGTGATGAGCACTGGGTGTTGTGTGTAAGTGATGAATCACTACATTCGACATCTGAAACCAATATTACCCTGCATGTTAACTAATTGGAATGTAAGTAAAAACTTGAGAAAAAAAGGAAAAGGAAGCTAATGAAGGAAGCTTTAGAGGACTTACGGTAGACCTTGGGGCACAAAATCAGAATGAGATTGAAAAGCAACAGGCAACACCAATATTAAAGTTTTTTTATATGAAATGTTTACAACTAAGATGTCCAACTGGTCTCATCATCGCAAGGCAATAACAGTGTTAACGATATACATAAAACAACCTTTCCGGATGAAGTGTAATGACATCACTGCAATTCCTGTATCTGCTAATTTAATAATATTTATTTTCATTGAAGACACTTAGAAGTAAAACGTTCCTTTTACTGATCTGCACACAGCCGTTACAAATGCAGACACAGACATCTCAAACGTGTGTGGCAGAATTCACATCACGGCCTTACCTGGCACGTGGTGAGCAAATCTCGACAAGTTCCAAACCAAACTGAAGACAGGGTCTCCCATTTTTCACCGAAGTTCACATCTTTGAAATGTTAACGGTTACCAAAATATGCAACATGTATTTTAGGCGTCTGTGTAAAATTGAGTTCGGCTCTCCACTCAAACAGGTTTTACACCTACAATAATGTCTAGTGGGACATTCAAAAAGAAGGCCGAAAATGGCAAAACTTTTGGCAGTGCTCATCCTCGCATCGCAGAGCCCCCAGCCTGCCTGGCCACTACTCAGTGAGTGCCCCAAGTGCTTCCTAATCTCCACCCCAAACCGCTCCAACCCCCTTCCAAAGTGCCTCCTGGGGGAGGCGGGGGGGGGGGGACGGGGGGGGGAATGATGTATTGCTCTAGCTTAGAACGAGTGGCCTACATCTTAGAACACAAGGCTATTGCTTCGGATAGTAGCTTCGGATAGTAGCTTCGGATAGTAGCTTCGGATTTTTCAAATTTCTTACAGCAAGAATAAAACAAAAATTAGTATCTCAACACACCATAGATTATCTCATTATACAGGTTATAGAAATAATAAAAGCAAAAAACAAAAAAAAAACCACAAAAAACAAAAAAGGAAAGAAAGTAAGAAATCAGGAACGCAACAATGCAGAAACCCAGACTTTAGGTCAAGTTCAGCACATCCAGAAGGGATTATGCTGCCTTCTCTATTCCGGTTTATCCACCCATTTCCACCTTCATACCATGGACTCCGTTATTACCTGAAATTTTGCCACCACTGAAAGCATTGATTCAAATGTATCATTCTCGAACACTATCTCTAACTCTTTAAACTGGCTGAAAGCATCCCCGTTGTGAGTTTTAAATTAGCCCCCACTCCTAATGACATTCAGCCCATCACCTTCTCTACTTTCTACCTATTGATCAGCCCTTGACTTTCTTCACTGCCCTCTTTATCCAGCTTAGATTCCACATTCTGTCACATCAATAACACTATTGTCATTACCCTAATCTCCCTCACCCATCTGTCTTTCGCTGCACTTATCTGGCAAATCCCAACAAGAGCTCAATTCAAACAGCCACCTTTTCTCTCCCTGCAATGCAGCAACCCAGGGCTGCAACAGAAAATTCTCAAATAGTGTGGGTTCACATTACTATAAATTTATGATCACAAAGCTTAAATAAATCAATCCTCAACCTATTATTTCCCTTCTCCATTGAGTCTTCCAGTCTCTCCAAGGTCTATTTCAAGCCCGATCACTCTCTTCCAAAACTCTGACCCTACTTCCTCTTTCCTTTTTTTTTTTAAAGGGAAGAGAGAGGGAGGGAGGGAGGGAGAGAGGGAGGGAGGGAGAGAGAGAGAGAGAGAGAAAGTGAGGCTCACCCGATGCAGGGCTCGAGCTCACGAACCCGTGAGATCATGACCTGAGCTAAAGTCAGATGCTTAACCACTGAGCCACCCAGGCGCCCCCCACACCCACTTCTTTTCTTTTTATAAGATGATCCTGTCTCCTCCTTCACAAAGGAAATAGATGCCATCAGACAAGAAAAGCGCTTCAGTTTTTGCCTATCAAATGTTACAAACTGGCCTGTATCTGGACTAGTCTTTGCCTTTTTACTTCCTGTTAAAGTAGAGATCTCCTTCTTTTTCTTATTTTTTTAACGTTTATTTTATTCATCTCTGAGAGAGAGAGAGACAGAGAGAGAGAGAGAACGCAAGCGGGGGAGGGGCAGAGAGCGAGGGAGACACAGAATCCGAAGCAGGCTCCAGGCTCTGAGCTGTCAGCACGGAGTCCAACGGGGGGCTCAAAGCCACGAACCGTGAGATTATGACCTGAGCTGAAGTCAGACACTTAACTGACTGAGCCACCCAGGCGCCCCGAGAACTCCTTCTTCAATGAAAACAAAATTCACACCAAAAAATTCTTTCCAAATGTGCTTCCTCTGCTCCTTATCTGTCCTTTCTCATGTATGTTTACTCCTTAACCCATTCTTTTTTTTTTCTTGAAAAAACATTTTTAATGTTTATTTTTTGAGAGAGAGAGACAGAGTACGAGCAGGGGAGGGGCAGAGAGAGAGGGAGACACAGAATCCGAAGCAGGTTCTGAGCTGTCGGCACAGAGCATGGCGCAGGGCTCGAACTCACGAGCCATGAGATCATGACCTGAACCAAAGTCAGACACTTAACCAGCTGAGCCACCCCGCTGCCCTACTCCTTGACCCATTCTAATCCCATAAAATACTGGTTTCCTGCTTTACTGATTTATGGGAATGGCCTCATAATGCTGTTATATTTTCTTTTTAGCACAAATGATACCTGCTTGCTCTGCCAGAATATATTCTTTCTCTTTCATCTGCGTTCTCTGAGCACTGTGGCGTCATAGAGGGTATCTTAAACCTTCCTTGGAAAAAGCTGCGCTTCCTATACGGATCTTTCTGGAACTGGATCCCGAGCAGCGTCACGGTGTTTCTGTTTGTTTGGCTCTGTTGTACTCTGCATTCTCAACTCACCTTGAGCAGCTCGGAGACTTTAGGGCTTAATCATTTGGCGCAAGAGGCATGTGATCTGTAGATGATATACTGCAAGCTCCCTAAGGGTAGCAGCCATGATTCATTCGTCTGTATGCCCCATGGCAGGGGACAGAGTGCCTGACATATACCAAGCCCCAATAAATGCGCTTTGAATCAAACTTAAATTGGAAAGAGCAGACTGAATATTCAACTTGACATTCACTAACATACTTTTCGTGCTTAAGATTTAAACTGATCTTTGGAAGGCCTTCTTTTGCTGATTAAGCACCCTATTTGCTGAAATGCTGTCTTTCCTTTTCTTGGTAGCTAACATTGATAGTGTTTCCCGTCAGGCCTCTTTATAGAGCATCTCTCCGCTGAAATAATTAGTACACTCATCAGTCTTATTTCGATGTTGCCATCCCTGGTTGGCAATTTTCATTTTAGGGCATCAGCAGAAGGCTTTAGCTGCCATGGCGGATTAAATAGATGTGGGGTCAGAAGTTCCGAGACGCATCAAGTTCAGGCAACGGGGAAAGGAACATGTTTTTCCTTCGAGTGAGAATGGGGCGGCCCCGAAACCGACATACTGCGCCCCGTCTGAGGCCTTACAGACAACCCTTAATCTGTCTCTGCGGAGGACTTGCGCACTCGAGGCAGACAGGCAGACATCTAAAACTTAACATGATACCAACGCTTTGCTTCTTAGTCTCAGGCCCAGGGCGACCATTGCATTAGGCCTGCGTGTGGGTGTGGGTGTGGGCGTGTGTATGTTTGTACATAAACACGTGGGTACGCGCAGAAAAACAATTTGTGCCCATGAAATAGTACGTGAAATTCCAATGAGATGAATCAGATGAAAACGGAGCGGGTCTTGACCGAAACCCAGTTTGGACTGAGGCTGAGTCCCGATCAGCACAGCTTTCCCCTTGATCCGCCCACAGTGGCCCCGAAGCGCTTTCACGGGAGCCAAGGACGGTGCCGGCACAGTGTGAAAGCCATCGACCCGAGGATGGACTGTAAGAAATAGGAGGTAGACCCTGTTTTCCCTGGACTCCTACAACGAGAGCGCCAAGGGACTCAGACCACAGTCGATGCAAGAAGCTCCCTCTATTCGCGGCATCCTCTCTTACCATGCGAAGCACCCCAACTGCAAAGAAAGGGGAACCTTGAGGTTTGGGGTGAAGGTGAAGGGAGATAACGCACCGCCACGGAGGCAGAGGATGGGGGAGGGGGGGTAAGGGACGAAGCAGGAAAACAAAGGTTGTATCACAAAAGCGTTCACTTTTTCTCCAAAAAAATGAAAATGAAAGAGGGGGTGGTCCACAGGTTGAACGTTAATGAGAAGTCAAACAAAATGGGGATTTGAAAACGCTTTTTGGATTTAGTGACAGAGCTCACCAATGGCCTCAGCAACGGCTAGCTTGGGGCACAATGGGGTGGCAGTTGGATTGTGTTGAGTTGAGGAGTGAAGACGAGGGAGGAAGTGGACGCTGTACACGAGTGCTAATTTTCTATTCCGTGGAGAGAATTGAGCATGTATAAAAGCTGATACAAATAGTCTATTTGAGGGGTTGAAAACGATGAATAAAAGGGAGTAAACAATACTTTAAAGTTCCTGAGTGTAGGGGCGCCTGGGTGGTTCAGTCGGTTGGGCGTCCGACTTCAGCTCAGGTCATGACCTCGAGGTTCGTGAGTTCGAGCCCCGCGTCGGGCTCTGTGCTGCCAGCTCGGAGCCTGGAGCCTGCTTCGGATTCTGTGTCTCCCTCTCTCTCTGCCCCTCCCCTGCTCACTCTCAGTCTCTCTCTCCTTCAAAAATAAGTAAACATTAAAAACAAATAAAAACAAAAAAATAAAGTTCCTGAGTGTAAAGGTCCCGGGAGAATGGGCAGTGATGAGATCGGAAGCTCAAGCTCAAGAAAAGTTTCGAAATGGTCTTTGTGCAGAGAGGGGGAATAGATTGACCCTAGAAAGAGAATAGGTTTATTTCAGGAAGGATCAAGGGCCCACCGGAAGTTCATGAGCACGAATTCTTATTAGAACTCACCTGTTCTGTCGAATCACAGGTTTTGCAGTATTCGGCTGTCGCCTGGCACAATCAGAGAAGGTGCATGGCTGGACTGACACAAGGTGGGGCTATTTCAGGTTGGTGCAATGAAGAGACAGATGACGTAAGGTGTTTGGGGCGTTGACAAAAATGTTATTGAAGTGATTAATTATAAAACTGGGCTGCTTAAAAAGGAAAGTAGTGGACGTGGAGGGTCGATTGGGAAAATAACAGAGGGGTAAGCGGTTTGGACGTCTTCCAAAGGTAAAATAACAGCGGTGATAGGAGTAAACTAGAAAGGAAGGGTGGAAGGAAGGGTGCTTGTGGTAATAAAATGGAGATAGAAAGGTTTTTAGAGATAAATAATAGGACTTTCATGACAGCGAAGGGATTTAACTACAGCATAGATGAATAATATTCTAGAAAAGGCCACGGAGAGCAACGGTGACACTTTCACTCCGTGTTCACAACGTGAGCAGTGACAGACCAAGAGTAATTGACGTTCAAGCGGCGGTGCAAACGTTTGTGCCTCCTCTCCCTTGTCCGTGTTAAGATTTGTCTAGAAAATAAGTTGAGAGTGAACCTAGAGTATGTTTCTTTATTTAGTTTTCAAAAATGTCATTGATCTCAATAATCCAGTTAAAAAACGGGCAGAAGACACGAAGAGACACTTCTCCAAAGAAGACCTCCAGATGGCCAGCAGCCACACGAAAAGACGCGCCACATCACTCGTCATCAGGGAAACGCAAATCACAACCACAATGAGATACCACCTCACACCTGTCCGAATGGCTACAATCAAAAACATAAGAAACAACAAGTGTTCTCAAGGATGTGGAGAAGAAGGAACCCTCTTGCGTTGTTGGTGGGAATGCAAGCGGGTGCAGCCGCTCTGGAAAACAGTACGGAGGTTCCTCAAAAAATTAAAAATGGAACTACCACACGATCCAGCAAATTCACTACTGCATATTTACCCAAAGAATACAAGAACACCAATGCAAAAAGATACACGCACCTCAATGTTTGCTGCAGTATTATTTACAATAGCTAAATTATGAAGGCCACCCAAGTGTCTATCGATAGATGACTGGATAAAGAAGTGTGATATATATAATGTATGTATAACGGAGTATTACTCGGCCATGAAAAAGAATGAAATCTTGCCATATACAACAACATAGGTGGAGCTAAACGGTATAACGCTAAGTGAAGTAAGTTAGCCAAAGATAAATGCTGTACGATTTCACTCGTACGTGGAATTTAAGAAGCAAAGGACTTGTTGTGATGAGCACTGAGTGTTGTATGTAAGTGATGAATCACTAAACTCTACATCTGAAACTAATATTATACTGTATTTTTTGAGAGAGAGAGAGAGAGAGTACAAGCAGGGGAGGGGCAGAGGGAGAGTGAGAGAGAGAATCGTAAGCAGACTCCACGCACAGTGTGGAGCCCGACATGGGGCTCAATCTCATACCCATGAGATCATGACCTAGGCTGAAATCAAGAGTCAGACGCTTAACTGAGTGAGCCACCCAGGCACCCGTACACTGTGTGTTAACGAACTGGAATTTAAATAAAATTTTGAAAAAAAACAAATGAACAAAGGAAAAAAAGAGACGAACAAAAGAACAAGCTCTTAACGTTAGAGAACAAACTGATGGTTAGCAGAGGAGAGGGGGGAGGAGGGATGAGTGAAACAGATAGGGGGGATTGACAGAACACTTACCCTGATGAGCGCGGGGGAATGTACAGAATTGTTGAATCACCATATTCTACACCTGAAACTAATATAACACCGCATGTTAACTACACTGGAACTAAACTTTTTTTGTTTAATTTCATTTATTTTAACTGAGTGCAAAATGGTAAAAAAAAAAAATTTATTTGACCTATGTCTTTTTGGCATTCCCATAAACCGTACCTGGGAACATACGGTGTCCCCTTCGTTCTGCCCTTTTAGTTTGAGACGGCCCAAGGAAAGTAGTGCCCTTAGGAAAGCCAGGTTTCAGTTAAGACAACGAAGGGAAGGAAGTACTCAGAAAGAAGTTGAAGCTATAGCTCACTCATGTGGAAAAGCAAAAGTCGGGACATCATCTTTTATTGACTCTTGGTAAAACCCCACATTCAATGACGTGCCGCATACTTCTAAATTCACCCCTTCAATATGATTGTAGCGGGTCTATTTCACCACCCCCATTGCCACCATCCTTCTCCGAGCCGCCGTCCTCTCTCGCCTGGTCTGCCGCAACAGCCTCCTCAGTAGGTTCTCTTTCCATTCTAGTTTAGCCGTGATCCACTTTCCATTCCACAGCCAGAGTGAGCCTCTGAGACAAAAGTCAGTCCACGCCACTGCCCTGGCCCCCAGCACTCTCCCCGCACACACGCACACCTTATGACCCAACTCTAACGGACTGCTCGCCCACACACGCCAAACTGTCCTTATAATTGTGCCCATATTCCTCTCTCTGGTTATAGTGCTTCTCTATGGTCTTTGCCTTCTGTGCTTGGCTACCTCACGCCTTCCTTAAAGAATCAGCCCCAGGGAGTCCCTCCTTCAGGAAGTCCTCCGTGGCATCTCCACTCCAAAGGCCAAATTAGAAGTACTAATCCTCTGTGCGTTGATAGAACCATGTGACTCCCCCCACCATAGCCCTTATCAAACTATATAATGTTTATCTCCCTACTTGTCTGTCTTTCCAACCAGAACGATGCCTTCCAAACAGTAGGCACTCGACAGTTAATTGATGAATCTAAATGCATTGTAAGACCCATTCCGGGCAATTGCGAGAGATAACATTGAATACATCTGGGCTTCTGAAACAATTACATGGATTTGAAATGTAGAAATGGGCTTGCAGAGGAGTAGCTACCAGTTTCCGATGCCAGTTGATACTCACTGCATTATCTCCCCTGGGAGAAGTGGAGCGCTATAGCTTTTCCAACAGAGGATTAGCCAATCATCGCATTGCCCCCAAGAGTACTCTTGGTTTCTTTCCCATTGCTGTACTACGTGCACATTATAGCTACTGAGTGCATAGTCTATCATATGATGGTTAATGGCTATTAACAAAATGTAATTTTCACAAGATGATAAGAGGAACTTATCAAGCTTACTCCATTGCAGCAGTATAAGGTCAGAATTTGTAAAGAATGTTCTGGGGAACACACATACACACACACACACACACACACACGCACACACACACTTTCTTTCAGAAGAGGTTAGGTAGGAAAGCCATGGGTATATTTCAAAATCCTGCTTATTCAATTTTTTAAACCTTTTTCATCTGAACTAAATTTAGACATGCAGGAAAGTTGCAAAAATAGTATAGAGTTCCTTTATATCCCTTACCCAGATTTCCATAATGTTACCATCTTGCATAGCCATAGTGCGATGGTCAAAACTAAGAAATTACCATTGTTTATTTTGAATGAGCTCATTATCTGAAGCTTCTATTCCATTCCATTCTATTCGATTCGATTCGATTCGATTCTGTTGGTGGGAGGGCAAACTATCACAGTCTTAGCTGAAATAAGAAAGCACTGAAGACGACCCTACAGGAAAGTTCTGTCCTTCACCTTCAGAGATCAGACCTTGCACTACACTACACTTGCCTGGAAGAGGAGGAGAGAAATAACACCTCCTGAAAGAAAACTAAATCTCATCTAAAAAGAATAGACGTTTGGCTGAAATGATGCCAGGCTGGGGCACAGGAGGCCCGTGGTCCAGGTTTGACTCTACCATCAATTAGTTCTGTGAACTTGTGTCTCAGTGCTTCCCCAGACCCCCCTGAGCTCACTGTCTTCTGATATCCCTCCCAACCCCAAAGTTCAATGCCAGAGCATGATGCTGTTGAAAGAACAAGATTCAAAGCCAGTGTCACATTAATACCTGGGAAGCCCTGCACTTGAGTACATTGGACAGTAAAGCATGGAGGTCACTTGTGTGTCTAATTGAGACAGAATTGCCAGGGGGAGCGATTGCGTGTATTTTGTGCGGCCGAAATGCCATACTTCGTGGTTCTCTGTTATCTTTCCTAGATATTGACTTCCGCTTTTCATCCTTGCCTGGTGCGGCAAAAAGGAGCCAAATTTCTAGTTAGGATTCAGATAAAAGGATACACGCGTAGGTTTCCATTTGGAGGTGGAGGACCAGCGAGGAAATAACCCTTAATGTTTTCAATAAAAGCAAACTGAGGTTGTTTTTTTCCTTAAATGAAAGCATGGGAGAGCTCATAAGAGCCATCATCGCTTTACCCTACACACTTTCATCCTCTACAACAAGTCTAACCTACGAGTGCAGTGCGGAAGACCTCCATCCCTGCAGAGGGAAGCAGGGAGGGATGAAGAGTACAAGAGGACAGGAGACATGACCTCAGTTAAAATCCATTCACTGCATAGTACAGGTGACAGAGAAGCACTGTGCTCTCAGCTGAAAGTGGCAGCATATCTAGGGATGAAGGGAAAGAAGCCAGGCAAATAAATAGCACACGATGATAACATTCCACCTCGACAGGTGTCTTCCATAGCCTGTTGGCCGCCCTCAGTGGAAACCAAGTGTATTCGCCTGTTGAGGCTGCTGTAACAAATCACCACCAATTGGGTGGCTTAAAGCACCAACAATTCATTGTTACACAGTTCTAGAGGCTAAAGGTCTGAATCAAGGTGTCAGAAGGGCCATGCTTTCTCTGAAGGCTTTGGGGGAGTATCTGTTCCATGCCTTTCTCATAGTTTCTGGTGCCTACCAGCAATCCGTGGCATTTCTTGATGGATAGATGTGTGGATCCAATCTCTGCCTCTGTCATCACACAGCATTCTCCCTGTGTCTCTCTTTTCCTCTTCATGTGGGGACATCGGTCTTAGTGGATCAGGACCTACCCTAATCAAGTATGGGCTCATCTTAACGTGGTAACATCTGTAAGGCCGTATTTTCAAATAAAGTCACACGTGTTGGGGAGTAGGGCTTCAACATATCTTTTCGGGGGACAGGATTCAACCCACAACAAGAAGGTTCCAAATTTTTTTTTTTTGAGCGTGAGAACATCTTATCAATGGCTTCTTCCTCGGTTATATTGACCTCCACATGAGGGAAGCGGTAATCTTATTGTTTGTCGATTGGGGGGAAAATTCATTGATTTTTATAAAGTTTTATAAACTTCCCCTGAGTTTAGTAATACTTTCAAATGCATTCATAATTATTATTGTTTATTAATAACAGTAGCGATATGCATTTGGAAGCCAGTCGTACATAGGGGTGCAAGACGGTCTGATGAGCATTGGACCTGATGGTTGAAAATTAACGACTGCGTCTTGACTCAGTTCCAAAGGTGCCCTGTGACCATAGGCAGGTTCCTTAACCACTTCTCCGTAGGTCTTAGTTTCATCTATGCCTAAAAGTGGGCTGGACTGGTTGACCTTTAAAATGTCACCTCTGACATTCTCATAAGTTTATATGAAAAGAAATTTTTTAGGCAAGAACACTTCAGGAGTTGTGTTCTTGCCGGATAAGTTCAGGTCCAATTTCACAATCAAACTTCATCCCTTCTAAGATGATGTGTCAGCTTTCAGTATTTGGCAATACTCTCACGGTGCAATTTAAAAATAACTCAATCAGGTAAATACTACAGGGCAGTAAACGCTTCCTATTTTTTTCAAGTTGTCCAACTGAAAAGTTACAAACTCAGTTTGTCTGTAATTGATTTGTCAATAACAAGGACAGAACCTGGCAAGGGACAAACAACGAACGATCCTCAGCTTACCATTCTGTCTACAGTTAAACTCCTATAACTAGTTGCTGCTTGAACTAAAAACTTCCTGATCGACAACTGGAGTGGACATTAGTAAAATAGCTTTTTTTTTTTTTTTTTTTTTCTACAAGTTGTTACAATTGCATGTGTTTGGCATTCCTCACCAGAAACTCAGGATCATTCAGAGATTTCACATTCTGAATGCTCTAATTAAGACAGATGATATCCTTAAACAATTACCTTCACTGCATAAAACCTTTGAGAAGCTCCCGAAAGGAAATGTAGACACTATTTTCCCAATGCACTCACTCTTGGTACAGGGCAAAAAGTATATCCCCACCAGATTCTTGGGGTCATCTTCGAGTTCCTCTTCTCCCCTTTCCATGCCCCATCCAATCAATCACCAATACCAGCAGATTGTACTCCTTAATTATCTCTCTAATGTTTCTCTATTCTTGTACTTCCTCGCTGCCACCCTTAAGTTCAGGGCGTGATCATAAATAACCTACATTAATGCTAGGGCCTGGGACTCCCATTTGACGTCCTTGATGTTCCTTGTCACTCACACCCCGCCACCACCTACAACGCATTTTCCACGCAGCAGCCACAATCATCTTCCTAATATAAAAAATCTGATGGCACCATTACCGTTCAATGGCTTTGTTTTTAGAATAAAAAACAAGGGGCGCTCGGGTGGCTCAAGTGGTTAAGTCCCACCTCGGCTCAGGTCATGATCTCGGGGTTTGTGAGTTTGAGCCCCGTGTCAGGTTCTGTGCTGACAGCTCGGAGCCTGGAGCCTGTATCAGATTCTGGGTCTCCCTCTTTCTCTTCCCTTCCCCCCACCCCCTCACGCTGCCTCTCTCTTTCAAAAATAAATAAACGTTGAAAAATTTTTTAAAAAAAGAAAAAATGAGTTCCCTAGCCATGGACACAATGCTTTGTATGATCTGACCCCCGCCTCCCTCTCCAGCTTCATTTTCTGACTGTGTGCACTTCCTTCATAACACTCAGTGTTCATGAACATTGTTGCTCCTCCATAAACACTCATGTTCAGTTTCTTACAACCCCCCAAAATAGGCTCTTTTCTCTCTTGCCTCTAGGCTTACATTGATGATTCTTGCTTTGCTCAGAATGCACTCCTTCCCCCTTCCCCTTCTTTACCTAGTTCCTACTCGGTCTTGAAGACTATGCTAAGGCATTACTTCTTTTTGACAGTCTTTCCCAGCCTGCCCATCCCGCCCACGTGCCCTCTCTCCCCACACAGTGAGATTATACCTGCCACGGCAGTCGGTGCCCATTACAAGTAGGATTCAACTGCTGTCACTCTCTTCAACCCCTTTCTACGCTTACTGGAAAGGACAGAATATGAACGAGAATAAGTCAATTTCAACAATGGCAGTCTGGCCACGTTTACCATTGGGAAGGGTTGCTGTGCATTGAAAAGCCACACCCACACACACAGCTCTCTCTTCTACTTCCTGAAGAACGTCCTTGAAACAAGTTGAGTCACAAAGCAGGCCTCCACCTTTTTTTTTTTTTTTTTTCCTGGTGCTTTCTTAACACTATCTGAGAAAGATTGAGGGCAGGTCCAACCTCATGTCACTCTCTTCTCCTGGTTGCTTTGGCCCCTCCTAGACTGTGATCTTCACAATTTTTAGAAAATCTTTTGTTTTCTACCCTTAGGTTAGCCAGGAAGACTAGAGGCAGCTGGAGTCAAGCAAATGTCCTTCCACAAATGGAATAAGGTTCTGGCAAAGTCTTTCCCCTGTATAGTTGGACTTCTTACAGAGAATGGTCTGGAGGATTTCACAATGATTACTCTTCTCCTGCCAGGTCCAGCCAGGATCTTTCTTGGCCCTTTTGGGTAATAACCCGGTGGGTTTCACCGCCGAAGGGTGAGGCCCTACCGAAGACTGCTGCCCTGTGAGTGTCTCACTCTCAAGCTTGTCCACTTTCAGGCTTCAACAACTCACCACGATTCCCATTTAAGTCTGAGAGACTGGCACGGTCCAGAGAAGACTAAGTAGGCATGACAAGTAAATATAATCCATTATTCTGGATGGGATCCTGGGCTGTAAAAAGAATTTTAGGGGTAAAAATGCAGCAATCTGAATAGTGTGGACCTTGGTTAATAATAATAATAATAATAATAATAATAATAATAATAATAAATCCATATTGGTTCATTAATTGTAACAAATGCACCATAAAACTATAAGATGTTAATAATAGGGGAACTAAATGTGGACTGGATGGCAACTCTGTACTATCTTTGTAATTTTGCTGCAAACCTAAAACTATTCTAAAGAATAGAATTTATTTTTTTTTTAAAGAGTAGAGTACGGTTGGGGCGCCTGGGTGGCTCAGTCAGTTAAGCGGCCGACTTCGGCTCAGGTCATGATCTCGCGGTCCGTGAGTTCGAGCCCCAGGCAGGGCTCTGTGCTGACAGCTCGGAGCCTTCAGCCTATTTCAGATTCTGTGTCTCCCTCTCTGACCCTCCCCCATTCATGCTCTATCTCTCTCTGTCTCAAAAATAAATACATGTTAAAAAAAAAAAAAGAGTAGAGTAGGGTAAGAGTCATGGTAGGGGGTGGGAGTGGGGTGGGTTACAATATTAAATGGTATGACCAGAGTAGGCATCATTTGACCAAAGGTTTAAACGAGGTGTGGAAGTCAGAATTCTAAGATAGCCCCCACTGTTTCTTCCTCCTCTCTTTTTTTTAAAGGTTTATTTATTTTTGAGAAAGAGAGGGAAAGACAGCATGAGCAGGGAAGGGAGAGGAGAGAGAGACACACACATAGAATCGGAAGCAGGCTCCCGGCTCCGAGCTGTCAGCCCAGAGCCCAGCGCAGGGTCCGAACTCACCAACTGCGAGATCATGACCTGAGCCGAAGTCGGACGCTTCACCGACTGAGCCACCCAGTCACCCCGTCCTCTCCTCCTCCTCTTGAGTGTGGTCAGAACACGTGAACGTGCTGGCTGTCACTCCAGTGATTAGATTACGTGACGCGAAAAAGGTGAAGGGACTTCTGCAGATGTAATTAAGGCCCCTGATAAGCTTTACTTTGAGGTAATTAAAAGGGGCATCATCCTTGGTGGCCCTGACCTAATCAGGTGAGCTTTCTAAAGAAGTATTTAGAAGGGGCGCCCGGGCGGCTCAGTCGGTTAAGTGTCCGGACTCTTGATTTTGGCTCAGGTCACGATCTCACAGTTTATGGGTTCGAGCCCCACGTTGGGCTCTGGGCCGGCAGTGCATTCTGTAGCTGCAGGGGGACACATGTCGGCAATGTCCTGAGGGGGGCTTGGAGGCGGACCCTCGTCGAGCTGAGCTTCCGGATAGGAGCACAGGCCAGCCAGCACCTTGACCGCAGCCCAGCGAGGCCCTGAGCGGGGAACATAGGTGAGCAGAGTCCCGAGTTCTGACTCACTGAGGCTGTGGAATAATGAATGGATGTTGTTCGAGCCGCTGTGCTGGCAGTGCTTTGTCACACGGCGGTAGATCCCTTCATCCGGGCGCCGAAAGAGGGACCTGCCTCGACACAGGTTTTAACAGGGGCACTGTGACTTTTTGGGTGGAGAACAGACCGAAGGGGGGAGGGGAGGGGCAAGGGCAGTTGAGCAGGGAGAGCGGTTAGCAGGCTCTTCTGGAAACCCCGTTCAGCAGTGACGGTGACCTGTACCTCCGAAGGGCCAGGATAGTGGTGGTGGAGGTGATGTAAAGGGGTCAGATCACAGATTTCTTTTGGAAGCAGAGCCAGAGGAATTCCCTGACCGAGTGGAAGTGAGGTAGAAGAGAAAGGAAGGCGTCCAGGATGAGTCTAAGGTTTTTAAGCAAGTAACAAAACGGCCACCCACCTGGGTGGCTCCGTCGGTTGAGCGTCCGGCTTCGGCTCAGGTCATGATCTCGCGGTCCGTGAGTTCGAGCCCCCGCGTCGGGCCCTGTGCTGACAGCTCAGATCCTGGAGCCTGCTTCGGACTCTGTGTCTCCCTCTCTCTCTGCCCTTCCCTGCTCACGCTCTGTCTCTCTCTCTCTCCAAAATAAATAAGCATTAATTTTTTAAGCTACAAATTATTTAAAAAATAAAAATAAAAATAAAACAAGAATTCAATTCCAGTATCATTATTAGTGATATTTTAAAACATTGTCCCTAGAATGAACTTTCTGGTTGGTTCACCTACCTATCTATGTCTGTTCCCACTGAGAAAACACACTTGTTCCATTAACCGTGCCTATGTGATTTGGGAACATTTGATTCTTTGAGGAAGAACATTTAATTTAAAAACTCATATTTAGGGGCATCTGGGTGGCTCAGTTAATTGTCTGACTCTTGATCTTGGCTCAGTCATGATCTCACGGTTTGTGAGATCAAGCCCCGCTTCGGGCTCTGTGCTGACAGCTCGGGGCCTGGAGCCTGCCGCGGATTCTGTGCCTCCCTCTCTCTGCCCCTCCCCTGCTCACACTCTATCTCTCTCAAAAATCAAGATTAAAAAAACACCAAACTTTTAAACGAGTAACAAAAGAACGGAATTGACGTTCGCTGAGGTGGATAATCAAGTGAACCCAGGGCTGCAGTCCAGCCCGGCCTGGCCCCAATTTTCCTCTCCTGAGTTGCGACCTCATTCGCGTGAGACATTCCGGGAGACGAGTTTTAAAGTGAAAGCGCCTCGGGCAAACGTCATCACAGTCACTGAACACTCGCGGACGCTTATCGGGCGCCTCCTACCGGCCGGGCACAATTCTGTTTTCCGTGTCTCATTTAATTCTCCTAACCATCCTCCGCAGCCCTACCTTGAACTCTCACAGTTTAAACACGAAGAGCCTGAGGATGAGAGGCTAAACCCACCTGAAGCGCCCCAGCTGCAAGGTCGTGGGGCGACACGGCTAGGAGTGCAACGTGAGGATTCAGACCAACCGGGTTCAAACCTTAGCTCTAGTATTTGCTATCCTTGTGACTGGGGACAAGCTACTTAACGTCTCTGAGCCTCACTTTCCCAACAGCCAGGCGCCGCACTGGGTGCTCTGGCTTGCGTTAGTTCACCGGATCCTCACCCCGACCCAGCTGACCATGACCCCAGCACCAGCCGCACACACCGCCGGGGACTCCGCCCGAGCGTCACTCGGCCGTCGGCTCCCGGGGGGGCCCGTGGGGGCCCGTGAGGGCCGTGCCCACCTGCTGTCCGCACTGCACCGATGGCAAGATGTTTGCCCTTTTAGGGGAGGCCGTTTGCTCTCTTGCGAGCAACGCTCAAGTTCAAAAGTTCTTCTAAACAGAAATCGTGGCGACATTCATTAATTACAACTACTCTCCTTCCGGAGGTGCGGAAACGGATTGCACTGTCAGGTTCTCGGCTAATAAGGGCTGGCAACTGTCGAGGGCACCCTCTGTGCAGGGCACGTGTTTACTTGGGTAATCCTCACGGTCTTGTGTGGCAAACGCTCATACTTTCCTGGTTCACAGATGAGGAAACCAGAACGTGAGGTTGCCCAGGACCATCAGGTAACAGGTATGTGGCCCGTCGAGGGTGACTAGACAGGATCGCTCTTAACCACTATCATTTTTGAGGCGAAGGCAAATTCATGATAGCTTCCTGTGACATCCGTAAGCCAGGCATGGCACCTGTGCCCTGGCCTAAAATGGGCCCCCTGTCATTTATTTATTCACAGCGGGCTAGGACGGACCCCTAGCTCAGAGCCCTGTGGCCCCGAACTCAAATTCTTAAACATCCAATTGCTTTAAATATAGTCCAAATAAATTTATTTTTACCATATAGAACCTACCTACTTTACATACTCTGTGAAACTGCACCTAACATCTGCTGGCCACAGATAAGACAATTCCTGTGCCTGTAAAGGACCCCAAGCCAGTGCCGCCCTTCGGAGCTCTCTGACCCGCAGACGGTCCACCTCGGTGCTCTGAGCAACGCTGCCTAGACGCATAAGCCCTGTCTCCCGTTTCCTCTCCCCCAGGGGGTCCCTTGCTCTAGTCCCCTTCAGGGTGATCGCCCCACGAGGCTGTCTCTGGAAGGTCTCCGGCTGGGAAGGACTTCTCCTTGCATACAAACGTGTCCATGCACCGCCCAATAAAGCTCATGCGCTACGGCCTCTCATGATCCTGTCTCTTCCCCGATCACCCCAGAAAGACTTGAACTCACACCTCCCATCAGGATTAACTCATAAGCCTTTATTAATATACCTTGTGCTTTTAACAGCTTTTCTGAGGTCTGACTTAGATAACAGAACAGCGTCTCGTTTTAAGTGTACCATCCAAGATTGTGGGAAAATTTTCAGAATCACGTAACCATCACCACCATCCAACTTCAGAACATTCCAGAAAGCAACTCATGCCCATTTGCAGTCACACCTTGCTCCTTCTCCTAGCCCCAGGCGACCACTAATCTACTTTCTGTCTCTATAGATTTGCCCATAGATTTTGTATTACATTTTATTTAGAAAATTAACTGATTTTGAGCAAATGACCCAATTTTTAGTTATAGTTACATCTTTCTGTCATGTCTAAATGAGCCTTGAAAAGGTTCATAAAGATTCAGTCTGCCGGAAGATACGTGTGTGTGTATCACATATATAACCCGACTTCCTCAAAGAGTAGAGCGCTTTTGCGTTCATTCACTAATCTGAGCATAACAACATCGTGAGGAAAGCAAAATTCTATGGTATAGCGATTAGGATATGAGCTTTGCAAGAAGACAGAGTTGAGTTCTGTTTCAGTTCCATGACAACAGAGATTATGTCCATTATGTTCACCACTGTGTCCCTAATATTTAGCAGAGTGCCTGGCACATAGTAGATTCTCAGTGAATGTTAGGACAGGAAAAGATGAAGGAAACGAAGGAAGAAGAGGAGAAACGCGCACCTGTCAGAGTGGCTAAAATTAACAACTCAGGAAGCAATAGGTGTTGACAAGGACGTGGAGAAAGGGGACCCCTTTTGCACTGTTGGTGGGAATGCACGCTGGGGCAGCCGCTCTGGAAAACAGCGTGGAGGTTCCTCAAAAACTTACAAATAGAACTACCCTACGACCCGGCAATTGCACTACTAGGTATTTACCCAAAGGATACAAAAATGCTGATTTGAAGGGGCACATGGGCCCCAATGTTTACAGCAGCACTACCAACAATAGACAAAGTATGGAAAGAGCCCAAATGTCCGTCGACTGGTGAATGGACAATCAAAAGAACGACGTCTTGCCATTTGCAATAACGTGGATGGAACTAGAATGTTATTATGCTAAGCGAAATAAGTCAGTCAGAGAAAGACAGATATGTGATTTCACTTATATGTGGAATTTAAGAAACATAACAGATGTGGGGGCGCCTGGGTGGCTCAGTCGGTTGAGTGTCCAACTTCGACTCAGGTCACGATCTCTCGGTTCGTGCGTTCGAGCCCCGCGTCGGGCTCTGTGCTGACAGCTCAGAGCCTGGAGCCTGCTTTGGATTCGGTGTCTCCCTCTCTCTCTGCTCCTCCCCTGCTCGTGCTGTGTCTCTCTCAAAAATAAAATAAACATTAAAAAAAATTTAAAAAGAAACAACACAGATGAGCATAGGGGAAGGGAAGGAAAAATAAGATAGAAACGGAGAGGGAGGCAAACCATAAGAGACTCTTCCATACAGAGAACAAACTGAGGGCTGCTGGAGGGGAGGTGGGAGGGGGGATGGGCTAAATGGGCGATGGGGCATCAAGGAGGGTGCTTGTGGGGATGAGCACTGGGTGTCGTATGCGAGCGATGCATCATCAAATTCTACTCCTGAAACCATTACTACTCTATATGTTAACTAACTTGAATTTAAATAAAAACTAAAAAAATCCACCATCAGACAAGCTCGGCTACAATAAAGGGAAAATACTGGACCTGGAGTCATAGAGAGGGTTTGAAATCCCAGCTTTGAATCCTAGATGTTTTACCGGTGCGTGAACTCGGGCAAATCGCTTTGACGTGTCAGAGCCCCCGTCTCCTCATATGGTGGCACCTTTGTTACGGAACATTTTTGCGAGTATTGAACAGCATTTACAGAAACTATTTATCAACTACAAAGCATTATACAAATACAGATATTACGAACTTACAAAAAGAAAGAAAGAAATGACCTCTGATTACCAAGCTCAAACGTGAACGCGGGCAGGTAACTTCAGTTCACTGAAGAGTCACTTCCATCGTCTAGAATGTGGGGCCAGTGCCCACCTCGTAGCTCGGGATGGTGACGTTCCGCGGCGTTTCCTTGCTTGTCCAGTACTGGAGTGCGCGTTAGTTTTAGAACTAACTGGTTCTGAACCAGTTTAGAACTGGTTCAAAGCCAGGCTTGCCTGCCCGAGAACGCAGTTAAACAGTCCCGCTCACAGAGTGCTTCCACAGACAGCTTAAATGAGCGTGGATAATCGTGGTCATGTGCTGTGTTATGAAAGAAAGGCACAGTGATGGTAGAATTACGAGCTGCTAAAATGTCATTTTTCTTTTCGGTAACGGTGGTAGAAGAATCCCTGAGTGCAAGCCTATGTCGTTTCAGAGCCCGTCCTTCAGAGAAAGGGCCCTGCCTTGTCTCTTACTTACCTACAGCCCATAAAACGGTGTTTGATCGCTTCAATTCCTCTTCTCCGCCTGGCTTTGATTGCAAAAAGTGGTCAGGTTAATTGGAACAATTAAGGTGCTCCTGGGGGATAATTACCCCTTTTACTTTCTGTGTGTGTGCAGAGGAAGGAGGATGGCTGGTCCTGAAAGTGGGATCTCCGTGGCACACGGGGAAGGAGAATGAAAAACACCGTGAGATGGAAATCAGAAAGCGTTTTCTCTTGGACTTAATACAATTAGCGAATAAAAGCCTACGCTGTCTCCCGTGTCTCCCCCCACCCCCAACCTGCACACACCTTAGAGGCGGCAGAAAGAAGCGATTTGACCCCCGAGCCAAGGGGGGGCCCCGTCTGAGTCCAGGAGGCGGGGTGGGATTTCGCCCCCTCCCAGCGCAACAAGCACTGGTGGGATCCCCTTTGCTTTCTGGAGTCCCTTTGGTGCCACAGGAATCTCCCTGTGGGGAATCTGCACCAGGAGCTGTACTCACCGACAGGATTGCAGGTCCACTCTGGACAGCGGCGGAGTCCTTCCTCTTCCGCTTTCAAACTTACGAACCGCCGTGTCTGGTAAATTGGATTAGGGGTGTGAAATTGGAAAGCCCTCTCTTCGCCCTCCGACGTGTAGAACAGGCACGAAGACAATTTAGGTGTCAAAGGGAAGGGGCTCATTTGTACAACGGGGGCGTTTCTCACAACCAGTCAGTAACTGATGTCGCAAGTTAGGTGCAGGAACCGTGTTGGGATTGGCATCCTTGCAAATGACATCCTGCTGTGTTATCGAGAGGAAAGAAAGCAGAGAAACTTCGCCAACAGAATGAGAAGTCGATGGCTTACTGGCTTCTACTACAGCAAGCTAGAATCACCCGCCCACTGACTTCCCCAATTATGCTAAAAGGCTTGAATGTAGGCTGTCAAACCGTGGAAGGGGTTTTGAAGCAATTTCACCTTTAAGGGTGCTTAAATTGATAGTTAACAAGCACTGGAAAAGGAGGCACAGGAGAAATGGCCCTGGAAACGGTGCAAGTATCATGCGTGCTAAGTGACCTTGAGAAAGACACTTCGTTCTGTGAACTTCGGTTTTCTCCGCGTTCGGGTGATTATGAGGATCGCACGAGCCCCGGGATGTACGGTGCCTGGCAGAAGGCCTGTCGTAGATGAGGTGGGTGCTAACCGTTCCTTCCGAGGCCCGCCTCGAAAAGACCCGCCGTAACTGGAATGTTGCAAAGGGCCTTGTGCACGCAAGGGTCGGTCACCGTCGGCCAACGCTCCGACCTCCAAAAGGGTAAGACCCAGCACGTTAGACTGAGTCCCCAAAGTAGGAAAGCCCTTTATTCATTTCTGCACACACGGCGCCACATTATTTTGAGACGTGAATCGAGTATTCCTCCTGAAGCCAGACGTCAATTCATACATTGTAGAGCAGCCTGTTGGTGCGATTACCTAGGAGGGTTGATTTTTGCCTCTATTATGAGCTGTTCTGGGTGCAAATTGTAGCAACAGCAGTAATAATAATAAACGGTGCTAATAATAATAACCAGTCTTTCTGGAACCCTGTGCGTTCCAGGATTGAGCCAAGTAATTTACAGCCATTAATTTATTGCATCGCCAAAGAATCCTATGAGGTAGCTACCGTTATCGTCAGCTCCGTTTTTACACGTGAGAAGTTGAAGGACAGAGATTAAGAATCTTTCTTCGTGCTACGAACCAGCAAGTGGTTTTGATCTAAGCAGTCTGGTTCAGAGCCCGTCCATGGGAGAAAGTAAGTCTGAGAAACATCATCCTGAAGGAGCTGAGCATCGCCTTGCATGGAGTTTTGAAACGACAGACGCCAAGTGGTGTGGCCTTAAGCAAGTCCTTGACATTCTCTAAATCCGTTTATTCATATATTTAAACGCTCTGCAGGGAATGAAGCATTTGGCGGCCACATTAGCAAACAATCTGGCAGTTCCCCCAAAGTGACCGAATAAGCCAGAAATCCCACTCCCGAATACGTGCGCAACAGAAATGAAAACGTATGTCCACACAAAAACATGGACGTTAGAGTTGACGGCGACATTAATTCATTTATGATCGCTAAGAAGCGGAAACAGCCCAAATGCTCATCGACATCCATACAACGGAATCTTATTCTGCAATAAGACAGGATGAAATACTGATGTGTGCTACAGCATGAAGGAACTTTGAAAACGTGATGCTAATTGAAATAAGCCAGACACAAAAGACCACCTATTGTACGATTCCGTTGATAGAAAACTCTAGAAAATGTAAACTAATCGATAGTGACAGAAGGCAGGTGATGGTCGCTTGGGATAGAGCAAGGGCAAGGAGAGACAGAGGGAGGGATTATAAGGGAACGTGAGGAAACTTCTCTGGGTGACGGAAATGTCCGCTATCTTGATTGTACACGGTTTCCCAGGGGTATACGTATGTTAAGACATATCAAACTGCACACCGTCAAATTTCCAGTCTATTATATGTCTATTGTGCTTCAATAAAGAAACTTTGAAAAACTGGGGATAATACTACCTACTTCCCCGGGGTGTCATGAGGCTTAAATGAGACCATATTTGTGAAAGCACCAAGCTCGGTGCCTTATGTAGTTATGACTTACAAAACAATGAGAGGACACTCACATAAAAATTGTAACATGCAAACGACTCTGAAGAAAACGGGACTTCTAACTTGATTGTAAAGAGTGGGGGCACCTGGGTGGCTCAGTCTAGGTCACGATTCCAGCGTCATGGGATCAAGTCCCATGCTGAGCGTGGGGCCTGCTTAAGATTCCCTCTCTCTCCTTCTGCCCCTCTCCCCCACTCACAGTCTCTCTCTCTCTCTCCCTCTCAAAATTAAAAAAAAAATAATAATGGAGAACCATTGTTTGTTCTAGGTGGGAATCTCATTTAGGCCATCACGGCAGCCCTATTTTCCTCTCCCTCCATATGCACCAGAACAGTGAGCTAATAATTAAGTAACCCAGTGTGCAAGTGTGTGTGTGTCTGGAGATGGAGGGAGGGAGAGAGAAAAAGAGAGAGAGATTATAAATTTACATATATACAGAGTATACTGTGTGTATAGTAAGTGTGTATATGTACAGAGTACATTGTGTGTGCATATATATAGTGTGTGTATATGCAGAATATACATAGACTATATATACAGTTTCTCTCTATAGGTACATACAGAGTATAATATATATAGAGAGTATATATATATACAGAGTTCATACATATATCATATAGAGAATACACACACACACACACACATTTATAAATGGCTGTAAGGGTTTTTCTACCTTATGCATTAGAAATGATCCACTTTTTCTCACTTCTATTGACATAAAGGATGGAACGGAATCAACATTTTTTTTCCTTTTTTCAACAAAAGTGGGAGCCTATTTCGTGGCACGCATTAGTCTATGCCCTTGAGGTACATCACACCATCCCTCCTGGGAAGAAGGTATTATGAGCCCCACTTTACAGACGGGGAAATGAAGGATCACTAAGCTCAAATGATACATTCAGAATGACACAGGCAGTATGTGGCAGGGTCAGTAATCACACGGGGCGCCATCTAACCTAAAATCCCGTGTCTTCCAGTCTCGCTTCCCAAACTGCTAAATCTCGTACGTGGGTATATTGCTAATACTTCCTTAATATTCACATGTACTTACAAATTACTAAAATGAATTCAAACCTGGTCTTGAGATTAGTGTCACTTCAGCATCGGCGAAACCAGGGCTTTGATGAAGAGAGGAAGTAGAAACAAATTGAGCAAGGCATAAAAAATAATCATTAAATGTACGATTCAAAGTGAAATTACAGATATTTTAAGTCCAAGCTTATATCCATGTGATAGGAATTAAAATGTTGAGACGTTCAGAAATCTTAGAGCTATATACAGATTTCTGGATGCAGTCATTTTATTTTGAAATCTCATTTTCGTCAGTGTTCTCTGCTCTTAAACTAAAAATTTAATTTAAAGAGATGCCGAAGAAGAGGTAGCTAAGTGTATCAAAGTAATTTATCAAGTACTATAAATTGAACAGTTTAATCCTGGACAAGAAATTTTAGTAACAGTGCCTTAATAAATCTTTAAGTATATAAGGACAAGTTACTTATGATCATTTTGCTTTAAAGGAGATTTTCATAGTCTTTTCTTTGAAGTCATAATAGACATAAGACCCCTAGGGAAACATAAAAATAAGGAACTGAAGGGTATTTTTTACAGTTCTTGCTAATATTACAATAGGCTCAGATCTGGTATGTTGGAGCTGGTGCTTTGAGCCCAGCCAGACTTCAGTTCGATTCCCAGCCCTGCCACTTACTCGGTAGAACTGGGCGAGCGCTTACTCTCTCGTGCTTCGTTTTCCTACTCCGTACAACGGTGCCAATGACAGCGCCTGCCTTTAGAGTCGTTCTAGTTGTACGTTAGGAATCAGGAATGATGCTCGGTGCACAGAAGTGCTCTCAACAAATAGGAGGAGTTCTAGAATTATAAGTTGGGCCATCTGAGAGTTTAACTTTACTCTATTTCCTGACCCCAGCCAGGAGTGGTGGCCTTGGACAGCCAGCTCAGTGACTAGTGTGTGCAGTGACCTGACGAAGGCATCTGGAACCGGGGTGAGGGATCACACTCCCGGTTCTGGAGAAGCAATGCTAATTGCACCCTTTCCCGCGGACCCCTCCAGACCATCACCTTGGCGTACGAAGCACAGCCTTGACTCCACTTCACGGTAACAATGCGAATTCACGTGTTTGACTACTTCCCACGTGCCCTGCCCTGTGTGAAGCACCGTACGTGTATTCTCACGTTGCTTCCTCGAAAGTAACCCTATGAAATAGGTGCTATGAGTATCCTTAGGCTGCACACGAGAAAACCGCGGTCTTGTCTGAAGGGAAGGTGCTGTTTGGTCTCTCTCCTGCCGTCTGCATCCCTAGAAATTCCATACCACACAAGCTGCCTTCCAACCAGCAATCGTCTGTGTGTGTGCACACGTGCACGCACATGCTCACATGCGGGCTAGAAACCTATTAATCGTTCTATGAAGAGTCCTTATTGGGCCCTCCTCTATTTTGTGAATATTGGCTTGTGTACGGAAGGATTGTCTTCAGCGACCAGCGATGCTTTCCTCCCCAACCCCCATGGCAACAGCCTTTCTTTGTGAATTAAAATAAGTTTGATATGAATCTTCAAACTGGAGTTTTGACAGGTAGGTAAGAAAAACAGATCGCTGAGTACATTACACCCACTGTGCTGTAAGATAACCATTATCTTACATAAAACATCATTGCATTTTTTTCCTGGCTTGACTTTAATATTAGCATGCCAGCAAAGTGCCTGTCTGGTTGCGGTCAGTACTCTTTCCCCAAAGGGCAAACCCATCACGGGGTGGCAATGAGTGGTATCACCAGTATGGCGCTGGTCAAAGGCCAGTGGGTGCTCTTTTCTTGCACACAAGACAAAGCTTCTCCCTGGGACTGGGAATGTCGAGCGGTCTCTAACTCTCTAGGGATACCAGGCCTGTCACGTCCACAAGAAGGTTCTAGGTTCTCCCCAACATCACCCCCACTTGAGCTTTGGCTCCGTGTTTCATGAGACCGAAGGTCGTGTGCCAAGCTTCCACAAAGAGGGAGATTTAGAAGTCCGCAGGTACAAGAGGATAAAAGGAACGAAAAGGGGATCCTAGGAAGTTGGGACGCAGAACGCGTGATAGAATGGACCCCAGAGCCGTTTCCTAAAGCAGGAAGTCAACATTCCGGCTCCGAGAGAAATGGCCAAGGATATCTCAAGACCTAGGCTGATACAAAACAGTAGGACAAGCACAGCTAGGTATAGAAGGGACTAGCCTAGAGGCGAGAGCACATGAATAAGTCAAGGGAGACAGAGATCTTAAAAAGTAATTATAAGGCAGATTACGGTTGAGCTGGGGAATGTAGAGTGTTATGTGGACCAAAAACAGGGCAAGCAAACAGGATAACACCATGTGACGAGTGCAGCAGCAAGTGTATAAATCTAAAGAAGGAGGAGGAGGGGGAGGAGACGGAGGAGGCGAAATGCTAATGCCTATGGTTTCAAATATATGTCAGGTTTGCTGATGCCCAGGCTTACGATACGAATATAAGAAACTTCTGGAAGGCAACAGCTCTGTTCTGGCTTGCTCTGCTACAGGCAAAGAAGGGCTGTATTATGGAGAGGAGGTGGCTTCTGAACAGCTTCTCTTTCATGGATACCACAGATCTCCAGGGCACCTTTGATACAGGTCAGGAAATCTCTTTGACACAAGAGGGCCAGAGGGCTGGTCCTAAAACTAGGGTGTGGGTACCACAGAAAATGTCTTACAATTAAAAAAAACCGTGATTCAAATGCAAAACCAACTTGGCTCTTTCGGGAGAAATGTAGTAAGAGGGAGACTGTGTTATTGTTCGAATAGTCCCTGGTCATCCCACAGGGAAGGTTGTACGTTCCTGCCCCGTCGGCCTCAGCCATGCAACTTAGTTTGGCCAATAGAAAGTGAGCAGAGAACAGACCGGGGTTGCTGCGAGGGATCCTGGGGGGGAGGGGTGTTGATGAGCTAAATGGGCGATGGGCGTTAAGGAGGGCGCTTGTGGGGATGAGCCCTGGGTGTCCCATGTAAGCGATGAGTCACTGGGTTCTCCTCCTGAAACCAAGGCTACACTGTGTGTTAACCAATTTGCTTTTAGGTAGCTAAATTTAAGATAAAGAAGAGGCAGAAAATGAGCAGAAAGATCCATACCCCATCAGGACAGAAGCCTTGAGAGCCATCGTGCCCTTTACCACCGCCTTTCTTTTTCTTTTCTGCCGCGACATGAGCAGCGGGCATGAGATGTGAGTACGAAGTCAATTAGCTAATTAGTGAGTACGAGCCACTCAAATTTAGGATGTGTTTTGTTACCACAGTCTAACCTGACCCATGGAAGATTTTCTCTGAGGATACTATGGAGAGCTCAGTTTAGAAACAAAGCCGTCTATCGATCTAAGAACAGGTAAGAATCGAGCACATATGGAGTCATGAATTTGCACCAGAGCAAAACCAGCTGTCTGGCCCTGAGCCCACGGACGGCTACTATCATGGGCACGTAGCAAAGTGTCACTTAAAATAACAAGGAGAAAGGAACTCTGCCGGTTGCCTTCGTTCGGTTATTAGTGAGCGTCGTAACAAAAACCCGGTGTTATTCAGCAACTCAGGAGCGTGGTTTGGTTGAAGGAGAAAAGACGAGGTATCCAGACAGAATCTGAATTCCCACTAGGTCTCTAAGAATGCCTCACCTCCATTCGCTGCTTAATAACCCGATCTAATGCCTTTATGAAGTTGGAAGTTTCAGAATAGTTTTTGTTAATGGTGACTACACAAAGGGATGAGATTTTTAAATATGAATGAAGCTGTCAGGGAGGAAGAAAAGTTGCGCGTACGCTGCTAGGGTCTTCTGGCTGGTCTAATAATCAAATTGACACGAGACAGAGGAACAGGGGAAAACCAAATTCAATTACGTACAGACAGGGGCCCCTTAAGAGGACGAGGCCCAGCCACAAGCAGTCAGGCGCTGGAAGCTTCCATATCCCGTCCTGAACTGAGGACAAGGTGGCGGGAGTGAGGACAGCAAAGGAGACGAAGACAGGTCACAGGCAGACGGGGACAGCCAGTGTTCGTAAGCAAAGGTCTGCTATGCCAAGCAGAGAATTCTTTCTAATGGAAAACAAAGCCATCTTCGGAGATGGCTCTTTCCCTGATACCTGCTCCCCGACTTGGGAAGGCCCCCAAGTCGCGGTGGGGGGCGCGCGGGGCGTCCGGTCTGGTTCCCCAAACAGCGTCGCAATGAACCCGGGCTCTGCAGGGGGCGCTGCGGGGTGGCCCGGACCCAGGCCCGGGCCCCTCTGCGGCCACCACAGCCCGGGGTCCTCGCGGGGTCGCCGTGGGCGGGGGGCTGGGGTTGAGTCATCCGGTGTAAACAGGGAAAGAAAGAGAGGGCGACCTATGACCGAAGGCTGGGAGAGGCAGGAGCCGAGGGAAGGAAGGCGGGCGCGCGAGGCTGGAAGTGCTTTCCTCGGTTGACCAGGACCCAGCTGCCGAGGCTTTTTATACGAATCCCGTGGGTGCGAGCAAGGGCGTGTGGGAGGGCTCGCACACGGCGGGGGAGCAGGGCTGAAGTGTCCCCGTCTAACACGGGCCAGCAGCCCCGACGACGAGACTGAAAACATGGACCGAGATCGGGGCACGATGTCTGCTGCTGACCCCCCACTGGAAGGTGAGCACGTCTTCTGCCAGCCGGGGCTTTGTGAGCCACAGCGGGCTCAGAGTTAGGAGATGGAAAGGCCCCCTTAAAGCAGAGCTTGTGCAGGCCTGAAAATAGACCAGTTTTGCTTTCTAGGAGCATCCAGTTGACAGAGATAGTAAGAGGGTGCCAATGCACTTGCATACCGAGTGGTTAAGGCTCTCGGGATGAAAATGCGCCAGCGGCCTCCCCGGGGTGCGCGCTCTTCCCGGCCGATGCTCTGGCCTTCAGAAACCCCCTGGTCCCTGAGGAAATTCCCCTGGTGGAGAAGCAAAGGCTGGCGCCCTGTCCCCGGGTCTAGAAAAGGAGCACGTGGACCGAGCCCCGGGGTCCGCAGGGGACTTGCCCAGCGCCCGCCCCGCCCCCCACTCACCTGCCACCACCCCCAGCTCCAACCTGATTCCCCGGCAGGGGGAGCCGCAGGGGGGGCAGGAGGCCTGGGGTAAGGAGACGGGTGTGGTCTCTGAGACTGAGCTGACCGATCTGCTCAGCTCTACAGACCGTGGCCCTGGCAGCGTTGGCGCGAAGGTTCCAAAAGGAACACACTTAAATGCACATACGAGGTTGGCAATGTGGCCATCGACACTTATTTTCATTTTGCCTTCACACTTTGGAGGGTTTTATTTATTCCCAAGCCAGAGTGACTCGTTTTAAATTAAAGTGTAGCATACAATTAATTAATTGCCACCAGGACGTTCTTCCTTAATCTCTAGAATCAGCACGACTCCTTCAGGGGAATCCTTCTTAAGCACACCATGAAACGGACCCTCTGATTTGCAAGCCACTGGAATTGCTTTGGAATTCAGTCCAGCCAAAGAGAACTATACTCAGCCTTCTCCCTCCTCCACACTCACACCCACACCGTCACCAGATCAAAGGATCAAAGCCAACTCCCAAGTATAACCAGTGTTTGCCCCGCTAGAAAATTAGCTGTCGAGAAAATTTCACTGGGGGGCCTAGATATTCACTAGATATTATCAGAGGTTCCTCCTAAAAAAGCTAATTCTACTTGAAATCGCAGGTTTTGACAGAATTCAAAAGATTATGCAACTGTTGGGTGCTATGCAGCAATGTAACCTGATACATCTAATATAATTTACACTTAATTAGCATAGAGGGTTATTTCAATATTGGAAACTTGACTATGCCGGTATGACTTTGAATTGTTAATTTTCGGTGTATCAAACATAAGATTGGAAACTGACACCGCCGTGAGGGACTAGATATCAAACTGAATTAAGACAAGATTCCCTACATTCTTGAAGGGGTTTTTTTTTTTTGTTGTTTTTTTTTTTAAACCCAGTGATGCTGCAATTAACAAACCCTGGGAGAACAGAGCTCCTTTTATGACGAGCTCAGCTGTGGGAAAGCAACCAACAAAACAGTACTTCTCCCACTCACAGAACTGGGAATCTTCCTATCCTCTGCTCTCTGAACTCCAAAATCAGGGCGGGCCCAGTGGGGGCAGGGGCTGCCCAGAAGCCCGGGGCTCTGGAGCACATCTGAGAAGCCTGGCCCTATAGGCCGCGGGGTAGACTTCCCTCCGGCAGAGACGTTTGGGATGAGGGACCTGCAGAAGTTGGTGAGCCAGGCAGGGTGCCAGAGAGCGGGGATCCTGAGACGGGCATGCGGGCAACAGCAGAAGAAACCGGGAGGCCGCAAAATAGACGTCTTCAGACACGGAAAGGGCTGCCGTGTACGAAAGAGCAGTTTATTAAGGCTGGCGGCACCGGAACTTTGTGGCATACCTAGCCACCCACCCGTCCGTGTGGCGTCATCCCAGCCAACTGTGGAAAGGAGGGCTTTGTGATAGTGATTCCAAGCAACAGCCGGCAGGCGGGGGAATGTTTTAGGCCGGCAAAGAACCCCAGAAATCACACTGCTTTCCCTCACACCACACGTCTAGTCCCCGATCTTCCTATGCTAGTTAAAAAACAAAACAAGAGAAAAAAACCCCCAGTAAACAGAACCAACACCGAACAGACAAGACGTGTTAGCTTTTCATGTCACAAACGTGAAGACCGGGGGTCACTTTTTACAAGATGCGCCTGTGTGTCGCGCATTATCAGGAAGCACTGACGCAAGTGTCCGCATAGCCCCCAGGGTTCACGAAGGACTCACGGGTCCTTCCACACTCTGCCTCTATCCTCTGTCCTGAAATCCACCTGATGTTATTCCGTTTCAAAGAGATCGTATGTGTGTGTTGTGTGCAGGTTTTGCAGCTACAACTTTAGTGAACGAATACAATTCTATCGGGAAAACTAGTCCTTGGAAGTCTAGACTCACGGTTGCCCACACTGCGGAAAAAATAACGACCGATGACTCCAGTGTACCAGAAGCTCTCCCTATTTTCTCTCGGGCATTCCTCATGGCGATCCCCAAGTCAAGTGTGAGCTCAGTTTTACAGAGGAGGAAACAGAGGATCGCCAGGGCTGACTAACCCCACTGGTCACGTGGATAACGAAGTCCAACGTCAACGCCAAAATGGCCACTCGCCATTACACCGCCCTCCCCGCGTCCCTCCTACCCCCCCCGCCCAGATCCTTGACCGTGGCGCCTCCCCAAATTACTTTGACACAGCTCATAGCACATGGATGGGGAAAGGGTGTGATGCCCAATACGTTGCGAAAACGGGGTTAAGGAAATCTTGGTGAGTTTCTTTACAACAGCATTTCTTAAGGCCATTAAGAGACGAAAAGACACAGGCCTTATGTTTGCCGTTGCCCTTCTTGCAGGGTACCACCGAGGCCAGAGCAGGACAAGGGCCCTGGGAAAAACCTTAAGCTGCTTTCAAACCTCCCTCGCAGGCAAGCACTGTCCCAGAGAGCAGGGCAGGCCCTCTGCAGCCAGGACGCATGAAGACCCTGGGCTTGTCTGCATCTTGGCTCCGGTCCTGCGGACATGCGGCCCGCCCACGTCCTGCTGGGGGGCCGGAGGTGGCAGGGCTGACGCCCACGAGAGCCTCCCCGCAAATGCACGAAGAGCCTCACCGCCTCTGGGACAACCCGTGACCTCCGGGACGGGAGGGCAGCTGAGCGTGATGAGGACAGGCACTGTCTCTCTGATTCCCAAGGCCTGTCATCTCCCCAGGGCCAGTGGAGCCCGGGGATCGGAGGGCAAGAAGCCCAGCCGTGGTGTGAGGGGATGATTCTGAATGGGTCCTGTGTGCTGAGCGGAGAGGAGGGGGAGCTCTCCTCTCTGGGCTCTGGCCACTCGCCAGACCTGAAGCAAGGACTGTACACGGAGAATCGGTGTCGGCGCTGGCGTGGCCAAATGCCGGGCACTGCGTATGAAAGAGGCTGCATTTGGAGACGCTGATTTCCTCAACAGGGCTCGGCTCTCTCCTCTCCGTTCCTGCCTCCGGCCTTGCCTCCTCCAACCCACTCTCCGCACGGAGGCTCGAGAGATCTTCCCGAAGCAGACGTCTGACTCTCTCTTTCCTCTCTGTAAGACTCTTCGGTAGTTCAGAAACGGGTGCTCCGAGAGGGCCAGTAACTTGACCCACTAGCACATTCGGCTGGTGTCAGAGCCCCCACTGCTTTTACCTCCAACTCCTACTCTGGCTCCCACCCGGGTGTGGCTCTGCGCCCTCTTCCGGGGGCCCCGGACGCAGATGAACCCCCCTGCTGGAATTACCCAGATCCAGATGTCTCTCAGAACCCACTCCTGAACTTGCACTCGTCTGTCCGTGTCTTCCCCTCCCGTTACACCGCAGGCTCCTCGAGCCCGGGGAACGTGTCTCGTGGAGCCTCACATCCCAGCCCGTGGCACACGGCCCGGCCTCGAGCACACGCGTGTTGAGTGGATCGCATGCAATTTCCCGGGGCCCCTGTCCTGCGCTCTCTGTCAAAGTCGATATACGTTGGCATTCAGAGGTGCTTCACTTCGGCTAATCCAAAGTACGAGCGTCAGCGGTTCTTAAGACCCATGCCGGCAAAAACAAAATTGATATCGAGGCCAGAATAAAAAAAGCAGGCTGGGGATTCAAATGGCTCAAGGTAGAGGTGCGGTATGGGATCGTCTGCCTGACTCTGAGATAACTACAAAACATTTTCCAGATAACAGCCTCTGTTCCACTGTGGAAGGGATTCCCACATGGTCCACGGGAAATCTGTTTTTCAAAAGAGAGGGTTTTCATCCCTCCTGTAGCTCTCTTTAAACACTGAATTTTCAGTTATTCACTATTGAACTTGAAAGCAAGAACATTTTAAGCATCCATTTACCTTGTTCTCTGTATGTTTATAATCAGCTCTACTTTAATTGTCACTAGTAAACTTAGGGGCGCCTGGGTGGCTCCGTCGGTGAGGCGTCCGACTTCGGCTCAGGTCATGATCTCGCGGTTCGTGAGTTCAAGCCCCACCTCGGGCTCTGTACTGACGGCTCAGAGCCCGGAGCCTCCTTCGGATGCTGTGTCTCCCTCTCTCTCTCTCTCTCTGCCCCTCCCGTGCTCACGCTCTGTCTCTCAAAAAATGAATAAACGTTAAAAAATGCATCTTCCCCAGCAAATTTATGCAATAACACTAAGTATTCACCATAATAGCAACAAATATTTGTAGCAACAAATAAACCTGGACATGTCTTTTCACTGAAAACTGTACCTTCCAATCTGCTGACTCCGGTCCACACTGCCGGGGGCAGGGGAGACGGATGCTGTCAAGTTCACACAAGCAAGGCCATTTTTTTCCCTTTTTTTTTAAGTTTATTTTTTTGAGAGAGAGAGAGTGCACCTGAGCGGGGGAGGGGCAGAGACAGGGAGAGAGAGAATCCCAAGCAGGCTCTGCCCTGTCAGTGAAGAGCCTGACTCAGGGCTCGAATTCACGAACCATGAAATCATGACCCGAGCCGAAATCAAGAGTCAGACGCTTAAACGACTGAGCCACCCAGGTGACCCAAGGCCATTTTTCCTAAGGTCAGGAGTGCAGGCCACAGATTCTCAATTAATATGCTTGCTGTCATATTAGATTCCTTGGTTCCAAGAACTAAATATTTCCGGCAAGAATTCACTCTCGTATAAAGGCTGAATTGTTTGCCATTATACACATAAATTGGCCAATTCCAACAAGGGAGGGACTCAACCCAAAATCCTTGCAGTTCTGAGTCCTGAGAGCGAGCAGGGTCTCTCTTGATTCAGTATCGGTCTTTACTGGGAAGCACGTACAGCTTCCAGCCATGGCTGGGGTCCTGACGGGGACAGGCGGAGCGTCACTGCTTTCTCTAATCTCAGGAGCCACTTGACAGTCCTTCCATATGGGACGGCATCAAAACCTTGCCTGCCTTCTTTACTGTTACATCTCCGGCAAGCAGCCCAACGCCGAGCACGTAGTAGGTTCTCGGCAAAGGTGTGGTGAACGAGAAAGTTCTATTGAATGAAAGAGTAGCTAGAGAAGGAGCTACCACTTAGAGAGCTCTTGCGGGTAGACGTTAGGAGCTCCAACTCTGGAGCCAGACTTCCTCCGTCCCAATCCCAGCTCCACCCCCGACAAACTGTGTGACTTCAGGCAAGCCCCTAACCTGTCTGTGCCGCTGTTTCCTCATCTGTAACACGATGATGTCAATCATGCCTACCTTAAAGAGTTGTTGTGACGGTGGGATTTTTTTAATGTCTACTTCTTTTTGAGAGAGAGAGCGAGGGAGCCAGCGTGAGCGTGCGTGCGGGCACCCGTGAGCAGGGGAGGGGCAGAGAGAGAGAGAGGAAGAGAGAGAATCCCAAACAGGCTCTGCGCGGACAGCACGGGGCTGGAACTCACAAACCGCGAGCTCATGACCTGAGCCGAAATCAAAGAGTCGGACGCTTCACCGATGGAGCCACCCAGGCGCCCCAGGATAGAATGTTTTACAGCATAGAAGGCACTGAGAAGAGCGCCTGACTTTTACAGTGAGTGCTGGGTGAGAATACTGTTGGCACGAATTATTGCCAGGCCGTGCTGGTTGAGGGGCAACGCGAACGCACCGAAGTCTGGGCAAGCGGACAGCATCGTCTTTTCTGTGGCTCCGGGAGATAAGGCTGGCTTATCTCTGTGTCTCATGCTCAGTGGCTGACCAAGGGAAGGTTCTCAACAACTGAGGACTGTTGGAATGGACGGCCGCTCGCTCAGCAGTCCGGGCCGACTGGCGTTCGCACACATCCATGCCATGCCACGGCTCTTCTTTCCAGTCAGTAATCCTTCGAGACTCTGGCTTCAGCCCTCCACTTGGAACCTTCTTGCTCTTTGCCGGCTCTCTTGGCACGGCGTTGTATTTGGAGTCTTCACCTGCCTACCCGCTTCAGTCTGACGGTCCAGTGGGACTGTCCACGAGCTCTTTCATCATTTCTCCGCAGGGTAGGGTCTCGTAGACAACGCCTCCCTGATTTCATAGACCAGAGCCTGAGGACATGAGACAGCCCCTCCCAGATCGCAGCGGTCACAGGTGCCAACCTTGTACCACGCCCCAGGGGCCTTCTTTCCTCGCAGGAGTGACTCCTATCCTGGAGGCATTATTCCTCATAGTGAGGGGCAAGGGCTTTGAGGTCAGACCAGCCCGGGTCACGTCCCCAGTCAACCGCCTACTTGCTCCGTGACCTCAGGCATGTTTAACTTTAACTCTGTGTCTCCCTCTGTCTCTGCCCCTCCCCCACTCGTTCTCCCCCTGCTTCAAAAATAAATGAATAAACATTAAAAAAAAAAAAAAAAAAAAGAGGTGAGTAGAAGTAAGCCAGCAAAGAGTTTGAGGAAGGACCGTCCAGCCAGAGGAGGACACTCTGTGCCACATTAACTTAAATGGATGCATTTTTGGATCAGGGGAAAAAGGCAAAACATATAGCCTTATTAATGGACAACCCCTTCAAACTAATGCCAGGAATAACTAGGATAATAAGGTGGCTACCTTTTGGTCCACAGCCTAGCTTCCGTTCACGTGTAATCTTAAACACAAGATAATATCACAATCAGTTGAGCTAGGGAAATATGGTTTATGCCAACCAAGCAATCTGCTATGGACAAATGTAACGAGCCCGAGAATTATATGTGTTTAATTGACCTAATTTCACTTGTCACATCTTCCACCTTTGCGTAATATCGCTGCTACATTGAGCTTTAGCCTATGAATCATGGCGCCCCAGAGAGCCATATCTTCAGTGGGGTATAATGAAGGTATAATCGCAGGAAATGTGAACAAGGTCTCCAGCAGCCTGAACATTCCAATTATCACCCTTGCTTCTGGACGTGATTTTTTGTTTCCATTGGTTGTCTAGTCAGGTAATTGATGCTAAGCCTTTTTAATCCTCTTACTGATTGATAATAAACCAACCAAGGATGTAACTTCTAGTGAGTTTTCACTTCTATGTATTTCCATCTTAACACTGAAGATCCGGTTAACGTCAAGAAAACAAGAGATGCAAAATCTTACTTTTGGAAACTTTTGGGGACTTCCTTAAAGCTGAAAACAAAGAAAATGCGAACGACAATTACCACACATTTCCCATAAGGATTATTCCATTTTCTTTTCCCTCTTCTTCATTCTAGTACCTGAGTAATTCATTTGGACCCATTAGAAATGTACATGCTACTGCAGTTGAGTCACACGCTTACATCCCCAGAATTTCTCACCTCTTGTCTTCAGGAGAAAGCGAGTGAATAGCAAGTATTTACCTTAAAAAGGTGGCTTCGTGTGGATATGTTGAGATGAATAGAGATGTAATTGCTAATCTGTGACTTCTTCATTTCTAGAGGTAAGCAGTGAAAATTGGTTAAGGTTACCCTGAGTGCCCGGAAGGTAAGACACAAAGTCACTGCTGTAATCAAGGAGAAAATAGCATATACAGTACACGATCCAAGTGATGGGGTCAGAGACAAGTGTCCAAATAGATCCTGTTCACCCCCTCTCTCACATAGGAGCTCGGCAAAGGGTGAGTTCGGCTGGTCAATCCGGCAGGGCTTTAAATGCTGTCGGAGGTAACTCTTTGCCTAGGGTTTCCTTGAATCAAGCTGGGTTCCGATACCGAAATTTTTGCTCTAAAATGATTTTGATATCAGGTTACAAGAATTCAAAATTACATTGCTTCTCCCCAGGGCAAAGTGGAAAGCAGGCGATAATGCCCAGAGTCAAGATGAGAAGGTCCACAAACAATGATAATCGAGAAAGTGTAATGAAAACAAGATGTAGACAGGTGGCCTGGATTCCTACGTGGGAGTCTTCTTTGTCTAGAAACGGACTTTGGATAGTGGTAGTCGATCATGAAAAATAAGGATTCGAGGCCATAAGAGACAGATACGTGGAAACAGTGGCGAGAAGGGTCCAAACAACCCCACCAAAGTGTGCTTGTCCACTTGCGTTTGCTTCAAACAAGTCACAAGCATGTATGTCTTCGAGACGCAAACCGGAACCTGACGGGCACAATCATGTAATCAAGAAAATTGCAAAGGGGACTGATGGGTTTTCCCATCGGGGTGAAGCAGAGACGAATTTTACCTCTCACCTTTGGTTAACTATAATGTTAACTCCATTGATTGTTAAACGTTCAAGCTGGTTTAGATTCAATTTTTGTTTTGCTATTTTCATTCTGCTTACTTAACTGAAAACTTCTGTTTATACACTTTACCAAGCAGAAATATTGACGCTTCCTGCAATAACGTTGGGTCCCTTGATCTGTTCTCTGTGTGAATGCACACACACGCATACGTGCAGGCCTGAATTTAGCTATCAAAACGGTTCAATTTGGAAAACAGTCACCATTGCATAAAAATAATTAATCCGTGGGCATACCTCAGCACCTGACCGTGGAGCCGAGTATTAAGAACGCCAGCCAGGAAGCTCGGAATTGTAATACACATATAAAATATCTCTTTAAAACTCACCCAAGCTCATTCAACTAAATTCTCACCTTTTTGCCTTTAGTTAAAAACATTTCTTCTCAAGCAAACATAATATGGCACACGGGAGGCACAGAGCAGTGAGAGAAAAAAAACAAAACACCACGTTCTGGAGGAATCCACATCGGCATTTAGATCCCAACCCTCCCTCTTCCTGGCTAGCACAGGAAAGTTAGGAGGCCTTTCTCCCCAGCAGTTGTTTTCACAAGGACGAGGATCACAGTAACCCCTACCTCCCGGGGTTGATGTGAGGCTCGGATGTAGGCAAAGGGCCTGGAAGAGTACCGCGCACACACAGGTCCCCACAAGATGCCAATTCTTATTCTTTGTCCAAAGATCGTGGACGGAGGTTTGTGCGCTGATTTGCAGAGCTTGAAATCTGCATGAAGGGATCACAGAGCGTGAAACCCATTAGGAGGAAGTGGCGACCTATCGTTCCCGCCCGTCTCTGTAAGTCAGGCGTGGACCTCGCGTGCATGTGCCCTGGCCTCCCGTGCGCTGAGAACACCACTGGAGCAAGCGGGTGTTCGGCCCCCTCCTCTGCAGCTTCCTGGGTCCTGCGCACCCAGTACTCAGAGAATCCTATTTCCGTACACAGCCTGCTAACTGGTGTTCTGATCATCTTTTATATTGGATTTGTACTAAATAAAAGATCCTTTATTACTGATGCCCTCACCGGTCCTTTTCATACAGGAAATTGGCTAATAATAAAGATTTGGCTGCACACATAAGGGAGGGGGGAAAAAACCCCCGCAGACAGCAGGCGGTCCAGCCATGCCACTATTAAATAGTCCTTCCTGTCGAGAAGTACAGATGTCTGAGAGACTTCTATTGTGTCAGTCACCTTGCTTTTCCCGCAAGAACACTCCACGTACGTATAACCATCGCCGTTGTTCTCTTGGTTAAATCACGCAAATACATTTACCCTTTTCCCTTTAGATGTGATCTTTCAACTTGTAAACATCTTTAAGTGTGATCAAAAGATAACCATATTGGTTTTTTGTCATCTTTTTCTTTGTTTAGGCAAAGACGTCGGCTAATAACATAAATGAGAATGACTGCTTCCAAGTCCCATAATTCTTCATGTCACTTATCGCTCACGGCATGGCAAAGAGTGATGAGTTTTTTTGGAGGGGTGCTGGGTGGTTCCATCGGTCGAGCGCCCAACTTCAGTTCAGGTCATGATCTCACGGTTCATGGGTTCGAGCCCCGCGTCGGACTCTGTGCTCTCAGCGCAGATCCTGCTTCAGATCCTCTGTCTCCCTCTCTGTCTGCCCCTCCTCAGCTCACACTCTCTCTCAAAAGTAAACACTTTAAAAGGCGATGAGTTGTTAGCAAGAGTAACAGCGGGAAGTGCAGCCATAAATGTTCCCTGAATTCCAGTTCACAGAGCTTTGTGTATCCGAGGACAGAAAGTGCATGAGTTCACGTCATCATTGTGTCTTCGCCCAACATCGCAGGAGTTTGAGCCAAACAAAACCACAATGACAGCGTACGTGTAACTCGAGTCAGCCTGAGCCGCAAAGGCTAGATCAGGCAGGTTTCACTTAAGTGCGAAGGAGGGAGAGGCAGGGATAAAGTGGTCACCTTCTCTTTCCTATCTCAATGGTTTGCTACTTTGACTTAACAGGTCACAGCTGCTGCTAGGGGGCTGGGGGTGGGGGATCTTGCCTGTCAGCTCACTGTATACTTGTGCCCTTTGGAATATCTGTGCGCTCATCCTGTCCTCCTCTCGGAACCAGAAAATAAAGATGATAGCTATGTTACACTTTGTGTCCTGACGAATCTAAAGCACTGGGTTTAGGGTCTTTTTTGGGGATATGGCGTTGTCAGTTTCCAACTTGGCGATCCTGTTTTAAAATTTTTTTTTAATGTTTATTTATTTTTGGGACAGAGAGAGACAGAGCATGAACGGGGGAGGGGCAGAGAGAGAGGGAGACACAGAATCGGAAGCAGGCTCCAGGCTCCGGGCCATCAGCCCAGAGCCCGACGAGGGGCTCGAACTCACAAACTGAGAGATCGTGACCTGAGCTGAGATAAAGAGACGCTTAACCGACTGAGCCACCCAGGCGACCCTTGCCGATCCTGTTTTTAAAATGAAACAGAGGGGCACCCGGGTGGCTCAGTCAGTTAAGCGTCTCTTTATCTCAGCTCAGGTCATGATCTCACAGGTTCCTGGGATCGAGCCCAGAGGCGGGCTCCGCACTGGAGCCAGGGACAGGCTGGGACAGGACGGAGCCTACTTGGGATTCTCTCTCGCTCTCTCTCTCTCTCTCTCTCTCTGTGTCTCAAAATAAATAAGGAAAACATTTTTTAAAAAGTAGAAAAGAAAAGAAAATGAAACAGAACACAGGAGGCAGTATGGTGGGTGAGTTCCAATCCTGATTCTGCCTCTAAAAATTATTCTTGAGCAAGGAATTTGACCTCTCTAGGTAGAAGCAACTCCAGTTTGCCAGATGAAAGCCCTGACTTAGGAATTATCTTACATGCTCCTCCCAGCTCTAATCTTGCAGGAACACATACTCTTGGTATTTCTATTTAAATTCTCCTCAATCAAGAAAGTGCATTTTAAACCAGCCCATTTCAAACATTAGATGACCTCTGCAGATTAAGTAAGAAACGTATGCAAAAGCAGTTAATGTAAATATTCTACCTACATTTTATTCATTTTTAATATAGGAGATGATTCAATATGCAAAGCCATAATGTGTGACACCACAGCAATTCACACACTCATAACTTTAATTCCAAATCTGTCACACGTTGATAATGGATATCACAGCAGAGAACAGTCGAGTCCTGATTTTGATCCTTAAAAGATAAGGCCATGATAATTTCCCTCTATTAGAACGCACGTAACTCTGGAAGATCTTAACATCCCCTTTGGAAGCCAAGTGTTTTGTCGACGCGGAGAACAATATAACTAAGCATGATTGATTCAGAAAGAGGGAAGAAATTCAGTATCTGTGTACATTATAATTATAGGTAACAGCTATATGGGGGCACCTGGCTGGCTTAGAAGAGTGTGTGACTCTTGATCTTGGGGTCGTGAGTTCGAGCCCCATGTTGAGATGGAGATCATTTTTTTAAAAAAGTTTAAAAAAAAAAAGTTACACAAGTGGGGCGCCCGTGAAGTGTCTCTTGGTTTCAGCTCAGGTCATGATCTCAAAGCTTCATGGGTTTGAGCCCCGCATCAGGATCCCTGCTTGAGATTCTCTCTCTCCTTCTCTCTGTGCCCCTCCCTTACTCTCTCTGTCTCTCTGTCTCTCTCAAAATAAATAAACTTTAAAAAAGTTGTACAAGTAAAATGTTTGAACCCGGCGTATTTAATATAAAAGCACACTGGGTTAAAGGATATCTGGGGCGTGCCGGATCCTCTAAAATGCTAAAATGGTCCATCTTTTTTGCCTGCTCTTTAATTTTAATGGTTGCCTTTTATTTCTAATTTACTCCGTGCTGGCACTATGCTAGGCGGCTTGTGTATTTTCTCTCATTTACTCATCACAACGGTGCCATGAGGTAAGGGTCATCCCATGTCTCTGAGGTGACTGTGCCTTTTCCGAGTTTACAGAGCTAGAAGTGACAGAGATGAGACGCGATCTGACTCCAAAGGGGTGCTCTTTCTTTTACGTAATACATGCTTTTGCATGGCATCAGTTGAATTTCACTGAAGCCCCCCCCCCCCCATCCATATGGACTCTCTTTCCCACCGCTGTGCTCACCACCCAGCCCCTTCCTCTGAAATCCCCCCAAAGCCACAAAACAACTATTAGCTCCTTTTTGAAGGCGGGGGGTGGTTGATGTGGAGAAATGTTAAGTGATTTTCAAACACGCGAAAATGAGTCAGGCTGGAGTCAGGGACCGAACCCAAACGTTTGCCACAAGAGGACTGGTTACCTGCACACCTGGACGCTCTTGAAAACCTCCTTTCAAAAAGCACCTTTGGGGCTGTTGTTTCCCATATATCCTTTATAAGGAAGCAGACGTTACCTGCATGGAGCATCGGGCAGTAAATTGTGAATTATTAAGTGTAATTAAGTGTCCTCTAAAGTAACAGAGTTTGACAGTTTCCCAAACTTGTCTTGCTGTGATTCTCAGTCTCTTAACTCCGAAGAACTTTTCTGGACTTTCTACCAAGGCAAGAGTCAGTCTATAATCAAATTTCTCGCATCCATATGGGGTCATAAATAACTCCACCTTTTTTAAATGTATGCATACGCACAGTGAGCCAAAGAAAAGAAAGGCAGATGTACCCTTTATCCAGGAGAGAGTTGGGGAAAGCAATTAAAAATAAAGCAAGCAGGGGCACCTGGGTGGCTCAGTCGATTGAACGCCCGACTTGGGCTCGGGACATGATCTCACGGTTCGGCGGTTCGAGCCCTGCGTCGGGCTCTGTGCTGATGGCTCAGAGCCTGGAGCTGCTTCGAATTCTGTGTCTCCCTCTCTCTCTTCTCTTTGCTCCTCCCCTGCTGGTGCTTTGTGTTTCTCTGTCTCTGTCTCTCTCTCTCTCTCAAAAATAAACATTAAAATTGATTAATTAATTAATTAAAGCAAGCAAAGTGCCATTGAAATATGTTCCATCCATATTATTTTGGCAATCGTTAGGGATGTTCACAAATATTCCAGTTCTCCTCCTTTCAGACAAACAACGGGATTACACTTCCTTGCTCCCTTTTAAATCAGGTATGGCCGTGCGACCCATTTCGGCCAATGAGATACGAGAAGGAGTGAGGTCTGATGGAAGTGGTGCACGTGTGTATCACTTCCAGGCAGAAGCTTTGAGAAGCAGGGCATGACTTCTGATGTCGTCCAGCCCCTGCTATGGTGATGCGGGCAGCGCGCGTTGAGGTGAAGCCTCCATCACTCTGGGGCCTTGAGCGACCACGGGGAGCAGAATCATCTGCTAAGACAAGAGGAGAAGATGGACGAGGACCTGGGGAGGTTTGGAGACGGAGAGAAGAGAATGGTTGAGAAGCACCTGCCATTTTCTTAACGGTGCTGGAGAGCTGGTGGGAAAAGGTCTTAAGCTAGTACCTGGTTCCTGCGGGGGTTGGGGGGGAAAGACTGTGTGTGTGCTTTAGGAGGGACCCAAACTTGGGCCTGAGAATGGATCTGGCTCTTAAGTTGCTCATAGGCTAAAAGGAATAGAGACATAAGAAGCTGTGACACAAAGTTGAATACGATAAAGAGTCGTCAAAGAGGCAGGCATGCAATTTGAGGAGCGGCCAGAAGAAGGGGAAACCACACACGGTTTTAGATCTAAAAAGTATCATTTGAAAGGAACAGAAATGGGAAAAAAGACATTCTAACCACAGCAACAGCACAACTAAAGTCAAATATTTGGGCTGAGGAATGTGTACGAGGAGGGGTAGTAACTAGTTGAGCAGACATAAGGCAGGGGGCATGTGAGAAGGGGCAAAAGGAAAGGAGCTCTGAGTCAGATCCTGGAAGCCTATAGGTCCAACTGTCAACAAAAATATTCAGAAATAAGAAATAAGACAACAAAATATTCAGAAATAAAAATTTAAAATTTTTTTTTTTAACGTTTATTTCTTTTTGAGACAGAGAGAGACAGAGCATGAACGGGGGAGGGTCACAGAGAGAGGGAGACACAGAATCCGAAACAGGCTCCAGGCTCTGAGCTGTCAGCTCAGAGCCCGACGCGGGGCTCGAACCCACCGACCGCGAGATCGTGACCTGAGCCGAAGTCGGACGCTTAACCGACCGAGCCACCCAGGCGCCCCAAGACACAGGTATTTAAAGCCACTCTTTCCCCGGGGTGCCTGGGTGGCTCAGTCGGTTAAGCATGTGGCTCTTGATTTGGCTCAGGTCACGATCTCACGGTTCGTGGGATTGAGCCCCACGTCGGGCTCTGTGCTGGCAGCGTGGAGCCTGCTTGGGATTCTCTCTCTCCCTCTCTCTCTGCCCCTCCCCTGCTCTCTCTCTCTCTCAAAATAAATAAACTTAAAAAAACATAGTCAGTCTTTCCCAAACTCGCCTGCCCACAAAATCCACTGAGTCTGCCACGAAACGAAATTTGACACTTGTGGGCCACCCCTGGCTTCTCTGCCTGATTATCTGTATTTTTAGCAAGCACTCCAGGTGATTCTTATGATCAGGCAAGTTTAGGAAACACCGGTCTAATTGAACACAGAGAAGACCACAGGCGTGGTTGCACAAGAATCCAGAATTTGCACGCATGCCTCCATTCTTGCACTCCAGAAACAAAATCTTCGTGGAGTACCTCGCACGCCTGCGGCTGTGCTAGGAGCCGGAGGTGCAAGAGTGAGCCAGACAAAGCCCCTGCTCTCGCAGCGTTTACATCCTACTAAGAGAAAGCGAAAGCTAGAATTATATAATCGATTCTTTACGGTGATGTGGATTGCAACTGGGTGTCTTTGTATGCTATGAAGGTGGGCACTGGGGAGACCCGACTCCGTTAGGGGTGCCTGGAAGCTTATCTGAGAAAATGAATCTAAGCTGGTATTTGAATGATGAATAGGCGTGAGCTGGGCAAAGAGACAGAAAAGAGAATTCCAGGCAAAGGGAAGATCACTGGCATCTGCCTGGACAGAGAGAGTCCAGAAGAATCTTCGAGAATTCCATTGAGACTTGGCTACAGAAAAGGAGTTAAACAGTCAACATGAGCTATAGCCCACGCTGGTGACACACTGATATATGCCCAGTCGAAGTATGTGCCAGCCAGACAGGACTCAGACCTTGGCACGAGTCCCAGATTACACTTCCGAACTTGCCCAGCCTCGTGACCTTTCCCATGAAACCGATATGCTTCAATACCGAGAGAACAATATTCTATTATCTTCCTCACATTTGTCATTTGAACATTTTCAGGCAGTGTAGCATTGTGGGAAAGTGTGTGGGTTTTAGAGCCGGCAGACAAACTAAATCCAACCCTGTCACTCACTAACCATGGTCTTCGTCTTGTTGAACTTTAGTTTCTTCAACTGTAAAATGGGGTTAATGATCGTCTCTGCCTCGTAGGATGGCCGGAGTTCTCACTGAGATGAGGCATGTCTACTATGGCGGATAAGAGGTCTGATCCACACAGACCTGTGTTTGACCACTGACTCCCGGGTGACATTGAGACTTGCTGATTCACTGTTCTAAGCCTCATCTGCATCATCTGCAGAGTGGTGATAACAACACATACAAGCGGGAGATGTCGTGAAGAGTACGGATAAAATGCCTGACACATAGGCCATGCCCTCCAAATGGTAGCCATCATTAACCCCTTTTTGGGTTCAACTCACCACTCCGTTTCTCATGAGTTCGGAATAAATTTTGGAGCATGAGAGGCAACAGGCCTGAAGCAAGAACCAGGAGCCCTTGAGAAAGTCACTTCCCACTCTGGATTTCAGTTTCCGCAGGGGAGACACGCGGGAGTCACCCTCTTCCGGTCCTCTACAGTGAAAGACCTTTTTATCCCAATACGAAATCACACCCTTGCACGTCACCGCAATGCCAAATTGCTTTAAAAGTCTGCAAACGCCTACTCTCACACTCCGCACTTGGCGCGTCGAGGACAGATAGCCCCGATCCAGGGACCGCATACTGAGTAGCAGTGGCCTCTGTGATCTCTGAGGGCTCTTCTGGTTCAGACATACTGTGCTGGGGATTAAGCTGGTAAGGGCTGTGATGTTCACCTTCAAGTACTCGCCACTTGACAGGCTCCTTCAGGATAAGGACCTGGTCTCATTGACTTCTGAAGCCTGCCACCGTGGACACGCCATAAAATGTTAATGGGTGGGATTCAATGAAGAGTCTTCCCAAATGTCACAAGAGCCGGGCTATTTTTGTCCTACGGAATGACTCCGGGTTGTGGCTCCGTGTAGCAAAAACCATTTGCTGCAGGAGGAGGGGAAGAGGAGCGAGTGAAAGAGATGGGGGTGACGGCCAGGCATACACCATACGCTCTTCCCGAAGCTTCTGAGTGCTAGTGATGCACAGGGCACGGCCAAATCTGCACGCTGATGTGCGGAGGTAACCAGGCGCGTCTTAGGCCGGCAACTGCGGGCTATGTGTGCAACAAAAGCAGCCGGCCCAGATTGGCACCCACGTATGTGTGTGTGGGTAAGAACAGGACCTTGCATATAGGAGCACCTCGATAAATATTTGTTAAAAGAGTAAATCCACAGAAAGCATTTAGCCTAGCACCTGCACACAGATGGTCAGTATGTGTTAGCGATTATTGTGCTAATCACAATGCCTCGTGTTTAGTTAGAGCTAAACAAATAACAGTTGACTTTTAAATTCTAAATTAGATGGTGGTCTATGTGGAGTGATTTTATTTGATCTTATTAGGAGGGCTCCTCTGCTGGTTTTTTTTTTTTTGTTTTTAAATCAGTTTTATTGGGGCGCCTGGGTGGCTCAGTCAGTTAAGCGCCTGACTCTCGATTTCGGCTCAGGTCGTGATCCCAGGGTCATGGGATTGAGCCCCACATCAGGCTCCGCCCTGAGCCTGGAGCCTGCTTAAGATTTTTCTACCTCTCTCTCTGCCCCTCTCCCCCTCCCCCACTCATGCTTTCTCTTTCTCTCTCTCTAAAACAAAAAAAAAAATTGTTTTAACAAATCAACTTGTTTACGGTTTAACTTACATAAAAGAAAACACACTCATTCTAAGTGACCAGTCCAATGTGTTTTGATGAATATATACATATATATATACTCACCACCACAATGAAGATACAGAATATGCCCATCATCCCAAAAAGTTTCCTCCTTTGCCTTTGGACTCCAATTTCCCACCCCGGCCCCAGGCAACTACTGATTCGCTTTTTGTCACTGTAGGTGGCTGTTGCCTATTTTCAAATTCCATATAAATTTCATATATACTCTTTTGTGCCCGGTTTCTTTCACCAAGTGTAATAGTTCCGAGATCCATTTTTTTTTGGTACATATATCAGTACGTCAATCCTGTTTGTTCTACTGTATGGACATACCACAACTTCTTTATGCATTCCTCTGTTGCTGGTTGCTTTGGGAGTTGCCAGGTTTGGGCTCTTAAAGCTACTGTAAACATTTGCGTGCAAATCTTAGCATGGGCGTACGCCTTAATTTCTCGAAGGTAAAAATCTAGGAGTAGAATGACTGGATCATATGGTGAGGGTATGTTGAACTTGATGAGGAATTGCCAAATATTTCTCCAAAGCGACTGTAGAAACTAAACCTATAAAGAATTTCTGTTTGTGGCCATGATGGAATAAATGGTACCATATTGGTCTTCACACAGTGAACAAGTAGTAAATTGAACAAAAAGAGTGAAACAAGTGTTTTCAGGTATTGGACATCAGGCAGCACTAGAACTGAGCTGAGAGAAGGGAGGCAGAGGTTAGCCCTATGATCGCTCTGATGTGGCACATACTAGCCCTTGGATAAATATTTCCAGAACGTTCGCCATCATTACATGTGAGTCATCGTTATAGCTAGCATAATGGCCCACACGCAGTAGGTGCTCAACAAATGATACCAGAATCTAAATCAAAGTTAAGCAGTTCCTTATATGGACTTCCTTTATTACTTTAGTGTCTTTAAAAAAACGGCATTTTGAACAATTGCCAAACCTAGAAAAACGTAGCAAGAAAAAGTTGCACCAAACTCCCATATACCCTTTTTCCAGAGACCCCATTCTAGTTTTGCCAGTTGTCTCAATATCTCTTCTAGCAAGAGAATACAATTCGGGACCACAAGTTGCACCCCGTTGATATATCCTTCCAGTCTCTTAATCTGGAATGGTTCCTCAGTCTTTCCTCGATTTCATGACCTTGACTTTTTAATGATTGCAGGTGTCATTTTGCAGAATGTCCTTTATTATGGGTTTGCCTCATGATAGACCCAAGCTCTGCATTTTTGACTGAACTATCACAAGCACGATGTTACCTTCTCATTCTGTTCTATCGGGTAGTACAGGGTGTTGATTTGTCAACCTTAGGTGTTATTAAATTTGGTCATTTGATTAATATGGTATCTGCCCTGTCTTTCTACCGTGCAGTAACTTTTTTTCTTCTTCATAAGGAATAGTGTTTTGGGGGGAGATATTTGGGAACTACGTAAAATCCCATCCCTCATCCCATTTTCACCCATTGGTTTTATTTTTTTTATTTCCTTTTAGTAAAGGGTTTTTGTTTTGTATTTTTAACTAAACACTACATCCAACATGGGTTCGAACTCACGACCCCGAGATCAAGAGTCGCAAGCTCCACCAACTGAGCCAGCCAGGTGCCCTGTCTTACCTGAATTAAATATTTCTATGATGCTTGCGAGGTGGTGATTTTGTAATTTGATCATTCTTTCAACATTTACTAGTTGGCCTCCTATTATAAGGGAGAGCTTCCTCTTTTCCTTAATTTATGTATTCACGTATTTACATCTGGATGGATCCATGGATTCCTCATTTTAGTGGGCTATAATCCATCACTATCATTATATATATATACATATATATATATATATATATATATATATGTATATATATTGATGTCCAAATTGTAGATTTGGCCCGTGTGATCCTCTTTAAGCTGGCATTTGTATCCTTTGACATATCCCCATGATTCTTAGAGAGCATCCTTATTGTGGGAACAATAAAAGGTTCCAGGTCCATCTGGTTCTTTTCTTGCCCCAAACCTCGATGCAGTCATTTCTCAAAAGTGCTCTGACTTTTTTTCATTGGACAGTGAGAGGTATTTAGAAACCAGTAGCTGGGAGCTTAGGTATTTAGAAACCAATAAGCTGGGAGCTTATTGTTCCCAGGGTATCACTGCTTCTAGGACTGTTCAGTGAACAGTTAAGAAGTATGTGTGTGGGGGGGACGGGGGGGGGGTAAATCTACACACATGTATACATACGTATACACTCACATATAAGCATGTAACATACACATCTACATCGATATTTATTTCTACATTGTATCGATTGAATATTGGGTTCACATCAATACCTCTAATTCCCACCCAACATCTCAGGGCTCAGTCCAGCTTTACCTCTTTACATATTTGCAACTTCCTTCCTGAGTAGTTAAAACCCACTGGCTCCCCTTGTTCTCCACATATTTAGTTATTTTCTCAAAATATTTACTTAGTGGATTTACTCATTTGCTTCATCTTCCTACACATATGAAATCTCTTAACCCTGAGAGGCTGCGGCACCTTAGACATCCTCCCCAAACAGGCCTCAGCTGCCACTAGACTGCCTTTCCATTGCCTTCAGGTCTGCCTAATTGCTTTCTGGCAAAGAAGGAAGACGGAGGGAAACAAGGAAGGAAGAAAGACGGGTTTCACAAATGTAATTTTAAGGTTACCTGAAAGAATCATACGGCACATTTACAGTGAAATCACGTATCACTCAAAGACAGAGTTACGAAGTCAGTCTAAGGTGAAAATCAAGTACAGTCAACATCACTCCTGAAAATCTTTCAAGATGGTATCTTCTCGGAGACCTCTGAACCATGTCTCCATAAGAGACATGTGTTTCTTTGGCTGGGCAGTAGAATAAGCAGCTTGGCTTGAATGCTAAGAGCTGTGCTGTCTAAACATCACGTACGGCACGGCCACGGCCTCGGTCCACGTGCAGCAAATAGGAACTGAGACCAACGAAGAGCCCACACTACCAGTTCACGCTCACTTCTGGACATCAGCTCATTAGGTGGAAATTGTGGGCATGATTGCTCAAACTATTCCCATTTTTTCTTTATCAACCCTAGTTCTCCTGGCTCCTAGTTACGGTTCTTTTCGCTAATTATTCATTTACCAAATATTTGATGGGTTACTACTATGTGCCAGGCGATATCCTGGCGGGGGGAGGGGGGGGGGATACAAAAGTAAACGAACGGACACAAGTCCCTATCCGCATGGGACTTTCCTTCCGGTGGAGGAGACAGACAAGAAGCAAACAAATTCACAGCGGGGAAGGTGGTGATAAAGTACTCTGGGGAGAAATAAAGGCGACGTGACGGAGCGATTGGTTGGCTATTTGAAATTAGCTTTTCGCAGGGGCGTCTCTGAGCAAGTGTCACCTTACGCCGAAATACGGATGACAAGTGGTGTCAATCACCCGGACGCCGTGGTGAAGCCAAGCAGAGGGAACGGCCAGGGTAAAGGCTTTAATGCAGGAAGGAGCTTGCCACGTTCCAGAAAAGGAAAAGAGGCCAGAGGAGAGAGTGGTACGAGCAGGTGGGGACGGGGTGGGAAGAGGCAAACAGGAGAGCACCAGGCGGCTGAAAAGGGAACGGAAAGGGGACAAAATGGTAACTGCGCCCACTTCAATCATTTCCCCGGGAGGGGGACCGAGGCATCCGCTAAGGCAGCGGTTCTCAAATGTTAGCAGACATCAGATTCCCCCGGAGGGTTTGTCAAAACACATTGCCGTGTTCCAACCCCAGTTTTTCATTCAGTAGGTCTGGGGTGGGAGCGTCTGGAAATATTCATTCCTAACAAGGTCCCAAGTGATGGTGATGAGGCTGGTCCAGGCACCACGCTTTGGGAACCACTGTGCCAAGGTCTTACTCCTCGGGCTGAGATATAGGGACACCTGGCGGGGAGGGGGGGTCATCAATGACACAGAAGACCTTGACAAAAATGTATTGCACGGCTCCTTGTATTGAGGATACTGTGTACCATTTTAGACAATATTTGTGAGTGCACTTTGATAAAAGACCCAGGTGCTTTCCTCACACAGATTTTCCTCGGCCAGACCTCTAAAAAAATACCAAAAATAACATTAAATCATAGTGAAGGCATTTCTTTGGGGAGCTGAGATAATAGAGTCCAGGTATGTTTTTTTCTGATTATCTAAGATGTGTAATAAACAATCTACAGGACGCATTTCTTGAAAAAATCGCTATCCTTTGATGACTTGAGGAAAAACCTTATTTTAAGTTAAAATAAAGATATATAATGAATAAGAATTCAAAATTTGCATAAAATTTTTAGGTAAAGTAGGAGACTTTAAACACGTTTTATGCTTGCATTTCGTTGCCCCCGGCTCAGCTCCAATGGGTCTCTTCTGCCATTGGCGATATTTAAAAGCAGAGGTTTGAAAGGTACTGTTCTTTTTATTTTTTTAATGTTTATTTTTGAGAGAGAGAGAGAGAGAGAGAGAGAGAGAAAGAGAGTGTGTGTGTGAGCGGGGGAAGGGCCAGGAAGAGAGGGAGCCACAGAAGCAGGCTCCAGGCTCCGAGCCGTCAGCACGGAGCCCGATGCGGGGCTCGAACTCACGGACCGCGAGATCATGACCTGAACCAAAGCCCGACGCTTCACCGGCTGAGCCCCGTGCTCTTGCGCTCTCTCTCTCTCTCTCTCTCTTCCTCTCTCTTTCTTAAAAATAAATAAATAAAAGATAATATATGCAAAGTGCAGCACCATGCACACACTAAGCGCTCAGTAAATTGGAGCTTTTATGTAGCACCCTCACTTTGATGTAAGTACCTCAAAATAGTGCTAATGAGATATACTAATACACAGTATCCAAGAGCATATCCAATATGTCATATATGATGTTATGTGTAACACCATTAGTGTATACGGCGTTATTATGTGCAACACACACTTGTCCCTATAGTAATAGGTAATAATATTCCGCAAACTGCCGCTTCTCCAGCTTTCTCCATCTCAGTCAGTAGTGCCACGTATCGCTGTCCCCTTGCAAAGTTTATCGTACCACATCGCAAGACAAAGTCCAAATTCAAAGTCCTTAAAACGTTGCCTCTGGCTGGCATCGCACCTGGTCTCTTTGCCGCGCTCCGCGCGTAACACCTATGTTTCGGTCACATGGAACTAATGGGATTTCTTTGCATACGTGGAGCTCCTCTCACTCTCCAGGAGTTGGTGACCCGGCAGTCACGTTTCCGCTGCATGACCCTGACCCCTAGGGATAGCGTACTGGATTGGGGTACACGCTGACCTTAGCAGGGCCGATCAGATTCTCTTTGCCCGGGAAGCACTCTCTACGTGAGGCTGTCAATTCAAATGGCCATATTTCACTCTGGATATGCCGAAGTACCAACTTCTGGTTGAGAGAGAAAACGAGAGTGACAAGCAGGGCGAGAGACAGACTGAAGTCAACCTTTCAAAAATATTTCAATTTCTGGTTTCAATTTCTGGTTCTTAGAATCCTTGAGACAACCTTTGAAGCCTTTTAAAAAGCATTTTGTTTGTAAATAAGATCAAGTAAGTTAGTTTTCCCACGTCCTCAGGAAAGTCTTCTGTAAGGCAGACTGAGATACTTTTTATTCTCACGTGATGTAGATATTTCCATCAGAGCAGCATCTCACCGTAATACTTTGGGCTTTGCGATCCTGCGTCTATCCTCCCTTCTGCACTGCAAGATACTTGAGGACAAAGCTTGGTGTTTCATCTCTGCGTCGCACGGAGGCCGACAGACAGAGGGCACCCCAGAGGGGCCCATGACTGTTCGTCGAGGTCGGCCAAGACCTTCGCAGGGGAGGCTATTCGAGCTCTCCTGAGGCTCTCGCAGACGAGGAGGACTTGGCCAAAAAGGAAGGGGATGAGCCCTCATCCTATTAAGGAAAGAAACTGGTTCTTTTACCCCTTGGGCGTGTCTCTTGAGTTCCTTACTACACTAGGATCACTCAGCCCTTTGTATCTGCTGCGGACGCAGAGTTGGAGCAAATACGGGAGGGAGAGGGGGCTTGAATTAGACATGCTCAGACCTTTCCAAGGATGTATGGAAAAGGATGGAGTGGGCATTCTGGGAACACACGCACAGACCACGTGCATCCCATCCGGGCACCTGTGGCGCGAGGGAGGCAGGGGAGCAAATGTTCTCTGAATATGCTGTGGACTGTAAGCTGGCCCCTCAGGGGGGTTCTTCCAATTCCTCTTGATGTTCTTCTCTATGAACACATTTGATCTGTCCTACGGCCTCACTCATCTGAAAGATGATTCAGACAAACTAACCCGGGAGGCTGTAGCTTTTTTTTTTTTTTTTTTTTTTTGGTGGTGGTGGGGGGAGCTTCATTTTCAATCAGCAGCTACATCTGGGTTTAGCCAACTTTCCTAAACATACCTTTACATTTCAGATTATGTTATTTGACTTTCTCACAGGTTCTGTGAGCACGAGGAAAAAAAGATTTAGACATTATGTGGAATAGAAAAGGTCACACTTTGATAGAAAATATTTAAGATCGGTTGGCACTGATACATATTATTATGTTATTATGTTCATAAAAATGTCATGTTTGTGAGAATCAAAAAGTCGTCTGTTTACAAAATCTCAAGCCAGACGGGTTGGCATCAGGAAGGAAAAATACCACTGAAGGATTTATGGATGCAAATATTTTGAATTTTTCGATGAAGGGATTGAATAACTAAGGTCAGGACATTATGCTGATAATGTCACAGGCCATTCTTCGTGACATTTTTCAGTTCTGCTGGGTCCGTTTCCATGTGCTTATTCTTGTAAAATATCAAACCTCCTGTTCAGGTTTGTTGAAATTGACGATCAGAATTTGATACTCTTGAAATGGGAAATTAGACAAAAGTGATAGACTTCTATCGGGGTGCCTGGGTGGCTCAGGTTAAGCATCAGACTTTGGCTCAGGTCATTACCTCGCAGTTGGTGAGTTCGAGCCCCGTGTCAGGCTCCGTGCTGCCAGCTCAGAGTCTGGAGCCTGCTTGGGATTCTGTGTCTCCCTCTCTCTCTCTGTCCCTCCCCCACTGTGCGCTCTTGCTCTCTCTCAAAAATAAAAATTTAAAAAACACATTTAAAAAAAGTGATAGACCTCCCAACCGCAGATGGGGACTAGATATTCATTTGTACCATTACCTTGACGATGGAGGGGCTTACACTGGCCAAACATCCAGTCCGCTGACTTCAGGCTCGGTCTCCATGGGAAGCAGAAGCCGCACAGGCACAGTCACGGTGATCCCCACCGTGGCCAAACTGTTCCATTGTCGTCCCTTTCCCCCAGAGAACAACTGGCTCGTCCATTTCGCTGCCAATCACACTGATTTATTGTTGACTGACTCCACGGTTTAGCATCTGCTGAGCATCAATGAGAAAAAGCATAACCCTTCAGCACAGGCAGAACACCAAGCACCGTGGAGGCCCAGTCAGCCTTCATTTATTCACTCAAAACCCACTCACTGAGACATAGTCATCGGGCTTTACACATGTTTCCTGAATTTCAGGCAGCCTGGCAAGGAAGGCGGATACGTCGACAGATGGTTACGATACAACGTTCAAGGTGCACAGGGTATCTTGGGAGCCTGAACGAGAGGCTCCCAACCCTGACCGGAGGGGCCTGGCTGAATCTGCTAATTACAGCAGGTGGGGAGAAGTCCGCTATCCATTCCGCATTCAACAAACCTTTCTTACGAGACTTTATGTACCAGGCACTGTGCTGGGTGGTGAAAATTGAGTGATAAATCAGACACAGTCTCTGCCCGGGAGGAACTTTTGGTCTGGAGAGAGGAGACAAATATATGAACAAGTGTAATAGAAGTCAGAATGAAAAAAATACTATAGTAGAAATAAATGCAGGCGGTTGGGCGAATATAGAAAAAAATGCCATGAATCCTGCCCCAAGAGGCCCTGAGGAAGGTTGCACGAAGGAAGCAGCAATTAACCCGAGCCTGAAAAATCACAGGCCGCTCGCCAGACCAGGAAGGAGGAACGCGTACTGCAGACGGAGAGGAAGCACACGCAAAGTTCCGGTGCGCTGCAGCCCCTAGAATATCGGGAGGGAAGCAGTCAACGGGTTAACGTGGACAATGAACTGTCAGGGGCAATCAGATGGGAGATAACGACCTGAAGCGGGACGGGGTAGATTGTGAAGATCATTAAATGCCAAGGTTTAATTTTGCAAAGGGATCTGTGTTTGGGCAAGATGTTCGAGAGCTGGTACGACAATCACGAGACTTGACCCGGGCACCGCTGAGCTGAAGGAGCTAGAACAAGTCACGTGAGGCCTCCGAACTTGCTTCTGCATTTATAATAGGAACTACGACCAGTCCTACGCTCAACATGTTGCTGGAGGAATTAAAGGAATGACAAAGGTGAACTGCCTAAAGCCAAGCGTGAAATACAGAAAATGCTTGCTGCGTGATCTCAGAACGGGAGCAGCTGGCCACGCCACGGGCGCCAGGTTAGGGAGCCGGGAACCCCAGCTAGAAGCTACGCCAGTAGTTCGCGCGGAGGGCAACGAACAGGGGCAGAAGCCGGCAAGAAAGAAGGGGTCTCAAATGCCTGAAGTCCCCCACGTGGATGGAAGGAAAGGACGCGCAAATCAAAGCGGGCTGGAAGAGGCGGGCTCATCTCATGACATCGTCAGATCTTACCCATGCTCGTCTGCCAGGCCCTGTAGCGAGAACACGACACGACCGGAGCCTTGACCAACTCCTCTTGGCGTGTCCTCCTTTGCAGCGCCTGGTCAGAGTGCTCTATTCTTCCTCCCTTGTAACTTCCCTTATGTTGACCTTTAATTGCCTCTTCTCGCCGACAGAGAGGGAGGGCCTCCAGAGTCTGTATTGACTGCGCGACAAGGTGGCCACCCGGCCAGATTTCAGTGTAGGATTAGGCCTCATCTAGGAAAAAAGGGGTTTCCAAAGATCACACGCAGGTTTTCATAGGTCATCCTTCCTAGGGCTTGTCCACTATATGTAGCAAATATTTCTTGAGTGTTCCATGTGTCAGGGCCTATATATATATATATATACATATATATATATACATATATATATATGTATGTATATATATATATGTATATGTGTATATATATATGTATATATATATATATATATAATCTTTTATCAAGTCTATTTATTTTTGAGAGAGAGAAAGCAGGGGAGGGGCAGAGAGAAGGGGAGAGAGAATCCCAGGCAGGCTCTGCACTGTCAGCACACTCCGATGCAGGGCTTGAACTCATAAACCGTGAGGTCATGACCTGAGTTGAACTTGGACAGTTAACCAACTAAGCCACCCAGGCATCCCTATATATAAAATCTTTTATATATATATATATATAATATATATAATATATATATATAATATATATATATTATATATATATTATATATATATATAATACATATATAAAATATATATTACATATAATTATATTGTATTATATTATATTATATATATAAAGTAAATATATATAAAGTAAATATATACATAGTAAATATATAAATACATTTTTATTTATATAAAAACATTTTTAACGTTTACTTATTTTTGAGAGAGAGAGAGAGACAGAGCATGAGAGGAGGAGGTACAGAGAGAGAGGGAGACACCGAATCCGAAGTGGACATCAGGCTCCAAGCTGTCAGCACAGAGCAGGGATCAAACCCACAAACCATGAGATCATGAGAGAAAGACTGAGAGAGACAGAGAGAGAGAGAGAGAGACAGAGAGAGAGAGAGAGAGAGCACACATGGGGGAGGGCAGAGAGAAAGAGGGAGACACAGAATCCGAAGCAGGCTCCAGGCTCTGAGCTGTCAGCACAGAGCCCGATGCGGGGTTTGAACCCACAAACGGCGAGATCATGACCTCATGAAGTCAGACGCTTAATGGACTGAGCCACCCAGGTGTCCCTAAACAAAATCTTTATACTATCCCTGGAAAATAGGTACTAGCATAACCCTGGCATGCCTATGAGTATATAGAATTCCAGATGTGGAGGAGAAAATAAACAAGCCTACAAAACGGATATGAAGGGTTAAGAGCAAGTTGGAATGTGAGAGAGATCGATGCCCAGGGAGCGCGTCACTAACAAGGTGACATCTGAGTAAAGGAAGTAAAGCAGCAAGGCATGTACTACACCAAGGAAGAACACTCTAGGGAGAGAAAACACCAAGTGCCAAGGTCTACAGCGGGGACTCCCTGGCAGGTTTGAGGAACAGCAAGAGTCCCATTGTGACTGAGGTGGCACACTGGAGAAGGGGAGAGTGGGAGAAGGCGGGGTCAGAGAGGTAAAGAGCAGGGGAGAAGGACACAGGTTGTACGTGACCTGGTGGATTGAAGGACGTTAGCCTCTTCTCCGGGTAGGACGGGAGCCGCTAGAGGCTCTTGCAAAGAGGAGTGACGTGGCCTAATTTCCGTGTTAATTTCCCTGTTAACATGTCCACCTTGGCCGCCGTATTCAGAGTACACTGGGACGAGAGGGGGAGGGGAGAGGCAGAGGGGCCAAGTGCCACAAAGGTGGAGGAGGCCAAAACCACAGTGTCAGTTACCGATTTATTACCTCTCAGTTCCAACATCAGTGTTTTCTGTCTCTTGATTGGACCCAAACCGATATACCTACGTTAGTTAAACCACATCAATTTGTTTGAAATACTAGTCCCTCTCCCTCCACCCCCTCCAGTCCTGAATGTCTAATGTTCTGGGGAAACTGTGGGACTCATTGATGTCTGCCCCAAGATTCAGCCGTCAGGGGCCCTATCATTCCTTAATCACTCTCTATCTGGAGATAGAACTAACTGAGCTGTAGCCATTCCTTCAAGTGTTCTCCAGCGAAAATAAAATTGATTCACGTTAACACATACTTAGATTAAGACATGATAGAGAAAATAATGTGGTGATAATAAAAAGCGGCTCTAGAAAAATCAACTAAAATATTCATAAATGCTAATGCCAGCCAACAGTACACAGATTTCTCTACTGCTTCTTTTGCAGAACTTTTTTTCAGACCTCGGATGGTTACTAGATACGAAAATGAATGCTCATGAGAATAACTAAGAGTGATCGTGTGCTTTACAAACCCATAATCGAGAAAATAATAACAAAAAAGGATGGGGCAAAAAGCGTCAGTTTTGCTTTTAAAGGAAAATTCAAATGATGCTTCACCCAGAAATACTTACGTAATCAACACTTAAAGAGCTGCAAAACGCAGCTCTCTTCTTAATTTCCAGCAGGTATTATAAGCTCATAAAATCATGTTATTTTAGGCGAGGAAAAAACTCATAACTATTACAGAGAGGCAAACTCTGTGCTATTTTACCATAAGTTTTTTCCCCTTCTTGACATCCTAAATGCCTATAATTTTAGTCACCAAGACCCTACATAAAGTTTTACTAGCATAAAGCTGAAGTACCTTATTATCTTTTCTATTTATAGGGCACAGATTCACCTGATATCTGGGTCTCGGCGTCCTTATTTTCAAAGCCGATACCACAAACGCAAAGAGACAACACCCTATTTAATCTGAGCTGATAACTGACCTTTGACTGAGTGAACAACAAAGCTGAGCTAATTTACATCAAAATTGCTGTTTTAAAGTGAAGAAGGAAATGGCCACAAGATTGAGGTTAAACCAAACTTATAATGGAAAACAAATTTAAATACCTGGTTAGAACTGGTGGGCAGAAATGTTCCTAGATTTCAGCTTAAAAAAAAAAACAAAACAACTCCATCCACCAAGATGTGGCTGATATCAGGTGTCTTTGAGGCGCTTCCTGAAGGGCTGATGAGGAGAGACAACGTATCTCCTAAGCTCTGTAGTCCCTCTATAGTCCCAGTCCCCTGGCAAGTGCCCGGCACGGAGGGCAAGCTCCATGGATCTCACATTAAATATATCATATCATACGGTAAGTATGTTATATGATAAATGTCTCAAACGGAATGAGATGGGAGTCAAACAGCAGAGTGTAACATACTGTTTCCCAGACTTCGCTCATTCCTGGGACGTGTACAGGCTATTTTCCATCCCTTAGATCACCCACATTATTATTTACTTAACATTGTTCTTTTTTAAATGTTTATTGATTTATTTTTGAGAGAGAGAGAGACAGACAGAGCACACAAGCAGGGCAGGGGCAGAGAGAGAGGGAGACCCAGAATCCGAAGCAGGCTCCAGGCTCCAAGGTGTCAGCCCAGAGCCCGACGTGGGGCTCGAACTCACAAACCGCGTGATCGTGACCTGAGCCGAAGTCAGGTGCTTAACCGACTGAGCCACCCAGGCAGGCGCCCCTTGTTTACTTAACATCGTCCTTTTCATTGAACCACATCTTCCCCTTAAATACACTGGGCTTCACCTTAGCTCCTAAGATCCATGAAATCAGAGGTGTTCTTATGCTAATTATTTTTGCCACACATGAAAATAAAAGCATACCTTCAGAGCTGAAGATGTTCCTGCACGTACAGCCCAAACCATCTCATGCCTCGCCGGCTTTACACATGTTACCCCACTTTGGGAAACACTGGCACGATGCAAAAAGCATGACAAGGAACCCCGCCTTCATCAGGTTCACATTCTAGTCGGAGGTTTCAACACATGAAAGCATTTACATACAACCCTCTGTGACCCACAGACACACACACACACACAGTTTTGTTTTGTTTTGTTTTGTTCTGTTTCAGGTTAGGGCTCGATAGTTTTTACGGTGAATTAAACTTCGGTCATAACATGCTCCACCTCTCCGTAGATACGTTACTAAGAACCAGAACATTTTCTCTGAGTTAGTTAAATTATGGTTGACATTTTTATTTGGGGGGTATTCAGCATTTGGGCTATTGCCCAAAACATTAGAGGCAGGTTAGAAGTTTTTTCTAAGAAAATGCAAATCTGGACGATCGGGGGATTCAATGGAAGAGGAACTATTTAAAGTCAGCAGAGAGGGAACATTCTACCAGGCAGCTGAATCAAGTCAGTGACCAGAGTTGGGCAGTGAATTGGGTACCAAGATTTCTGGCAATGAAAGTCCTAAAAGGGAAACGTGGTGGATCTTTAGTCTTTGTTTGAAGAAAGGAAACACACACGTTAGTCTACAGAAACAAGCTTTGTTTCTGCAGGAAAAATAAAGTCTGATGATAATCGCGCCAGTCCCTGTGTAAGACGCACGGAGGTGCATGTCGGCAATATTGTCAACTGTCACTCTACAAAAGACACAGAAGCACTGTCTGCAAATAGGCCACTCTTGTCTAGACCCTTTAAAGAGCCAGAGAATAGGGGCGCCCGGGTGGCTCAGTCTGTTGAGCGTCCCGCTTCGGCTCAGGTCATGATCTCGCGGTCCGTGGGTTCGAGCCCCGCGTCGGGCTCCGTGCTGACGGCTCAGTGCCTGGAGCCTGCTTCGGATTCTGTGTCTCCCTCTCTCTCTCTCTCCGTGTCAAAAACAAATAAACATTAAAAAAAAAAATGTAAAGAGCCAGAGACTATAACACATTCCATCATAACTGAAGGGAGCCATCTCTGCAGAGCAGAACACGCAGGCGGAGATACTAAGGCACCGAAAGAGATTTTGGTGACACCACAGTGATGGAGTCACAGAATCTAGAAAGGACCGAACCGCACACCTGCTACACCATTTCATTCAAGTTACGGCCGTCTTCCCTCCGCCTCAGATATTCTGTAGTGACCTCAAATGAGGGCCTAATACTTGAGAGCCCACATGTGCTAAATAGTGCCGTTTAGTACTTGCTACCCCCAACTCAAAACCTCACTGCTGGCTCACGTCCGTGGGACAATTCTACTTCTCGAACCAAGGTAGAGCCGCACCCGACCTGTCAAGGCTGTGGAAGCCGAGCGAGAGACACTTTTGTCGTGGGAAGCTGCTGAGAGCGGGAGGCTGTTACCGCAGGATAACTTAACAAAAACTGACTGCTAGGCAAAAACACATTGGCAAGGAAACCGGTTTGCTCCCATGAATGGACTCTCGGCTGAGCTTGTGTTCTACCAGAATGTTCTGTGCCATGTTACGTGGCAAATACAACTTCCCTCTCGCAATTTTTAATTCGGGTCCCGCCAACTGACTTCCTCAGTTTATAGAGCAAGGAATTTTAACAGCCACCCCTGATGGGCAGGTCGATAACGAACGTTGAGCTATAGCTGCCAAAGGCCCGGAGGGACGGGTGGGGAAAGAAAACAAAAGAGAGAGAGAACCAAGACTAACCAGCCTTTTGTACGCACTTGGTGCTTTAAGTATATCCTTTCAGCCAATGCTCGTGGCAACCCTAGTTTTGCTGCTATTTTGTGAATGTAAGTCCGAGGGGTTGGATAAATTGGCCACAGTCAGAGAGCTACTGAGTGAGACAGCTGGAACTGGAGCCCGGATCTGACGGACCCAGACACAGAGCATCACTCCAAGGACTGCTAGAGAAGTCTTTGCAGGCCTAGTCTTGCACTAAGTTTAAAGATGAAGGGGTCACGTTGTAAGGGATTATCCAATCTGTTTCTAGGCCTGTAATTTGGGTTTAAGGTTAATCGTAGTGTGAACTATAGTTTATGATTTTAATTGCAAAGGTCACAGAAAATTTGGAAAATATAAAAATCACAAGCGAGCGTTCATCAACTCTCTTGAGGGTCAGGAACGTGCAAACTTGAAAGCGGAGGAGGAATCTCAAAGAAAAAGACGCATTTGACTACATAAATGTTAAATGCTGTATCTCAGGTATAGGCTTTAAATTTTAGCAGCTACAGTGCGGGTGATATATTCAGTAGGATTCTATCAGTGGGCAATCTCGTATTTCTATTCATTCTTATGATAATACAGTGTTACATGTTGATATTAAATAACATGCTCATTCATATAGTATATGTAAATATTAATAACTGTGAATAATGTATGTTATGCCTTTTCATATGTTTGTTCAGTTGTGAACCAGAACTAGAAACTGGGGGAAGGGGGGACGTAGACATATATACCTGAGGAATCTAACATCCAGAAACGTCGTGACTATTGGCCTGACGCGGCAGCATTGGGACCTGGCTGTGCGGTTACTGAACAGGGGCCAGGATGCGGATTGCTTCTCATGGACCACATGTGAGATGTGGGCCGGGTGGTAGGAGAGCTATTCACCTGAAGCCTTTTTAAAATCTTGCCAAGGCAGGGGCGCCCGGGGCGGGGGCTCAGTCTGTTGAGCGCCCACCTTCGGCTCAGGTCATGATCTCGCGGTTCGTGGGTTCGGGCCCCACGTCGGGCTGTGTGCCGACAGCTCAGAGCCTGGAGCCTGCTTCGGATTCTGTGTCTCCCTCTCTCTCTCTGCCCCTCTCCTGCTTGTGCTCGCTCGTGCTCTCTCAAAAATAAATAAGCAAACATTTTAAGTAAATAAAATCTTGCCAACGCAGACTGCATACCAGGGTAAAGTGATCAAATAGAAGATAAAAATGCTGAATTCTCAGGATAAAATGGAGACAGCTCTAAACAACAGCCACAACCAGAGACACCAACACCAGAGGCCTTAAATTCCAGTCGAGATAGAACTTGACCCTGACCTCCCCTCCCTGGAGAGGTCAGAAGCTGTAGCCACCTGCTCGTGTGGAGGAAGGAGGAGATGTGTGAGGGAGAGACATTCACGTGGAGGATAGAATTCTTCACCGTGAGATTCAAAGTGTTGCCATTATCACCCTAGACTACACACGTTCATTGCCGAATTGGAACTATTACAGATGAAAGCAACCAGAGGACTTTACGGCGACTAAGACTGAGTGCGCGAGCTATGAAGACTGGCTAAAAGCTCATTCTTGGACTCAAAAAAATTTTTTCCACAAGATGGACTTAAAGTAATAGTGGAGAAAAAGGAAAAGAACGTCTTATTGCACCTTAGAAGGACTCCCCGTCCGATGTACTTCATACAATTGCTGTCGTCTTCTCCCACGGTTTGAAAGGTAGGTGCTAGTTAGCGTTCACTCAAGCGTTCACTCGTTTCGTTGACATATGTATGGAGCGTCACAACTCTGTGCCAGCTTGTGTCCTAGGCATTTGGGAGACTGCAGTGAATACAGACTTAAAGAAAGATCAGATAAAGGTATCTGTACTGGAGAGGACTGATCATGACTAGGGGGGGCCTGCCATTCGAAGAAGAGTTTCAAAGGTGGTCTTGCTGAGGAGGTAGGACGTAAGGCAAGACCTGAATGAGAAGACGTAGACAGCAGCGTACAATTTACGGAGGAGAAGACTGTTGGCGGAGGGAAGAACTGGCGACAAAGCCCCAAGGAAAGATGCTCAGGGGACAGAAAGAAGGCCGGCGTGACCGGAGCGCGGCGAGCCAAGCAGAGAGTGTTGGGGCTCGGCGTTGGCGAGGCAGAAGGTCCGGAGCACGGAAAGGCTTGTCCGTAAGCCTACGCTATTTGGACTGTATCCCGAGTGAAATGGCAAGCCACTGGAGGATTTTAAGCGTGGCGATGACATAAGAACGACACTTGAAAAATATCACTCTGGTGCCTGTGAGTAAGCGAGACTATGAGGAATGGGGCAGAGAGATAAGTTAGGAAGCCGGTACAGAAGCCTAAGCAGAACAGAATGGTGACTTAGGCCGGAGTGGTAGAGTGGAAGACACAGGAGGAAGCGGACATATTCAGAAGCTGTTTTGGAAGCAGTGTTGGGAGGATACGTCGATGGAGCAAATTCAGAAAACTGAGGAAAAATCAAGGATTATCCTGAAGTTCTCGGGTTAAGCAATTGCATTAATGGTGCTACTACCTGTTGACATCTACAAAGACTAGGAGAGGGGCACCCGGGTGGCTCGGTCGGTGGAGCATCTGACTTTGGCTTCGGTCATGAGCTCTCTGTTTGTGAGTTCGAGCCCCGCGTCGGGCTGGCCGCCGTCAGCGCAGAGCCCGCTTCGGAGCCTCGATCCACCCCCCACCCCGCTCTCTGCCCCTCCCCTGCTCATGCTCGCTCGCTCTCAAAAATAAATAAACATTTTTAAAAAGTTTAAAAAGACTAGGAGAGGTACAGGCTTAGAGGGAAGTCAGAAGGTCTGTCTGTCACGTGCTAGATTTGAGATGCCTGTTTGGTACCCAGGGAAGGAGATCGTGAAGGACTTGGATATGTCCAATAAGTCAGAAGCTCGGTGGAGATGTCAGGGCAGGATACAGATTTGGGATCCTTGGAACCTGTCTGTTACTTAAAACCATGTAACAAATGAAACCACCTAAAAAGTGAGTAGAGTAACAACAGAAAAGTGGCCCGGGTTTAAATTCTCGGGACACCATTTTCCAGAGGTCCAAGGGAAGAGAAGCCAGGAAAAGAGACTGAAAAGGGGTCAGCCAGTGAAATAGGTAGAAAAAAACAGAATTGTGTGGTGTCATGGAAACAGATAGAAGAAAGTACTTCAACAAGTAGGGAGTAGCCAACTATGCGACATGGTGCTGAGTGATTAACTAAGAGGGAGATAACGAAGTGACCACGGTATCTGACAGGTAATCTCAATACCAAATAATATATTTGACTTCCCTTTATGGGCCTTATTAATATCTTCTGCAATTGCAAACTGTCAACAAATGTTATTGGAAAATGCAGTCATGTTTGTAGTATTCATCAACTTTGCAATTTGGAGTGCTTCCTTGGCCTCGATAAATATTCACTCTCACACCTAAATTTGTATCCTTTTTCCTAAATGGGTCCCCTAAATTGTAAAAGCTTCTGGCAGCACAAACCCTGGGACTATAAATGTTTAGGACAGGTAGATAGATAGATAGATAGATAGATAGATAGATAGATAGATAGCATTTCTTTCAAACATATTCGGAAGTGAATGAGAATTTGATATCTTGGTCTATTTAGACTTTAACTCACACCCTCTGCCCTCTCGGCTCTACAGCTGATGATCTACTGTTTTCTTCAATTCCGTATTTTGGAAAAGACTAACAGGCTGATCGTGTTTCTTTACGGATGACTATTATTAGGTTAACACGTCTGGTTTTTGTTTTCGTGGGCTGTAGGGACTTGACAGCTAGGATTCTTTGTGACATTTCATCATTTTACCTGATGTGAATCTGTTTTTATTAATTTTTCATAGAACACAGTGAACCCCCTTATTCTAGATGTAATGCTTTCCTTGAGGTCAGAAACAGCGGGGCCGTGTGTTTTTCTGCAGTTTTGTTCCTGTTTCCCACATTCTCACCTGTCTTCGAGCTGTCTGTATTTGTAGCCCTTATCTCTTGCGCCTGTCCTCCATATTGACTATCCTCACGTTCGTGGTTTTCACCTTTCTTTTTCTCTGTGTTCTAGGAGGTGCTCTAGCTTGGCTTCTTATTCACTAATTCAATTTTCTGAGGTGCCAATTCTATTCATTACTTCCACACAGTTATTTTTTTCATTGTGTTCTTCATCTTTGAGGGGTCTATCCTTTATTTATATTTACAAAAAGAGCAAGAGAAAATGCGATAGGAACTCGAATTTGGCCACAGAACATGACAGAGGTGCTGCACTCTACATTATAGTCCTCCTCATCCCGAGCTCCCCAAGCAGAGAGGTCTTAAAAGTTATCTCTGAAATCCATTCTAATGTTGAAAATATATCAAGCAAGAAAGCACTGACAGGGGGTACTTTGGGGACAGTTGGGAATAGCAATCTGACTGATGTTGCAGAAAAACTTTAGGGCTCAAGAAAGGCCCTGAGGCTTTGGCAGGCCTTGAGACTCCGTTGTTCACCTGCAAAACCAGAGAGATACTTAATAGGGAGGAAGTCCAGGAAGCAGAGAGCTAAAAACATTACTTGACTCATGCTCACTTTAGTACTCCAGTATTACTTGGAAATGCAAGGTCGAAGTCATCAGATCTGACCGCTAAATGCACCAGCAGCAACGTGCTGGGCACGGACGTCACCAGGTAGCCCATCGAGAATCTTTGCACAGGCTGACCAGTGAAGAGTTGTGCCTGCTGAAGCCTGCTGACCGTAAAGACTGGGAGAGGTACCTCCTTCCTTAAATGCACAGAAACCAACACAAGGCCACAAGGATAATAATCAAGGAAACATGACACCACCGAAAGAAACTAATAAAACCCCAATCACTGACACTGATCTCTACTGAAATAGAGATCTGTGAGCTATCTGACAAAGAATTCACGAGGCACCCGGGTGGCTCCGTCGGTTAAGTGTCTGACTTCGGCCTAGGTCATGATCTTGCCATTCCTGAGTTGGAGCCCCGCGTCGTGCTCTGTGCTGAAGCTCGGAGCCTGGAGCCTGTTTCAGATTCTGTGTCTCCCTCTCTCTCTCTCTCTCTGCCCGTCCCCTACTTGCACTCCGTCTCTATCTGTCATAAATAAATAAACATTAACAAAATGTTTAAAAAATGAATTCAGAATGATCCTCGTAAAGAAATTCAGCGAGGTACAAGAAAACACAGAAAACGAAATGAAATTAGGAAAACAGCATGAACTAATGACAGGTTCAACAATAAAGCAGAAACCATTAAAAAAAAAAAAACAAAATGAAAACACCCAGAAATTCTAGACTTAAAGAATACAATGAATGAACTGAAAAATTCAATAGAGAGCTTCAACAACAGACTTCACCAAGCAGAAGAAAGAATAGGTAACTGAGAAGACATTTCACTGACATCAACTAGTCAGAAGAGCAAACAAAAACAAAACAAAAACAAAAACGAGTGAAGAAAGCCTACATAAATTACAGAATACCATTAACAGAAACAATCTACATGTTACTGGAGTTCCCAGAAAGAGAAGAGGGGGAGAAAGGGGCGGAAAGCTTTTTTAAAGAAATAATGGCTGGTGTTTTACAGCCACTGTCACAGTGCCATCACTCGCTAACGCTAACGCCACGTCTGGCCCACCGAGTTCCAGCCCAAGGTGAAGGGGGGTAAGTAAGGAGGTCTCTGCGCCATGGCTCCAACAAAGCAGACTGCCCACCAATCCACTGGTGGTAAAACGCCCAGGAAGCAACTAGCTTCAAAAGTTGCTGGCAAGAGTGCGCCCTCTACCGGAGGGGTGCGGAAAACTTATCGTTACAGGCCTGGTACCGTGGCCCTCCACCGCACTAGACGTTATCAGAAGTCGGCTGAACTTCCGATCCACAAACTCCCGGTCCCAGCGTCTAGTGTGAGAAATCGCTCAGGACTTCAAAACAGATCTGAACTTCCAGAGTGTGGCCATCGACGCCTGGCGGAGGCAAGCGAGGCCGATCAGGTGGGTGTCGGCAGACGGCAACGTGCGTGCTATCCGGGCCAAACGTGTAACAGTCAGGCCGAACGACATCCAGTTAGCACGCCACATATGTGGAGAACATGCGTAAGCATCCGCTGTGATGGAAAACATCTCGTTCTTCAAAAAAAATATTTCTCTTCTTCCTGTTATTGGTTGTTCCGAACATTAGCTATATTTTTTTCCATGGGGTCAAAAGGTACCTAAGTATACGACGGCAAGTGGAAAAATCGGGGACAGAAATGAGGTATTGGCAGTTTTTCCATTTTCACTTGTGTGTGAATTTTCGATATAAATGCAGGGACATAAAGCGTTAATGAAAGTCAAAATGTTGTAGTGAACATGTTTCAGCAGTTCAACTTTATAACAATTATACATAAACTTGTTAAATTTTTCTGGGGGAAAAAAAAAGAAAGAATGGCTGTAAACTTCCCAAACCTGGGGAAAGATCTGGACATCAACATTCATGAAGTTAATAGGTCCCTCCAAAAGTCCAACACAAAATGATCTTCTCCAAGATACATTAAAATAAAACTATCTAAAGTCGAGACAAAGAAGGGATTTTAAAAGAAGCAAAAGAAAAACAATTCTCACCTATAAGGGCACACCCATAAGGCTATCAGCATATTTCTCAGCAGAAATCTTGCAGGACAGGAGAGAGTGGGATGATATATTCAAAGTGCTGGGAAAAAAAAAAACCTTGCTAACCAAGGATGCTTTACCAGGCAAAATTGTCTTTCAGAAATAAAGACAAGATAAAGCCTTTCCCAAACAAACAAAAGCTGAGGGAGTTCACAAGCACTAGACGCATCTTACAAGAAACGTGAAAAGAAGTTCTTCAAGCAGAAACAAAAGAATAATGATTAGCAACGTGAAAACATACGAAAAAATAAAACACACCAGCAAAGGTAAATACATAGTCAAACTCAGAATACTCTAACACTGTAATATTGTGGTGTGTCAATCACTTAACTCAAGTATAAAGGATTAAGGACCAAAGTATTGAAAATAACTATTTCTATGATCATTTGTTAAATTATATACAATATAAAAAGAGGTAAATTGTGACATCAAAAACATAAATACAGGGAAGGAGTAAGAGGGTAGAGTTTTTGTATGTGATCACAGCTAAGTTGTTACCAGCTTTAAAAACACTGCCATTTATAAGAAATTTTATGTAAGTTTTATGGCAACCACAAAACAAAAACTATAGTTAGATACCCAAAAGATAGAGAAGGGAATCAAAGCGTTCTATTATGGAAAATCATCAATTCGCAAAGGAAGACATCCAAAAAGGAAAAAAGGAACATGACAAAACAGCCTGAAAATAACAAGATGGCGTTAGTAAGTCCTTATTTATCAATAATTATTTTTTAAATTTATTTATTTTGAGAGAGAGAGAGAGAGAGAGAAAGCACAAGTGGGGGAGGGGCAGAGACAGGAGAGAGAAAGTGCCAAGCAGACCCTGCGTTACCAGCACAGAGCCCGACATAAGGCTTTATCTCACGAACCCGGGAGATCACGACCCGAGCCAAAATCGAGTCGGAGGCTTAACAGACAGAGCCACCTGGATGCCCCATATCAATAATTATTTTAAAGGTAAATGGATTACATTCTCCGATCAAAATGTATAGAGTGGCTGAAAGGATTAAAAAACAAGATGTAACCATATGCTGCCTACAAGAGGCTCACTTCAAATTTAAGGACACATGTAAAGCCTAAGTGAAGGAATAGAAAATAAAATATTCCATGCAAACAGCAACCAAAAGAGACCAGGGGTAGCTACACTTTATCAGGCGAAATAGACTTCAAATCAAACCTGTAACGAGAGACAGGGGTGCCCGGGTGAGCGGCCAGTCAGTGGAGCAGCCAACTTCAGCTCAGGTCATGTTATCATGGTTCGTGGGTTCGAGCCTGGAGCCTGCTTGAGATTGTCTCTCTCCCTTTCTCTCTGCCCCTCCCCTGCTTGTGCTCTCTCTCAAAATAAATAAACTTAAAAAGATGTCTAAAGGGGCGCCTGTGTGGCTCAGTCAGTTAAGCATCTAACTTCAGGTCAGGTCAGGATCTCAAGGTTCGTGGGTTCAAGCCCCATGTCAGGCTTTGTGCTAAGCGCTCAGAGCCTGGAGCCTGCTTCGGATTCTGTGTCTCCCTCTCTCTCTGCCTCTCCCCGCCCCCCTCTCTCTCTCTCTCTCTCAAAAATAAACATTAAAGAAAATTTTTAAAAAGAGACAGAGGAGATGGCTATATCATGATAAAGGGGTGAGCTCATCAAGAGGATACGACCATTGTAAATATACGTGCACCCAACATTGGAGCCCCAAAATACAATAAGCAAATATTAACAGACCTGAAGAGAGAACTGGATGATGGATGAATAAGGAAAATGTAGTGTGTGTGTGTGTGTGTGTGTGTGTGTGCGTGTGTGAGTGTGTGTGTGTGACTGTGTGAGTGTGTGTGTGTGCGCGCGTGTGTGCGCGTTATGGAGTATCATCCTGCCATACAAAAGTGGGAAATCCTGGCGGTGGATTGTGCCGACATGGTCCAGATTAAGGCTCGAGACCTTCGCGGCAAGAAGGAGGAGGTGCTTCAAGAGCTGGAAGTCCTGAGGGTGGAGCTGTCCCAGCTGTGCGTCCCCGAAGTGACAGGCAGCCCAGCCTCCAAGCTCTCCAAGATCCGAGTTGTTCACAAATCCGTCTCCCGTGTTCTCACCGTCATCAACCAGGCTCAGAAAAAGAACCCCGGGAAACTCTACGAGGGTGAGAACAAGCATGAGCGGAACCTGAAGCCCAAGAAGCAGCAGCAGGGGTGGCTACGCTCGCTGTGCAATCAAGGCCTGAGCGTCAGCATCAGTGAAACACAAACAAACTCACTCCCGAAACCAACTTCGCACTGCACGTTTAACTAGAATTGAAATAAAATTTTGAAAAAAAAGAAAAAAGCAAAAAGCCACACTAACAAAGTAGGAAGTCCCGCCTTTTACGACAATACGGATGGACTCTGAGGGCATTACGCTAAGTGAAAGAAGTCAGAGCACAACACGCGTGTGTTCGCGCTCACATGCGTAATCTAAAAAGGCTGAACTCCTGGAACCAAAAAGTAGATCGGTGGTCGTCAGGCGTGGGGATGGTGGAAATGGGAACATGTTGGTCAAACGCTCCAAGCCTCCAGCTATCGATGAATTAGTTCCGAGATCTAACGTACAGCATGGCGACTGTAACCCACAATACCGAATTGTCTACTTTCGAGCTGAAAGACACTAGACCTTAGCTGTCCTCACCAAAACAATGGTAATTATATGAGGGAACCGATGTGTTAACCAAACCTTATGTGGCCATCGTTTCACTGTATGTATATTATGCATCCAGTACAAGCTTGGATTGTGACTAACTTGTTCTGTGCACGTTCCGCAAGACGAGCAAACATTTCTAACACGTTTTAACTTGACAAACGAACGACGTCTTGGTCTTGCAATACGAGTCGTACGTGACGCCCAAAGTCACATGATCACAACTGAGCCAATGGTTCTTGAAATTCGCTTTGATACGCAAGTGCTTTGGATGACAAGCGTGTTTCCGGAACGAATTACGCTCGCACACCAAGGTTTTAGTGTATACACTATATACATTTCACCATATATACACAAATGTATAATTATCGCCACGTACACCTAAAACTTGTATTTGTCCCATGTCAATATACCTCAGGAAAGTTGGGGAAAAGTGACAAGAAGGGAGACAAGTGATTCAGAGAACAGAAGAGCAGGAGGAGCCGGAAGACAGGAAGCAAGGAAGGTGGAAGAGAGCAGAAGAGGAAGAGGGAAAAAAAGAAAAAGAAGAGGAACAGAACGAGAAGGAGCAGCAGCCCTGGCGACGGCAGCAGCAGCCAGCATCTCCGTCTGTGAGGGGGCGGAGGCAGTCACCAAACAGGGAAGTGTTCCGCAACCCAAAGAAAATGTTATGAAATAGGTACGGTCAGGAAAAGATCTTGGAAATTAAAAATACGACCGCCGAAATGTAAATTTTAGTTAAAATATAATATGGAAATCGCCTTCTAGGCAGAACAAAACTGACAGAAGAACCGAAGTGGGAGGAAAACTATAAAAGATAGAAATTCAATACAGGCTGTCTCACATCCAATAGACAGGTGTTCTGGAAAGACAGAAGTGGAAGGAGGGAACTGGTAGAAGACACAAAAGCCGACTCCCTGGGGCTATCGGACTTCAGTGTTCCAAGTGCGGGAGCCCAGTAAGTGCCCAGCCCAGGTTAAAGGTTAAAGCTCCACATGAGGGGGGGGGGGTGCCTGGGTGGCTCAGTCGGTTAAGCATCTGACTCTTGACTTCAGCTCAGGTCACGATCCCACGGTTCGTGAGTTCGAGCCCCACGTCGGGCTCTGCGCTGCCAGCGCGGAGCCTGCTTGCGATTCTCTCCCGCTCTCTCTGCCCCTCCCCTGCTCGGGCATGCACGTGCACGCTCTCTCTTTCAAAATAAATACCCTTAAAAAAAAAAAAAAAAAGCTCCACACCTGGACCCATCACCGTGACATTTCAGAAGAGCCAGGATAAGAAGATAGCACAGCCCTGAAGAGAAAACGTTAGCTTACCTACGAAGCAATGATAAGCACACTCACATCGGGTTTCTCACCAGCACTGCCAGATGCCAGGGGATAACGGGGCAGCGCCTTCAAAACGCAGGCTCAGTTTTTCAGCTACAGCCTTACACATAGCCAAAGTACTGCTCAAGGTTGAGAAAAGGGTAAAAGGAATTTGCAAACGTGCCAAAATGCACGTCCCTGTCAGAAGGCTAACAGAATATACAAGGGAGTAAGCGGACCAGGGAAAGCGTGTAGCCAGGAGACGGTGTGTATAAGCCACCAAAGTGGGCAGGGAGGACACGCTCCAGCATCACAGCTGTGCAGCAGCCCCACCAAGCATCGTCGTACCGGATGAGTAGTTCAGAAACCCCGTCAAAAGTTGCTCAAACGTGCAATAAAATTGTTAACGTATTACTTAAACTTACAAAAGTCATCAAGAGAGGAGCTAAAAAAAAAAAAAAAAAAAGTGAAAAGACCACCCCGGGGGAAGGTTGGGGGGCAGAAAGTAAAGGGGCGCAATGTGCAACAATACATCAAGAAGCAGTGATGTATACACATTATCTAGAAATGGATCACTAATCAGAAGCAAGAGCTAAAGTGTGTCCATCTGAGGAACCAGGGAGATGGTTGAGAGACGAGTTGCTTTTCATTTTAAGCTGACAAAGTTGGTGATGAATGGACTGGATCAGAGTCAAGGAGACCGGTCAGGGGCCACTGGGGCATCGAGCCACGAAGTGCGGAGCCCCAGCACTGGCGTTGGGCGTGGAAGAGATGACGTTGAGGGAACCTACCGGTGAGTGACCAGTGTATGAGTCGAAGATGACTCCAGTGTTTCCAGATGGAGCGATTTTAATTAGGAAGTGATATTTCCAGGGGCGCCTGGGTGGCTCAGTCGATTGAGCGTCTGACTTCAGCTCAAGTCATGATCTGACGGTTTGTGAGTTCGAGCCCGCAGCGGGCTCTCTGACCCCACTTCGGATCCTCTGTCCCCCTCTCTCTCTGCCCCTCCCTCATGCACGGGCACACGTCCATGCATGCTCTCTTTCACTCTATCTCTCTCTCAGAAAAAAAAAAAAGTTTAACAAAAAAGAAGCAAGATTTCTGTGCAGAAAGTGGAGTTTTCCGTTTATGTGCAGCCCTCTTATGCAAATTGCTACGCTTGTGGAGAAGACCTCACTGGTCCATTTTCATTACTGATATTTTCCAATATATTGTTTACATCCAGTAGCATAAGACTGTATAACTCAAAATTTTCATGGGTACCCACAGCTTAGTCACTCCAAGTGGAATGGGGAAATAGAAAGAAAATGACTTTATAGAATGTTGTAGAAACAGACTTTTTTGGCGGTGGGCAGAGTGGGGATAAAATAGCATGGCTTTAATCTAGATATCCAAAAATAATCACGATTGTAAGATAAAAGAGTGCTTTTTTCACGGGAGATAAAACTTGCCTTTAAAATCTCTCTGTTGATTTCAGTAACCATGGATGTTCCACACTTCTGTGTTCAACAGACCAATAGTGAAGCGATGCTAGGAAAACTGATGGTGTTATGACATTTTTGTGCTCAAATTAAACACCACAGCTTATCTCTGTAATTATGATATTTAGAAAGGACATCACCAAAAACGACGGGGGCATAAATCAGCACAGAAAGCTATGGAGTCAGTATTTGGCACGAGTGAGAGACAAGTCCCACAGAGACCCACTGAGCTCCGAGAGAAGCCGATTGAAAGGCCATTAGCTCAGATGATGATCATGTAATCAGATAGGTTAGCTGATAATTTGTGCAAAGTGCTTAGGAAGCTCCTTAAACCAGAATAGTTAAGGAGGTTGACTTCTTTCTGTGTGATAGATAAGGCATGACGCACATTCCCACTAATGGATGATTTTAAAAGGAGATAAAGAGAAACCCGGCAGTAATGGTAGGGATTGCGGAGTGGAGCGCGTTGGGAATGGCCAAGCATTCTGCCCTGATGTCCCGGGTGTGCTGATGTCCCGGCTCAGGCTCTCCTTGGGAAGGCCGGGGCGGGGGGGGGGGGGGGGGGTGGGTGGGAATCCTCTCCAAAAGAGGTCGGCAGTTTGCCTGGAGGAGGGCTCTCGGGGTAGATGTCAGGACCTGACCCAGAAGGAGAGTGTTGAGGGAACTCCGGATCTTCGTCGGAAGCCCTGAGGGACAAAAATAAATAAAGAGGCAAAACCAAACAATCAAGAGGTGCACTCAGAAGCGCGATGCGCGGAATCCCTCCCCTTCCCCTGGAGACTACGACCTTCCTTCTTTTGACTCTTGTGGGCATTCTGTCTGCCGGTGGAGTCTTTGAAGACCCAAGCACGGGAGATGGGCGGTTTTGAAAGCGCTGTAAGAACCGAGGCACTACAGAAAGTACCGTGGGCAGGAGAGGCCATGGGCCGCTTAACCAGCCCAGAGGAGGCTGAGAAATGGAGAGGAGAGGATGGGACCCGGACGATCTCTCGCACCTCACTTCTCAGTGCACTTGCTCACCCGTAGTGAACACGGAGGACGCGGGGGTCAGGACCGAGAGGTTGGCAACCGAAGTATTTGTGATCTTTAGATGAGGACGCCTCCTCCCCCTCCCTCCCCCCGGCCATCGAGCAGCTCAACAGTGTGTTTTAAATATGTGATGTTATCAAGGAGAAATTAGTATTCTCGCTCAAAATCTAGTCTGAAAAGCACCGCGCTCAAGAATTCGTCTTACCATCTTCCCCTGATAATGAATCTGGTCCAACGATCTTTTTTTTTAATTTCCTCCCTGAAGCACACTTTATTTCTGGAAATGCAGATAAAGTGCCACGCAGGGAAACTCAATCCTAAGTTGTTTTTTTTTTCTTTAAGATAAGGAGTTCAGTAATCAGGAGTTACCTGTCATGGCACAGGCAGACACTGGCGGCTCTGGGTTAAACAGTCAGAGCCGTGAACCCGAAGGAGGCTTTCTTCTCTCTCTCTCTCAGCTCTACCGTGGGGAGTGCACCCTTCTCCAGGGAACACAGCACCGGCTGGGTGTTGGGATCTGATAGATAAGAAGACCTTGTGGCTATTTATAAAAATCTCCTTGTATAAAATAGCTTGTGAAGTGTTGGCGTGTGTGTATTTCCTGTGAGTTCCACCCGTGCAGCTGCAGCTGGGCAGAGAGGCGGCCCCCAACAGCACGCACGCGCAACGTGGAGGTCAGCTAGCACCGCTTGCCCAGCCCTGCTTTCGCACCAAACTTGGCCTACAGACACTTGAGTGCCTTAGGAGTAATCCACAGAGCCTGGGAGGGAAGTCCCACTTCTGGCAATGACGAGGGGCCGCTTTATGCGACGGGACTGGAGTTTTTCAAACATTTGTTCCTGTTTCCTTATTTTGACAAAGAGAGGGCGCGAGGGACGGGACTGGATTTAAACGAGACCTTCTGGGGCGCCGGGGTGGCTCAGTGGGTTAAGCGTCCACCTCTCGATTTCTGCTCCCTTCATGATCTCACGGTTTCCTGAGTTCGAGCCCCCGCGTCGGGCTCTGGGCGCTGACCGCGCAGAGCCTGTTTGGGATTTTCTCTCTCTCTCTCTCTCTCTCTCTCTGGCCCTCCCCCACTCACACACTGTCTCTCCCAAAATAAATAAACTTAAAAGAAGGACCTTCCACAATGAGCAAATTGCAGTCTTTTGCACTGCAAAAGTCTCTTAAATATAGTAGTCAGTTGAAAATACCTACAGCATTCTTTATTGAAAAGCATATTCAATATGCACTGATCTTCATCCTTTCAGGGTAAATGTTTAGAAAAAGTTCAGATGTCATTAAAAGATAAATCTGTTTTAAAAAGTGGATGATCTGGGGCGCCTGGGCGGCTCAGTGGGTTAAGTGTCCAACTTTGGCTCAGGTCATGATCTCGCGGCTTGTGGGTTCAAGCCCCGCGTCAGGCTCTGTGCTGACAGCTCGGAGCCTGGAGCCTCGTTCAGATTCTGTGTCTCCTCTCTCTCTGTACCTCCCCCGCTCATGCTCTGTCTGTCTCTCTCAAAAACAAAGAATATACCTAGGTTTGTGTGTGTGTGTGTGTGTGTGTGATGATCATTCACTTTTTATTTATTTTGTTTTACTTATTTATTTTTAATGTTTATTTGAGTCAAAAGCAATATTTGGGGGCACCTGGGGGCTTAGTCGGTTAAGCGTCCAACTTCGGCTCGGGTCACGATCTCGCAGTTTGTGCGTTCGAGCCCCGCGTCGGGCTCTGTGCCGACAGCTCAGAGCTTGGAGCCTGCTTGGGATTCTGTGTCTCCCTCTCTCTCAGCCCCTCCCATGTTCACACTCTGTCTCTCGGTCTCTCAAAAATAAATACACATTTTTAAAAAATTATTACAACAAGCAATATCTGATGAGAAAATAATCAAGTTAGTTTCATCTGTTCCTGGAAAAACAGTTGGGAAGGTGTCCACAAGGAATAAAATAGAAAGGATTGCACTACTGGGGACATAAGCGGTCCTTGTCACTTGTCAGTCCCAAGGACAAAGCCACATTCCAGCGCTTCACTGATCACCTGGGAGCAATGGAGACGCACTCATTTAGGGGGGAGGGACCTGGCAATACTGGAGGGCAAGGGAAGTCGATAAACATGCAGCACTGGCCCCAGGACAAGACCCACACGTCACAGATCAAATCCAGAGAGATTGATGGAAATCTTAGCACAGTTACAAGCTGAGCCTGGTGCTGGGTGAAAAATCGGAGAACACTTGTGTAGAGTGTGATTTCAACTACAGGAACCATTACCTGTGGGAAAACCTGTCCGTATCTGTCTGAGAAAGAGATGCCTACGAGACTGCCGAATCTCACAGGTACCCCCGCACTTGCGCAAACTGGTGGTGGCCCCCAGTTCTCAGGCGAGAAGATTGGGACAAAATCGCTGTGATGCTAACCCGGTGGGACTTCGCACAGGAAAGAAGGAAGAAGACTGCATGCGAAACCCAGGCAACACACGGGTCATACAGATGACCTACAAGATTGACCTACAAGATGCCTACAAGACTGCCGAATCTCACAGGTACCCCCGCACTTGCGCAATCTGGTGGTGGCCCCCAGTTCTCAGGCAAGAAGATTGGGACAAAATCGCTGTGATGCTAACCCGGTGGGACTTCGCACAGGAAGGAAGGAAGAAGACTGCATGCGAAACCCAGGCAACACACGGGTCATACAGATGTTGCCGCCCATAAATGCCCGTGGATATCGGGCTCTTTGGCCCTCTGACGTAGGAGAGTTCCAGATTCTTTCGGTGGTTACTGAAATGTTTCCCCCTGCCCTTGTTGCATCCTGGCGACGGGGGAAGTAAAACTGATCAAGCTGTCAACATCTGGGATGAAGACAGAGCACAGAATGACAGTTGTAGTTTCTTGAATCCAAAAGCCTCATTATTGGGTTGTCATATTCAGAGAAGAAATGCCAAATGCTTAAGTGAACTTGCCCAGAGTTACACTGCAAACCATTAAGAAGACATTAAGTAGCGATGCCCAGAAAATTTGCGGCTATTTTGGTTGATGTCCATTCGTGGTACAAATACTAATGGAATTTTATCTCCACTTCAATAGTCGGTGTTTGAAAAATGTCTTCAAATTAGATTTTCTTGATATCTGCTCCTTTCTCCCTGGCTACTGTGGGAGACACCGCTGGCTTCCTACCCAACAGCTTCACCTTTCCCGGCCTCCCCGCCAGCACAAGCCGGCTTTGTTTCGTTCGGCCCCCTCTGGATTGTAATTTCCTTCCCCATACACGGGTGATGAGTTCTGATTGGACTTCCTAAGCTAAGCATTCCTCTCAGTCAACCGGGTTTGGCGTGGGCAAACGAGACGTTAGGGGGAATCTGTCAGAGGCTTCTGGGAAGGGTTCCTTTGTTCTGAAAAAGTAACAAAGAGAGATGTAGACTCTTGTTTTGAGAATTAAATGAGCTAATGTGTATCGCTTGGAACAGTGACCGACGCAGTCAATAGCTGACTGGCACGTAACAACTCAACAGCTGTTAGGTATTGAGAGCCGACACCCAGGACTCCGAGATGGCGTCACCCGTACCAGCGAAGGAGACGCTCACGGATAGCAAACTAGGAGAGCTGCCTCGCTGGATACTGATGCGGGATTTCACCCCTGAAGGCATTGCCAGAGGGTTTCAAAGAGGTTGATGTTACCATCGATGTTGCGGTAAGTACGTCTGTCAACTGTGAAGAGAGGGGGTGTCGCCGGGATTTCGAACGCATTCCTGACCGTGACCTTTGCCCGGCACCCTTGAATCCTTTCATATCCTGAGAGTTTAACATCCAATGAAAGATGAAAAACAGCAATAATAATCGCTAGGGATCAGGGCTGTGTCGTTGCGGTTGCTACTGCTGTCGCACATGTAAATGTGGAGTCGCATGGGGTAGCCGTGAGGCCCTAGATACGGTAGGTATGAGATGCGCACCCACTACGTTTCTGTGGATGTGGCTGAGACACGCGCTAGCCTACCACGGAGGCACGCGGTCCCAGAAAGGGTGTCGACCAAAGCTAGGAAAACGAGGCTCTGCGAGAATTCTTCACCTTAAACATGCAGAGGCCGGCTCGGAGCTGAGAGGACCCGGGTCCTGTCACCACAGACAGAGCTCTGATGCTCCCTCAGCGGGACGAAGGAATAATCTCAGAGAACGTCTATTTATTCTTCTTTGTCCTCCATTTGCTACCTCACCCCAAACCCCCAAACCCAATCTTTCCGCATCTGGAATTTATGCTTTACGTACTGGTCACATGGTAATAACCGGATGACGAGAGCTGAAGTCGTAACATATTCTGGAAAATGAAAACGTCAAAACCTCAAATTTAATGAAGAAACATTTCAGTTTCCAGATAATTTTTATTTTCATTCACTTATCTCTAATGCGAATACTAATGGAAAGGTTTAGAAATACTGGCATATACAGGACACGAATGCCATTTCCTCCCTGAACTCTTAGGTAAGATATTAAGGCATAATAAGTATGAATATTAAGTATTCTGGTTTTATAGCTCATGCGTCGTTTTCAGAAATGCTACTTAATGTGGAAAAAACTCACTAATGGGCAAAAAAAAAAAAAAAGTGTCCAGCACCATAAAATAAAATAATGCCACTCTAGTCCATGACTGGAAAGATAAAAGATTGTATTAAAATATTAAGAAATTATATATACATTTATCTTGGCATTTGTAAACTTGTGCCCCTCTTCATTCCTTAACTGAACAAAATCAACTTTTCATTGGAGGGACGGCGGGAGGGCTGTTGAGGAGGTTCCGTTTACCACCAGGTAGAAGATTGGTCCAGATGATGCTAGGACGGGTCTGAACGAACCCCAGATGCTATACACACACTAGATGTTCTAACATTGGCCTGGCGCTTTCTCTATAGTCTTGTGCAAGGCTCCCTCCACAACTGTGCCTCAGTTTCCACTTCTGTAAGATAAGATGCTGAACCCAAAAGTGTCTTCCAGATCTAAGATCGGGACGCTCTCTTCACAAACTCTGGCAGACAACGCTTCTAGTCCACCCTTCCACCTAGGTGGGACCACACGACCCAGTTCTAGCCCGTGGGGTCGGGTGGAAGTGATATACGCCACCCCCAGGCCTGGCCCCTACTCCGCCCCACGCAATTTCCCACACCCTCCCTCTCTCCCCTAGCTGCATGGCGGGGGGGGGGGGGGGGGGGGCGGGGGAGTGAAGCAATCCAAGATGATGAGAGAAGCCCAGTCCTCAAGTTCATGGCTGGCAGTAGGGCTGCCCAAGACAGCTTCCTGAACAGAATCATCCACATCAGATTTCATGCGAGTGTGAAATAAGCCCTTATTAGGTATAGACATCACCAATTCCGGGTGGCACGCTATTGCCAAAGTCAGCATCATCCTGCCTAATACAAACACATGAACACACAGAACACGCAAAGCCAGATCTCCTGTCACAAACGCTGACAGCAACAGCGTGAACGCTGGTCAGAGTACCTCCCTTGGCTGGAATTGTAGATATTGTTAAGCCCAACGAGGCTCTGGGAATAAATAAAAGCAAGATAATAGCACACATGAAAAACCGCGTCTGGACATCTCAGAATGGAGCTATCAAGAAATCTTTTAAAAGCTTTCTACATCGTAAGTCTTATAAATCTGAATGAAAATGCATACAATTAGGGCATTTTCTACTTTATGTGTCCTTGGGCTTAATAATGTAGATTGTCAACTTCACGATATATACGTGCATCAAACCATCACTTGGTACATCTCAAACGTACACAATGTTATACGTCAGTTATATCTCAATAAGGCTGGAAAAATATAATGTAGATTATCTTAAAAGATAAACTGTGATCCAAACATGGCGTTTGAAAATAAGTTTCTAACAGATCATAGACGTAAAACTTGTAAGCTCTGAAAAACATTTCCTATACATTTGTTTTCAGAGGTATTCTTCTGCACACAGGGATGTCAGAATATTAGGGTTTTTTTGTGTCCTTCTTACTTTTCATGATTTTTATTTTTATTTCCTTTAATGTTTATTTATTGTTGAGAGAGACAGAGCGTGAGCAGGGGAGGGGCAGAGAGAGAGGGAGACACAGAATCGGAAGCAGGCTCCGGGCTCCAGGCTCTGAGCTGTCAGGACGGAGCCCGATGTGGGGCTTGAACTCACAGATCACGAGATCATGACCTGAGCCAAAGTTGGACACTCAACCGACAGAGCCACCCAGGCACCCCCTTACTTTTCATGATTTTTAAATACAATATTCTGCCTTAAGTACTTCTCAAATAGTACCATTTGATATCATTTATAGCCATTACAAATATTAAAGTCTACAAAAATGTTTAAATAACACTTTATAGTTTCAATCTACGTTTATATAATAAAAAGTGGAAACAATTTAGAAATAAAGTTGACTAGTATTCATGTATGAAATAACATTTCAACCACTCATAGAGTAAGTCTCAAAAATGAACTAAGTCCAAGGAGTGCCTGGCTGGTTCAGTCGGTAGGGCATGTGACTCTTGATCTTAGGGTTGTGAGTTCAAGCCCCATGTTGGGCCTAGAGCCTACTTTAAAAAAATGAACTAAATCCAAAGGGATGAGTAAATGGGGATTTATTGTACTTCCTCTCTGTATAGTTTTGTGCATATTTGAACATTTGAGGGGAATTTTTTTAAGTTTATTTATTTTGAGACTGAGAGAGTGTGAGCAGGGGAGGGGCAGAGAGAGAGCTAGAGAGAGAATCCCAGGCAGGCTCCGTGCTGTCAGCACAGAGCCCGACACAGGGCTCAATCCCACAAACCGTGAGATCATGACCTGAGCTGAAATCAAGAGGCGGACGCTTAACCGACTGAGCCACACGGTGCCCCTTGGGGGAAATTTTTTAAAGGCTGAGGAGCAGAATATAGGTCCGTGTCCTAATTCCCAGATCCTGTGAATATGTTTACATGGCAAAGGGAATTAAGGTTGCTGATCACCTGATCCTGAGATGGGGAGACTGTTCTGGATTATCCGGGCGGGTCCAATGTGAACACAAAGGTCCTATTAAGTACTAGGAGGCAGGAGAGGGAGAGCCAGGGAAGAAGACTTACTGCCGGAAGCATGCTGGTCCAGGGTAAGAACGATTCGACTACACATTGCTGGCTTTGCAGATGCAGGAAGGGGCCGTGAGCCAAGGAACGCAAGGTGGCCCCTAGAAGCTGGAAGAGGCAAGGAAATGGATTCTGGGCCAGCACCTCCAAAGGAATGCAGCCCTACTGACCAACACCTTCATTTTAGCCCAGAGGAATCCATTTCAGACTTCTGACCTACAGAACCGTCAGACAGTAACTGTGCTCTGTAACCCGCTAAGTTTGTTGTAAACGTGTTACATCAGCAATGGGAACGGGATGCAGGAAGAGCCATGCTTCCTCCCCCCCACCTCGGGAGGGGCACTGTAGGCAGAATCATGGCCCTCTGAAGATGTCCACGTTCCAACACCCAGAAACCATGAGTATGTTCTGTTACACAGGAAGGGGAAATGAAGGTTGATCAATCAACTGACCTTGACAGGGGGAGATTATCCTGGATTCTCTGGATGGGCCCAACATCATCGTAAGAATCCTGAAAGCGGAAGAGAGAGGCAGAAGAGAGGTCATGCTGCTGGCTTTGAAAAGACAGGAAGGCCCTGTGAGCCAGGGAGTGTGGAGATGGCTTCTCCCCTCCAGCCATCAGAAGGCACACAGCCCAGCCGCCATCTTGATTGTAGCCCAGTGAGACCCATCTCAGACTTCCCACCTTCGGCAAGACGTGAACTCTGTGTTGTTTCAAGCGACCTGGTCTGCAGTCGTCTGTTATGGTAGCATTAGAGAACTGATGACAAAAGAAATTCTTATGGGATCTCTCCCTGTGCTTAGCACTGTGACGATCAGCTAGAGAGAAGCCAAGCGGTTTGGTCCCTGCCTTTGAGTGGCTTCCCATCTGCTTGAGGAAACGAGGCCTACGCGGGGGAATACCCGGAGGTAAGAAAAGATGACGCCGAAGTGAGGAATACGGAGACTACGGGCTCCTGAAATTCCAGGCACATAAACAGACACAAACCACCGGGCCCGGCTGGCTCCTGACGTAGAGTTCTGTGGGCGCAGGAGGCTGGCGCTGGGGAAGACTGACGCAGCCGGGTTATCTGTCTCATGTTTCACATGAGGTCCCTGGGTACCCGAAGGGAGTGGGAGGTGACAGGTGGCTCTCCTCTCCAAGCTGATGTGCCGCCATCTACGAAAGAATCACCGAGCGCTGCGACCAAAACGCTGTCTTAGCCCCCCGCTCCCCTGACCTCCTTAAGGAGCCCCCTCGGCTTCCTCCGGGCCAAAACATGCCCGCTGAGGGTGTTGCCACACCGCCTGCAGGATTCACCCCTAGCATCGCTGGCTCCTTCCTTGCAGCCCGCCCCTCCTTGCTCTCAAGCTGATACCCCATCTACCTTCTCCAAGCCCCCGCCACTTGTCTCCGCGTGTGGGAACCTAGCCCGGAGACCTGGGGCTCCTAATCTGCGAGACATGAAGGACAGTAGCAACATCCCGTAGGGGAGCCGGCTGCGGGGATTAAACAAGACGCCATAAGGCAAGTGCTCAGTACGGTGCCCGGCGAGTCCCCGACCGAAGCCCAGTATGATTGTCCTCATTCGCTGGGGCCGGGCGCTACGCGATCGTAAGCGGAGCGATGGGGCGGCCGGTCTGCACGGGGCACCCCGGGCGGATACTTGCTCTCCCAGGTTAGATACGAATAGCACCCCTTTGCACTCACAAAAATGCCCCCCGGTGGCACCTTAATCGCAGGGAGCGAAAGAAGAGGCCAGTTGGTGGAATTCAGGGATCAGATCAGCATCGACAGAAAAGCTGAGTTACCGTAAAACATCTGGCTGGGGCTTCTGCGGTCTTCCCCGCCTAAGGGACCGGGTGGGTGCCACGGCCCGAGAGGAGACGGGGTCCCCGGAACAGGCCGCGGGTGCGGACGGAAGACTTCAGAGAGACGTTCTATTTCCCTTCTCCTTGAACAATTCCTTCTCCATCCTCCCTTATCCAGCGAGAAAGCAGGGATTAGAAAGAGCCAAGTCTCCTGCCATTTGATTATTTCGAGCAGGCATTTTTGTCTGTCTCCCTAGAAAGAACAAAGTCAAATCCTTTTGATACCAAATTGCTTCGATGCTTTAAAGCTCCAGAGCTGTGATTATGGTCTGAAAATAGCTCTTGACATAAAACAAAGATTAAAGATTCAGGTGAGTTTAAAGATGGGTTCTCCTTAGTTCTAAGGAGGCTAAAACCAGGGTTAGACCAAACAACAATTTATTACAAGGATAAGATAAGGGGCTGCATCTGAGCATGTGTTCCTTATAATAGCTTTTCCTTTCGAATGACCTCTTTCCATCTTTACATTCATGATTCTGTATGGATGTATGGATTATAGAATATTGCTAAATATATATAAATAAATAGATATAGATGTAAGAGGGGAGTATCTGTAGGTACTGACACGGAAGAATGGCTCTATCCAAGCTGAACTGCAGAAAACAAGTGTAAAAAATAAAAATGTGGCCTAGGTGGCCTATACATGCTCAATAAAGAATCTTTTGCTCAACAAAGGATCTGAAAGAATATTTGCAGGGAGTGCAAAAGGGGGGGGGGGTTTGTGGGAGGTGGGTAGATTTTACATTTTACTGTGTAGTCACTGGGCGACAGTGTTTTGGTCGCAGTGCTCACTTGTTTTTAGAGAGGGAGAGAGAGAGAGAGTACAAGCAGAAGAGGGGCAGAAGGAGAGAGAGAGAATCTTAAGGATTCTGCCTCTCCCTCTCCTTCTCCCTCTCCCTCTACCCCTCCCCTGCTAGCTCTCTCTTTCTCTCTCTCTGTCTCTCTCTCTCTCAAAATAAACTTGAAAAATAAACCTGGGACTATAGTTCCCAGAGCAGAGTGGCAGCGGCCGGTACCCTCCCACGGAAGAAGCACGTCCTGTACAGGGTCACGTGGCAGGGAACGGCAGGCAGGCTAAAAGGCAGGCCTCCACGCTCACGCAGAGCCCAGTGAGGGGCTCGATCCCATGGCCCTGGGATCATGACCTGAGCCGAAATCAAGAGTCAGACGCCCAACCGACTAAGCCACCCAGGCACCCCACGGACCCATTTAGTTTTTAAACCCTGAAGATCTCCCCCTCCTACGCGAAACCTTTGGGACAACTGCCGACCACACAATACTCACTGGCTGTCAAATTAATCTGGCACCTGCTTGCATACTGCCTTGAACTGTTACTGAAATATTTGGGGGACTGTATTTTCTGTCTTTCTCCAAGACTGAACGGTCCCCAGTGGAAATGCATTCCTTATGCAGCTAAGGTGTCGCTAAGCTCAAGTAACACAGCATCTTAAAACAACATACCACCAGAGAAGAAAAACCCATACTGCCAAGAGTCTAGCTGTCAAGGCCTGAGAGAGAGGAATCCTGGGCTGAGAAGTTTGTAAAGGAAAGGATGGCGATGACCCTGACAGACGCTCCCCTAGACCAAGGCCAGCCCATAATGCAGGCAGAGAGTGTGGTATCGTCACAGGCAATCAGCACTGGGGCCTCCCAGAGGACGGAGACCCAGCCTCCTTCCCTGGAGATTAGGGACAGTCAGTCCAAAGAGGCTTTGACCCTTTCAATCCGGGGAGGCTGACTGCTGTAAGCACAGGAAGCGGCCACAAGACTCCTTAGAGACTAGTCGTGGTGAAATATAGACCCTAATCCCGAAGTCCAACCCCCTAGACTGCTCCATTCCCGCCTTACGTGCAGCCTGGCAGGCTCCAGTCTGCTGAACCTGCTGAGACTTTCCTTAGGAACCATGCTTTCATCTGCCAAATCATTTGAAACTGCTTCCCTTCCTGCCTAAGAACAAGATTTGGGTTTGATTTCAGCCAGGACCTGTGCCCCTACCAGCTCTGTGTATGCCTGCACCTGGGGCTTAGGCGCTGGCCGCATTATGACTCATCGTGTCTCCACGAGGCCTGACCACCCGTCACGGCACTGGGGTCCCCATGGACCGGGCAGGCTGCAGGGTTGCCCTACGCCGGACGCACAACTCCAGGGGCTTCCCAAGGAAACATTTAAGGGGGAGCTAGAAGGTACCAAGGGCAGGAGAGTGGTAAGGATACTACAGCACCCCTTTCTCAAATCATACCTGGTCACTAGCTCAATCCCATGCCAGTGTGCCCATGACAAAGTGACAGAAAGGTCCCTCAAGGAGCTCATTTAAGCTCGCATTCTACTCCCGTGTGTAATCAACCAGCTCGGCTTTTGGAATGGCCAGAAATAGTTCCCCTAATTTTAGGACAAGCCAATCAACATTTACTGCCAGGCATTTCCACTTGCACTGGAGTCCATTTCCGCATAATAATCTTTAACCATCTAGCTGGTTAAAGAAGAGAGAAAGGGAAATGTGTTCAACCCTCCATAGTAAAACAGTAATAAAACAGTAAAAAAAAAAAAAATTAAGAAAAGCAGCAGACTCAGCAACTGTAATGCTGCTCACCACGAAGAGCTTCTCTGACTTTATTATCCATTACTAATGTAGCCTTTTATTGTATTTTTGGTAGCTTTTTATTTTTCTTGCATTTTTTCATTAATAAATCTGCATACAGTGTCCCGCAATAGCAACGCTCTACTCATTCTAGAACATAGCAATAAAACTTGAATCATGAAGCTCATTAGTAAATACCACTAACTTTTAGCCATTTAATGCCAGAATGTTAAAACACAACACTCTCTTCGCTATTTTGCATCATGATTCAAAACAAAACACAGCCGAGCCTTGAACAACATGGGGGCTGGGGTGCCGGGGTATCAACACCCCCAACTGTTGTTCAAACTCCACGTATAACTTTTGACTCCCCTCAAACGTAACCACCAACAGCCTGCTGTTGAGCAGAAGCCTTACTGATCACAGAAACAAGTAAGACATATTTTGCATGTCAGATGTATTACCCACTGCATTCTTCCACTATAGTCAGCTAGAGAAAATAAAGTATTACGAAGAAAATCATAAGGAAAAAACAATGCATTGACAGTCCTGTACTATATTTATCAAAAAAGTCCTGAGGCACCTGGGTGGCTCAGTTGGTTAAGCGTCTGACTTTGGCTCAGGTCATGGCTTCATGGTTCGTGAGTTCAAGCCCCCCATCAGGCTCTGCACTGGCACTGTGGAGCCTGCTTGGGGTTCTCTCTCTCCTTCTCTTTCGGCCGCTCCCCCCTCAAAAATAAATTAATAAACTTTATTAAAAACTTCCACTTATAAGTGGACCTGCGCAGTTCAGATCTAGGTTGTTCAATGGCCAACTGTATACAATTATAAAAAAAGTGAGTCTAGTTTAACTATAAGCTGTGAAGACTCTTCCGTTTCATACTTTCGGCACAATTGGTATTTTTCTTTTTTTTTTTTTAAATTTTTTTTTTTAACGTTTATTTATTTTTGAGACAGAGAGAGACAGAGCATGAACGGGGGAGGGGCAGAGAGAGAGGGAGACACAGAATCGGAAGCAGGCTCCAGGCTCCGAGCCGTCAGCCCAGAGCCCGACGCGGGGCTCAAACTCACGGACCACGAGATCATGACCTGAGCTGAAGTCGGACGCTCAACCGACTGAGCCACCCAGGCGCCCCTCAATTGGTATTTTTCTAAGAAACTGGAATTGCGGAAAAATTCCTACGTTCTTCCTGGAAATGAATCCCATTGATCAGTCATTCATGAAAGCTGCGATCTGAGTACCAAAATGTCACAATTCGGATTGACTGCAAGGAAGTATACTATGAACTAGTAAAAAAAAAAAAAAAAAAAAAAAAAAAAGGTAAAATCAAATTTCCAATTACAACATTTCTAAGCGTTTCCCTTTTCTGGTAAAAAGAACATGCTGCCTTTCAGGTGCTGTGAACAACAATAAATGAGCTCGTGAGTATCAAGTGTCTCCCCGAGGGACTAGACTGGAGAAATAGGAGTTGCATGGTTGGGGGACCCTAGTGCCCCACCTTTTAGCCTTCTGGGAATCACCTTTCTTGAACTTCTAAATAAAATAACTCGAGACGTCATGGTAGGTAACCACTAGGATGCAGAGTGCTTCTGTGCACTTCGGATGATTCCCGGGGAGTATCTCTCTCTCCTGTTTGTTCCTTGTGACATTCGGCTCCGAACTTCTGCCTCCAGTTTCTTTGGACTACTGCTGACTTCGGTCCATCTAGTTACCATTAAGTGAAATCGCTCCAGTTTTCACACACTTCTGTTTGAGGGGTGCCTGACTGGCTCAGTCAGAAGAGCATGTGACTCTTGGGGCGCCTGGGTGGCTCAGTCGGTTAAGCGTCCGACCTCGGCTCAGGTCATGATCTCAACGGTTCGTGGGTTTGAGCCCCGCGTCGGGCTCTGTGCTGACAGCTCAGAGCCTGCAGCCTGCTTGGGGTTCTGCGTGTCCCTCTCTCTCTGTCCCTCCCCTGCTCGCACTGTCTCTGTCTCTCTCAAAAATACAATGAACATTAAAAAAAAATTTTTTTTTAAGAAAAGCACGTGACTCTCAACCTCGGGGTCTTGAGTTTGAGCCCCACGTTGGATGGTAGAGATTATTTAAGTAAGTAAATAAGTGAGTAAGTAAATAAATAAATGTACGTATGTATGTATGTATGTATGTATGTATGTAAAAACAAACTTCTGTCTGAATACAGAAACAGAGCCCCTTCCTCCTCTCCCCAAGGTGCACAAATCCAAACCCCAGGTTGTGATGGTTAACACATCGTGCTTGAAACAAGAATTTTATAAGAATGTTACAATGCAGGGGCGCCTGGGTGGCTCAGTCGGTTAAGCGTCTGACTCTTGGCTTCAGGTCAGGTCACGGTCTCAACGTTCGTGGGTTCTAGCAATGCGCTGGGCTCCTTGCTGACAGTGCGGTGCCTGTTTGGGATTCTCTCTCTCTCTCTCTCTCTCTCTCTCCCCCTCCCCTGTTCTCGCTCTCTCAAAATAAACAAAATAAATAAACATAAAAAATAAAATAAAAACGAATATTATAATGCAGAAAAGGAACATTTAGCTCAGTATCAGACATTGTTGTTTCCCAAACCCATAGGACATACCCCAATATGGAGGTTCTCTTGCAGCTCAACTGCCTCTTTTCCCATCACCTCCCCCCAACCCTCCTCCCCGCCCCCTGCCCCCGCCCAGTTCCCAGGTTTTGTCCCAGGGCATGCCAGAGGAAGTGGAAAATCCCCAGACCTCCTTGAGGGTTTCCACTGCCACCCCTCCATCCTCCACCACCAAGTAAACGTCTGCATTATTAGAATAAGTTAGCATTCCACTCTGAATTATTTACACTTAGATTACTTCCAATATCTAAGCACAAAGAATAAGCACTCGGCTTACTTCTGCATGTCAATAGTGCTTCCACTTAATTCCTTCCAGAACAAAGAGAAAGACCACCTACTCCAAATCCAAAGGCGCATTCCCCATTTTGCTCTTCCAGCCCCAGGAAGCTATCCTGCAATTTTTGAAAAGCAGCTTTATCTCTGCTGCCAGTCTTCATGAAATCAGAAAAACTGAGGTTGAGTGTTGGACCATCTCACTCTGATGTGAATAACATTAATAATTTCTTGTCAGGCTATTTTTCTAAAGATTTTGTTTTTAAGCAATCTCTACACCCAATGCGGGGCTCGAACTCACAACCTTGAGATCAAGAGTCCCATGCTCCACTGACTGAGCCAGCCAGGCACCCCATAGTCAGACTATTTTAGTAAATGGGTTTTTAAAAATCATTTAAAATTAGTACATTAACTGTTTCTGCAAATAGGAAGCTGCCAACTTTCAATTAGAAAGCAGTTGTTTTCTAAAGTAAGCCAACAATTACCCTGCAGATTTGTTTAGGGATTGTTTTTTTAGACAGTACAAAGATAAGCTTCAGCCTAGCCCACATTCAAATGATCCCAAAAAATCCAATTGATGAGCTTTTGCCAAACTGTAAAGACAGGCTTCCTTTCTGACTAATGGCAGCTCAACAATCCTGAGTGACTGTATTTAGATATGGTCACGGAATTCTCTAGCAGACAAAGGTCTTGGTCTTCAGCTTATCCTGTTGTTTTGTAGGAGAAAAAAAATTAAGTCCTGAGAGTAAATTGCTCCGGTTTACACAGCCTATTAACTGGCCGCTGTACCAGGGTGTCTAGACATTTCCTCTTAAATGGCAAGACTGTTAGCATGATATTGATATTAGCTAAATGTATCTGTTTGGATTAGTGTCACCTGACTATAGAACTTTAATTCTCACATTAAAAGAAAAGCCCACAGGTAAACAATTGAGGCCTGTTATGATGATTCTACTTGGTCCTTAGGAACCTAAGCACCTTCTGGGAATCTGTTTCTCTCTCTAAGACAAAAAAAAAAAAAAAAAAAAAGGAAGAGTGGATCACCTTCTCTGCCCTACTTTGATTCCGTTCCTGCAGTCATCTTGGACCACAAAGACTAGAGAGAGAGCATGAGGAAAGGGGAAAGGGGGAGAGAGAGAGAGAGAGAGAGAGAGAGAGAGAGAGAGAGAGAATCCCAAACAGGCTCCGTGCTTTGCCAGGAGCCGACACAGGGCTTGATCCCACGACCCTGGGATCAAGACCTCAGCTGAAATCAAGAGTCAGATGCTTGGCCGGGTGAACCACCCAGGGGCCCTGATCCCCTGCCCCTTAAAAGGAGACGTCCCAGAAC